>NC_065447.1:202310658-203035637 GCF_917563875.1 Diabrotica virgifera virgifera
TATGATCTAGAAGGTGAATTGCGTATGTAGAAGTGTCTGTTTTTCTATTGTTGAAAGCCCTTTTGTGTTCTGCTATCCGTTTGTCAAAAGTTCTGCCAGTTTGACCGATGTAAGTTTTCGGACAGTCACCACAAGTTAGTTTGTACACACCACTCTGTAGTTGCTTTTTCTTTCTGCTTTTATTGTTTTTAATATGTTTGCTTAAGCTGTTGTTAGTTCTGAAAGCTGGTGTTATTCCTTTCTTTTTTATGTATTTGGCTATTTCTGTTGTTATTTTGCCAGTATATGTGAGAGAGCAGAAGGTACTGGGTTCTTTCTGTGGTGGTGGATACATTAATTTCAAGGCTTTCTTATGGAGTTTTTGGTTTAAAATGTTGTTAACTGTTTGTTCGTTATAGCCATTGCTTATTGCTATTTGTCTAATGATATTTAGTTCTGTCTCGAAGACATTTTTTGTCATAGGAATTTCTGTGAGTCTATGTATCATGCTATGGTAGGCTGCTAATTTGTGTTGTGTAGGATGGGATGATGAATTGTGTATAGTTGTGTCAGTCTGGGTAGGTTTATGATATACGGAGAACTCATGTTTGTTGTGTAGTCTGGTAATCGTTACATCTAGAAAGTTTATGGAATTATTCTGTTCTGTTTCTATTGTGAACTCAATATTACTATGAAGTGAATTAATGTATGATAGAAATTGGTCAAGTTGTCTATTAGTTCCTGTAAAACAGACTAGTATGTCATCCACGTATATCCACCAATATAAGAACTGTTTAAATACGGGGTGTTTAGAAATTGTTATTTCAAGTTGGTTCATAAATTTATCTGATAATAATGGGCTTAGAGGATTACCCATAATAAGTCCTGCACTGTTGTTTGTGTAAATTTGATTATTGAATTCAAAATAGTCTTGATTTATGCAAATTTCAGGAAGGTGTAAAATTTCCGATGCAATGATCGGATTTGTACTATTATGTTCTAAAAGGTTTTTAACTAAAACAAAATTTCTGTAGGAGGAACACTAGGAAAAAGATTTTTTACGTCAAATGAAATTAGTCTGGAGTTGTTGGGCAATTGAAAATGTTGTATTTTATTAACTAGTTCTAGTGTATTTTTTACGGTGAATTTAGGTGAAAATTTAGTGTATTCTGTAATAATATCTGACAGTTTTTTTGAAAGTTTATATGACGGAGCTGTATAAAAAGAAACTACAGGTCTTATTGGGTGGTCAGGTTTGTGTAGTTTAATAAAAGAGTATAATTTAGGGGGTTGTGAGTTCATAATATTAAGGTATTTCTGTTCTGTTGGATTTAGTATTGATTTTGAATTTTCAATGGCTAGTTTAATTTGTTTTTGGTATTTTTCTGTGGGGTCTTTGTTTAGTGTTATACTATTTTGGTTATTTAAAAATTCTATTGTTTTGTTATTATAGTCACTTTTATCGATAGCAATAGTAGTGTTACCTTTGTCTGCTTTTGTAAATATTATGTCATGTTTTATTGATTTATTTTTGGATAGCCGTTTCAATTAAAAATAAATCAATAAAACATGACATAATATTTACAAAAGCAGACAAAGGTAACACTACTATTGCTATCGATAAAAGTGACTATAATAACAAAACAATAGAATTTTTAAATAACCAAAATAGTATAACACTAAACAAAGACCGCAAAGAAAAATACCGAAAACAAATTAAACTAGCCATTGAAAATTCAAAATCATTACTAAATCCAACAGAATAGAAATACCTTAATATTATGAACCCACAACCTCCTAAATTATACTCTTTTATTAAACTACACAAATCTGACCACCCAATAAGACCTGTAGTTTCTTTTTATACAGCTCCGTCATATAAACTTTCAAAAAAACTGTCAGATATTATTACAGAATACACTAAATTTTCACCTAAATTCACCGTAAAAAATACACTAGAACTAGTTAATAAAATACAACATTTTCAATTGCCCAACAACTCCAGACTAATTTCATTTGACGTAAAAAATCTTTTTCCTAGTGTTCCTCCTACAGAGACTTTTGTTTTAGTTAAAAACCTTTTAGAACATAATAGTACAAATCCGATCATTGCATCTGAAATTTTACACCGTCTTGAAATTTGCATAAATCAAGACTATTTTGAATTCAATAATCAAATTTACACAAACAACAGTGCAGGACTTATTATGGGTAATCCTCTAAGCCCATTACTATCAGATATATTTATGAACCAACTTAAAACAACAATTTCTAAACACCCCGTATTTAAACAGTTCTAATATTGGTGGAGATACGTGGATGACATACTAGTCTGCTTTACAGGAACTAATAGACAACTTGACCAATTTCTCTCATACATTAATTCACTTCATAGTAATATTGAGTTCACAATAGAAACAGAACAGAATAATTCCATAAACTTTCTAGATGTAACGATTACCAGACTACACAACAAACATTAGTTCTCCGTATATCATAAACCTACCCAGACTGACACAACTATACACAATTCATCATCCCATCCTACACAACACAAATTAGCAGCCTACCATAGCATGATACATAGACTGACAGAAATTCCTATGACAAAAAATAACTTCGAGCCAGAACTAAATATCATTAGACAAATAGCAGTAAACAATGGCTATAACGAACAAACAGTTAACAACATTTTAAACCAAAAACTCCATAAGAAAGCCTTGAAATTAGTGTATCCACCACCACAGAAAGAACCCAGTACCTTCTGCTCTCTCACATGTACTGGCAAAATAACAACAGAAATAGCCAGATACATAAAAAAGAAAGGAATAACACCAGCTTTCAGAACTAACAACAACTTAAGCAAACATATTAAAAACAATAAAAGCCGAAAGAGAAAGCAACTACAGAGTGGTGTGTACAAACTAACTTGTGGTGACTGTCCGAATACTTACATCGGTCAAACTGGCAGAACTTTTGACAAACGGATAGCAGAACACAAAAGGGCTTTCAAAAATAGAAAAACAGACACTTCTACATGCGCACTTCACCTTCTAGATCATAATCATTCTTTCAATGAAGAGTTTCAAATTCTACATATTCAAAATAAAGGCCTTAAGCTATCACTTTTAGAATCAATGGAAATTAATAAATTGAAAAATACAGATATAATTCTGAATGACCAACTCGAGACAAACAGCTCCCCACTCCTCAACCTCTTCAGTTAAGGACTTAAAAAGGCAAACATATTGTAAAATATATCACTTGAGAAAGGCACTTTGCCGAAACAGCTGTAGTAATAACATAGTTGTAATAAATTTTGTGGAAGTATAGAAAACAAACGTTTTTCAGTGTTTTATTGTGAGATAAATTGAAAATGTTTAGGTATACATTTTTAATTCATTTACTCTTTTGTGGAGTACTTAGGAAGCTTTCTCGCGGGCACTTTACCACGCTCAGCAGATGGGACGGGAATTATTTAAAATTCCGTCATCTATCATCTTCATATCATCCGCACATCATCAGCATCTAGAAGACTTTCTTTAATTTTTGTGGTGATATCAGTCAGATCTATTTATTTCTTCAAAGAAGGGTTTAAAATCCAAAACAGTATGTTAAAACTTACTCTTGTAAATTATGCGGGCGCTACATCGTCTAAGGAATGTGAGACGATACTTGAAAACTTTGGTCTGTTGGATTATCTTCAGTAATCTTCTAAACACATGGAAAATACAAACATTTTGTTTTGCAAAGAAGTTGACCAGAAACGAAGTTTTGGGTGAAACGCTTTTATTTTATCTATATCTATTAAAATGTGTACTTCTCTTTCTTGAAGGCTGTTGTTAAAATTGTTAAGGTGACTTAAAAGATCTTGCAAAAATGCTAATTTCAAGAGCCAAGTAGGGTCATAAAAACGATAATCATATTTAGATTTGCATCTTGTAAGAACATTAACAATTGATCCCTTAGTTCCAGAACTCTTGTCAATGCCTTTTCTTTGGATAGCCACCTGACCTCTCTGTGTGATAAAGGAGATTTCGATGAAGCAATCCCATATCTTCACAAAGGATTCAGAATAGCCGGGTTGGCAAAGTTTTACCTTTGATCAAATTCACAATTTTTATTACACCCTTGAGTACGTCATTTAAATCAGAAGGTACTCTCTTAACAGCTAGAGCCTGTCGATGAAGAAGACACTATGTATAGGATGTGTTTGGCTTTGTCCACTTTAATTTTGCAATGAGTCCGCTATTTTGCCAGTCGCTACAAATAGCGACACATTTTTTTTTCAGTCAAAATTGTAGTCACAAGTGCTATCTAAAAACATATCGTTTAAACACTGGCAAGTAGTGGTTGCAGGAAGTGCTTTGCAAAATGAGATTTCTTCCGTGATACTGTCATCTGCTTTAAAGCGCACAGTCGGAAACATCTGTAAATTAGCAGTAGGAGACATAGCCGTCGCGGACCAAAATAGGAAGAGAAAAAATCATTAGCTACCGTATGTAAATCTTTTAATTAAATTATTTCTTTGGCGTTATATGACACAAGGGGGTCACCAGAATAGTTCAACCTGTAAAGGGGTAGCGAAATCAAAAAGATTGAAAAACACTGAACTAAAGTATAATGCTGCTGCGTTTTCAGATTTTAAAGAAACTGCAAATGTTTATACATTTTTAAATCATTTACTCTTTTGTAGAGTACTCAGGAAGCTTTCTCGTTGGACTTTACTGTCTTTGTTGTCGTTTTCTGTGCTGCTGGATTGAGAACTTATTTTGTTTCTTGGTAGATGTCTCTACGATATCCGTAGCATTTCTTTCTTTGCAATCCGGAAAGGCCTAAAGCAAGGTACCTGGTTGAATTGGAGAGGAGAGGATATGGGACTACTGATGAGGGGAAAAAATCCCCTAAACCGGTATAGACTTTTCCTGCACTCTCCGATTTAACTAGAGTATAATGCTGCTGCATTTTCGGATTGCAAAGAAATTGAAAACATTTTTAATTCAATATACTCTTTTGTGGAGTACTTAGGAAGCTTTCTCGTTGGACTTTACCACGCTGAGCAGAAGGGACGTGAATTATTTAAAATTCTCTTATCTTAATGTTCGTCTCGGCACCCGTATGATTTATAACTTTTGAAAGTCATGAGAGTAGTAACCAGAGAACTTCCACCTATTGTCAATCTAGTGATATGAGAACGATATTTATTGTCGTTTTCTGTGCTAATGGATCGGGAACATATTTTGTTACATTCAATAAGATTATGTGTTTAAAAAACATAATCTTATTGATTCCATTACATTAAAACGCAAATAACTTGAAAACTACTTAGTCTAAACATAAAAAACACATGCTGAAATTTTTTTTACGACAGTGGCGTACATTGTAAGGGGGGAAAGGGGGCAAAAAGGAAGTATATATCCCTACAGCACGCCTCTAAGAACAGCGCAAAACTATATTTTAAGACTAGTTAAAGTACCCTAGCATGTGTAAACTGTGTGTCAAGTTTAAACAAAAAATATAAAAAGGTGCTTTAACCATGGGCTAAAATCATTTTAGAACATTTTTGTAATCAAACACTCTGTATCTCGGTAAGGAAGAATATTTTATTTAAGTGTTTTGGGTTAAATCTTGGTATTTTATGCTAAGGTTTCTTCAGTTACGATATGGACAATTGTTAATGAAACACCCTATATAAAGATTTTTTTACAGGGTGTTTGGTAAATAATAGACCATAGCTTAATGAAGATGTTAAAGAGTGTAGGGCTCATGACTCCTCCTTGTCTTAAGCCTTCAGATGTTTTAAATTGTTGCGATTTCATATTTTTATGCATTATGTAATTCGTGTCCCTTTTATATAGACTTTTGATGACTTCTATTAGTTTTCTATCTACTCCTCTTCTAATTAGACTGTTCCATATTGTTTCTCTTTTCGCTCTGTCGAATGCTTTTTCTAGGTCGATGAAGGCCAAGTACGCTTTGGTTTTAGTCAGTAGTGTTTTTTCTGTTATTTGCTTCACTGTGAATATGTAGTCTTGCACCCCTCGTCCTTTCCGAAAACCACTCTGGGCTTCTTCTAGTGTCGTTTCTATTATATTCTTCAGCATTTGTTCTAATACTGTTTCGTAAACTTTCAGTGCCGTACATAGTAGTGTAATTCCTCTATAATTGTTATATTCTTTGGTATCTCCTTTCTTATGTATGGGCAGTATTACTCCCATCTCCCAGTCCGACGGTATTTCTTGTTTCTTCCATGCCTCATTGCATATTTCTCTGAACAATTTCCTACCTTCTAGTCCCATATACTTCAGCATTTCTGGTGTTATTCTATCATGTCCAGGAGATTTCCCATTTTTAATTTTCTTTATTGCTGTTTCTATTTCGTCGTTTGTTATTTTTTTCTGTGTTTTCTTCCTGTTCTGTTCTTTCTTCATTTTCTTCGTTGTTTTCTTCTCTGTTTACTTCATTACTAGTTCGTAGTTCTTGAAAGTGTGGCTTCCATCGTTCCATTATTTCTTGATCGTCTGTTATTACTGTTCCATCTGTGTTTTTTATTCTTGTATCTCTTGTTGTATTCCTAGTATTCCTAGTATTAAAAAATATTAAAATATTACTAAAAGATTTTTAAATCGAAAACTTATTGGTCCATTTCCTTGGTAACACCTCCAAGGCTTCTAAAGCCATTTGGCTTGCAAATTTTAGAAGCATTGGAGGTGTTACCAAGGAAATGGACCAATAAGTTTTCGATTTAAAAATTTTTAGTAATATTTTAATATTTTTTAAATATTATTAATAATGCTATTAGGATCGAAAACTTCATCTTTCAATTGCCAGATGACGATAGTCACCTAATATTTTCACTTCAGTTGCGATGGGTGGGAAAAGCTCTCGGTGCTAATCAATTGGAGTATGGAGAACAAATCTACGTTCTCTCCGATGAGGCTCCAATAAGAGCCGAAAATCGCGATTTAGGGGACTGGACTGCGCTCCGTATTCTAATTGAAAAGTAAGATTGTTTTGCCTTCGCATTGCAACTGAATTAAAAAACAAAAAGAAAAAAAGAAAATTTTTATTTTATTTTTAATTTTAGAAAGTATGAGTTTTTTAAAATTGTTGCCCGAAAGAGTAATTTGTAGGATAGGGATTTCAAAAATATTTTATGTAATATTTAGGTATAAATAACATACATTATTGGTAACCCGTATGTGGATTATATTAAAAGCTTCAGTGTTACAGAAGCTTTGCACATTGATCACCCCAAATCCATATAAATGAATTCTGAGATGACGCTTGAATATCATATTCATACACTTCCCTCTTTTATTATTTTAATACTCCCCTTCAGAAGATGCAAATTTTTATCTCCCCCCATGGCAACGGCCCTGTTGTTCTAGTTGTGTGCTAGCAACTCAGTCGGTAAGTTGGAAGACGCTATTTACTGCTTCTGGTTCATGTTCTGACGTGACGTATTCATTCTCATTACTCGACGTTTCACCACCGACGCCGATGCTGTGCCGTCGCTTCTATATTACTGCGCCCTGAGGAAGGGTTACTCTAAATTTACAGCGTGCAACTTTGCTGAATTGCGCTTTTTATCGTCATTTCCTCAACTCCCTATATCAAAGGGTTTACTTCTTAGATAGGTAACGCTGCTATTAATCGAACTGGGTGGAAAGGTTATCGAAGAAGATTGGCTCTTACAGCCGGAAGCGAGATTTACAACTTTTAAGTGTGCTACTTCTTCATATTATCTCAAATAATGTTTAAGGAAATAGTGATTAAATTTGATTAACAAAATAACTCAGTATTGCTATCTTTTACAAAAATATGTCGTAGATTATAAACTAAAATCACATAAGCTATGCAGCAGATGTAAACAAGAGTTAACAGCGATCAACGAACAAGATGGCTATTGCGTTTAGCTTTTACATATTTTTGGATAATAGTTACTTGTACAATAGCGTAAATTATTCATTAATTTAATTAATAGGATTATTTTTCACTAACTATGTATTCAGTAATTACAACAATTTATACACTATACAATAAAAACTAATAATCGAGAAAATAGAAAAAGTGATAAAGTGATTTTAATACTATACTGTTATTGTGGAACGAGTAGATACATTTTAAACATCTTTAACAACTTAACCCTTAACTACTAACATCTTAAAGCAATGACCTAAACACTAACTAACCGCCTGACAGACGGGTTTAACATGTTAGTGGTAATTTTTGTTTTTTTTAATATTTTAATGTAAAAAAAATCTCCATGACTTACTGAAAGTATTGATTATCTAAAAAAGACGGTAATTAATCTAGTTTTTCTGTTTTTATTAAAATAAAAAACATTGTAACAAGAATGAAAGGATTGTTGGTGTACCTGTTTACTCCTAAAAAAAGTGTGATAAAAATTAAACAAATTAAAAAATCTTAATAAAAATTTATAATCGAGTTAAACAAAGAGTAGGAAAAATAAAAATAAAAAGGTATTTAAAAAATGTTAAAACAGAAAAAAACTGACAGGTACTATAATTAGTACAGTGGAGCAATGTTAGTCAGTGGCAACATTTTCATCACAAATTGATTCCACTTCGCTTATGTCGTCTTCTATCTTATCAAACCATTTCAAAAGAGTTTTCTCAGGGTCTCTATTCCCTTAATTTGATGTTTTTTGACGAACTGGGGCACATTATGTGTAATGACGAACTGGGCACAAACACTAACGCCCCGTCTATTAGACGGAAATCACACTTTGAGCCTAAATATTTTTCGAATAATAACCTGCCGCAAATTTCCGAATTCAATACTGCTAAAGAACAACCCAACTTGAAAAGTCATAAACGGGTTCAAAATTTTCTAGGAAGGGAAATATCCCACTTTCGACCAGCAATGCCGTCCGAGAGACGGGTGTTCGTACTTAAGGGTTAAGTCGTTGTTTCCATGCACTGCATCGCTTACTGGAATTTAGTTTAAGACTGTACTGAGAAAGAAATACCAGCTTACTTGTTAGTGTCACTTCGACAACAGGCAGCGACCATCTTTAAATTTCTTCCCCAGAATGCACACAGTTATACCTCTCCTATTTAAGCTGTAGAGACAAGATATATCCAGCAACATATACTACGAAACTTCGAGAAATCAAGAGATATTGAGCTATATCACTAACAAAATGCATGGACGACTTGCAAAAAAGAGGAGGAAACAAGACCCAAAGAGCAAAGGATAGCGAGAAATGGAAGAGGCTGGAGGAAAACTATGTTCAGTAGAGAATGAAAGACGTTGAAACTGAATGACACATGATGATGACAATGACCATTTTGTTGGAGTGGTCTCTCTTTTCATAAACGTAAATTACAATATAAGCTTTTTCATCTAAACCAGCGAAACATCATTCCATAACGGTAACTATACGGCTATAAAGCGAAGGTGGTGTAGGATCCTAAATAGACAAAAAACTGAAAGGTATACAAGGGAATATTACACAACTTCACATACATTGAACTCCAAATCTACAAAAAGTGTAAATACAAATCAGTCAATACTAGCCGATGATTTGTACAGTCGGAAAAATGAAAGAATACCCATGAACGAACATATAAAACACGCTGTATTTTCCTGTCACCGTGTCACAAAGAAAATTGCCCAGCGCAAGTAGATGTAATAATAATTATTACATGTACTTGCGCTGGTCAATTTTTTGTGTGACACGGTGACAGGAAAATACAGCGTGTTTTATATGTTCGTTCATGCGTATTCTTTCATTTTTCCTACTGTATATCAGGTTAAAGGTGCGGCTTACTCAGTTCAACCAACATATTGTTATTACGTTTCTCCAATTTCAGTTGTTACAGTTAATTCGCTGATACTTGTTTTTTGGAGCTTCGTTTGTGATTACAAGGTTGACCAACGTGAAGGTGAATTTGACATTTCAGTAGGACAGGCTCTTTGGGACGCATATAATTACTTAAACATACAGAATACATAGTAGAACAGGAACAAAAACTATTAATACTCTAAATATAGTGTATTGTACTATCATAATGTCGCCGGTTCCGAATAAGAATGACGTAACTGCAAAAAGCCAAATTTCTCAGGAGAGCGCAAAAGCGATTTTTAAATATTTAAAATAGGGAATACATCAGGAATAATCGTCCAGGAGCATCGCTATAGCGTTTATTGTTACAATGCTGACTTTTATTTTTATCCCTAATGGTTCGAATTTCTTAATTTAATCCCCACATTTCAACCCTTTTAACAGTTGCGTCATTCTTCATCTAAAAATTTTGAAAATTTTAAAATGGTGATTAAATAAACAGTAACCTCCGGAGCATCGGTATGGCGTTTATTCTTACAATGATGGCTTTTAGTTTCATCCCCATTGGTTTGAATTTCATAATCTAAATTCTTCTTTAGCCTGTGTTCGTCCACTGCTGGACATAGGCCTCTTCCATTCATTTCTTTCCTTTTATCTCAATTTAATCCCCCCCATTTTCAACACTATCTACAGTTGCGTCATTCTTGATCTGAAAATTTTTCTGTACAAAATAGTATATTATTCAACGAGCATGTAATGCGAGTAGAATACTATACTTTTTCGATGACCTATTTTTTATTTTAATCAGTAAAAAATTTAATTATCAACTACTCGAGATTTAAATTATAATAATTTACAAGAATACCTAAATGCTATTTACCCCTAGTACGTGGATGACTAATTGGTTGCCTACTACAGTAGAACCCCGATTGATTTTTTATTTCTTAAATTGCATTTCTGAGGTTTTATCAAATTAGCGTCACTGTAAATCACTCGACGGAAATTCCATACGCGGAGAGGGAGACTAATAATGAAAGATTTATTTTTTCTGTTGTCTTTTTATGGTAGGGCTATATGTATGGATATACGTACATATGTATTACAATAAGAAATAAATGTTCGGATTCGGATTATCCGTGCTTTTCAATTATCCGTGCCAACGTCCGGTCCCGAGGAGCACGGATAATCGTGGTTCTACTGTATTACCAAATTATTATTATTATGTATTGTAAAAATACAACTAGAAATAGTCAATATAAGTTCTATTCATTTCCGAAAAATTATAAGCTTAAATTTGTACCTACTGTCAATTAATCTAATAAATAGGAAATGGCTGTTGTCGGTGGACGTATTTCAATAGTTATAATTATAATGTATATTTACATTTAACTATATATAATACATAATATGTTATAACATATTTAACATAATATAACTTGAAAAATAAACAAAATATTAGTTATAAATTCCAATTAACATAAACAAAATGAGCTAATGTCACTGTCATTAAAATAAATGATAAAATGTTACAGTTACAGTTAAAATTCCTTTAAACATTTTTCGAAGTTAATTATTGATATATTACAATAATTATTGTATTAAATAAACAACTTTAAGTAATTTTATTTGCAGTTTATATACCATTAATATTAAAAGTGGCATGCGTCACTTGAATCTAACTTCAGCCCGTGAGTAATGACCCGTGAGTAACTTCAGCCCGTGAGTAAAAAAATATTACTCACGGGTACAGTAATGGGTGCTATTATCTATGAAAAAATAGCGAATAATGAACATGTTATTAAACGATCGTGAAAAAAAACTATTTTTAAATATTTATTATACCGTTTATTCTTACAGCGATGGCGCATATTTTCATCCCTATTGGTCCGGATTTCATTACCTTAATTTAGTTCCCCATTTTCAACCCTATTTACAGTTGCGTCACTCTTCATCTGAAACAAGGTTTTAAATGGTGCTTGTTTCGATAACGACGCAACTACCCTCTAGTGGCTCAGCACATATTTACAGTTCTGTCGTTTATTGTATTATGTGTATACAGTATTTTAGAAGGTAATTATGCAATAAACAGGAATTAACAAAATTTGCAGTTACGTCATTCTTATACCGGACCGGAGATGTATTATAATATGTGTTATCTATATTACTTTCTGAAATAGAAATTAAGCTCTCATAACTTCTATTTCAAGTTTTATAATACGTTATAGCTTTATTTAAATCGGAGAGTTTGCATAATTTGCTTAATATTTTAAATCCAATATAGCTGGAAAATATAGTCCGTCCCACCTTGACTCTACAGTATAGTGAACGTAGGCAATGCAGTCCTTATGAGAGTTTTTGGCGCTATGATGCCGATTTGATCAAAAAGAATTTGTATTTGAACATTAGAGAGATTAATTTGAAACTGTTTTAGAAAGGCAATCTACAATTTTAGGATTCGTATGCGTTTAAGTTTATTTCATATACTATAGTTATTACGCATATGAATCCTAAAATTGTAGAATGCCTTTCTAAAGTAGTTTTAATTTAATCTCTCCAATGTTCGATTACAAATTCCTTTTGATAAAATCGGCATCACCGCGCTAAAACACTCATAAGGACTGCATTGCCTATGTTCCCTATTCTGAACAGTCAAGTTAGTCCATGTGGTGAGACCGCTCCCGTCTGGAACAATTTCTGATTCGGTTTCTTTGTGGCTTCCTATTCAAATAGCCCAGTAAATGAACGGGAAATTCGGCGATACCCTGTAATTTTCAGGGGCAACTCCGAATTGCATGAAAATTTGGATTTAGGTTCTACTTACCCTCCACTTCAAAGTTGAAATTGTGCCGTTGGTTGCTTTTACTTGAGGAGTGACATTTACCCTTTCTCGGGGTGAAAAAACATACGTTTAAGATAAGACCGGAAAGGGATAAATTGACTGAATTTAAGCAACTTTTGTTCTATAGAGTTTTTTACGTAAGTTGATACTTTTCGAGTTATTTGCCATTAAAAATGTTGATTTTTCGACAAAAAAAACTACGTTTTCAGGCGGTTTTTCGCAAATAACTCAACAAGTAAATATTTTATCGAAAAAAATATCCTTAGCAAAAGTGTAGCTTATAAAAACCCAAAAAAATGGTGTATCAGTAAAACTTATCAATCAAATAAAAACAAAGTTGTATCTCATGAAAAATACGTTCTTATTCGTCTAATTCCAAATCGAATATTTCAAGGTGAAATCACTGAAAAATTAAGCAATTTTCGGGAAAACCCCATTTAAACTTTTTGAAGTGTTTATAGAAAGCTTTGTTTTAATTGTTAACAAAAGTTTTAGCATTAAAAATAAGCGAGTTACGCTCAAAATAAAGTTGGCCCTCTTTTTTTTTGTAAAAAATCATGAAAATCTCGCCGTGTTTAGCTCCCCAAATAAAATTAATCGCTACCGCTTTACAAACAATTTACTTACCCATCTATTTTTTATATGATCTGTCAGTCTCACCGGCTTAAAGTGTTTATTTTTGAAAGGGAAAATTGAGAAAGCTTGAATGGGTCACTAATCAAGAGTGTATGCAAATTTTGAACAGCCATATCTTAACCAATTTTTGTCTTACGGAGAAACAAAATGAAACTAGCATATTTATAATAGCAAAACCTACATTTTTTACTCTTTAAGATTTTTCTTATCACTAATACTTTTTAAGTAATTTTGAAAAAATGAAATTTTTCAAAAATTTTTAGAATTTTTTTTTTTAATTTAAAACCAAATGTTTTTAAAACTAATCATTTCAAACCAATCAAACTTACAGAACATATAAACAATACACATACAGTTAAAATGGAAGGTAAAGCCAAACGATTAATTTCATTTAGGGGCTGAATAGCGGGAGGTTTTTACGATTTTTTTTTACCAAAAAAAGGGGCCAACTTTTTTTTTCAGTGTAACTCGTTTATTTTTGATGCTGTAAACTTTTGTAAAAAACAGGTAATAAGCTTTTTTCGATACTTTAAAAATGTTAATAAGGTTTTCGGTGATTTGGCGTTGAATTATTCGAGTTGGAATTAGACGAATAAGAACGTATTTTTCATGAGCTACAACTTTGCTTATACTCAATTTGTAGACTTTACTGGTACACCATTCTTTTCGTTTTTTTATAGGCTACACTTTTGATAAAAATATTTTTTTCGATAAAATATTTATTTTTTGGGTTATTTGGGAAAAACAGTCTGAAAACGTAGTTTTTTGTCTAAAAATCAACATTTTAAATCGCGAACAACTCGAGAAGTATTGACTTATGTAAAAAGCTTTATAGAACAAAAGGTGCTTAAAATAAGTCAATTTATCCATTTCCGGCCTTATTTTATACACGCGTTTTTCACTCCCCGAGAAGGGGTAAATGTCACCCCCCAAGTAAAAGCAACCAACGGCATAAATTAAACTTTGAAGTGGAGGGTAAGTAGAACCTAAATCCAAATTTTCATGCAATTCGGAGTTGCCCCTGGAAATTATACTCCAAAACGGTGCCGGGCGGAATTTTTGGGCAGAAATTCTTTAAACAATTTTTTTAAACAAATGCAAAAGATCACGTTCTTTTACTCTGCAACATATATGTTTAAGTTTCGTAGGTCATTCTAAACAAGAGAGTTATCTTGTAATTTTTTTCAAAAATTGATAGTTTTCGAGTTATAGGCGATTTAAAATCTGAATAATGCGAAAATACGCATTTTCAAGGCTAAAAACTCATATTTAAATTAGTATTTTTGAGGTTGCCAGATAGTTACATTGAAGTCTAAACATTCAGCTTCAAGAATCTGAAGAGTGGTCGCGTCTAACCTTTATTTAAATCGTTGTTTTTTAATTGTTAAATATGCATGTCCATCCGATTTTTTTGCCGGTGCGGCGCGTACTATTTCTATTTCAAAAATCTCCTATTTGCATCCGAAAAATACTTTTTATAGATTCTTTGGGACATTCTAAATAAAATAAGTTTTTTGACATTTTTCTCAAAACTTGACGGTTTAAAAGTTATAAGCGATTTAAAATCGGAAAATGCGTTTTTTGTCATTTTTCGGATTTTAAATCGCTTATAACTTTAAAACTATTAACTTTTAAGAAAAATGTAAAGAAACCTATTTTATTTATAACATCCCAGCGAATCTAGAAAAAATATTTTTTGGGGAAAAATAGGAGACTTTAAATAGAGCGTGCCGCACAGGCAAAAAAATCGGATAAACATGCATATTTAAAAATTAAAAAACAACTGTATAAATTAAAGTTAGACGCGATCACTCTCTAGAATCTTGAACCTGAATGTTTAACCTTAAAATTAAGTATCTGGAATACTAATATAAATATGAGTTTTTAAGCCTCGAAAATGCGTATTTTCGCATTTTTCAGATTTTAAATCGCCTATAACTCGAAAACTAACAATTTTTGAGAAAAATTACAAGAAACCTTTCTTGTTTAGAATGTCCCAAAAAAACTAAAAATATATACTTCAGATCAAAAAAACGTGATCTTTTGTATTTGTTAGAAAAAATGTTTAAACAATTCCAAAAATTCCGCCCGGCACCCTTCAGATTTGTTTAAAGGGGACATTTTTGAATAGGCATCCACAAAGAAACCGAATTAGAAATTTTTTCAGACGGGAGCGGTCTCACCACATGGACTAAGGTGGGACGAAATATAGCTTACTGAATTTTGTTTTTGGACGGCAGGATAAAACTAAGAATACAAAAAACAAGAATTTCTTTTATTGTTCTATTTATATATTTCAGAATAAAAATTAACCTAAATTTAGCTTATGTTTAAAATCTTTATTTAATAAATCTGGTATAGCTATTGCAATTTACTTTGTCAGGATAAATATAATATGTATATTAATTATAAAACAACGTTACCTCAAGTTGCTCAAAGGAAACATTTAAAATTTGGATGCTTAAATCCCTTTTGGCCGCTCTGGCCGACTTACCGACAAGAAATTTTAATTTTTACGGAAACTTTCATCATCCACTTTTCACAGGAGCTTAGCATTATTCATTTCTCGGTGGTCTGGTGTGGTATGAGGGATGCTCGAGACGTCCGTTAATTATCCCATTAACACTCCTTTTGGTTGCCTTCAAACTCACCAAGTTTAAGACATGTCTGTGTTTTTTCATTAAGTTGTAATAGGAAGTTTTCCGCCGAAAGTTTTTCTTGGTTGCTTGCGGTTTTGTTCGAAAAGCTTAATGAACGAAATTTGATTTAAAAGTTTTTTTTTATTTAAAAAACTCTTTTATCTAAATGAAAGCTAGTTTATATACGTATATTTATATATTTATATAATCTAGTCAATAGAATATAGGTTTTTCGGTAAAAATTAAAACGATTATAAATCACGTCAAACTCAGTATTTCGCCAATGCTTATCAGCTTCATCAGGAATGCACTAAGTTTTTTATTAAAAACGATTAATAAATAGAACCTACTAACAAACAAATAAAAACTCACAGAGTGTAGTCGTTAACATAATAAAACAACACATTAATTTTTGCTTAGATATTTAAGCCAAATTTGCAGAGGGAGCTAAGCTTGTATTATTTTTGAGCTTACTACAAAGTGTTTAAAATATTACAATATATGAAAACAAGAAAATAATTGTTTCGTTTTGATTCAATTTGAGTCTCTTGCCATCCTCTGACATCTGGTGTTTCGAAATCTATTCCTTGTCAAAGAGGCTTTACAAGAAGACTGTATTGAACCATATTGAAACGAAGAGGAAGTGAAAATATTAAAATATTTGCACCGGAGTATGTTTAGACTCTCCTCTAACGGAAATGATGAAATAAGTGAAAAATAATTTCGACCACGTCCAAGTAACCTGTTAACCGAAATACACTAGTACCAAGAAGCGCCGCTAGGAGAATACTCCAATTATGCGTCGCAGATTACTTATATGAAACATCTGTCAGATGTCAGAGGATGGCAAGAGACTCGAATTGAATCAAAACGTAACGAATATTTTCTTTTTGTCATACCTTACTCAGTTTTAGACTACAAAATGACCACGTTTCATATAAGTAATCTGCGACGCATTATTGCAGTGTTCTCCTAGCGGCGCCGCTTGGTACTAGTGTATCTCGGTTAACAGATTACTTGGACGTTGTCGAAATTATTTTTCATTCATTAAAATATATATTATACTAAGATTACCACCATCAGTTTTATTGTTAATGGCAGTTTTAGTGATTGTTAAATCATAATCAAACTGATTTCCTGTTTTTATAAAGTGTTCAACAACAGCGCATGTGTTATTTCTTGCAGTCACTTTTGTGTTGAGTTATGCGCTGTTTTAGCCACTGGCAGGTTTGTTCAATATAACATCTCTTGCAAACTATACACTGTAATTATTGATATAATATGACATTACTGTTTTACATCATTGGTGTCCGATCTTCAACTAAAGCGAATATAATTTTCATTTACGGTTATACGGTCAAATTATAACCGAGTTTAAATCCAAATTTTCATTAAAATCGGTGTTGATTCTCAAAATTCCACGGCTTTACATTTTTTTACCGCTGATGAATGGTCTATAATGCAAGCAATTTAATGCTATATTTCAAAGTTAACTTGGCATATAAATTTTAACTTTGTTGATGAACAACAGATACTTGTGCCAAACAGATCCTTTGGCACAAGGGTGCCAAAGCGTCTGATGCTGATGAAACATAAGAGCCTGACATGAAGTCATAACTTTGTGTTCGTTACAAATTCAAACACCAGAGATTAACATATTGTATTTCTAGGCTTTAATACATCAAAGCGGTAACAAGCTTTTGATAGAGGATGTACACGTTGGGTCTAGGACGTTTCATCGCCGCCGTTTCGATGCCGCCAGTTCGATGCCAGTCAACATCGTGAAGGGCCGTAAGCTGCAGTACTTAGGGCATATAATGAGAAATCAAGGCAGATACCAACTACTCCAGTGCATTTTACAAGGTAAAATTGAAGGAAAAAGGACCCCAGGACGAAGAAGAATATCCTGGCTTGCTAACCTGAGAGCATGGTATAGAAAGACCTCAACTCAACTATTCCGTATAGCAACTAACAAAGTCATCATAGCCAGAATGATCGCCAACGTTCGGAACGGACAGGCACCCTAAGAAGAACTTCGATGCCGATGCCGGCCGATTCATCGCCAGTCAATTAATCGCTATCTGATATATTTCCGAATTTTCGAGTTACAATTATTATTTATTTTTAGTATTAATTAGGAATTCTAGGAAATGCGAGATATGACGGCGATGAAATGGACTGGCGATGAACCGGCGGCATCGAAACGGCGGCATCGAAACGGCGGCGATGAAACGTCCCATTCCGTAAACGTTTACACATTTAGTATAGCACAGAGGACAGAAAACAACATTATTAAATTGTTTTATTTCATGAGCATCATAGTAGATGGCATCTTTGTATGCTATAACCAGTTAAGTTGTCTGAATTTAATGTTCTATTACTAATAGTGCCAGTACATATACAATTTTCATTTAAGATATATCTCGGATCTATAATATCTAAAGAAGGCACTACCAAGAGAGACATCGAAAAGAGAACGCAGCAGGGCAAAAAAGCGGTTAACATTTTAAGCTCTCTACTGTGCTGTGGTCTAACGACATATAACAAAAAACGAAATTGACAATCTATCGCACCTTGGTAGATCCTATTATGACTTATGGGGCAGAAGTTTGGCAGATGAGAAAAAAAGATAGAAAAAGAATAGAAGTAGTAGACATGGATTATCTAAGAAGAGCGTGGGGTAAATTTAAAAAAGATCACATCAGGAGTAAAGATATTAGAAGGAGGACACATACTATATATTCCAATGTAGATAGAATTGAAACTAGATAAATAGCCAAAGATAGATGGCCAAAGAAAGCTTTGAATTACATACCACACCAAATAAGAAGAAGGGGAAGACCTTCAGTTGCCTGGGAAGAAAATGTATGGCACATCATGAAAGATAGAGCCATCAAAGAAGACGAATAGATGGACAGAAAACGATGGCGGTCGAAGTGCGAGAAGCGGCAGAGGCTATAGGAACCTCGCTTATAGATAGATAGACAGATAATAGATATATCGTAACAAAAAAACTAATGCACCTATTATAATTACAGATCCTTAAACATTTTTACAGTGATTTTGAAAAATGTGTACATTCTATCACACTTTTACGGACCTAGTTAAATAAAGCCAATGAAACCTTCTAAATATATTTCTCTATTTATTCGAAACAAACAAAAGCCTCCATTATAAAAGAATATTCAAATTAGTGTTGACATACGAAATTAAAATTGGTAAGAGCTCTTGATGTCCATACTATAAAATCAGCTTTATCTTATCTCGTTTAAAATTTAATCACGAAATTCGCGCCTCGTATTCCCCGGCACGAACTTTTTTAGCAGTTCTAAGGGAGTCTAGACGCTAAACATTTGCAAAGAAACGATTTAAAAAAACAAGAGTATTTTGCGCTATATTACAGATCTGTTGTGTCGCAATATTTTTGTTCCAATAAAATATAAGCATATGTAGATTAGGGTGGAACGAAAAAGGTAAAAAAATAAAAGAAAAGAAATAATCAGTATGGTTTTGATCAAATTTCAATGATCGTGTTTTACCAACTAAGTGTGATAATCTAAAGTGCTTTCTCGTTTATTTGTAATGAACCTAAGTTGACAAATAATAATAAAGATCCATCTATCGCCGACGCCGACGTCTTGAATGCCGTTGCAGCGAAAGTAGAACAAATATGAATAAAAGCCAACATTATCGCATAAGTGCATTCAAGATATGATTAAAAATATTTATACAGAGTATCAAAATCTTAAGCGATAGGTACGCAAAAACTCAGCAAGCATCTGATTCATAAATAGAAAAGATTTGCCAGTTTCGAAAGGAGTGTAAAAAGTTATTGAATATCGCGGCTTGCAAGTGCAACATGAACTGGAACTGTGTGTTTACTTGTGATAAAATCAAGAAAGTAGGTACCATAAAATGAGCGAATTTTTCTTCAAAATCAACGATCCTGTCGAAAAATGGCAACTGGACAAGTTGTAACATGGTACGTTAACCCTTAGCATTGACAGAACTTCTACGAAATAAAATATAATAGGCATTGTTTATAGTAATGTAAATATGTTTAGAAATGACCGCTATTGAACTTATCCATGTTATTATTTAGTTATTGTATATAAACCAACCGGAGAAGCTACGAGACATTCAGATCAATCGATTAGTCACGATGAATAAATATTACCTTAGTTGTTGTTTACAAATACACCGTTGTCTAATTGTTTTAAACCAACACTGTGAAGTTTAAATATAATTATAGCGAAAATGGTATTTTATTATACATCCAAATAAATCTGGGACTTAGGGCGCTTTAGCTCAGCCACCTGACGTATTACCACCTCATGGCGATCCTGCCTAATTGGAAAAGCATACTAAGCTCCAGCCTTTTTGGACCCGAAGGAAAAATATGCGGAAAATAGCTGTAATAAATTAGAAATAAGAAGCAAAACGTCCAATAGAGAACCGAACCAAAGTCGACACAAAGGAGAAACTTAAGGAGGACAATCCAAAAGAAGCGGTCCAGGTGTAAAGAGAAAAAGTAAGAATTTATCCTATTTTTATACTTCCTTTACCGAACTTTTATTATTATTTTCAAATTTTTATTGTCATGTTGGACCCGAGTATAAGATATTGACATTATTTTATAGGGAATCTAAAATATAACATTATTCTTTAATATTGATTAACATGACATTTTACTAATGATATAACTTAATATAATATATTTTTTTTAATATAATGAGCAATGATTAGATTTAATTTAAATGTCGGCCAATTGGGAAACCTTTGAAAGTAAACTAGATAGCCTGTAAAAGAAAGTGATAAACAGAGTAAAAGAGCATTGAAAAAAGCAATACCCAAAAATTAAGAAGTACGATTGGACATAATCAGCAACCTAATCACTACACATAACGCGTTTATTGCACTGGTAAGAAAGAACGAAGGAATCCTTAACGACGCTCAGCGTACTATTTGTAGAAATTATTTCTGCAAAATCAGGGATAAGGTTATCAGAACTTTCCAAGCTCTAGACTCCAGGATAATAGTTCCCGAGACGATTACACAACATATAAAAGAAGATATAGTAGAAGCAGAGTGCGACAGCGAAACTGAGAAAAATATGGCCTTAAATATGAATAACTTTCTAACTACAGCGAGTAGGGTGTTGCCCAGAGAATTCAATGGAGAAATCGGGAAGCTGCAAGCATTCGTGGATGCGTTAGAATTTGTAAGATTGATACAACAAGGGCACGAAAATACAGCAATAACACTGCTAAAATCAAGGCTTATTGGAAAAGCCAGAAGTCTAATAACGACGGAGGATTCCATCGAGAGAATTATAGACACATTAAAGAAAGATATAAAAGCAGATAGCCCTAAATTGGTAATAGCTAAGCTGAATAAGAAGAAACAAGCCCATAGGGACGCAACAACATACGCTACAGAAATAGAGGAATTTGTAGAACAACTGAAATGAGCGTATATAGCGGAAGGAATGCCCGGAGACCTGGTTAGAAAATACGCGGTAGAAGCAACAGTCAATACATTGACGCGAAATACAAGTTCGGAAAAGGTAAGGATAATAATGGAAGCAGGGAACTTTGACACACCACAGGAAGCGTTGGCAAAAATTTTGTCAATAGGGTGCTGAATTATAAGATCAACTTTAGAGGAAACAGTAGTAGAGGTCAGGACAGAAATTGGAACAGAAACAATTATGAAAACAGCAAGGAGAATGGCGAAATAAGAACGGTACTAGATATAGAGGAGACCAAAGATATAGGAGAAATCAGGAATATTATAATAGGGGAAACAGTAGATCAAATTTTAACAGAGCAAATAGTGCCAACATTAGAACTTGCGAAAGCGAGAGTACAAGCGAAAATTCGCCTGAGGAAACGCAGTTCGGGTTTTGAATGGAAATAAGGTTAGGGTCAATCCCAACCGTCTCACAAAAGAAAGTAGCTATTATATTTACAACTTTGATTTTACACTCTCTAAATTCGTAGAAATCTACACAAAAATATCAAATAAAATCCACACACTCATACTAGATACAGGAGCAGATATTTCCTTACTAAAAATTGAGGATAATTTCCCACGCCAAGCAATACAGAAAAACTCAATAGTCAAAATAAAGGGAGTAACGCAAGGAGAATTGCAAACGTTAGGAAGAGTAGATACTTCGCTAAACCTAAATGGAAATACTTTTCTTCATAGCTTCCAGGTAGTTAGGAAAGACTTCCCTATACCCACAGACGGAATAATCGGGAGAGACTTCATAACCAAATATCAAAGTATGTTAGACTATTCCAACCTGAAACTACACGTAAAAACTGACGATGATTATTACATTAGTCTCAATATCCTTGATAACAGAAATCAGAACAATATAGCAATTCCACCGAGATGCGAAATTTATAGATTAATCAATGGATTTAAAGGTATACATGAGAATATAGTCGTAGAACAACAGGAGATTATACAAGGAGTTTTCATAGCAAGATCGGTAATTTCAAGGAAAAACCCATATATCAAAATTTTGAATACAAACTATGAGAGTGTGTAACGGTCACGTTACGAAATTAGCTCTTTAATTATTATTATAATTATTTTCCCTCGGTCTCGATTTAAATTCTCTAATTTCTCGTATAGGACTACTGAGGTGACGTCATACCTCGGTGATGGAACGTACTCCACCTATCGAGAATTATTTCGCGTTCTGAGAGAATTTGACGTTCACCTTGGCGGAGAAACGTCTCTCGTTCGTCACTTGGTTTGTGGCTGCTAAGTGGGTTGGTTTGGTACTTGGTACTGGTACCATGAAATGGCGGATGAGTTCCATACACCCTATTTTATAACATCGATCCAGTTTTTAAAGTAAAAAGTTACCAGCAAGGGTTGCCTGGAGTTAGGGAGACATGTGTGTGACAACTCCTGTTGGAGCCTAATAGGAATCATTCGGTGAGATTTATTTTTTTTGTAATAATTTTTTAATTAGCCATCGTCATGTGTTTTTTGTGGTGGAATATTTAAAATATTAGTCCCATTGTTAAACTTTCTTAGTCAATCTATTAAGGGAAGGGTGTAGATGATTTCGATCTTTATATTATCTTTATATGGATCTTTATATTAATGGGGTTTTTGGTTTTACATAACCAAACATTTTTGAAGTCCTCAAATTAATATTGGAAATAATTACCGTTTCTCTGTAGGTTTTAAATTTATTGAACATCCAATATTTTATAAATTCAATATATTTTTACAGATATTTCCTCAAATAAATCATTTCAATGTCATTTATTCATGTCTTCACACTTAAAATAGTTCAAGGTTACCTCAGATTGGTTTTTTGTTCCATTTTTAATGGCCGGTTTTTCTATACTATTGCTTCTAAAAAGTATTTCTTCTTCCCTTTACTTTTTGCTCATGTTTAAAATGGGAAATAAAACTGGGAATGTTTTTAGCCATTTGGAAGAAACCCTAACATGAAACCGTAGCCCTTTGACCACCCAGGGAAACCACTGCAGCCACGGCCAAGTCACCATTGGGAGTATGTCTATTTGGGAGCAAGCTATGGGAGCGTTCCAGCTCAATTTTCGTCTTGGCACCTGGGCCTACAGGAGTCATGGGGTCGCACCATCCTGGTGCATCATTTTCTAGGATGCAACCGCAACCTCGTTTGGGAACATTTAGTGAGGTGTTTTAGTAACTATTGGTTTTTTTATATTTCAGAATATCTGTTAAATACACTATGTTTTTTTTCCAGATTTAGGTTACCTCTGGTTTTTTTTTGACATATTTGTATATTAGATTATTTGGTTCCCAAACTTTGTATCTACGGTAACTTCTTGTGCACAGGAATAAGCCTAGAGAAAATTAGGTTTTTAATACTTTATTATTGCTTTGATATTGGTTTATGTAATTCGGGTAAATTTATTTTTTAATATTACTAGCTTGTTTCCCAAATATTTTACTGTTATTCGCTTTGTTCCGTTTGTTTGGTTAATTTAGGTCATCGTCGGTATTTATCTCAACTTCATTTCTACTTTAGTCAATTGTATATTTAACTTTATTTATTCATTATTGTATTTTCCCTTAGTGAGGCTTGGGCCTATTTATTTGTAGTATTTTCATCTTTGTCAGTTTCCTTTAGTTGTACGTAGCGGGCGTACTATAACCATTTGGTAGAAGACTTATGTAATTCTGTACCCTATATGTTAGTGAGAGGTACTTATCCCTGTAATTTTGTAACAGATAACATTATTGTTGTTATCTTAGATATAACTTTTGTATAACTTATGTCATTTTAGAGTCACATGATATGCACTTTAGGTAACTCAGAGGTTGTCAAAGATCTAGCAGTTATTTTTAATAAATATTTATTTATTTTGTATATCAATTATTTTATTACTCCTTTATGTTCATTATTACAGGTTTGATATATTTAATATTTGACAGCAGTATAAGATACCTGGGAAAATGATCGAAGATCATTTTCATGGCGCCCATGATTTGTTAGTTTTATTTATTTTGTTCGTCTTTAGCAATTATCCATCTTCATTCAGTTTCAGTACATTATTCTTATTTTATTATTTCATCTTTTAGTCATCATTACTATCTATATAGAGCTACTGTTCTTCGACAGGCATGCAAACGAGCCGTATCCATCCTTGAGTGTCAAGTGGTTTTCTTGCATCTCTTGCTAGCCAACTCTATTCAGTTTGCCTCTGTCTCTTCCCACTTCTACTTCTATCCCTTCTAATTCCCCTTTCTTCAGTACTACTGCACTTTAGTAGTTTTTTTTTTATTTTTTCCGACTTCGGCTTCACTGCTGAAGCCCCTTCATTTCTATTTTCAATATAGACACAACTATTGAGTGATAAGTAGTAATCATTTTTTTTTCCTTACTTCTGTTGGAGTACCTATATCTTTCTATTTACTTTCACTCCAACAGAAGTTTTCTTAATTTTTGTTACAAGTGCGATTATCAATACTAATGACATCAAAACATTGGAGCTGAACCTATTCAACATATACAAGGTAGAGAACGTTATGGAAAACAGGAAGAAAAAATTGCAGGAATCACTGAATCTAGAAGTTCCTGGGTATGCAAAAGAGAAACTGGTAGCCTTGTGTGAAGATTTTGCAGACATCTTTGCGATAAAAGACGACATATTAACATATAATAATTTTTACGAACAGAAGCTACGGGTGAAGGATACTACCCCAGTATACATAAAAAATTATCGTGCCCCACATTCTCAAACATCGGAAGTCAACGTGCAGGTAAACAAAATGCTAATGCAAGGTATGGTAGAACCTTCAACGTCGGAATACAACAGTCCAGCAGTTTTAGTAACTAAAAAGTCAATAGATGGAAGCAAAGCGTGGAGAATGTGCATCGATTTTAGACAACTCAATAAAAAGCTAGTCACAGATAAATTTCCGTTACCGCGCATAGATGCAATTCTAGATCAATTGGGAAGATCTAGATGGTTTTCAGTCCTAGACCTAATGTCGGGTTTCCACCAAGTTCCACTAGAAAAAGCCTCAAGAAAATACACCTCCTTCAGTAAAGAGAAAGGATCATTTCAGTACACAAGATTACCATTTGGGTTAAACATAAGCCCAAATAGCTTTTCAAGAATGATGTCGATAGCCTTCTCAGGATTGACACCCGAAAAAGCATTCCTATATATGGACGATATAGTTGTAATAGGCATATCAGAAAATCATCACTTAACAAACCTAAGGAAGGTATTCGAAACATGCCGGAAATTTAACCTAAAGCTAAATCCAGAAAAATGCCAATTCTTCCGAAAAGAGGTTATTTATTGGGACATGACTTATCTCAAGACGGTGTACGACCAGATAAAGCAAAATATTCGGTAACTGAGAATTATCCTACCCCTAAAAATGCTGACGAAGCAAAAAGATTTGTGGCTTTTTGCAATTATTACAGACGATTTATTAGGAAATTTGCAGAAATTTGTATACCGCTAAATAGATTAGCAAAGAAAAAAGTGAAATTTGAATGGCCGACGGAGTGCGTAAATTCTTTTCAGAAGCTAAAAACGGCATTAACACACCCTCCTATACTTCAATATCCGGACTTCAACAAACAATTTATTTTGACAACGGATGCATCTAATACAGCATGTTCAGCAATTTTTTGAGTCAAAACTATGAGGGTATAGATCTCCCATAGCATACGCATCACGTGCCTTCAAGAAAAGTGAAATCAATAAGCCTATAATTATGAAAGAACTGCTAGCTATACATTGGGGCATAAATAATTTTAAATGCTATTTATATGGGGCACCGAAATTTATTATTAAAACAGATCACAAACCATTGACCCATCTGTTCTCCATGACAGAACCTACATCTAAACTCACAAAAATTAGGCTAGATTTGGAGGAATAAAATTTTGACATACACTACATCACAGGCAATAATAACTACGCGGATAGTATTTCAAGAATATCCGTGGAACAGCTGAAAGACTTATATATTGATAATACTCATATCTTGGCAATAACAAGGGCCCAAGCAAAAAAAAATGCAGGGACTAAGGAAGAGTGGGGAAAGTCCGTCCTCAATCAAACAAAGATTAACACTCACAGTCAGGGAAAAGCTGTAAGGAAGGTACTAAATAATTTAGAAGCACATAAGCTACCAATCCTGTCTTTTGTGGATAACCGTATTTCTCTCGAGATGAACATACGGATCAGAAACAGGATACGGGTTTGCGAAAGACTGCCTACCAATTTTACCAACTTTGATTTAGGTCAAGCGTTGGGAAAGCTTAATCAGCTTGCGGAGGCTAGAGGAATCAAAAGAATAAAAATATATACGAATGACATTATTTTCACAAACTGCACAATCACAGAATTTATAGAGAAAGGAAATAAAGTATTAAAAAATATAGAAATATGCATTTGCGAAGTACCTAAAACAATAGCGGAGAAAAAAGAAAAGCAGCAATTAATAGAGACCTATCATAACCACCCGATGTTTGGAGGCCATGTAGGAAATAATAGGCTAATAAAGGAACTAAAAGAAAATTTTAAATGGAAAAACATGGAAAACGAAGTAAGACTGTATATCAAGAATTGCCACAAATGCCAAGTAAACAAACAAAAGAAAGGCCATACAGAGGAATTCGTAGTAACGGACACTTCCAAGAAACCATGGGATATAGTGTATATTGACACGGTAGGCCCATTCTCACGGAGCCGGGAAGGAAATCGGTACTGCATAACAATGCTCTGCGAACTGACAAAATACGCAGTAAGTATCCCGGTGCAGAACAAGCCACTTACGGGCTAATGAAACAAATAAGGACGGATGAAGGGACGGAATACAAAAACGAAATAATGTCGAGTTTGACGAAAATGCTCAACATCCAACATAACTTCTCGGTAGCTTACCACCCTCAATCGATAGGAAGCTGCGAAAAATTACATCGCACACTTAACGAGTACGTCAGGTGTTTCATCAAAGAAGGTAAGGATAACTGGGATGAGTGGTGTAGAATGTTCACATACTGTTACAACACCACCCCCAATTCATACCATGGGTACACACCTTTTGAATTAGTATATGGGCGGCCAGCAAATATACCTGAGAACCTCACCTCTAACATCCAACCATGCTACAATATAGACGCATATTATAATAAGCTTAAGTATAAACTTCAGTTTGCGCATACTAGAGGCCGCAAAATTTTAATACAACAAAAAATAAACAGGCAGGGGCAGAGCCAAATCGTAGCATCACCTCAGAAATTTAAAGTAGGTGACTTAGTCTTAATTAAAAACGAAGAGAACACCAAATTCGATTCATTGTACAACGTTCCATATAGGATATCAGAGATAGGTAAAGTAAATTGCAAAATTGAGTTAAAACCGGGAAAAGTAAAGGAAGTTCATAAGAATAGGCTATATTCCTACAAGAAGTGAACTAGTGTGGAAAAAGGACTAAAATATATTTAATTTGTAAATAAGATTTAATCTGCTTATAAAATATGTACCAATTTATTAGAATAAGGAATAATATAAATATTTTATTTGCTATATTTTGGATAAAAATAGGATTTCTCTTAAGTTAGGGTGATAATATAGTTGAGGATATATATCTGACGATATAAGCCCTCTTCTGCAAAAGGGGATGATGTAACATGGTACGTTAACCCTTAGAATTGAACAGAACTTCTACGAAATAAAATATAATAGGTATAGTTTATAGTAATGTAAATATGTTCGGCAATGACAGCTATTGAACTTATCCATGTTATTATTTAGTTATTGTATATAAACCAACCGGAGAAGCTACGAGACATTCAGATCAATCGATTAGTCACGATGAAGAAATAATACCTTAGTTGTTTTTTACAAATACACCGTTGTTTAATTGTTTTAAACCAACACTGTGAAGTTCAAATATAATTATAGTGAAAATGGTATTTTATTATACATCCAAATAAATTTTGGACTTAGGGCGCTATAGCTCAGCCACCTGACGTATTACCACCTCAAAGTAGATATCACAGCCTACGCAGCAATAAGGAAGAAAATGGAAAGAACCATGAAGGCAAAGGAAAGTTCTCAAAAATATAATATCTACTGACGAAATTGTTCTTAAAGCATGTACCGTTGATTCCTCTAATCCTTCCATATATAGCAGCTTGTCTGACTCAAATTCTTCTGATGCAGATGATCATGAAGAAGAATTCATTGCTTTTTTGTCAACAGTTACAGTCCAACCATCTACGTCACAAATACTGCGGCACTTCACTTCAATGGCTAGTATGCTTATTTCATTGTAATTAGCTCCTCTACGTCATTTAACTCAACAGTTAGATGGACGCATCAGTGGACCACTTTGTTTTTCAGGGCCAATAGGGAAACTTCTAGAACGCTGTGAAGAGAAGGCTGTTGTCGATTTTGTCGCAATAGAGAACAACCTTGCAATATTATTAGAAACAACAGACATTAGTACCGATCAAAAGTACTTGTACCAAATCAGGCAAGCAGTTGCAGCGGGAAAATGTCCTAATGATTTGAGCCTTAAAAAACCTGGGAAAATATCACACGCAAGGTGGCTGACAGTTGATAATCGGTTGATTTGATTGTATATTGGAACTGAACGTCCCAGCCCCCAAATAAATTTTGTTAGTAAGTTTCATCTAAAAAGTGTATGCACCAGTTTGGTTTTATATAAAACCGTATCCTAGCTGTTCTGATGGTTCAAAACATTTATGGCGAATGATCCATTATTCACGATTTCTATCAGTTGATCAAAGAAAGTTTGTCGATGCCGTTATCCAAAGGAATGCTTATTTTGCCCATTCCGAAAATGTATTACTCGGTATGATGAAAGATGAACAAAAACATATACGGGACCTAGGACTATGCAGAGTGCCGAAAGCTAGAAAAAGTCAGAAAGAAAAAAAGATCCGGAGATTCAAAACATCAACATTAAATTTTAGTGCTGCAGACTATAATGACTTAGTTACGGCTACTCCTTTACTAAAACATATTTCCAATGAAGATATAAGGGTTATGATTGATTCTGGGAGTTACAACAACATAGGGGTCTTAATCTGCCCGTGTCATACATAATCCGTGGAAAGAAATGTTAAGTTAGTAACTGAAGCATCAGCTGCTGTTTGTGGACCAGAATCAAGGGATGGCTTTATTCGTTTAAGGTTGCAGTCTAGAAATATTATGCCGTTTTTTAACACAATATCAGACTAATAATCTTAAAATGTATATTGTATCATAAAACAATTATTTAGATTCAAAGAACTGATACAAAAATTAATTTTTAATTTTTTTGATATTCCCAAAAATTTAAATTTAATATGGAACCAAAAGATATGGTCCAATACAAAAAAGATTTCTTACAGTTTTATTATACATCAAAACACAACTTTTTCGCACTAGCTCCATAAAAATTAATAACTTCAAATTTTTCGTTCCACCTTAATGTAGATACATGTGAGTAATTTTAAAACAAGCTTCTGTGGCTACTGACATCGTTATGAAAAAGTCATAAAATTTGACTTAGAGACATTGTCTGCCACGTCACCACAAATTAGCTGACAGAAATTTTTTGCACTCAGTCATAACATATAAGTGACAGCGTTGTTTCGTGGGAAGACATATTAAAAAGGAAATCCAAGAAAAAAAATATTTTTTTCTTGGAGCGGCACCAATTTTTTAATGAAGTTTTACTGAGCGCCACAACTACAAAATCGCATATAAAAATCCATAGACTGCCACGTAGCTTTGACTGGTATCCTCCTTCTCTATCTGTTCTCCTTCGTAAGGATGTAGTGGCGTCCGTTTGACTATTTATGTCCAGTTCTCTCTCTCCTGTGCATGTTATTTTGCTTCGGAGAATGAGTAACCAGTCATGTCCTTTATTTGGTCCGACCATCGTAATGGAGATCTTCCTCTGGATCTTCTGCCCTCTACGTTGTCTTCAACTATCATTCGTTCCATGCCTTCTCTTCTTCTAGTTATATGTCCAAAATATTTCAGTATATTCTGGTTAATAGTTGTGCTGAGTCTAGTTTTTATGTTAAGTTCGGCTAATATTGAATTATTTGTGCGATGTCCGGTCCATGGTATGCGAAACATTCTCCGGTAGACCCACATTTCAAATGCCATTATACGTTTTGAATCTGCTTTTTTTCATGGTCCAAGTCTCTGAAGCGTAGGTGGCGATAGGAAATATTAACGCTCGAACAAGGCGTAATTTTGTGTGTTGTGTAATGTCAGTATTCTTCCATATTTTTGTAAGTTTGGCTGTTGCCGATCTGGCCATTATGATGCGCCTACGGATCTCGTCTTCGCATCCTCCACTGTTAGTAATAACGGAGCCTAAGTAATTAAATTTTCTGACCACTTCGTCACCTGCCAAGTCTCTTATCTCCGGTTGGTTGTTTCTGATTATATCGATGATCATTACTTTGGTTTTCTGCATATTTATTTTCAAACCATATTCCGTACTCACCGTTACTAGCCTATACATAATGTCTTCCAGTTCTTCTGGTGAAGACGTCAATATAACAGTGTCATCAGCATAACGTAGGTTTTTTATTTTTCTTCCTCCTGTCGTTGTTCCACCTTGCCATTCGTCAAAAACTTGACGAATAATGTGTTCACTATATAATATATTGAATAGAATGGGGGATATTATACTTCCCTGCCGCATTCCAGATTTTAATTTGAAGTTTTTCGAAACCACATTATTAACTCTTACATTAGCGGTGTTATTTACATAAAAAGCTTGTAATTGATAGATTAGATGTTCTGGCGAACCCATGTCTCTAAGTATATGCCACATTTTATCCCATTTTACATTATCGAAGGCCTTGGAGTAGTCAACAAAGCACAAATATAACTCTGGAGATTTTTCGATAATTTGACGAATATTAAGAATGTGTTCTCTTGTTCCCCTTTCTGGGATGAATCCGAATTGTTTTTGGGGAATTTGCGGTAAGAGAATGGATTTTAATCTTTCATTGATTATTTTTAGAAGTACTTTGCTCGCGTGAGATATCAACGCTACTGTACTAGACTAAGAGCCGCTATAGGTGAAATTTCTTAATAATTTTAGGCACGATGGGACCCTATAACTTAACTAGTAGTACCTAAAAGAAAAGGTTTGAACACTGTGCTGTCACTTTTCAGTGGCACATGCGTCGACAGTGGCGCATCAAACTTTCCACTTATGGACGGGATAAATAAATTAAAAGTTACCCTCCCTTACTAACAGAATTCAATGTTTTTTATTTTTTTAAGTTCTATGTGATTAACACATAAGATTCAGCGTAATTTTAACCTACTACCCCCTTCCCCCTGCCCCCACCATCAAAAGCTTTATTTTTCGATTTTATTTTTTTTGGTGGGATGCAATCAATTTTAAAATTTCAAAAAATTGACACGCATAGCTAAGGCTTTTACAAAACACGGCTATTTTTTATAGACCTGTAGGTTGAGTCTACATAACCTCAAAAAATTTAAACAAATTTTTTTTTTGGAAAAAAGTATATAACTTTTTTTTGGGGATAGCTGCAGATCTAATTTTTTCTTAATCGTGTGTATTTTATCAAACACTATATTTTTATTTTTTTTTAGATTTTTCTGTAACGCCGGTCACCTTCAAAAATCCAAAAAACTGTTTTTTAAGGGGGTTTTGGGGGGTTTGAACGCATTTCTTCCATTTTTAAATATTCTACATGTTTCAGTTACTTTAAGTTACATATAAGCTATAAAATCTAAATTGATTTGATATATTACGAAGTCTATAAAATAGAGAAAGCCCCTTAAAACCCCCTTAAAAAACAGTTTTTTGAATTTTTAAAGGTGACCGGCGTTACAGAAAAATCTAAAAAAAATCACGAATATAGTATTTGATAAAATACACAAGATTAAGAAAAAACAAGACCTGTAGCTATTCCTTAAAAAAAGTTATACGCTTTTTTGAAAAAAAATTTGTGTTTTAATTTTTTGAGGTTATGTACACTCTACCTACGAATCTATAAAAAATAGACATGTTTTATAAAAGCCTCAGCTATGCGTGTGAATTTTTTGAAATTTTAAAATTGATTGCATCTTAGCAAAAAAAAATAAAAACGAAAAATGAAGTTTTTGATGGTAAGGGCAGGGGGAAGGGGGTGGTGGGTTAAAATTACGCTGAATCTTATATGTTAATCACATAGAACTTAAAAAAATAAAAAAAAATTGAATTCTGTTAGTAAGGGAGGGTAACTTTTAATTTATTTTTCCCGTCCATAAGTGGAAAGTTTGATGCGCCAATGTCGACGCATGTGCCACTGAAAAGTGACGGCACAGTGTTCAAACATTTTCTTTTAGGTTCTACTATTTAAGTTATAGGGTCCCATCGTGCCTAAAATGATTAAGAAATTTCACCTATAGCGGCTCTTAGTCTATACGGTAATTACTGCAATCTGTCGGATAACCTTTTTTGTATATGGGAATAAACGTCAGTTTATCCCAGTCATTTTGCCAATTTTTGGTATTCCAGATCTCGTTGCAAATTCTAAGCATTACTTCTGTCCCTAATGTTCCCATTTCTTTGAGTATTTCAGCTGTTATTCCATCCTCTCCTTGTGCTTTTCTACATTTTAGCTTTCTAATTGCCAACTCAATTTCTGATTTCCATATTTGAGGTTCTTTTTTATAACTTCTTTTCTCTGTATTATGGTCTGGGTCGTTGTTAGAGAACAGTATTTCACAATATTGTTTCCACACCTCTGCGATACCGTCTGGGTTTGTTATGGTATTTCCACAATTACCTTTGATGATCTGTATCTGTGGTGGGTGATCTGTTTGACTGATATAAGGGTATTCAAAATTTATAATGTCAGTCATATATGACCGACATGGCCCCCCAAGAAAAAACAACTTTTATGGTGTAGCGACACATGAAAGTTTTTGATAAAGGCGTATGGCAGGCAATGTATTAAGGATATTTTCTCGATCTTTGAAAGAGCTTTGATGCTTTCAAGAAGCTGCAATAAAATATCGGTCTGAAATTTAATGAAGACAAAACAAAATACATTGTCGTTTCAAAATAATAACGACGCCGAAGAAAGCAAAATATTAACATAAAGGACCATAACTTTAAGACGGTTAAAGAATTTCAATATCTAGACGCAACAATTACCAATAACAACAAAGTAGAACGAGAAGTTTAAACCGTGAATACTGGCGAAACACTTATCTTTCTTTGCAATACAATAACTAATGAGATCAAAACTTCTGTCACGAGGTGCAAAAATCTGAATATACAAAACCAGCAGCAAGTAATACATTCATAATACATAATAAAGCAGAACATACCGTAACAAACCATAACAAAAATAAAACTTCTGGTAAAATCCTTCAAGCAATATATGATTCCAGCGGAAATAGCGTGGAAAACCAATGAAGGCTCAAACAGAATAAAGATTTAGGTCTCTATTCGGGAAGGTACATATAGTGAAATATGTAAAGACAAATAAACTAAAATGGGGAGGACATGAGATATGGAGTAACGACAATCGCTTTAAAAACAGTGTTATTTGGGAGATACCAGATGGGAGAACATATGTAGAACAGTCTAGTAAAGGATGGAAAGAGGCAGTCGTACAAGTTGTCATTACAAAAGTAGTAGCGCTATTGATGATGATACTTAATTTCAGGATTAATAACAGTTTGCTTGTCTTTGCTAATACTTCATGACTTTAGTCAATTGCTAATTTTGAAAATATATTACTGCTCTTATTTTATTAATTAAAACAGTTAATTTCCATAAGGTTCTAAAACAAATTCTAGTAACAGTGTAGATAAATTGTTTTGAAAAGAAGTACAATTTTATTCATTAAAGCCTGTATGGAAATGTGTCATTCCATATTTTGTTAACTATAACGAGTAGCTGTGTTAGACACCATATTCAGTAAAACACAAGTTTAATTTAGTATAATAAATTAATATCAAAAACTATATTCTCCGTATAATAAATAAGAAAAAGTAAAATTTAATCCTGGCGAAGGTATCGACGACACTACGATCCACTGTTGATACCTGCGAATAATAAATACGGTTAACTGAAACGAAAATACGATGTGTTAGTCAGTATACTCACACGCCAATGAGAAATATCAATAATTTTTTCTTCTAGACTGGAGGACGGATCGATTAATACTCGATCCGGTAAGTAACGGGAAAGCGACAATCAATACTTGGTCACCGCGGCAGGACGGTTTGATGAGCAGTTTAGCAGAAGCGGATGGCCGTCAATCAATTACCTAGGGTCAGTGGAGTTGTTATCAGATCACTACGATAGAACTCTCTGTCTGTTGTAACGAAGCTCGTTTTATATCGTGGCCGGTGATATATCTCCTAGCGCGCATCGCTGCTAGTGGAATGTAAGGTTGAATTGCATGTGCACGAAGCGGTGGCACGTCAAGGGGCGATAGCTTGGCGACGCTATCGTTACAATAGTCAGTCGATATTTTTCATAAAGTTTGTAAGTTCATTTCTTGTGTTAGTACCATTATAATTTTAATTTTTTTTTTTTTCGTTTACCTTTAACTTCTTTATTCTCTTTACCTTATATGTTGTTCTAATGTCTTAAGTTCCTATTGGACCTCTTAATGAATTTCTTATAAAATAATGTTCTCATAATATGTAAACTTATAATAACTCGGGCCCCACGTTGGGCGCCAGTGAAACGAAAAGCGACAATAGACTACCTCAGCTAATTGAAATAGTATTCGAAAATAATATTTCAACCAATCAAGATAGCTATTGTTCACCCTAGCTTAGCTCAGGGTGTGTGTTCGTCTTGTCCTAATCTTAGATATGAACTATGAAGATTCGGAATGAAAGCAAACAAAACAGTATTTTTAACCAATCATGTTTACTGTTCAATAAAGATATAATAAAAATGTGACTAATTAAATGCATTAACAAATATATTCAAATTCTTGCCAAAAACTAAAAATTCTGGATTATACTTATGGCTTTTGGTATCTGGTTCGCTGGCAACTTCTTGATGTCGAATGGTATTGCTGTAGACTTCTTGTAGACCTGGGCAGATGTTCGGCCCTAGGCCCCTGCAGCTGGAGATGGTAGTAATTGCAGTCTAGATGTAATGGTCCCATTGCTGTCAGCCTTAGTGTCATCACCGGTGATAGGCTTTATGCCGGAGGCTCCCGAAGGGAGAAAGATTTGATTTCTTTCCAAAAACTATAAAATAAAAACACATATCAAACATCAAGAAGTGAAAACCAAAATGTACCTTTGTCAAATAGTATCCAGAAAGTAGTAGATGGCAAGGGTAAATTAAATGGAATAAGGATAAGCGGAATAGTTCAAATTTAATTTACACGTGCATATATGAAAATTTAGAAAGAAATAGGTATTGAAAACTGACCATGTGCTCGCAAACATGGAAGGTTGGGTTAGATACCTAAATATAATTATAAAAAGCTAGGTATGAAAAACTCACCACAAGAGAATATTGGAAGTTGGAACTCACCACAAGTTGATGGAAAATAAATCTAATATTCGAATTTCATGCCTTTAAATAAATTAATTCTTACCTTCCATTTTCAGTTTGTGTCAGGGAGTAGAGATAAAGTGCCACTGTCATATCAGCGAAACACAAAACACAGAACATGAAATTTAAAATAACGACTATGGAACACAATATTATATTCAGATGCTAGAATGTAGGATTATGAAGTATGTGCAGTTGATGATTTAAATGTTAGATGAAAAATGAGTTGCCTATAGAACGGGCACCAAACAAGTTTTTAACGAAAAAAGGAGTTAAAACGAATACAGAAGATAATTTTTAATGAAATATTAAAGAAAATAAAGTAAAATATTTATGTAAAAATAAAATCGCAAAGATGTGACGTTTGTAACGTTACAACTTTATCAGCTCTTATTCTCATATCCTTGTTAATATATCAAAATATAATGAGTGGGTCCATACCCGGGTATAAACTAAATTACACTTTTTGGAGAACAGTCAACAGATTGTGGGTAGGAATGTAAGTAGACTAACAAATTCAAGTCAGACTATGTTTTAGATCGCCGTTAGAGTAGATACATTGACTCTGTGTGTAATTATCTATTTAATTGCAAAGAGTGAGTCAAGTAGATTGTTTAGATCTGTTGTAATAAAACATAAATAATTATATCATTGGTCAAATATGTGATCTGCACATTAAAATTACAAAAGATAGTATAATCTTATATTCTTATTGTTTTAACGTTATCGCTGATTAAGCTACAACTGTAGTTACGTACTTTGTTTTATATAGGCTGATCCTTTACCTAACTTACTTTACTCTCGGATTGTAACCTATGTTTTAGGAATTATTATCTCGTTTATCGTACCAACTTACACCTCTGAGCATATATTAACAGCAGCGTTGGCTAATTCGAATTTGTACCTGCATTTGCTTTCCAAACTTTGTCTAAATACATTGAAATAATAGAATTGGCGAAAACCCAGAAGTCGGCAGGGAAAGCAGTATAGCGAAGTCACAGACAGGATATTAGAAAGACAAAGACGCAGGGGCCATCCCATTATGCACGCCTGCCGACGTTATTATGTACTTAGAGGGCGATAAGGATAATTAGTTTTGTGTGTAGTCTTGGTAGGGTATCGGGCAAATTCCTATTAAGCGTCTTAAATCACGACGTTGAAATTAACAATTTCACAGTGTAATAATGTAGCCATCTTGGTCGGAGTTTAAATGAAACTTGGAAGAATTCTGAAGAACAAAACTTAAAGTTATTAAAACAAGACAAAGAGCCGACATTTTTATAGCTAATGAGCATGAAATTTAATTTTGATTTAAGTCTGCAAGATTTTTTGTTGTCGGACGCTTACTAGGCATGTAAATATAGGGTGAGTAAACGTAATTTTTGAGTCTGTATAATAGGGAACTTGCATAAAATTTTAAATTCGAAAAAAAAAATGTTATAAATCACAAGAGAACTTCATTTAAAACATATGTATCAAAGATAAAAAAGTTTTGTTTGTCTTTCGTTTGGCTCCTAAAGATTAAAAATTCAAATTATACCATCCAGCCCAAAAAGCGTCGTGACGTCATCGGGTTATATGTTTACATTCTGAACCAACAAAGTAAACAAAGTTGCATTTAATTTTAAATTGGACATTATAAACGTCAGTAGAAAATACAGTTATGTGACGTTACAAGTGTTTTTGATCGTTTAAACTATTCATAGAAAATTTGTACTTTTACAAATAGGTTTTATTTTCTATGGTAAACCTTCTTTTATTTTCTTCGATACCTATTAGTCCATGTGGTGAGACCGCTACCGTCTGAAAAAATTTCTGGTTCGGTTTCATTGTGGATTCCTATTCAAAAATGTCCCCTTTAAACGAATCTGAAGGGTGCCGCGCGGAATTTTTGGGCAGATTTTGTTTAAAAAATTTTTTTAAACAAATACAAAATATCACGTTTTTTTGCTCTGGAATATATATTTTTATATATTCTCTGTCATTCTAAACAAGAACGGTATCTTGCAATTTTTCTCAAAAATTGATAGTTTTCGAGTTATAAGCGATTTAAAATCTGAAAAATGCGAAAATACGCATTTTCGAGGCTTAAAAACTCATACTTAAATTAGTATTTTTGAGGTTTCCAGATACTTGATTTGAAGGTTAAACATTCAGCTTCAAGATTCTGAAGAGTGATCGCGTCTAGCTTTAATTTATACTGTTGTTTGTAAATTGTTAAATATGCATGTTTATCCGATTTTTTTGCCGGTGCGGCGGGCTCTATTTCAAAAATCTCCTATTTTCCTCCGAAAAATATTTTTTCTAGATCCTTTGGGATATTCTAAATAAAATAAGTTTCTTGGTATTTTTCTCAAAAGTTAATAGTTTTAAAGTTACAAGCGATTTAAAATCCGAAAAATGACAAAAAAACTTATTTTCGGATTTTAAATCGCGTATAACTTTAAAGCTATTAACTTTTGATAAAAATGTCAAAAAACTTTTTTTATTTAGAATATCCCAAAGGATCTAGAAAAAATATTTCTCGGAGGAAAATAGGAGAGTTTTGAAATAGAGCGCGCCGCACCTGCAAAAAAATCGGATAAACATGCATAATTTAACAATTAAAAAACAACGGTATAAATTAATGCTAGACACGATCACTCTTCAGAATCTTGAAGCTGAATGTTTAAACTTCAATTTAAGTATATGGTAACCTCAAAAATACTAATTTAAATATTAGTTTTTAAGCCTCGAAAATGCGTATTTTCGCATTTTTCAGATTTTAAATCGCTTATAACTCGAAAACTATCAATTTTTGGGAAAATTTAGAAGATACCTTTCTTGTTTAGAATGACCCACGAAATTGAAAAATATATGTTATAAAGCAAAAAAACGTGATCTTTTGTATTTGTTTAAAAAAATTGTTTAAAAAATTTCTGCCTAAAAATTCCGCCCGGCACCCTTCATATTTGTTTAAAGGGGACATTTTTGAATAGAAATCCACAAAGAAACCGAATCAGAAATTTTTCCAGACGGGAGCGGTCTCACCACATGGACTATACAGGGAGAGGCAAATAAAGGGCCTATTAGAAATATCTCGAGAACTAAAGGCAACAGAATCATGAAAATTGGAATAAAGGGGTTTTGAAGGATGATCTATTAAATGAAAATATTTTCATCTCTCTTTGCAACTTTCGGTTATACCGGAAGTTGCTTATAACTTCGTTTTTTTTAATGGGACACCCTGTATATTTTTACATTTTAGGATTCTCTTCGATGTCTTCTTTCTTAAAATATGAGGTTTTGTAATATTATACAGGGTGTTTTAAAAGTTAATTACGTTTTTTTAATTAATTTCGTAGCAAAATTAATACCCTGTAGAATTGTAGTAGTTTGACATCTAAAACTCTACTTACGTTCAAATGATTTTTAATATACTCTACTATTGTTAAGAATCATTAGTATAGCTAAATTTTTAATTTTAGTATACAGGGTTGGTCGAAACTCGGAATGAGTATTTTCTGAGTTTTCTTAAATGGAACACCCTGTATTTTAGTATTGTAGTAAATTGATATTTTATGGTACTTTTTTATTATTTAAGCATTCCCTATACCTAACTGCTTTAATTTGTGCTTAATTGTTAATCGCACCAACAATCTTAACTACGTAGGTATTTTGATAGCTAAACCATTATTGGTAATTTTAAGGACCAGTCTGGATTAATATGTATTTATTTCTGAAAAATTATTTGGGGTTGAGTATTTTCACGGCCAACCTAATAAAATGTTACGTATTTTTTGTTGCAATTAATGTTTAGATTGAATCACCAATAACTCACAAATTAAAGCAGTTAGGTATAGGGAATGCTTAAGAAATAAAAAAGTACTATAAATATCATTCCACTACAATACAAAAATACAGGGTGTTCCATTTAAGAAAACTCAGAAAATACTCATTCCGAGTTTCGACCAACCCTGTATACTAAAATTAAAAATTTAGCTATACTAATGATTCTTAACAATAGTACAGTATATTAAAAATCATTTGAACGTAAGTAGAGTTTTAGATGTCAAACTACTACAATTCTACAGGGTGTGAATGTTGCTACGAAATTAATAAAAAAAAACGTAATTATCTTTTAAAATACCCTTTATAATATTACAAAACCTCATATTTTAAAAAAGAAGACATCGATGAGAATCCAAAAATGTAAAAATGTCCCATTAAAAATAACGAAGTTATAAGCAACTTCCGGTATAACCGGAAGTTGCAAAGAGATGAAAATATTTTTATTTAATAGATCATCCTTCAAAACCCCTTTATTCCAATTTTCATGATTCTGTTGCCTTTAGTTCTCGAGATATTTCTAATAGGCCAGTTATCTGCCTCACCCTATATATCAAACTCGAAAATCAACGCACTGGTATATATTATTACAATGACATACGATAAATGTCATTAGATTATAAATATTTTTCCTCTATCCCGCGACGACGAGCTGGACAAATACCCAAGTAGGTGGAGGCCAATAAACTAAAGAAGAGGAAGAAGAAAAATATACCTAAATATAACCATAACCGGAACCATAGAGTTATATATTATCATAGAGAGAGTGTCATTCAGAGCGAAGTGACGACACCATCTTTTTTATTTGGCTTAGTGCTGTTTCACTCTTACGCATAGTAAAGCTGCGACAGTAGTCCTCGTCTTCCGTGCCTATCCTTACACTTAATGTAATCTTAGTTTGTCGATACAATGTGTTAGAAAGAGATGCCGCAAACCAGTCCATGAGATCTTGTTTTCAGGAAGCGCGGAATGTAGGCTCACACTATGTTAATATATACCTCTATGAACGGAACCATATAGTTAAACTATCCAACATCACGGGTCGTTTAAACCATTTTAAAATACAGAAGACGTGAAATTTGTACTTCTAAGTTATTATGAGTTTTTGAAGCGTGAAATTCTGGAAATCATATTTTTATACAAAACTGAACATTATTATGTAATAAAAAAATGTGCAAGTTCCCTATTAAGGCATGTCTAATGCGAAATTATTAATATAATTTCAGAACTGTGTGGACTGTATTAGAGGTTAAAGGTCTATTGAGAGAGGATAGTAATAGATTTATGAAAAAAGGTCAATACTCACAATCCTTATTTTTTTTATTAGATGCTACAAGAGGTGAACGGTTTCGTGACTTACAATTTATGCCCCATCCTCAGCCCAGTAAAGAGTTTGTTTATACAAAACAATACTATAAGATATCAGTTGCAAGAAGTTTTCCGCTAACATCGAGGGCACTGTATGTCCTCATCTTCTCTTTAGTACACTATTTATTTAAGTGTAGAGATGTGTTAATTCCTCTGTGTGTGTAATGCTTTCCAATAGAATGAAACTCTTGGAATTGAGACTGAACATTGGAAAGTAACTGTGTAAGTGTTGCGAAGAGTTTTTATACTTTATTAGGTTCTAGTGGTTTTTATCATAGGCTAAGGATTGGTCCAAGTTGTTGGATTAGTTGTGAGTTTCAATTTTATAAAAGTAGACGACAAATACATACATGTAAACTAATAACACATATTAGATGCACTTTAAAATATCATTTTAGGATTTTTTTGTGAGAGAGTTTTTTGAAGGCTGACTGTCATGACAATCCTAATACAATATTTGAAACCAATGGAAACAAAAGAGAGATTATATGGTGCAGTGAGTTAAAAGAAATATGTACTTAGGGGGCGATAAGGATAATTAGTTTTGTGTGTAGTCTTGTTAGGGTATGGGGCAAATTCATATTAAGCATCTTAAATCACGACGTTGAAATTAACAATTTCATAGTTAGCCCAGTAAATGAACGGGAAATACGGTGATACCGTGTAATTTTCAGGGGCAACTCCGAATTGCATGAAAATTTGGAAATAGGCTCTACTTACCCTCCACTTCAAAGTTGAAATTGTGCCGTTGGTTGTTTTTACTTGGGGGGTGACAGTCACCCCTTCTCGTGGGTGAAAAAACATATATTCAAGATAAAACCGGAAATGGATAAATTGACTGATTTTGAGCAACTTTTGTTCTATAGAGTTTTTTATGTAAGTCAATAATTTTCGAGTTATTTTCGATTGAAAATATTTATTTTTCGACAAAAAAACTACGTTTTCGGACGGTTTTTCGCAAGTAACTCAAAAAGTAAATACTTGACCAAAAAAATATCCCTAACAAAAGTATAGGTCATAAAAAACTGAAAGAAAAAATGTTTATCAATAAAGTCTATCAATCTAGTAAAAACAAAGTTGTAGCTCATGGAAAATACGTTCTTGTGCGTCTAATTCCGAATCGAATATTTCAAGGTGAAATCACCGAAAAATTAAGCACTTTTCGGGAAAAACCTATTTTAACTTTTTTTAAAGTGTTTATAAAAAGCTTAATTAGAATTGTTCATAAAAGTTTCTAGCATTAAAAATATGCGAGTTATGCTCAAAATAAAGTTGGTCCTCTTTTTTTTTTGTAAAAAAAGCATGCAAGTCTCCCCGTGTTTAGCTCCTCAAATGAAATTAATCGTTGCCGCTTTACAAACAATTTACTTACTTATCTATTTTTTATATGATCTCTCAGTCTCAATGGTTTAAACTGCTTATTTTTGAAAGGGCTATAGTTAAAAAAGCTTGAACGGGTCATTAATCACGAGTGTATGCAAATTTTAAACAGCCATATCTTAACCAATTTTTGTCTTGGGGAAAAACAAAATGAAACTAGCATATTTATAATAACAAAACCTATATTTTTTTACTCTTTTAGATTTTTGTTATCACTAATACTTTTTAAGTTATTTTGAAAAAAGCTAATTTTTCAAAAAATTTTAGAAAATTTTGTTTTATTATAAAACCAGGTTTTTTCAAAAATAAGCACTTCAAGCCCATCAAACTTACAGATCATATAAACAATATACATACAGTTAAAATGAATGGTAAAACAGTAACGATTAATTTTATTTAGTGTGCTAAATAGAGGGAGGCTTTCACAATTTTTTTTACCAAAAAAAGGGGCCAACTATTTTTTTCAGTGTAACTCGTTTATTTTTGGTGCTAGAAACTTTTGTAAAAAACAAATATAAATCTTTTTTTAGGTACTTTTAAAATGTTAATAAGCTTTTCCCGAAAAGTGCTTAATTTTTCGGTGATTTCGCGTTGACTTATTCGATTTGGAATTAGACGAATAAGAACGTATTTTTCATGAGCTATAGCTTTGCTTTTTCTCAATTTATATACTTTACTGATACACCATTTTTTTTTGTTTTTTATAAGCTACACTTTTGATAGGAATATTTTTTTCGATAAAATATTTACTTTTTGAGTTATTTGCGAAAAACTGTCTGAAAACGTAGTTTTTTTGTCGAAAAATCAACATTTTCAATTGCGAATAACGCGAAAAGTATTGACTTAGGTAAAAAACTTTATAGAACTAAAGGTGCTTATAATCGGTCAATTTATCCATTTCCGGGCTTATTTTAAACACGCGTTTTTCACCCCTTAAGAAGGGGTGACTGACACCCCCCAAGTAAAAGCAACCAATGGGACAAATTCAACTTTGAAGTGGAGGGTAAGTAGAACCTAAATCCAAATTTTCATGCAATTCAGAGTTGCCCCTGAAAATTACACTTCAAAACGGTCATTTATTGGGCTAAGTGTAATAATGTATCCATCTTGGCCGGAGTTTAAATGAATCTTGAAAGAATTCAGAAGAGCAAAACTTAAAGTTATTAAAACGAGACAAAGCGCCGACATTTTTATAGCTAATGAGCATGAAATTTAAGTTTGATTTAAGTCTGCAAGATTTTTTATTGTTAAACGCTTACTAGGCAAATAAATACATGGTGACTAAACTAAAGGCAAAGTCTGTACAATTAAGGCATGAACATAATACGCGAAATTATTAAAATAATTTCAGAATTGTATGGACTATATTATGGGTTATGATTTAGGGGATTATTGAGAGAGGTAATTAGGTTATACAGACAATATTAAGTTTATAAAAAATCCTACCAAAATCACTGTCACATACACTCGCGGTATTCAGATAGGGTTTAAGTCGCTGTGGTGTATTGCGGTTAAAACAGGGATATACCGTGTCTACCTGTGTTTTACGGATATACGTATACATGTCACTGTTTGCATTCTAGTGCACACAGGGAAAAGTGTTGGTTTATTATGAGAGGCAGAATCAAAGAGGCTGATGATATTTGAACACGTAGTACTAGTGGTTATCAATGATAGGGTGAGAAGCGTATGTTTTCTTGTTGTTCTCTTCATACTTCGAGTATTGCAGAAGAAATTCGTTTAGAATATCATTAATAAGACCCCGTGTGGGATGCGGGTCGCCCAAGTAGAATTCACCCACAGTATCTCCTGACTTGATCGTAAAAGGCGACTAATAGGAACAACATTCCGCTGTCTTCCTTAAAATCCTGTCGACACCTAACCCTCAACGACCAAACCTCGATACCCACCTCAAAACTCACCCCGCGTGAGATTGGAGTCCTTTTGTCCGTGGGTGAGTGGCAAGGGCCGTCTGGGCGTGGGGGAAGCGGAAACTTATCAAACTGCGTTCAGAGCGTCCAAACCAGACACGCACTCCTAAAGGGGAAGACTGGTCTCCAGAGTCCTAAAAGACAACAAGTCTAAAGGAAGAACACCTTAAGCAAAAAATTACCTGGTCCTCCAGGTTGGGGGTTGAGACGTCAGGTTGGTTTCCTGTGACTTGTAAAAAACCGCATTTACCAAAAAGCCTAAAAGTTGCCTCGGAGCTTCGGATGGATTAAACAGACAACGAAAACAGCTACGAAAATGGACAATGAACATTGGCACTTGGAATACACAGAGCATTAGCGGAAAGGTGGAAGAAGTCATCCAAGAAATTACCAAATTGAACATGGATATAGTTATCTTGACTGAAACAAAGAAGAAAGGATGTGGTACAGAGATATTGAAGAACTATGTACATATATATAGAGGGGTTGAGAAACATCAGCGAGCAAAAAGAGGTGTATCCGTAATGATACCTAAAAAACATCAACGCAAAATAACAAATTTTGAAGCCGTAGATGAAAATATCATAAGAATCAACATGGCAATTAACCAAAAACCTGTCACTATTCTCGGTATATACATAATATGCAGTCTCTGATGATCAGCCTTATGCTGTTAAAGACGAATTCTTTGAGAAAATCAATGACGAAATTACCAAAATTGGAAGTACTAGGAAAGTGATCATAGCAGGAGATCTGAATAATAGAGTCGGACAGAAGGTGAACAACAAAGTGGTAGATCCACATGGAGAAATAACCCAAAATGACAATGGTGAAAGATTAATTCAAATATGCGAAAACCATCAGCTAAAAATAACAAACGGGTTTTTTAAACGCAAGGAGATACACAAATATAAATGGATTTATTATACATGGTTTAGATCCAAGAAAACAAAAGAACCACCTGAAGCCACAGACATTTTTAACACAACAAATTACAACCTGGACAGCTTACAACATGAAAGTACGAGAACACTATATCAACGAAGACTAAATGAAAAATTAGAAGATATAATCCCAAATGTATCCGTGTAAGAAGTGTACAAAAATATAATAGAGAGTATGCAAACAGCCGCAAAAGAAGCGCTTGGTTTAAAATACGAACGCCACAGTAAAAACCTATGGTGGACTGAAGACATACAAAACCTAATAATGAAGAAAAAGAAAGCGTACGCACGGTGGCTAAGTACTAAACATCAAGTAGACAAAGACAAATATTTGAACCTACAAAGAACAATGAGAAGAGCAGTAACAGCAGCAAAAAAGAAATGTGGGATAGGAAATGCCAAGAGATCAACACTTACATAGGCGGAAGGAAGTGTTCAGAGACATGGAAATTTTTAAACACAATAAATAACACAGAAAGGAATACTACTTCTATTCAGTTAATATCAACAGAAAAATGGAAAGAATACTACTAGAGTTTGCTAACAGAAAATAGAGCCGAATATACCACACAATCACCAACAGAAATATTCGTTTAAGGCGAAGAGATAGTAGTGGGAGTTGATAATATATGGTGAAGGAAGCTGTAAATGAACTAAAACATGGTAGAGCTCCAGTGCCAGAAAATATTCCTGCCGAATTAATATAATGTGGCACAGATAAACTCTTTCAAGCACTTACTTGGTGTATGAACAAATATATGTGTGAACGGTGTCACACCACCCAGTTTATGGAAAGCAGCTTATATTTCTTCCATTCATAAAAAAGGAAATAAGTTGTATTGCTTAAATTACAGAGGAATATCGGTAAATAGTACACTAAGCCGGGTGTACGGGCGCATTCTTAAAAATCTCATTGAGATGGAGTATAGGGAACAAGAAGAAGAAGAACAGGCTGGTTTCCGCGCTGGAAGGACTTGCACAGAAAATGTCTTCTGCCTAAAACAATTAATTGAAAAAAAATCAGCAACCAATCAAGAGACCCATCTCATGTTTGTTGACCTGCGTAAAGCATAAGACAGCGTTCCTGTGACTAAATTGTGGAAATCACTACAAGAAACTAACATCAGCTACACTCTAGTCAAAGCCTTAAAAAATTTATATGGAAATATAAATTTAGTAGAAGGAGGTAAATTGCCGCAGGGCGTGTACTTATGAAAAAAACATAGTGCGTGTAATGACGTGTTAACCCATTCGCTGGCTTTCGAGGAAGATGGAACCATTCTGTTAAACGGCACCTGACTAAAATAACCATATATCACTCACTGGAGCGTGAAAGGCACCTGACTGAAGTAACCATATTACGCGCTGGCGCGTGATCGGCAACGAATGGTTAATTGAGATGGTTCTAATTTAATTCCTGTGGTCAATGTATCAAAGAATATAATAATACAAAACATTACATTTACATTTAAAATTACATTTTGTGACTTAATGCCTTATGGTAACCCGATTATTATAATAGGTATTACCATTGTCAAAGGTTTTTATAGTTTTTAACCATTCCTAAATTTTGGCGAAAGATTTAAGTATTTCAGCGGTGCATTCGCCAGAATTTAAATAATCGAGAAATTTAAAAATGTCCATAAAAATCATGGCAAATCATGAAAATTTACTACAAACGCTGAACTATGGTTAAGCCCTTTAAGTCATTAAGCCATTATAAGCGATTCAAGCTATTTAAGTTATTATAACCATTTAAGTATACCTACTAACCTGATTAACCCGACATTACTTGCTAGGTAGGTTTGTACACGAGTGGTCGCGAGTGAGATTTTCTCTCACATATCCAACTTTTGCCTTTCTTTACAAAATAAAATTTTTAAAACTGGTTTCAAACTTTTTTTATTAACTAATAATAAGAACATAATAATATAACATAATATACTGTTATGCTCTGTATTTCTCTTTTTTATGAGATTGATCAGCAAATTCTTATTTTGATTAATTACTTAATTATTTTAATTATTACTTATGTAAAACAAAACCAAATTAAATTAAATTTTCTAATAAATTTTATTCTCAGGGCTATTTTAATTTTAATGCATTACCTTAGGTTTGTGGCTTCTAGTATCTCTAGTTGCTTACTTGATCCAGGGACAAAACAGGGAAATTAAACAAACTCGATGTCATATAAATGTTGTAAATATTTTTTTATTTATTTAATATACCATAAATATTAGATTTAAAAATTATACTAAAATTTAATTCTGTTACAACTTTTTCTCATCTAATAAATTCAGCTTTAATCTGATATATCCTTTGTTTTAACAAAAATTTTCTTTAGATAATTCGTTACACTATTCTTACAAAAAAACTAAAATTTACTTTACTCCTTTTGAATTGATTACTTTTCTCTTCTTTAAACTTTCAAATGACTAAGTTATGCTATAGAAATGCTCAATAAAAAATAAACAAATATAGTGTGGATATAAACAAACTCTCTACGTTTCACAAAAATTCTGACTAACCTTTTTGTTTCTTCTTTACTTCTTCTTCCTGGATTGCGCCGTCCTCTATTCTCCCACACGTGCTCCTATGATGTAGCGAAAAGTCCTTCTCGTCCAAACTCCTTCACCAACAAACAAACAACGGGACTCGCTCGAAATCTCTATTCAGTTTTCTCTCTGCTCGATATCTTGTGCAAATTGATATCCACCGGCTACTCGCTCTAGACAGAAAAACAGGAACTTCCTCGGACACAAGGAAAATTAACTTCTCAACTCGGTTAGCGATTTAGTTTCTCCACGATTCTGCTCGCAAAGGCCAATTTCACCACTTTACACCGACTTCTCACTTTTTAAAAGCTGGACTGTACTCTCCAGATATTCATTACACAGTGACCATTTTACTCTGCTCAAAATCAGACTCAACACTCTCATACCCACCATCTATCTTTTTCCGCCAATCACAAACATTCTCTCTACCCACTACATCCATATTTTCATTTCTTAAGAACCAATTTGTTTTGTATACAACTTTTCCATTTTGTTAAATTCTAGGAGATATTAAATTACTTTTCGTTGTTTCAATATGTTAAACAAAAAACCTTATATTCTAAACTCAATAAATTTGTTTATTGTCTCTTCTTCTACGAATCACTTACAAATATCCTATTGTCGATTCCAACGCGAAATAAAATGTACTTTCTAATTTTTACCGCATAATTGTATGTCTTTTCAAAGAAACATTAACAAATCACTCAACGATTTCACTTTCCGCGAAAACACTGGTTACGAACTAAATTATAAAATTTACTATTTTTGGTCATATACAGGGCGATGAAAATCTATGATCTCGTGGTCTCTGACATTAATTTATTATCTAAATTTTTCCCATAACAATTATACCACAACAACAGCTGACCAGCAGAGACCACAACACAAGCAACAAAAGCGGCAAAAGTAAGTGGTTGCCTCCGAGAAACCATATGGAGAAACAAATATCTGACCACGGAAAGCAAAATAAAAGTCTACATGACAACAGTAAGACCTCTCCTAACATATGCAGCGGAGACAAGGACCGATACAAGAAAGACGAAACAATAAATCAGCAATATCAAAATGAGAGTATTAAGATCAATAGCGGGCACATCACTAAGAGACGGACAAAGCAACAGAAGTATACGAGAACGATGCAGAATTCAAAAATTTAACAGGTGGATAAAAACAAGAAAGAAAAACTGGAACGAACATGTAAACAGAATGGAACCAGATAGATTGGCGAACATCTGTAAAAACAACAAGCCGTATAGCAGAAGACCCGTTGGAAGGCCGCCGAAAAGGTGGAAAGACAATGTACAGTCAACAACTGAAACAGAATAAGAGGCAGACAAACAGGAGTAATCCTAGTCGCGCGAAGAAGAAGAAGAATTATACAACAATACATAATAATATGATAAGATACAAAAAAATTATCGGAATTAAACCAATATTAATCAATCTCCGTATCTTCATAATTTACAGCACCTCACTTTACACAAGTACAACAAAAGTGCTCTGGACAAATTGGTTGATGACAAGAATTACAATTTTTTTTCACTTTTCTATTTTTGTAGCAAGGTCAAAATGAACAAAACTGAATATCCGATGGTTCAGGTTGTGATCAGTCCGGTAATGTTATTTTGGCAATTCTTGCAATAGAATTCCGAAGGCTTAAAGTTAAGTTTGGAATTGTCAAACAATTTACAAGATGAGATTTCATCAAAGATAAAGCCAATTCCTTTAAAAAGACCCGAGGCTCTTCTGTTTTATTATTAGTATCTAATATACAATGTGACTGTTGACTCCGCCAATATTTATCATTGAAAAATATATGGTACGTGGCCATCTACAGCTAACCCGTGAAACAGAATATAGGGTTTCCATTTTATCGACCACATCCACGGCGCCTTTTATTACATTATAAAAGGACATTATTTCGGGTTTTAAGCGGAAAAATAAAACTAATTTTTACACACAGTTGGTGGCGCCGGTGGTCGCGCGATGAGAGAATGTCTCACATCAAGCGCACTGACTCAACAATCTCGTGATACTAACTCTTAAGTGTTTCACTATCTGAGAGGACGAGTCTATTAGATTGTCGAGGGAGGATAATTAGGAGACTAGAAGGAACTACAGCGAGTATAATTTCCCACAAAAAAAGTTGTGCGCAATTTTCTGAAACCGTGAGAGAAAACCTCATATAGCGACCACTGCCGGGTTAATAATAGCCACTGTTCGTAAAGGATAAATTTAAAACAAAATTTATCAAGATGAAATTGAAAATTAAAAGTTTTCGCTTTACAACTACTTATTAGTCAATGCAATAACTCTGGAACATTAATATTAAGATATATACATCAAACGATTTTATCTTTTAACTTTCCTAGTCTAATAGGTCTGATGATGAAGTATAAATTATTTTCAGCTGTAATACCGGAATCAGAAATGTAACTAATTTAAGACTTAATAAACTTAAAGGATTATGAGTTGAAATTTATCTATTCACATCAATTTTACATATAGATCAAGAGTAACATGGCATAATACCACCTTAGCTCAAATTGATCAGGGAAAAGCTAACGCTAACGAACAGAAAGAAAACTTCCTTAATTCGTCATGTCAAGTAAGCCTACTCACAAATTTATTTTTCCTTTTGGGAATAAAAAATCCCGTAGCTAATTACTTCAGTCACACAGCTGTCGCTTTTGGTCTAATAACGGCATAAACCCTAAAAAGAAGCTTTAAGAAAAGCGACAGTAATACTTACATACACATTTAAAAGTACATATTTTCAGTAGTAAGTACTTCCCATAACTTGAAAATTTAACTCAATAAAAACAATTTTGAATTCTGTTAAGCTAATAGTATTATATTATGTAAGCTGATATCGACTAATGTACTCTGCATAAGTAAATCTACTCTAGTTCATTCGCTTAGCTTGGAGAATATTTTGACTCAATGTCGGAAACATAAAACACAAAGATTTTTACCTTCCACTATTATAAGCCCAAAGATTCATTGAAGAAGAAGAATAACCATAAAGAATATTTTTTCTTTACGTGCCATCTCAGCAACGAAGGTTGGCATTCATCATTTCTATTCTCACTTTTGACAGTACAGCCCAAAAAATTCAGTTGAGCTGCATCCAAACCATTCTCTCAGATTTCTCAGTCAGGACATTTTTCTCCTACCTATGCTGCGCCTTCCTTGGATCTTTCCCTGCATAATTAATTTTAGGAGTTTATATCTGTCACCACGTGTTATACGACCCATGTATTGAAGTTTTCTTATTTTGATGGAATCCAGTATCTCCCTGCTGTCCTGTATTCTCCTTAGTCCTTCCTCATTGGTTATTCTGTCTGTCCAGGAGATTCTCAACATTCTTCGATACGTCCACATATCAAATTGTTCCAATCTATTGAGGCATTATTTATTAAGAGTCCATGTCTCCACATCATACAAAATAACAGGAAAGAATAATAAATATAAATAAAGGAAACATTTATTAATTTTATTAAAAACTTTCCATTATTTTTAAATACTAACCTGTAAACGAATAATAAATTAATAAATAATTAATAAATTAATAAATAAATAAATTACTAAATGAAAATAGTTTCTGTCCTTGTGCCTTGTGGGATCGGTACTCACCGGAGGGACCGCAGAAATAGTGACGTGGCTTATAAGGTTGGACGTGGTTGGGTATTTTAAGTCAAAAAAATAGTATAGAAAATTATCAACTCTGTGACTTGGAGCTAAAAGGGCCAATGTCAATGTTTTGCTGTTATGAGTAAACCAGTGCAATAAATATGGTTTGATACATACTTTCATATTCTAAAACTGCCGATGTGAAATTCAACCAGAAACCCGTATTATTAGTGTAATGGTGGCCAATGTCATAATGAAATAATTCACATCAGTTTCGGTTAAAAGGGCCAAACTTGACATTGGCCCTTTTAGTCTAGGCGCCAAATAGAGGTCACCGTGTCCTTTTCAATTCTGATGGACAAACTCAACGGTTTCTTATGGATTTTTGGCTGCTGATTACGAATTTCGAGGGTGGATTCCGATACGAGTGGTCAAAAAATTGTTATAAACAATTTAATTGTTTATAAATTGTTTATAAGGCTCTGGCTCATAAACTAAAAGAGATAAAAAATAATGTTTTTAAAATAAAATTTGTGTGTTAATAAAAAATGAAGAAAAAACCGTTTACTTAACTTAAATCTAACAATTAGAACTCAAGATATTGCAAAATTAGTGCACAATGCAAATTGCAAATTACAAAATAAGTATTTTTCGAAGCTTTATTGATCGTAACTCGGCTTCTGCGAATGCAAATGAACCTTAGAAGGTCTCATTTTAAAGCTTTATTAATAGGCTTCCAAACAGAGTTTGTTAAATTACTTGATCTTCATTTTTTTCAAAGTTAAATCCATTTGAAGCAATAATTTGCTTAAAAAAATTGTACATTAATTTGTTTATAAGGGTTTCAAGCAAATTTAAGCAAGAAACATCTATACTTTAATTAACAATAATGATAGAAAAGCTCAAAAGGAAGATTTTGAGCTTACGAAAATGTCTGTAAGTTTACTGTTGGCCAAGATATCAATTTAATAGTGCGCTCTGAGGCGCAAGACCGTCTCACCGCGTTCACGCGCTAACTTCTAAAGGTTCACGCGCTAACTTCTCGATGCAAATTATAATTTTTATATAATATGTTATCTTGATTTTTCATTTTTGAAGACCCTTATAAAATTTTATCCTATAATTCTTATAATTAAATCATCATACTGTAACCTCATATCACCTTTCATTTTATTTACTTTGTCATCTATTTTTGAAGATATTCTTCTTTAGCGGCGAATCGATTGAGGGTAAAATTTGATTGATCCGCGCGCATGCGCACACCGACAGTATGGTATTAGTTGTTATACGGGCTCTGATTGGGTGTTGAAATTTTGAAATGATCTGTCAATAATTGTTCAATATGGAGGTTATCGGTAAACAAAAATATTGTATAATATTACCATATTAGTTTTTATTGATGTGTGGACAGAAATAAAATCAAATTTATAATTATAGTGACTTTTTAAATAGTTTTGAAAAGCCGCAGGTACGTAATTCTAAATGTTTCAGTTGGAAATACCTAATAGTTTCAATACCTATCTATTTGGAAAATGTAAACAAAATAATGTAGTTACCTATTAGTAGGCAATGCTTTAATTTACATAATCTGATTACGAACAAACTTTCTACAAATCTTCATCTCATATATCGTTTTCTTACTCTATATTTTGTTGTATTTTATTTCGACAAAAATCAAACTAATAATTTTATTAAATTCATATAAATTTATGGTGTAAACCTTTAGTTTGTGTATATTCCCACATGACGTATACGAGAGTTTGGTGCAGTTTGAAATGGCGTCAACTTTCGTACGGCGCGGTAGACGTGAAGTGGGTTCAAGTCCCAAGCAAGTTATTATTTTTTTATTTTTTTATAGATTTTATGATTGTAAGTATATTATTATATAATTTTTGAAGATATTCTTCTTTTTTCAAAGTGGTAGATAAGAAAGTTAGTTAAATTTTTAAATAAAATAAGTACAAATAACCTTTTAAGTATATTTACTTCGTTTAAATTACCTATTATATAATAGAAGAATATCTTCTTACGTGCGTACAAAGTACACACACATTCTTTTTTTGTACTAAACGAGAAAAAACATTAAAAACTAATATTTCACAAATAGAACTAGAAAGTAAGTTGATATTATTTATTAATACTATTTTTACAAACTTTTTGTTTCATGCATCTGAATCGAGATATACAGGAAATCTCAGCTTTTTTACATCGGCATAAGTTCTTAGAGCAATTTGTACAGTTACATGGTCTGTTCAAGTCTGTTCTTGTACGCAGTAAAACTAAAACTTTCTGGGGTTCAGAGTCTATTAATTATCTATATGGTATAGATAATAATCTATATCATATAGATATCCAGTGGATAGTGGATAGTATCCATATAAAATTGACCTAGTTCTTTTGCAGCATCATCAAGGCACGTCAATTGTGTGTATGCCGCCACAATATAAATGCTCGTTTTATATGCAATGATGATGCTGCAAAATAACTAGATACATTTTTATATGGATATTACATGTTGGCCCATTTTCATGTGTAGAAGCCGAGTTACGATTGATAAAGCGTCGACAAATATTTGACTGTGAGCCGATGTTGCACCTCATAGCGCGCCATTAAAATATCGATATCTTGATCAAAAATAAACTTACGCAAATTTTCTTAAGGTCAAATGATTCCCTTTGGGTTCTTCTATCATTATTATTAATTAAAGTATAAATGTTTACAGCTCAAATTTACTTGGAACCCTTGTAAACAAATGAACGTACAATTGTTTTAAGAAAATTATAATTTCAAACGGGTATAAGTTTAAAACAAATAAAGATAAAATAATTTAACAAACTTTGTTTGGAAGCCTATTCATTAAACTTTAAAATGGGACCATCTAAGGCTCATTTACATGCGTAGAAGTCAAGTTACGATAGATAAAGCTTCGAAAAATACTTATTTTGCAACTTGCAATTTGCATTGTGCACTAATTTTACAATATCTTGAGTTATGATTGTTGGATTTAAGTTTGGTCAACGGTTTTTTCTTCGTTTTTTTATTAAAGAACTAATTTTATTTAAAACATTCTTTTTTATCTCTTTTAGTTTATGAGCCAGAGCTTTATAAACAATTTATAAACAATTAAATTGTTTATAACAATTTTTTGACCACTCGGATCGAAATCCACCTCCGAAATTCGCAATCAGCAGCCAAAAATCAATAAGAAACCGTTGAGTTTGTCCATCAGAATTGAAAAGGACACGGTGACCCCTCTGGCGCCAAACTATTTTATTGATTAGTGATATTGTGATTTAGCGGAAAATTCAGTGGGCCAATATATACATTATGTATGTATAAGGGGAAATATATATAAATTAAAATTAAAGAAAAAAAAAACTAAAGAGAATAATAAAATTATTCGATAGAAAAGTTTAGCGCCATTTATTTTAAGAAGAAAAATAGTGAAACACAACAGTAACAAAAGTGTGAAACAAAAGAAATTAGAATAAAATAATTACAGTGGAACCTCGATAACTCGGATTAATCGGGACCGCTACCAATCCGGGTTATCGAAAATCCGAGATAGCCGGAGAATATGGTAAAAATTAATAAAATACGGTATACTTACAGATAAACTCCGTTAGAATTGAAATAACATGAAATATATTTATAAATATGCACAGTACCTACTCATTAAAATTACTAAAAAAAACACCAAACCCAAACGTAAGCAAATGGAAGCGAACAATACAAGACACACAATACTAAAGACCATTGTTTATAAAAGAATTTTTTAAATAGTCTTTCCTAAACAATGCTGACAGTTTGAAATAAAAAGGAATAGATACTACAGACAGGTGGCTGTTGTTTCTGCGGCGTGTGCTATGAGTCATTTTTAATATCATATAGTTCAAATTACACACATACACATTATCTCTTAAATATTATATTACATACATTTTTATTGTTGAAAGGTTTGTCTGATAATTAACTATTTTGATTGGAAATAAGCCACAATTAAATTGAAAAATATAAAATATTGAAAATCAAAATGTTTATCTGATGAAAATCGGTCCGGGTTAGCCGGACTTCCGGGTTATCGGGGGCCGACTTATCGGGGTTCCACTGTACTTAAAAATTAATTTTAAAAACATGTCGTGACGTTTAACTTTAAAATAAAATTACTAAATTTGGCTGTGCAATTTGAATATTACTGCACAGCTGCCTAGTGATAGACATTTATCTGGAATATTATCATACCTGTATAAAAATTTTTGGCGTTTCACTGCTGAATTTCTGTAGAAGTTTGAACAACAAATCATTACAAATTACTAATCCTTAGTTTTGGACCGGTTGGTGTTTTGGAACCGCTCTCGTACGTGCCTGATATTTACCGGACACAAAACAATAACATGTCACACAAAAAGAGTACTATTTTCGGACGACATAATGTATTAGCCCTAGCAAGGGACTTACAGTTGTATTTGGTCACTTAAAAGCTCATTTAAATTTAATAACTAAAAGGACTGGAAAATTAAAGTCTATTGATAGAAATCATTTCAAAAAACGTAATGCAAACAAACAACATTTGCGGACGAATATCATTTTAATAATACCACTATCAACTCAGACACTAGTCTATTTGTAAGTTTAATATTAGATAAACTTTAACCTTCCGATGACCAACCTTTTTTTCTTACACCTCAGAATCATACCTTCTTTTTCCTCAGTATCATCATTCTAAACTTAGAACAAGAAATTTTAAAGTGTACGCTAATTTATGTCGCCACAGGTATACCAAACAATTTTGTTTTAATATTGGATTATTTCTTACAGACAAAATGTTTACATTTATCGCATTTCGATGAGAATTTTCTGTCGGATGATCGAGTGCAAATTTTACATCGGCCACGTTTGCTGGGATTTTCTATTGGCTCTGCATCTTTAGAATCTTCTGAAAATTTTGTTAGTACCATATCTGGGCTGTTTGAATAAATGTCTATGTAAACCTTCACGCGGTCAAGATTATACAAAGGCTGTAACTAGCCCAAGGGCCAAATCTTGAAGCAAGAGCCTCCTTTGAAAAGATTTTCCTTTTTCGAAGTCTTCATAATAATATAAATATGTAAAGGCCAAATGCAACGGGCACTGTCTAAAAATAGATTTTGATAATGCAAAGTGCACAATTACTCGGAATTCTACATAATAGACTGTATTTACTTAACAAGAATAAAAAACTTCTAAACGCCGTAAAAATATGTGGCGCATACAATATTCCAACTACAAAGGATCTGATAAATATTACGTGACGCGAAAATGTATTTTAATTTTGATGCAAAATAAAATTTTAATTTTATTTTAAACAAAGAGTAGCTTTGATACAGTTTGAAATTTGAAACACTTTTGTGGCGCGTTTACTTCAAATTTAGAAAATATTATGGAAAAATATTTTAAAATAAAACTAAAATTTTATTTTGCATGCAAATGAAAATACATTTTCGCACCACGTAATATTCATATCAGATCTTTTGTAGCTGGAATATTGTATGCGCCACTCATTTTTAAGGCGTTTGGCAGTTTTCTATTCTTGTGTCAGGAGTTTTTCAAAGTTTTTTTATAAATAAAATGTATGAATTTGAATGCAATTTTTCTCGATTACACGTTAAGCTTTTTAAATGGTCGCCTTTGTCGCATTATCTCCCAAATGATCCAGTGTGCATCGAATGTACACTAGATTTTTTTTTATTTAAAATAGATTAAAAAAAATTATTATGATTGCCGGTTGAACTCGGATTGCCCGTTGCCAGATCAAATTTAGCATCGTAACCACTACAACTACATAAACCATTTCGGGGATAATCGTTAATTTTATTATACTTTGTAGCTTAATAATAACAAAACGATTTAACCGATTTTGATCACCAAACATGAGTTTGAAACCTTTGGACAAGTAGTGTCTGATGCATCTAAGGTCAAGTATAATAATTGAATCTATCAAATGAATTATTGAGCTGGACAAACCGTTTTTTCCATAGGAAATAGATTTGATCATATTTATGAAGCCTATAACTTAAAAGATCGAATTTTCCCGGATATCAGGTATACACCACCAGATTCGTCTAGAGTCATTCTACACACTCTCAGTTATTGGCGCAATTCGTAGGTTGAAATTTTGATTAATTGTCAAAAAACCAACATTTTCAAAAATTAGTTTTTCAGTTTTTCGGCGATACTGAGCCGTGTGTATGTCTGATCCTGACATCTTAGACACCACTTGAAAGCTTAACTCAACGCTATTGATTTGGTGTATTTGCGGTTCTCCGTCTCATCTTGAACCGAAGATAGATACCACCAAAAGATATGCCGGTTTGTTCTTACCAAGTCCTATAGATGGCTTATGGGTGGTCAAAAATCACAAACTACAACGGTTCTGAATCGGCCCTGACCCCCTCTTCAAACACAGAAAAAAATTCAGATCGGTTTAACTTTTCTAGCCACATACATACATACATATTTTTGTGGAATGGTTTTTTGGAAAAATTCAGAAAATAAATTTATATCATGGACCACGAGATCGTAGAGTTTCTTCGCCCTGTATATGACCAAAAATTGTATAAAGTATAATTTAGTTAATAAACAGTTCTTTTTCGGGGAAGGTGAAATCGTTAATGTGGTTTTCGTTAATGGGGTTTTTGAAAGGATTTACAGACAGTGGTTCGAAAATATTGGAAAGTGCATGTTATTTCGTTTTGCGAACATCAATAGGATTTTTGTAAACAATTCGTAGAAGGTTTAAACGATAAACAAATTTTATTGAGTTTAGATTGTAAGGCTTTTTGTATAGTTTTTTGAAAAAACGATAGTAATTTGATGTCTCTTAGAATTTTAACAAAATGTAAAGTTGGATACAAATTAAGTTGGTGTTCTTAGGAAAGGAAAGTATAAATGTTTTGGGTAGAGAGGTTGTTTTTGATTGGGAGAGAAATATCGATGGAAGGAATGAGAATGTGTAGTCGGAATTTCAGAGAGAAAAGGTAGTGTGTGATGAATATCGGGAGAGATCAGCCAAGTTTTTTAAAAGTGAGAAGTCAGTGTAAAGTGGTGAAATCAAATTGTTGACCGGTTGAGAAGTAAAATTTTCCTGTGTCCGAGGAAGATTTCTTTGTTCTGTCTAGAACGAGTAGCTGATGAGTATCTATTTGCACAAGATATCGAGCAAGGAGAAAACTGAGTGGAGAGTTCGAGCGAGTCCTGGTTTTTTCTGTTTTTGAAGCAGTTTGGACGAGAGGGACCTTTTCACAACATTAAAAGAGTACGTGTGGGAGAATCAAGGACAACGCAATCTGGGAAAAGAAGTAGTGAAGAAACAAAAAGGTTAGTCAAATCATTTGTCAAAACGGAGAGAGCTTGTTTATATCCACACCTATATGCTCATTTTTTTTATTGAATAGTTCTATAACTCAGTTAGTCATTCCAAATTTAAGTAATTAATTCAAAAGGAGAAAAGTAAATTTTAATAAATTTAGTATGGAATAAACAATAATTTATTAAATATTTTTTTTTGTTAAAACAAGGAGACATCAGAATTAAAGCTTGAATTATTGTAAGAAATTGTTGCAACAAATTTAGATTTTAGTATTTTTTTTTCAATTTTCATTTATACAGCATATTGGATGAATAAATAATAGATTACATTTATATGATATTGAATGTGTTTCATTTTCCCCGTTTTATCCCGGAAGAAGTAAGCAACTAGAGATACTAGAAGCCACAAATCAAAGGTATTGCATCGAATACAAAATTAGCCCTTAGAATAAAGTTTATTAGAAAATTTAATTTGAATTTGGTTTTGTTTTTACATAGGCAGAAATTAAAATAATTGAGTAATTAATTAAATTAAGAATTTGCTAATCAATCTAATAAAAGAGATAAAGTAGAGCATAACAATACTTATCTACAAACATTTTCCCTTTTTTTAATAGAAATTTTCAGTTCCGTCAGATTTAGAAAATCGAAAGCTTCGTGTATATAGTGTCGCGTGTAGGGGGCTGTGGGTTTGTGCGCCACTGGCGAGAACTACCGTTCTCTGGTAATATAAAATTGGAACCCAAATTCACAAAATATTTTTTATTCGTAAAATATTGGGAATTTTTTTTACTGCAAAATAGGAGGGTATCTAGGATGATATTAAAATCAAATAAAAAATAATGAGCTAAAAATTTAAAAATATTTCTGAATTTATTAAACAAAAACATACATTGGGTTCAAAATTTACACCCCTTGGTCATCTGAAGGTCGGTAAACAAATGTACTGGCAGGTAGGTAGTAAAAAAACTAGAAAATGAGCTTACAATATATACAGTATATTACTAAACTAATATGTACTTAGTACGTATTGAAATCGAAATACGTATAAGCTCACAGTGGAATCCCTGTTATAAAATCAAATCTGAAACAAATTAATGTAGAAAACAAAAAATACATGGTTGTGGATAGAGATAATCAAAGTGCTCCGCTAATGCCATCTATTTTCTCATTGGTAGTTAAATCCTTAACTACTGAGGCAGATGTTTCAGAACGTAGACTCTGACATGGGGTATGTCATACCGTTGCCTACTCTTCTTTGTTTTCAATATCAAATTCTTTTATGTCATTGTATTTATTTTTTACGTTAACTACGGTATCATTATTAGGCTATTGATTATGTACTACAGAAAGGAACTACAACGTTAACGGGGTTTTATTATTTCATATGGTCAATGAATCTCTATATATGAAAAAACCGTGGAGTGCTACCATTTAAAGGGGTGCGTTTTTGAGAAATGGGTGAATTAGTCCCTGGGCACAGGTTACATTAGGGTGAGTTCTATGCACTTTTGGTACAAACACGTCTACATAAAAATTGTTCCTGGTTAAATTTACTATCTAAATATACCTTTTTAAAGTAAAAGGTACCCTTTTTTACAAAAATATATTCAAAAGAAAAAGCACAAAGAAACCCAAAAGAAAGAAATTTTGTTTTTTGTCCCATAACTTTTGTCCACGAGGATATAGGTATAGACATTGCTTCACAAAAAAAAACTTACATATTCGCTCTTTAAAATGGTGTTCAGTAGAGGTCATTAGGATTTATGGTTTTCGAAATATGATTTTTCAAAGTTCGCCACTCACAGCAATTTTGGGCAATTTTCCTTGTTATTTCGAAAATATTGTTCTGTAACTTTTTTCTACGTAACTTTAGGTATATGCAATGGTACATGTAGGAGGAATAGAAATCATTTACGTTTAAAATGGTCTATTGTATAATGTTGTACGACTTCTTTTAAAGAGGTTATCTTTTTCAGGACTTTATACTTTTAACGAGTTTTTATATTTTTTACGATTATTTTTTAAATTTCCCATTATACCTTTTTTCTATATGGTATATATTATATAATAAAAAATAAAGCCTATTCTGGTTACTTTAAAGTGGTGTATTATAAAAAAGTCTAGGGTTTTTTTTTGAATAACATGCTTTTTCAAATTGTAATAAGTAGTTGCAACGATTTTTGGTTTTAGGATTATTTTTTAAATTCCTCATTATAACTTTTTTATGTGATTGTGTGTTATGATTGAATCTTATTTTTTATAGGTAATACTTTGGATCCAATTGACTCGGCAGGGCAAACTTCAAAATATGGATTAATTCCAATATTTACTGTCAAAGCTCCTGCACCACAAGCTTTGCTTGAAAAAAATAGCAAGTAAATGTACCAAAGGTTGTACAAAAAAATGTGGTTGTAGGAAAATAGGAATTAGTTGTTCAATATTCTGCAAAGGGTGCACGTGCAAGGGTACTAATTGTGGGAACTCTAAGATAACTGAGGTGTCAGAGGAAGATATTGAAGCTAATGCTAACGAAGAGATGGACTTTGATTTTGAAAATTTTTCAAATGTCAACGTTTAAATAATGTTAACTAAAGTGATGTCTTTTAAGACTAATGTTTATGTAATTTTTGTAAAAGAAATAATTTTAAGTAATACAGGTAAAAAAATATCAAAGTAAGCCCTCTTTGTTGTGCAATATATAGATAGTATATTGTATATTCATGTACAAGAAAAAAAAAGTTATAATGAGAAATTTCAAAAATGATCGTAAAAAATGTAAAAAATAATATTTTTTTTTATATTAGGTATTATATAATATATAATATATTATAGATGTATGCCATAGAAAGAATTATGACCCTAAAGTGGAACTAGGCTGGACACATAGCTAGAATGTCAGATAACAGATGGACACAGCGAATCATACACTGGAGACCAAGACAAGAGGCATATCGAAGTAGAGGTCGTCCGCCAACCAGATGATCTAATGACATCAAACGGATCGACAGAAACTGGATGCAGACAGCACAGGACAGAAATGCATGGAGAAGACAGTGGACATGGACATGCAGTGGATAGATCCGGGTTGAATGATGATGAATATATTATATAATAATTTTATTTTATTTTTATATTATATTATAAAAAAATCGTCAAAAGTGTAAAACCTTGAAAAACCATAATCTCTTTAAAAAAAGTCGTACAACGTTATACAGTAGCCCATTATAACGGTAATTGATTTCTATTCCTATTACGTGTACCATTGCGTATACCTAAAGTTACGTAGAAAAAAGTTACAGAATAATATTTGCGAAATAACAAGGAAAATTGCCCAAAATTGCTGTGAGTGGCGAACTTTGAAAAATCATAGTTCGAAAACTGTAAATCCTAATAACCTCTACTAAACATAATTTTAAAGAGTAAATATGTAAGTTTTTTTTCTGTAAAGCAATGTCTATACCTATATCCTCGTGGTCAAAAGTTATGGGACAAAAAACAAAATTTCTTTCTTTTGGGTTTCTTTGTGCTTTTTCTTTTGAATATATTTTTGTAAAAAAAAGTATCTTTGACTTTAAAAAGTTATATTTAGATAGGAAATTTAACCAGGAATGATTTTTAGGTAGACGTGTTTGTACCAAAAGTGCATAGAACTCACCCTAATGTAACCTGTGCCCAGGGACTAATTCACCCATTTCTCAAAAACGCACCCCTTTAAATGGTAGCACTCCGCGGTTTTTTCATAAATAGATGTCCGTTGACCATATAAAATAATAAAACCCCGTTAACGTTGTAGTTCCTTTTAGCTATCTTATTTTGAATATATTCAATAGCCTATATTCACACTGCTGTACAATAAAATACTGCTCCAAATAAAATTAACTTTATTTTTTAAGAAAATTATGAACGAATGCATAATTTAAAAAAAATGGTAAAGGTTCTTACAAAATCCTTTATAACCCTCTTCTTGGCAATGTAACAAATTTGTAACATTTTCATTTTAGGTCCTAGGTGAGTTCTAGGTGACTTGAGATGCATTTGGTTACTTACATTTTGTACTAATAACATAAAACTGTCCGTATGTGGCAATAGTTAACTTTTTATTTTCATTATTGCCGACTTGTGACAATTTCTAATTGATGCCATCTGTCATCTGTTGCATTTTAGAGAAGGCTCTCCACTCTTTTTACAAAATTTTAATTTTTTATAAAAAATAGGGTGTTTTTTATTATTTTGGTGATTGTTTTATACAGTGTGTCCACGGATAGGGTGCCCAAGAGGAAAAATTTTTTTAATTTCAATTTTAGCGAAAAATGACATTCTTGATAAAAAGTCTTGTTTGTTCTAAAACCCCATAAAACGAAATTAAATTCAAGTTTTTCAAAACTTGCTTAATAATTTTGTAGCCAATTTTATGTAAATATCTATAAATTTTTGCACGTTCTAAATCATAATAATAATCTTAATATAGTGTTGTTAAACTACAATGTAGCTTAATAACTGTCAACTCCGATAAATAATTTGCGAATTATAATTTTTTTGACAATGCTAAGCAAAACATTGATTAAGAATAACAGTTCACAAGATAAATTCTTTAATGAAAGCTTAAAATTGTCGAAAAAAATGACAATTCGCAAATTATTTATCGGAGTTGACAATTATTACTAACCTACCTTGTAGCTTGGCAACACTAGATTATTGTTATGATATCGAACTTAGTGCAAAAATTTATAGGGATTTACATAAAATTGGCTACAAAATTAAGTAGGTTTTAAAAAACTTGGATTTTATTTCGTTTTATGGGGTTTTACACCAAGCAAAGCTTTTTATGAAGAATGACATTTTTCGCTAAAATTGAAAATAAAAATTTTTTCTTCTTGGGCACCCCTCCCGGTGTCGCGAAAAAAGGTCGCCAACAATTGGTCGAGCGAAAAAATGTCGCGCACATTTGAGCGCGTATCAAAAGGTCGCCGGCGAAAAAACAGCGCCGACGAAATAAGGTCGCGTGCAATTGATCGCGCGAAAAAAGATCGCGTCATGTTTTACATTATTAAAACCATTCAATTGGTTTTCAAAAAGGTTCTAAAGAAATTCTATTTGCATACTTTAACTTTATGCATTATGAGCCGATTAGTCTTGGAATTCCATCTAATTACTTTTTAATGTATTTTGGATGTATAAGAAGATGGGAAAAATAACGTATATCTAAATACTTTTTAATGTATTTTGGATGTGTAGGAAGATGGGAAATATAGGAGAATGGGAAATTATTTCATATGGTATTTTCAGGTTATTCAAGTGAATATACTTGAAAATTGAACAATTTTTAACATGAAGAAAGTATTTTTTTTGTTCTACGTGAATAATTTTAATATATGGATCTAAATTCAGAAAGGTACTTTCCTTCACACTTTTTACAGGCTTAGGACTGTCAGCAAAAAACTGGCGTGTTTAAAAGTGTTTGCTCTTCCTAATCGGATATCGTTAAAAATGTACAGTAATAATAGTTCTATTTACAGTATATATTACATACAAACGAATACCAGGTACCAGTTTACCTATTTTTGGTATTTTCAGAGACCGGTAATTAGCATAATTGGTTCTTAGTAGAAAGTCGTTATGCAGATTAGTGAAGAATAAGTAGTTTAGATAAGGGCACCTTATTGTGTAGGCATTTATTAGGAATTCCATGAAGTCATTACGATAAGACATTATTGGAAATGCTAAAATAAATATTGTACAAAAGTTCTTTGTCTAATTGTGCGTTATTCACTAATGTGGTAATTATTATTCCATATTCGTGAAACGTACTTTTATTACTTTTTAATGTATTTTGGATGTATAAGAAGATGGGAAAAATATCGTATATCTCATTATTCATTAGCTTGTCGATTTGTCAAGATGGTCTTAACTTACGTAAAGAGTCAAAAAGGTGCCAATATGTTGGTGTATAATGGATATATCCATAGAAAGGAAAAAACGATTGATCAAAAGACAATTTGGAAGTGCGCTCAGTACAATAAGCATAAATGTACCGGGAGAGTTCACACAGTGGGAGATGAAGTAGTGAAAAGTACAAGTCACAACCACGTTGCCGATGCGTCAATATTAGAAGCAAAAAAGGCTTGTAACAGAATGAAAGAACTGGCTCATCAAGTTGAACTAACAACACAAGGAATCATAGCTACCGTTTCACAAGAAGTGTCTGTGGGTGCAACTGGGCAGCTACCTTCTATTTCATCCCTAAAGCGAACTATTCAGAACACACGCCAAAGAGTGGAAGCTATTCCGGCAAATCCAAGAAGCTTAACAGAGCTTATTATTCCGGAAGAATACACCAGAAACAATAACGGCGAACCGTTTCTTTTATTTGACAGTGGTCCAAACGAACAGAGAATTTTAATATTTTCCACTGAAAGAAATTTAACTTTGATGGCGAGCTGTGAACACTGGTATGCCGATGGAACATTCACATGTACTCCTCTATTGTTTGGTCAGCTGTATACAATACATGGCGTACAGTATAGCAACGTTATTCCAACTGTTTTTGCTCTACTTCCTAATAAAACTCAGGCAACATACACTCGACTCTTCCATGAATTAAAAACGTTACGACCAGGTTTACGTCCTACAACAATAATGGTGGATTATGAAAAAGCAGCAAGTAATGCTTTACAACAAGAGTTTCCTGAAGTCAGAATCCGTGGATGTTTCTTTCATTTCACACAATGTTTGTGGAGAAACATGCAAGGTACAGGACTGCAACAAGTTTATACAGAAGACGCGAATTTTGCTCTACATCTGCGACAATTGGCAGCCCTAGCCTTCGTACCTGAAGTAGATGTTGTTGCAACATTCGGAGAGCTACTGGACAGCGAGTTTTACACTCAAAATGAAAATTTACTAACACCTTTAATAAACTACTTTGAGGATGTATGGATAGGCAGATTGGATCGACGACAACAAAGAAGACCGCCAATGTTTCCAAGGAATCTTTGGAATTGCTTCGAATTTATAGAGGAAGATCTACCGCGTACTAATAATGCTGTCGAAGGTTGGCACAACAGCTTCTCCTCGATATTAAATGCAGCACACCCAAATCTATGGAAGTTTATTACGGGGCTAAAGAAAGAAGAGAGTTTAAATCGATTAAAAGTGGAGCAATACATAGCTGGAAACCAACAACCTCAAAAAAAAATTTATAAAGATACAGCGCGGCGAATAAAAACGATTTGTTTGCAATACGGGAACCGGCCAAATCTAGAATATTTAACAGGAATTGCCCAAAATTTTCAACTGCAAGTATAAAAAACTAAAAAACAATTAAAAAAAAAATTTAAAACAAACAAAAAAAAATAAAAATTAAAAAAACACAAAAAAATAAAAATAAAAAAAAAAAAAAATTAGAAAAAAATAAAAAAATTAAAATTAAAAAAACTTTTAAACACGCCAGTTACTAACTGCCAGTCCTAAGCCTGGATAAAGTGTGAAGGAAAGTTAAAGTATGCAAATCTGTTATTAATATAAATGTATTCTTTAACTATGATATCTTCAATAAGTACTCACCAGTGACAATGTATTAATGAAATTGTGCCTGTTATATAATTTTTAACCACAATATCATTATTTTATTTGGGAAATTTTATTTTAATAAAGATGGTAGCCCTTAACCTACCCTATCTATATGTAGTATATACCCTGTAAAATATATTAAGCTTATATTAAAACTTACTCTTAAATAACCAAGGGTAAATTTTGCGACACTGCCAAGTCGTGAAATAATACCTCTAGGTACTTTCCCTACAACATTTACAGTTAAAATTACCTTAATTCGACCATTAAATTGGTCGAACATTTTACATGATCAATTTCAAATAGGATTATTTACTTCCAATTATTTTCCTATTATTTAAAGTGGAAAATAAAACTAAAGTCATTTAGAAGTCAATATTGGGGTGACGAAATATTTTTTACCAATAGGTTAAAATGACTAATAAGAAAATATTTAACTGTTTGGGTCATTATTTAACAGCAATCCTTTAGTTCTATTGCATCATCTAAATCTGACCTAAACCTGGATTAAGTGTGAAGGAAAGTTAAAGTATGCAAATGAAAACATATTTTCTGACGCGATCTTTTTTCGCGCGATCAATTGCACGCGACCTTATTTCGTCGGCGCTGTTTTTTCGCCGGCGACCTTTTGATACGCGCTCAAATGTGCGCGACATTTTTTCGCTCGACCAATTGTTGGCGACCTTTTTTCGTAGATCCCCCCTTCCGTGGACACACTGAATTGTTCAATTATCCTATAAACAGAGCGCGTAATGATCAAAAACGTCGTCAAACATTTGTAACAAATTTGTTACATTGCCAAGTTACGGTTATATTTTTTTCTTAATGTAGATTTTTGATTTTTTTATCTCTGCAATATTCTTATGCAATTTTATTTCTTTTGCATACAGATAGGTTTAAAGAAATGGTAGACAAAATTATTTGTGTGTTTTGTAAGTCAGGCACTACTTCCTTTCAGTGCACAAAATATGAAAAGGTATGTGACTTTGCCTGAATGGCAAAGGAAACTGTTTTTACGCATATCATCACAAATAAGAAGTTACCTAAATGAAAATAATTTTATTTCTTCTTTTTCAGTGCTTTATCCGGTCCGGATGTTAGCGATCATCAAGGCTATCGTTGCTTTGTTGACTGCTCTGTGAAACAGATCCGCGGAGGTTATCCTAAACCATTGACGGAGGTTTTTCAACCACGAGATACGACGGCGTCCCGGTCCTCTCCTGCCAAATACTTTGCCCTGCATAACGAGTTGAAGAACTCGATATTTTTCTTCGTTCCGCATCACATGGCCAAGGTACTAAAGCTTATGTTGTTTTACTAAATCAAGCATTTTTTTTCTTTTGTCATGCGCTGTAAGACCTCAATGTTGGTGACATGGTCCACATAAGATATTGTTAGTATCCTCCTGTAGATCTACATCTCGAAGGCTTCAATCCGCTTTTCAGTGGCTTGCTTCAGTGTCCAGGCTTCAACTCCATACAGTAGCACCGGAATAACGTAGCACCTCACTATCACTGCAGCACAGCAAGGATCTCAGCTTGATAAATGTAGACCGTGCCATTTCAATTCTGGATCTAATCTCTTGAGCGTGGTCCCATTGTGAGTTGAGGGTAGTTCCGAAGTAAGTGAAACTGTTGACTCTCTGGATCTCTTCGCTATCTGCCATTAGTGCCCCGGGACCTAAATTTACACGGCTGACAACCATGAATTTAATTTTCTTAATATTAAGGTTCAGTCCGTATGTTACGCTCACAGTTCTAGCACGGTCTAGTAGGGCCTGTAGATCATTTAGGCTGGTTGCTAGTAATACAGTGTCATCGGCGTAGCGTATAATATTGATGTATTCACCGTTCACTCGGATTCCCATCTCTAGGTTTGTGAGGGCTTCAATAAAAATTTCCTCAGAGTATATATTGAAAAGAGTCCGCGAGAGCACACAGCCCTGCCTTACTCCTCGCATGATCTTCACTTGGTCGGTCAACTGGTCTTCGACTTTGACTTGAGCACGCTGGTTCCAGTATAAATTCATGATGATCCGAATGTCCTTCTCATCTAATCCTACTCTTTGTAGGGCGGTGACCAACTTCTTGTGCTTGCAACGGTCAAATGCCTTGGCGTAGTCAATAAAACAAGTATAGACATCACAACTAACATCGCGGCATCTCTGAAGCAGAACTTGTAAGGTGAAAAGTGCCTCACGTGTACCCATGGAATCGCGGAATCCAAATTGCATTTCACCGAAATTTTCCTCGCATTTCTTGTAAATTTTATGATTAAATGATTTATTAATTTAATGATTAAATGATCATTTAATTCAATGATTTTATTTAGAATATAATAATTATATTTTATAAATCAATAATTATATTTTAAAATTACAAACATTTTTTTTTAATTTTAAAAAAATTTATTTTTCTAAAATTTAATGGGGGAGGGGGGTGTTGTGACGAGGGAGAACTTCCATGAACTAAGATAAAAAATTTTTAACTTTTTTCTGAGAAATCGGTTCACACCTTAGAAAATGCATGGAACATCAGTGATAATAAGGGGTATGTTATTCTTGGCAATGTAACAAATATGTAACAAATTCAAATTTGGTACCTAGGAATAAATTAAAGGTGAAATATTTATTTCATAAATTTTTAAATAATTCTAGAAAGACATTAATAAAAAGAAAACACAGTTTTTACAATTTTATATCGGTTTGCCAAGAAAAGGGATAAACTGAATTACAAAAAAAATTAAGCAGCTTAAAAATAGCAAAATAGTACTTTCCTTGTGAAAGTAGAACAACTAGATGAACTTGCTGCCATACTAACACCCGAAAGAATACGCTGGATTTCTTTTAACTATAGAAACCTAATTACTGACATGCGATAGGTGATACCGCAGAAAAATTTTACGGTAACGTAGGTCAAAAACTAAACCATACTAAAACTGGAGCAGTTACAATTCCATCACGTTTTAGAAAAAAATATATTTTCGGCAAGGTATGACATACCGCATGTCAGTCGTTAGTGGGGTTAATAATCGCTTTTGGTTTAATCCCAAACTGACCAGTGAATTCCTGCCTGATATTGCTTACATTTCTATCGCATAGGATGTATGTTCAGCATTATAAATAAATAAAACTTTTTCTATATATTGAATACTTTCCTCTGAAATACTAGCAGCAAATTCCGTATAACGCAGAAGGATAAAAACATCAAAATATATACGTAAATAACAAATTCCATCTCCAAGCAAAGTTATTAAAGGAATGGTATAGCATTTTCTCATTTACACTGCTCAGTGATCTTTTATTAACTACATTTAAGTCCTATGTATTTCAAACACACCGTCATTTTTATTTCAAGTTACATCTTAAAGCTGTTTACTGCAATAAACTAAGTCATAAAGTCTTTATACATATCAGGCGTTGCATTTGCTGCTATAAAACAGAATTCTGCACATGTGTTGAGCAATAAAGCCAAGAAGTTTTCACTGTAACCTCGAGTTTTCATCCTATTAAAGATAAGAAACGAAAATGAGACCGTTTTATTAAAGGTTTACAGGCAGAATTAAGTATTTTTATATCCAGAAAACAAAAACAATTCAAACGTAGGGAGAAATTTAAAACAGGTTTTGCTTATATTACTGGAAAAAACTCCGCATTTCAATTAAAAAAAATATTCAAAAAATATTACATATTTTAGTTTTAGTATTTATTTTTGTTATCCTTTGATGATTTAAAATGGTTGATATTTTTCCAACTATAGAACTTCAACATATGATTAATAGTATTACCACAACGTGTGATGAATATGGACTCAAGCTAAACGCCGCAATAAGGAAGGTGATGGTTGTCAGTAAAACGCCAATAAAACCGGAAGTGGTAAAAGTTTATGGTTAACATGGAGAGAAATAGCATTATCTAGGTTCTGGAGAAAACTAACACTATCTATCCAGTAATAGTACCTTGGTTGTAGTCTAAGTGAGAACTAAGATATGAGCAAAGAAATTATAATACGTACTTATAGATATCGGTAGTAGCGGATAGATACACTTATACGATCCAGGTGTAAGTCAGATCTATTTCAGGGACGTGATCCTGGTCACACAAGCCATGGCTATCCCCCAAACCCAAATAGGGGAGGTCATGTCCCGATCCAAGTTTCCTACCAAATATCCAAAAATCCATTCCGATTATCCAACCCACAGGAGTAAAGCTAATGCACCAGAAAAATCATTGGGGAAGGCAACGGGAAACCACTCCAATTATTTCTCCCTAGTAAAGGTAACATGGCGCAATCCAAACATAATCAGAGTATTACTGATCATGGATCTCGGAAACCAAGATCCGGCAGGGAAGGGTGCGCATCAGACTGTAGGGCCTTCCCGTTCGTCACCACACGAAACCCCTACAATTTAAAAAGTACGACAACTTTAAAAATGTCTAGCAGTACAATCAGATTAGGCACATGGAATGTTAAAAGCCTCTATGCAGCAGGCAAGCTCGGTAACTTAGTTCAAGAGGTTAAACACTTAAAAATTGATATAATGGGCACCAGTGAGCTCCGCTGGCCTGGAGCGGGAACATGTGAAAAAGATGAAGGTACACTATACTATTCTGGAAGTGTAGAAGATGACGTATATCATAGGAATGGAGTTGGCATATTTATAACATCTAAATTCAAGAAATATGTTAAAAATTTTGTACCTGTGAACGACAGACTAGCGATACTCCAATTAAATAGTAAACCATTTAATGACAATGTTATCCAGATATATGCCCCTACTTCAGAAAAGAAATATGACAATGATGTTGAATCATTCTATAGTCAATTAAAACAGACACTTAACCATCTAAAAAGGAACGAAATCACATATATTATTGGAGATTTTACCGCGAAAATTGGTCAAGGACGAAGATCTGACCTGATAGGTGAATATGGACTAGGGGAGAGCAATGAAAGAGGCGAAAGATTATACCAGTTCTGTCAAGAACATGACAAGATAATCGCAAATACATGGTTCAAATTACACAAAAGAAGATTATATACATGGAAGGGACCAGGAGATAACTCACTTCATATAATTAGAAATCAGATAGATTATATTCTAGTAAACAAGAGATTTAAGAATGGTGTCAAGAGATCAACGACATATCCTGGTGCAGATATCGGTTCAGACCATAATCCTCTAATAGCTGACATCCAAGTGAAGCTCAAAAAAGTCGAAGAAAGCCCCGAAACACCAAAATTACATATATCAGCATCCAACAAAACGCTAATAGAAAATGACCTGAATAATCAGCTAAAGAATTCAACAAATGAAAACAATACATAAATATGGAACACGTTTAAAGATCTCACCTGGAAAGTAATGAAAAAATATACAACAACGATGCAGAGGCGCAAAAAACAACAATGGATGACTGATGAAATCCTGGAATTGACGGAGCAGAGAAGAAAACTGAAAGATAACAAAACAGAATACAAAGAAAAACAAAAACTAATTAAACAAAAGATAAAGGTAGCTAAACAAAAATGGATGGAGGATAAATGCAAGGAATTAGAAAATTTGAATGAAAAACATGATACGTTTAATATGTTTAAAAAAGTTAGAGAAGTAGCTGGTCTTTATCATAAGAAAACTCCACATACTATAACCGATTCGTCGGGAAAAATGATAATAGACGAACACGAAATTCGAACTACCTGGTATAATTACATAAATGAACTGTATAATGATGATAGACCCGAAGAACTGGAGACTTTAGATGAAGGTGAAGGACCAGAAATACTGAAACCAGAAATACTACATGCTACAAAATTGGCAAAAAACAAGAAAGCCGTTGGTCCCGACAACATACCTACAGAAATGTTAAAGCTCATAAATGAGGAAATCATTGGAATACTAGTCAAACTTTTCAATGATGTTTATTCGACTGGTGATATTCCTGAAGATTGGTTAAAGTCCGAATTCATAACCCTGCCAAAAAAACAACGTCCAAAAAACTGTAGCGATTATAGAATGATAAGCCTTATGAGCCACACTTTGAAAATCTTTCTACGTATCATTCACAGTAGAATCAGAGATAAATGTGAAGAAGACCAGGATGAAACACAATTTGGCTTCAGAAATGGACTGGGAACCCGGGACGCACCCTTTGCACTAAATGTGTTATTGCAGAAATGCTGGGATCAAAGGAAAGATGTCTTTGCTGTATTAATTGACTATGCGAAGGCCTTTGATCGAGTACAACATCACAAATTAATTAAAATATTAAAGGATAAAGGAGTTGATAGTCAAGATGTACGAATCATAGAAAAATTATACTGGCGTCAAACAGCGACAGCTTGCATAAATCGAAAATAAACAGAAATATGCAAAATACAAAGAGGTGTCAGACAGGGTTGTATACTGTCCCCACTGTTATTCAATTTATATTCAGACAGAATATTTAAGGAAGCGCTGCATAATTTGGAATGGGGTGTGAAAGTTAATGGAATTCTGATAAATAGAATCAGATATGCAGACGATACAGTTATTTTAAGTGATGATATAAATGGATTACAACACCTTTTAAATGCCATTGATACAGTGGGAAGAGAGTTTGGCCTGAATATAAACTGTTCAAAAACAAAATACATGGTATTTAGCCGTTTGGCCCATCAAGATTCACGGTTATATGTTGATGGTCATATAATTCAAAGAGTACCCAGTTTTAAATATCTTGGTTGCCATATTACTGAACAACTAGATCCAGATAAAGAGATAAAATGTAGAATCGAGATAGCCCGCACGACATTTTTAAAAATGAGGTCATTCTTCTGTAATGATACCTTGCAACTTCAACTTCGAAAGCGCATGATTAAATGCTACATTTGGTCAGTCCTCTTGTATGGTGTCGAAGCACGGACATTAAAAATATCCACCATTCATCGTTCGGAGGCCTTTGAAATGTGGCTGCAGAGACGTACACTGAAAATACCATGGACGGTTATGCTGACAAATGTGGCAGTCCTTAAGAGAGCAAATGCTACCCGCGAGCTGCTTGATAATATCAAATATAGAAAGATGGCCTATTTTGGACACGTAGTAAGGGGAGACCGGTATAATATTCTTCAACTTATTATGATGGGTAAAATCGAAGGACGCAGAGGAATTGGTAGAAAGCAGGCCTCTTGGTTGAAGAATATCCGGGAGTGGACAGGAATAAAGAAAGCAGAACACCTATTTAGAATAGCTCGAGACAGAGACAGTTTCGCCATGTTAATCGCCAACGTCAAGGGGACTTGATAGGGCACGTTAAGAAGAAGAGAAGGTCAGAGTTGCATTCTTTAAGATGAGAAAACTGTCATGTGAAAGAAATGTCTGAAAATTAAATTAGTGAGATGATAATATATCTTCTATTCTTTTTGAAGTTATACTTCTTTACGATCGAGGGTGAAATTTTATAATTTCCTGGCGCATGTGCAGACAGTATGTAGTTCGTTGCTAATCTTTCAAATTATGTATGAATCATCGCAAGTAAGTCATTAAAAGAATGGATTAGTGTTGTTAGTATATGTAATATTTATTATAATTTTTGTGTCTTTGGATTTGTCTTCCAAGATAATAAAATATCTATTTTTATACTTCACTTTGATCTATGTATTATCTATATATTACCGTGATGTGTAATTATATCCGACAAATCAATAGCACGGGGCTTGATAGCTCGGTTGGTATAGCTTTGGACCAGAGATCGAGAGATCGCGGGTTCAAATCCCGGACGATTCATATTCATTTTTTATTTTTTTTTTTGGTATTGTTAAGTTTTGGTTAATTTTTGGTATTGTAACTGTTAAGTATATTTATTTCGTTGAAACTATATAATAGAAGTATAACTTCTTACGTGCGTACCAAGTGCATACACATTATTTTTTGTATGGTGTCGAAGTTTGGACTTTAATCGACACACTTCTCGAGAATCTGGAAACCTTTGAAATCTGGGAGTATCGAAGAATTCTACAAATAATTTAGGTGGATAGAATTGGCAACGAAGTTGTTTTAAGTCGGATGGGAAAAGCTATGGAAGTCATCAGAACAGTTAAACATGCAAACTTGAATATTTTGCCCATGTTATGCGCCACCCAGAGATATATAATATACTCAGTTTAATAATACAAGGCAAGGTAGGCGGTTGAAGAGCTACAGCATGAAAATATCAACAGCTAAGACCAAATCCCTGGTAGTGTCAAGGGCATTAGATGCAAAATATTGATTAAGAACTAACTAATTAAACGAAAATCTCGATATTCGAATATTTGGGAGTCGAAATATGTAGTTATATTTATATTAAAGTGGGCGTCCGAAATCAAGCAGATAAAGATAACTACGTGTCAGGATGACTGAGGGATGTCATCTGGAGAAATAAACATATGAGGATCAAAGGGAAAGTATGTGTATGCAAATCATGTGTAAGACCGATCATGACGTACGCGATAGACACAAGATGTGACACAACAGAAAGTAAGGGAATACTGAGAACATCAGAAATGAGAACGTTGAGGTCAATAACTGTGAGACAGAGTACCGAACGACAGAATAAGAGACCTAAGTAACATGCAAGACATAGTACGGTGGGGAAGACAAGGAAGACGAGAGTGGAATCAGCATGTAACGAGAATGGACAGCGAATGTATAGACAGATATTCAAAGCTAACAGACAAGAGACCAATAGGAAGGCCCTTTAAAAGGTGGCGAGATAGCTGGCAGTCAACATCACAGCTACGAATACAAGCTCAAACTCGGTTAAGAATAGGTCAAAAGGCCTAATATAAGAAGAAGAAGAAGAAGAAGAAGAAGAAGAAGAAGAAGAAGAAGAAGAAGAAGAAGAAGAAGTACAGGAAGAAGTACAGGAAGACTTCTTAAGCCTATGAAGGTGAAAGACTGGAAAAGAAAGCACAAAACAAAAGTACCTAAATGGAGAAATATTGTTCATTAGGTCCTTCAAAGTAGCTAAGAATATTGTATATGCTTAAGGTTGAGTTTTGATTAAATTAATTGTAAATAGTAAATCTTATGATTATGTTTTATATAAACATGTCCTAGGTATTGACGATCTATTGTGCGCATAAGTAAATAATTGACTGCAGTACAACTACATTGTAGATCAGACGGCTTTCAGAGGAGCAAACTGTATTTATTAATATGTATGCCTGTTTGATTCGATTATTCTGTAAGATATTTATTACAATCCCGTGTTATATACAATGCTGTGCTTTCATGATGTAAACAAGCGCTATAAATATTTTATATGATTCACTTGACGGTGGTGAATCCATTTTTGAAACCAGATTATTCCCTTGATTGATATACCAATTAAAATGACCCGTTAGTCCGATGGGTATTATGCTAATCACTAATTTTTAAAGGGCAGTGCAAAATGACATCAATTAGTAAATTTGGATTGCAACATGAAATAAGGATTAACTGACCGCAAATTTAGGTTGGGAGCTGTCAAAACGCGAGGTATCCGATATAAAGTAAAAGAAAGCTAGAGCCCACCGCACTAGTTTGACAAGGTTAGCAATTTGTGATGATGAATGTCAGAAGATATTAAAGAAGTCATCTTGTCAAATCAGTGGTGCTACGTAGTAGCTTTATTTCACTTTATCTCTTATACCTCGCACTTTAACGCGATTTTTTAATAGATATTTTCCAATCAGTGCCGCCTATGTTATTGTGGCATATTGCAAAATAGTTGTTTAATTTTTCAATTAAGATATTTCGAGATCGTGGTTTAATGGAACCTTGCACTGACTTGAAATGGCACCTAATGTTAACCTTTAGCTACCCGCGCATCAAGTTATAACATAACTACACGCGTGGCGTACTTTGTACGCCACAAGAAAATATACTTAAAAACAGCGGATTTGTTTAATTTTTTTTGAAAAAATACATTTAGTTGTTTGTTATAAACCTTATTCGGCATCAGTGAATACTTGGTAGTCCAGAAAGCCACTGCGCATCCGCTAGGAAAAATATTCTAATTCGGATTTTCTGCACAATCTTAATCAAAAAGGACTCCTTTTAACAAATTTGCATGTTGCCAGGACCAAAAGGTGGTCAAAAATTTTTTAAACGTTTTTTTTTTTGTTTTTTTCCTAAAATAATTTTTTTTGCATGGAAAAAAGTTATTTTCGGTTTTTTGGATCATTCCAAACAGAAAAGGTCTTTAGTGACTTTTATCTAAAAATGATAGTTTTTGACATATAAGCGATTAAAAATTGAAAAATTGCGAAATCGGCCATTTTTAACCCTCAAAAACTATGTGAAAAACTGAAAATTTGAATGTTGCCAAGGTACGTAGATATTCTTTAAACATCGATTGATGAAATCCCGAAGAGTTTTTTGCAATACAGTTTTCAAAACTCCTTTGTTTTTTAATTGCTAATCAAGCGTGCGCGACACTATTTTCCACCGACACTATCCGACAGTATGGTGTAAATGAAAGGAATAAATTCGGTATTTCGTAAACCGGCTACTTTAAGGAAAAATCCCGAAACAGGTCGATTTTTATTTTTAAGTTATGATATTGTGGCATATATGGTATACTAGCGACGTCATCCGTCTGGGCGTGATGACGTAATCGATGATTTTTTTAAATGAGAATAGGGGTCGTGTGCTAGCTCATTTGAAATGTTCTTTAATTCTCTATTCAGTAATGTAAACATTTACATAATTATTTATACAGGGTGTCCTTCTACTTCTTTTTTTGTCAAATAATTTAATTTAATAAAAAAAATTTGGACACCCTGTATAAACAATTATGTAAAGGTTTATATTACTGAATAGAGAATTAAATAACATTTCAAATGAGCTACCACACGGCCCCTATTCTTATTTAAAAAAATCATCGATTACGTCATCACGCCCAGACGGATGACGTCACTAGTATACCATATATGCCACAATGTCATAACTGAAAAATAAAAATCGACCGGTTTCGGGATTTTTCCTTAAAGTCGCCGGTTTACGAGATAACGAATTTATTCCTTTCATTTGCACCATACTGTCGGTGGAAAATAGTGTCGCGCACGCTTGATGAGCACTTAAAAAAACAAAGGAGTTTTGAAAATTGTATTGCAAAAAACTCTTCGGCATTTCATCAATCGATGTTTAAAGAATATCTACCTACCTTGGCAACATTCAAATTTTCAGTTTTTCACATAGTTTTTGAGGGTTAAAAATGGCCGATTTCGCAATTTTTCAATTTTTAATCGCTTATATGTCAAAAACTATCATTTTTAGAGAAAAGTCACTAAAGACCTTTTCTGGTTGGAATGATCCAAAAAACCTAAAAAAACTTTTTTCTATGCAAAAAAATTATTTTAGGAAAAAAACAAAAAAAAACCTTTAAAAAATTTTTGACCACCTTTTGGTCCTGGCAACATGCAAATTTGTTAAAAGGAGTCCTTTTTGAGTAAGATTGTGCAAAAAATCCGAATTAGAATAGTTTTCCTAGCGGATGCGCAGTGGCTTTCTGGACTATGGAGTTCCTTTTCAGTAAGCCAATTGGGATTTATAACTGGAATCACGGAATAACTGGATTCCATGATAAATAAAATTACTAATAAAAATTTTTTTTAAATGTGATTATTTACAGGAGAAAAAGTGTTGTTTACAAAGAAAAATATATTTTTCCCATAATGACTAAAAAAACAATTAAAATATGTAATTATATTACGACTTATAGTAATATAATCCTGGGGTATATTGTCCACCACCGGAAACAACAAATTATAAAATGTAAATTACGATCTTTCCAGAACTCCGATTATAACGAAACTAAAACCAAATTGTAAAGCACATTCCAGTGATAGGTTAGAAAAATAAGCAAGGTCAAAAATTAAATTTTTAAATATATTTCCAGTAGAATTCTTATACCTGGCGTACAAAGTACGCCAGCGCGTGTAGTTAAAGGTTAAAGATATAACTAGAAACTAGACACCCAAATCATTAGACTCCAGCTACAGGACTATAAAACCAATGACGAAACTCATAACTATTCATTGATTTTCTCGGTTTCGAAACCAAGCGTGTTAATTCCATTTCGAAATTGTAACGTAAGCAAACATCTTTTGGGAGTAACGAATGGACTATATTGTAAACAACTACTCACCCGTGGGACGAAAATGGCGCTCGAATGGTATCAGCGCCGACATTAAACTAACCATGTTCGCCATATCTGAACATCTTTTAATTATTCTCTTATTCGCAAGAATAGAGATATTCCCTGGTGACTACTACATAATATACGGAAAGAGCTATTGTTTGTTGTTTGCAGGTAGAGGTATGCTTAAAGGAAACAAATAATCATGCATATCCAAATTCCAAATAACAGAATTAACAGGGACTAGCGGTTAGTCTAAGTTATATAACTTTTTAGTTACTTTTCATTGTGTTTAGATATATACCTGAATTTCAGTAATATTTTGGAACAAATTTTAAGTTTGATACACTAGTCCAAGTAATGAAGCTTAAAATAGGACAAAACCTCGCAATTTTTACAGAATGGATTGATTTGCTTTAAAATTTGAGAATAAGTAGTGGATAGTCCAAAGATCAAAATCTATATGATGCCGAAAGGCGCTTTTACCATGGGGGTGGTTGCCACCCCATGTCGGGGGTGGAAATTTTTTATTATATTCTGACAACAAAAGTTGGTAAAAACATCCATTCTAAGCAAAAAACGTTCTATACATTTTTTTCATCAAATTAATAGTTTTCGATTTATTCGCTATCGAAAGTGTTAGTTTTATATCGAAAAAATCAATGTTTTTAATCAGTTTTCTGCAAATAACTCAAAAACTTTTCGTTTTATCAAAACAACTTTGCTTAACAAAAATGTAGCTTGTGAAAAAATCAACAAAACCGTTTTTAAAATTTTCTTTCAGACCAATAGTAATCGAGCTATACTTTATTATATGTTAGCTCTTCTTCGTCAAATGCTAAATATTGTAGTATCAAAGTCAAAAGACGGGAAAACTATGCATTTTTCGTGGATAAAATGTTTTAAATAATTTGAAGGATTTAAAAATATCTATCTCTGGAAATAAAAACAAGTCTTTAGCTCAAAAATTAAGTGGTTAATAATGAAAAGAATGTCAGTCTCTATTTTTTTTCAGCGAAAAAGTGATCGGAAGCAAACTCCTAATCCCCACCCTAATTAAAATTAGTCATTGACCTTATTTGGTCTTCTTTACTTATGTATTATTAATAGGTTTTAGAAGTTTAACCGGCTTGGAATAATTCGTTTTTAAAAAAATGAAGTCAAAAGCGAATATCGAATTTTTGGAGTTTGGCAAAAAATTTCCTTTTCTTCAGAATAGAAAGATTAGCATCGGAGATACGAAAAAATGTTTAAATATGAAGTTGTAGCTTATTTCATTCCCAAGAACCTGGTTCGAAAAAAATTTTTTTACGGTAAAAATTGAGTGAGCTATTGATAATTAAATCTGGTAATAACATGCAAAAATCACCTTTAGCAACCCTTTCAAAGTCACCACTTTTTACGACTGAGGATTTTAAAAGGATTTAATATTAACAGCCTTATAGACCTAATAAAAGTCTACAAAATTCTTTTTCATCAAACTTTCAAAGATAAAAATTAAAAAGGTTACGGGTAAAAAATCAATATATTTTTTTGAAAAAAAAAGGAGAAATCCAATTGGATGCATAATAATGTAAGTTAGCGGTGTTTTTAGTCATTGGCCTTGTTTATTCTTCTTTATTTATATATTCTTAATATATTCTAGAAGTTTGACTGGCTTAGAATAATTAGTTTTAAAAAAAATTGGAGTTAAAAGCGAATAACGAGTTTTTGTAGTTTGGTGAAAAATGCAATTTCCGTCAGAATAAAAAGATTAGCATCAGATATACGAAAAAATGTTTTAAAATCATACTGTAGGTTATTTAGCTCCCAAGAACTTAGCTTCAAAAAAATTTTTCTACAGCAAAAATTGAGTGAAGGGTAAATGAGTATATATCGAAAAACATTGATTTTTTCTATATAAAACTAACACTTTCGATAGCGAATAAATCGAAAAGTATTAATTTTATCAAAAAAAATGTATAGAGCATTTTTTGCTCAGAATGAATATTTTTATCAACTTTTGTAGTCAAAATATAATAAAAAATTTCCACCCCCGAGATGGGGTGGCAACCACCCCAATGGTAAAAGCGCCTTTCGGCATCATATAGATTTTGATCTTTGGACTATCCACTACGTATTCTCAAATTTTCAAGCAAATCGATCCATTCTGTAAAAATTGCTAAGTGAAATGCTTCGGTTCCTGGACTACACTCAGAAAAACTTCAGAAAAAATATAAAAAAATGACAATACCTATTACAACATAACACAATACAACCAATGTCTACTCATTTACTACGTTTTGTACTCTTTTTTCGTAGACCGTACTCTTTTCAAATCCTGTACTCTGAAAGTACTCATTTGTATAATTTTATACTCATTGTGAACGGATAAAATGGATAGTGAACTTTAGAGCATTAAATTGTTTCAAATAGACCCTTCTAAACAGTAAAATTGAATGAAAAGAATTTTCTTCAGCAGTCGAATTGCTAATGAAGGAAGTAAAAGATATTGTTATTAATGGCCATTTTCTCTTTGAAGAAATCCGAAGAGTAAATTTATATTTAAATGAAGAAAGATTGAAGAAATGGAACAATGAGAAAATAGAACTTGAAAAAAGATGGACAGAAATCTTTCGGCATTTTAGAATAGAACATATCCCACATGAAAATTTAAAAGTTTTAATAGAAATTTGCTTATGTTGTCCAGAGCCTAATTAATGCTGCTGTTGAAAGGGTATTTTCACTAGAGAATGATTATTGGAGCAGTGAGAAGTCGCAACTTTCTGTAAAAACATTATCTGCCATCTTAACAGTCAAATTTAATATGCAAAATAAAAGTTGTTCGGTTGTGGCTACATTATTATAGGAATATCCTCATTTAGCAAAGAAATGCACTCCAAAGAAAAATATGTTTTTAAAAGAAAATAAAGTTTTTATCCTTTTTTATTCTTTTTTTTTTGTTTTGCCTATGAAATACAGTAGACTCCCTCTATAACGAGAACTGAAATGGCGGCATAATTACCTCGTTATAAGAGGATCTCGTTATATCAGACAACAATAATATTGAAATGTTTTGATATCTCTTACGTAGTTTATTAGGGGCCGATGGTGAACAATGAGACCTCGCCATCGTAAATTGTAAATTTCCTACAATAATATAATCAATATCGGTCGATACATAGGAAGAAGTTTATTGCAGGCGGCGAAGCATATTACAGCACTTGCCTCGATAATAACACAGATGTTAGTAATTTCTATATACAGCCAGTTGGAGTGTTTATTTATAGCCATTACTGCCCTAAAAACAGGTAAAAACATATTCTTCGGTTAAATTTTTCCTCGTTATAACCAAATATTTCTCGTTATAGAGGGTTATAGTTCAATAGGAATTCCATGGAACACCTAATGTACCTCGTTATAAGAGAAACTTTGTAATATCCGTGTTCGTTATAGAGAGAGTCCAATGTACTTGCAAAGTGTACTCTTTTTGAACAAAAAATAGTTAGTCACCTTTAGTTAAAGAAAGATTTAACCAAGGTGATATTATTATTTAAAATAATATAAAAAATTACAGATTAATACACAAGAGGGAGATTCTGCTTCTTTAAGTACCGTGCCCAAATTTTTAGGCGTGGGTAGCTTCCATAACAATTTGCCGATATCGTTCTCGATCTTGTGCGGCATGTAACAATTGATCTGCTGATAAGCCAGTCCATTGACGAAGGTTTCGGAGCCATGAATATTTCTTTCGACCAATTCCTCTTTTTCCGTCGATCTTTCCATTGAGTATTAACTGCAGCATCCTGTATCTGCTACCTCTCATTATATGCCCCAGATATTCAAGTTTTCTCTTTTTTATCATCTTCATTAAGTCACCTTCGCCTTGACCTACTCTGTTTAAGACTTCTCTGTTTGAACTGCGTTGAACCCAAGATATTCTGAGCATTCTACGATACGACCACATCTCAAAGGCTTCTAATTTGTTCATCATGTTAACCTTCATGATCCAGGTTTCACATCCATATAGTAATACAGGATACACATAACATTTTAGGAACTTGATTCTTAGTTGTAAGTTCAGCTGAGAGTTGCTCAGAATAGATCTAAGTTTCATAAATGCTCCTCTTGCAATTTCTATACGAGTTTTAATTTCTTCATCCGGATTTAGTGTCTCGTTTATCCAACATCCTAGGTATTTAAAATGGTTAACTTTTGTTATTGATTCATCATTGACAATTAGTTGCATAGGGCCGACGTCTTGTTTACTAACCACAAGTAACTTTGTCTTTGTTGCATTTATGTTAAGTCCGTTATTGGAGCATTCCCTAGTGACTCGATCTATAAGGAATTGAAGATCTTCGATATTTTCAGCCATGATCGCGGTGTCGTCTGCATATCTGATGTTGTTAATAGTTTCTCTTCCGATTCGAACTCCACATTGTCCTTCCAAGGCTTCATTAAAAATTATTTCTGAGTATACGTTAAACAAAGTTGGGGATAACACACAACCCTGTCTGACACCTCTTTGAATGCAAATTTTGTCTGTTTCTTTGCCGTCTACCAGAATAGAAGCTTCTTGATACCAATATAGATGTTGTAAAAGTCTCAGATCTTTATCGTCTATTCCAATCATTTCTAGATATTCAAACAACCTATTATGTGGAACTCTATCAAACGCCTTATCAAAATCTATAAAGCAGACGTAAATTGGTTTCTGTACTTCCCATGATCGTTGAAGTAATGTTAACATTGAGAACAAAGCTTCCCTTGTTGCCAATCCTTCTCTGAAACCGAATTGTTTGTTTCCCATTGTCTCTTCACATTTCTGCTTGATTCTATTAAGAATTATCTTAAGAAGTAGCTTGAGAGAGTGGCTTATGAGACTAATTAGTCTAAAGTCTTTACATTACAGAGGGAGATTAGACTACTTCAAAAATCAGCTTTCCCTTCAGTTTCTTAGATTCCCCCAACATATGAATGTTTACCTTTCTATCACATTAAGTTTGCCGAAAAAAAAAGTCAAACACACTCTTATGAGCACATAATGACAACGGCCACATTGAACATTAATTTTAACTAATATCAAAGACTCAATTAATGTCATGAATCGTATTGGGATCTACAATATTTTGTGCTGTGATTGTGATGCTACCTACATTAATAGAACATACAGGTTTTTGTATTCACTAGATCTTTAGACGCTCTAATAAAGACAGTACTTCTGCTTTTTAGATTATTTAAAATGTAACAACCACCGTCTCAATATACCAGGTTTTAATCTCTTACATAACATACAACCATACAACATAAAAAATATTACGACTACACCTGTATGAGGAGTTAAAGATTATTAAGGATAAGAAGAATAGCCTTAATTGTATCAATGGACATACTTCTTAAAATCGTGACTTTGTTCCAATTAATCGACAGTTACTCTCGATATTTCATATTTCTTTCATATAACCCCAAATTCTTATTCGTCGAAAAAAAGTGAAGTGACTTTGTTCCAATAATTCATCGACAATTATTTTTTAAAGATATTTCTTTTTAAGATATTCTAACTAAATAATACTCTTATTGGAACGTTCTGCATATCTCTAAAAAGTCAATGGTCTCCAATACACGCTGTACGCAACCTAAGGCGTCTATTGGATACCACCGGATAAGTCGGTTGTCACTTCAATTTACCTTGTAATTTGATAAGAATTACTCTTTTTTAACTATTTTCGGTTATAAAATAAAATAATTTTTGTCCTTCAGAGTTTATTAAAAGTGACGAAAATGAACAATTTTCCTACGACGTGACGTTGTACGCAGCCTACAGCGTCTATTGGAGACCACCGTGTCCAGCACCAGAAGTGTTTTCCCATTATTGGTTTCAACGTCCTCATAACCAAATCTTTTATCAATATGTTTTCGATTCGCGTTTTTCCTCCATATTTTAAGAGTTCATTCGGTATTCCACCGGGTTCTGTATTTTTTTTGTTTATTAAATTCCATATTTATTTTATCTCTTATATCCTTTTTAGTGATTTTTAGTTTCGTTTATATGTTTCATTCATATTTATTTGCTGTTTTTTCTTCTTGAGGTGTAATCTAAGTGAGGTATCTATCTTGTATATTTCTTCTATACATTCAGTTAATAGATTTTATCGCCTACCGTCATTAAAGTCATTCATAATTATACTCATTTGACGTCATTTGTGGCAATAAAGTAACACTTTATTGTACTGAAAGAAGAATTTTACTTTACCTGCCGCGATTAATCAAATTAACTGAGATTGAATGTAAGTGGTCGATGGCAGTAGTCGACGAGTTATAGTAAACTTAAAATTTATTTAAATTATTAAAAATGTTGTAAAAAATTTACGTTATTTTTAATTGAATTTATGTCAGAAAGTGAAATTCTGTAGTATTTTGCAATTATATTCATAAAACATAAATCTAAACTTTACAGATTTAGTAATTAGGTAGGTACTTATTCAATATTGATTACTTGAACCACTATCGATTAAACATCGAAATCGGTCATCATGCAAAAGCATTCTGTCATCGTCATTACCCAGGCAACCAAATAACGTTTACAAAAGGTTGAAAAAACGTCATAATTATCACCAAACGACGTCAGTTTATCATGCTTTTGTGACGTCGAAAATCACGTGAATATGTCCCACCATAATTCACGTCATTTTTATCACGTTTTAAAAACGTGATATGAAAAACGTAGTTTTTACGCAGACTTTGCGTCGTTTTTTAGATTTATTTTTCATTTTATGGTTTTAGAAACACACAATTAAATGGGCCCGCCGAATAACGTTGTAAGCGCCACATGGTTTGTTTTTGAGAAGTCAAAGAAAAAGTTTTAATATTGTGATAATGTTATAGTGAAACTCACCATTATCACAATATTAAAACTTTTTCTTTGACTTCTCAAAAACAAACCATGTGGCGCTTACAAGGTTATTCTGCAGACCTATCGTATGGGCATTGTTGGTATTGCAATTTTTCCATTTAAGCAAAACCAAATGGAAGGCTCGTTAAAATTCATAGAATTACAATATCCTCAATGCAACATATATAACATACATAGAATTTTCACTTTTTATATTATACAGGGTGTTTCATTAATAATTGTCCATATAGTAACTGGATTAGCACAAAATACGAAGATTTAACCTAAAACACTTAAATAAAATGTGGTTCCTTACTGAGTTACAGGGTGTTTTATCTAAAAATATAAAAATTATTTTTGCTCAGCATTTTAAAACTATACGACGTATCATTTTCATAATTGGCAGAAAGTGCGACTACTAGACACCCTACTAAATAATGATAAACAAACGTTTCTAGCTACTACCAGAGGCGCACGACAGGGGATGGTGAATGGTTGACCCTTCTCAAATTCTACGCCACTGGAGGAATTACTATTTTAGTGTCATTTTTATATTCTCTAATACTTTCTACGTAAATAATATACTCTTCTTTGGTAACGATAAAATCATGAGTTTTCGAGATATTTGAAGTTAAATATGAAACGGCACAGTTATTTTGATTAATTTGTGATATGATTCATAATGATTCAAATTTAAAAATTATTTGTACCCAGTACCTTAAAACTATTTGGCGTATCCTTATCATACTTGGCGGGAAGTGTAGGTACTGTACACCCTACTAAATTAAGATAAATAAACGTTTCTAGCTACTACCAGATGCGTACGACAGGGGATAGTGGCTGGTTGACCCTTCCCAAATTCTACACCACTGACAAAATTGCTATTTTAGTGTAATTTTTTGATTTTGCAATAATTTTTATGTAAATAATATACTCTTCATTCGTAACGATAAAATGATTAGTTTTCGAGATATTTGAAAATAAAAATGAAGCGACACAATACATTAATCAAAATAACCGTGTCGTTTCATTTTAAACTTCAAAGATCTCGAAAAGTAATGACTTTATCGTTGCGAATGAAGAGTATATTATTTTCATAGGAAGTATTGGAGAATCCAAAAATTGAACTAAAATAGCAATTTCGCCAGTGGCGTAGAATTTGGAAAGGGTCAACCATTCACTTTCCCTCGTCGTACGCCTCTGGTAATAGCCAGAAACGTTTCTTTATTATAATTTAGTAGTTTGTACAGTACCTATACTTCCTGCCAAGTATGAAAAGGATACGTCGAATAGTTTTAAAATTCTGAGCAAAAATAGATTTTAACTTTTTAGATAAAACACCCTGTAACTCAGTAAGGAATCACATTTTATTTAAGTGTTTTAGGTTAAATCTTCGTATTTTGTGCTAAGGTTTCTCCAGTTACTATATGGACAATTATTAATGAAACACCCTGTATTTACCTACTGTGTCAAAACTGAAACAACATATAAACTAATAAATCATTTATTAACAAATTAAACATTTAAGTCACAATTTAATCAAAAACTTAAGTTTAAAAAACCATTTAAGTTATATAATATATGCAGAGTGGGCCAAATAAAAGTATCCACCTCGATATTTGGCAGAATTTATTAGATTTTAAGAAAATGACGAAACAGGTCGATTTTTGATCAAAGTGGGACACATTTTTACGGTAGAATCATCTGTCATTTGTCAACCCCCTCTCTTGCACTTCCCCCACCCCTTTTTATAAATAGGGAATAAGGGTCGTTTGCTAGCTCATTTAAAAGGTTATTCAATTCTCTATTCAGTAATACAAACATTAACATGATTATTTATACAAGGGGTCCAAGAAAAAAATGTTTAAATTAAATTAATTGACACAAAAAGAAGAATGTATGTAATTTATTTAATTCAAAATACATTCTACTGCTGTCACAAAACAGAAAAAAATGTTTTTTGATAAATAAACATTGCTTTTTGCTTAATTTCAACGTTCAGGCTGCCACCCATCTGCCTCTTGGTAGGTTGAATATTGAATTTAAGCAACAAACGATGTTTATTTATCAAATAAATATTTTTTTTGTTTTCTCTCAACAGTAGAATGTATTTTGAGTTAAATAAATTACATACATTATTCTTTTTGTGTCAAATAATTTAATTTAAAATAATTTTTCTTGGACACTGTACAAACAATTATGCTAATGTTAATATTACTGAATATAGAATTGAATAACCTTTCAAATGAGCTGGCACACGACCCCCATTCTCTATTTAAAAATAAGGGGTGGGGGATGTGGAAGGGAGGGGGTTGACAAATGAAAGATGTGTGTACCGTAAAAATATGTCCCCCTTTGATCAAAAATTGACCCGTTTCGTCATTTTCCTAAAATCTAATAAAGACTGCCAAATATCTAGGTGGATACTTTTATTTGGCCCACTCTGTATAATTATACCACACACTTTAAAGGTACGATTCCGACAACGACTGCAGACGGCAGTTACTGTTATCACCATGACAGACGTCATTATTTTGCACTATTAATTTGCATAATTATTAGCAACTGACGTTCTGCCGGACAGCAGTTGCAGTCAGATGTCGGAATCAGTCTTATACAAATAAATAGTGCAAAGTACTAACGTCCGTAACACTGACAACTGCCACTGATGTTTGCAGTTGCCGTCTGCAGTCGTTGTCGGAATCGTACCTTTAGTCAGAAATGAATACATATAAGACCCAATATAATACAAATAAGACCCAATATATTGAATTTCAATGAAAACTATCTGCTTTATATTTATAAATTTTAAGAAAGATAATTGAATGATAAAAAATAGAACAACACTATAATAGTCTGTGTTCTCACATATATTTCCATACTCTTATAATCCTCAAATTGATTTCAAATAATTATTACACATTTTTGCATACAAAAAGATCTACAGACACCTGAAAAATATATTTTTTGATTAAGGGACTGTAATGACCAAATTAAAATGATAAAAAGAATTTACATGTGATATCTGATAATACACACTTAAAAGACTAATACATAAATACTCATGATGAAGAAGTACATTATAATTAAAAATGAATAACCATTTTCATATCGCTGCAACATGAAGCCAAAGCCGTCTTATATTTCAGTTCGTTTAGAGAGCGCAACAAGCACTCTGACTGAACAGTTTTAAAACTCATTAGCTTTTCATCAGAGAATGTACACAGCTGTAACATCTGTACATACATTGGGTTCTTTTTCTTCTGTCTTGCTGTGGGCATACTCAGCTGCAAATAAGATTGCTGCAATATGGCGGCAAACTTCACTATTACCGGCCAGACAGATACAATGTGCATTTGCTATGCCATTGGAACCGGCTATCACCCAAGCACCTAGTGGTTTAGCATTAGCTTTTTGGGAATGCTCCACCTAAAAAAAATATTTTATCTTTGTGGGAATGCTTCAACTACAAAAATTTATTTTTATTAGAGTATTTGCGTTCTTTACAACGATTGAGAATATTTTAAAATCAGATATTCATATAATATAATTTTAGAAAAAAGAATCATATCTGTTTAGTATTCTCTTTTCTATCATAGCAATTACATGTCGTCGACCTAATCTGTAAACTGCGAACTCCATTTATCCAAATTTTGCAGGAGACACAAAAAACTATTTCTCTAAATATGACTAATGTGAATACTACGTATCTCCCATTTTAAAAGATAGGATGCTAAAATGGAATATTTTATAGATAGGTTCACATATCACTAACATTTGACCCTATATTGTTTATTGAGTATTTAATATGTATTATTTACCACCAACTTTTTTTTGAAAATATCACTTTCTAAATAGTGAGGTTTCTAAATATCAGGGATAAATGAACAGTAAATAAAAATATTGTTTCACCTACCCTTTTATCGAACATTTGGAGTTTCCAATAATAATTTCCTTAAATAATCACTTTGCATTGTGGTAAATTTCGACGATAAAAACATAACCTATAACCTTTGTTTTGTAACTTTTAAGCTTCTCGCAATTTCGTGACGTCAGCCGTCAGACTTCGGCTGTCTGAAATGAAAACGTCTTTTAAACGTACTTTAACGTCATTAATTTTACGTATTTAAAATCACCTACAAAAGACGTCGGTATGACGTAATGTTCAACCATGTGTGTATATTCAACCAAAAACTGGCGTTTCCTCGACGTTATTGACGTCTCTTGGTTGCCTGGGTACTGTCATACAAAATTTTTATTTCGTCTAAAATTAATAAAATATTTTGCCTCCGCTACGCGTCGGGCAGTAAACTTCATTCTCGGGAAGAAAAGTAGCACTTTCCTCCATTGTTATACAAATAGCTATTGCCGGTCCTTAACATTCACTTTCCGGTCTTAACCGGCAAAACGATATTATCTAGACAAAAAATTATCCAGAAATTGTACATTTTCTGGTCGATCTTAAAAAAATTACATTATTTATAGACATGATAGTTCAGTAAGTAGCCATCGATCCATTAACTATTCTAAATTATACCTCATTTAAAATATCTCTCCTGCAAAATTAATTCTCATTTTACAAAAACAAAAAGCAAAGTTCCCTAAATTGATTTTCCATTAATTAAGCACAAACCTGAGTTCCACACAATTCCACAAAAGACTCCAGACTCAGAAAATGGGAAGGAACGCTCTTGTGCCAAGCAGGTCGATTCCTGCGATAAGGTGAAAGCCATTGCAAGCAGTGCAGACCATTTGTTAGCATAATTTATAGCCACTTGAGGTCAATTCTTGCTTCTAAGGGTTAACTAATATTTTTACTAGCACAGCAAATCTCCCCGTTAATTGGTTTTCTATTGATGTTTGTGGGGTTCGCCATTCCCCAATTCATCTGGAAAAGTATGATTTATTCGACAAGTTAATTAAGATTTGGGTCGCCAGAAAATTGGCCAACGAAATAGTTTATTTGATTGATTTTTGTTACGACAACCAATAACGTATTATTTTAACGAAAATATGATACTTTATGTTTGCTGTTATTTTTGTTAGGCCCTTTAAAATCTAGATGGTTGTGACATTTTAAATGTGTTGCATTGTGCGAGATTTTTGAAGTGAATACTTCTTTTCGCTCGGTATGGAATTTTGACGGGACTAAAATCGTTTCTGGACTCATTCAAAAATCGTGACGCAAGTAGTAACCTTACGGTACACCATAATTTATACGCTTATTTTAACTTTTTTAGTACACAAAGCATAAATCCCGAACTTTATGTAATTAACTCGGTTTGGGGTGCTTTCAGCCGCAGTGGAGTGATTTATGAATTTAATATTATTGACTGGGTTCGGGATGGTTTCAACTCTATAGGTGTTAATTAAATAAAATTGAATAAAATTAAATACAATTAAATAAAATTAAATACAATTAAATAAAATTAAACATAATTAAATAAAATTAAATAAAATTAAATAAAATTAAATAAAATTAAATGAAATTAAATAAAAATAAATAAATGAAGTAAAAGACAGACGTACTCTCCATCATTTTTTGTAACTTCTGACGACCGGTTTCGCTCTCTAAAATATGCAGTGCATCTTCAGGTCAACGGTTACAAGTCACTAAATGATTCGGATACAAGGAGCCACTGGCTCAGTATTCATTAACATGATGTTTTTGCTTAAGTTATGCTAACGGGATATGGTGGAATAGACGGAGAATGTTACAAAGGTAAACAAGTTTATGGGATTTCCTTTATGAGGGCGAAGAGATAGTTGTTGAGAGACAACCAACAAATCTGTGCCTGTTATTGTGTTTGTGAAGTAAACTTTAGTGAATGGCATATATACAATTTAAAAAAAAATTGTAAAAAATTGAATATATGACATTCACTAAAGTTTACTTCACAAACACAATAACAGGCACAGATTTGTTGGTTGCCTCTCAACAACTATCTCTTCACCCTCAAGAATTCCCAAATCCCATAAGCTTGTTTACCTTTGTAACACTCTCCGTCTATTCCACCATATCCCGTTAGCATAACTTAAGAAAAAACATCATGTTAATGAATACTGAGGTAGTATCTCCTTGTATCCGAATCATTTAGTGACTTGTAACCGTTGACCTGAAGATGCTCTGCATAGTTTAGAGAGCGAAACCGGTCGTCGAAAGTTACAATAAATGATTGAGAGTATGTCATTTACTTCATTTAAAATAAACTCTCACATACAACCCATTCAACATTTAAAAATAAATAAAATTACTGGAATCAGACAGCAATCGTAAAGATTAATGGTAACACGTTAAGGCCAATCGAAATACAACGAGGTGTCAGACAGGGTTGCGTGCTATCAACGATACTCTTTGACGTATATTCTGAGGTAATATTTACGAACGCTTTATCGCACTCTTCAGAAGGAATCAGGATAAACCGCCAAAGAGTAAATAACATCCGGTATGCAGACGACACTGTTTTTATGAGTTATTCGGACCATAGTCTCCAGATACTGTTAAATAGGGTTACCAAGAGTTGTGAAAAAGTGGGGATGAAGATCGATAACTGCTGAAACCAAAGTTATGAAAATATCAAGGAACAAAAAAAAATATACGTGCAATATACGTGAACCTTAACCACCAACAGCTTGAATACGTAAACCAATACAAAAATATTGGCTGCTGGTTCAACAATCAACTTAATTATAAACAAGAAGTAAGAGCGAGAATATAGTGAGCCCGAAAAAACTTTATCAAAATGAAAAGCTTATTTTGTAACAGCAGCAATATCAGCCTCAGATGTCGCTTTCTGCATTGCTATGTACGGTCAGTACTTTCGTGTGGAACTGATGCCTGAACACTCAACATAACGCTGATGAATAAGTTATAAGCTTTAAACTCGGGCTTTATAGGTGATTCTTGAAAATACTCTGGACAACCCACACCACCAACAAAAATGTTCTGAAGAGAATAGGTACAGATAGGGAGCTGCTGAAGATCATCAAAGTTAGAAAAGTTACCTACCTGGGACTAGGGATGGGAAAAACCTACCGGTTTAAACCTAAAACCGGTTTTTTTTACTTCGCAATAACCGGTTTTACGGGTTGTTTTTTCTCCCGGTTATAACCGGTTTTTTCTTTTTAAAGTAAAAACCGGTTATTAGGATTTTACGGTGATTAGGATTAGGTTAGGTATTATTTTAGATCCCAATCATAATTATTATTCTCAAGTAATTATTTCAAACAAAACCATAATTCAAATTTTATTTTATTTTATAAAATACAGCAGCAAACTGAAAGTGCAATCTCACATCAGCCAGAAACAATTATTAAGTTTTATTATAATATTTCATTAAGGTATTTGTAATCATAATATTTACATAAGAAGTGATCTAGTTAAATTAGACCAAACATCATCTATTTTTCACACTTAACTCTTGACATTGAAAGTGGGCGAATGACTTTTTCTGATTACCAAAAATAATCCTCTGACTATGAATATCGAATTATTGATTACGAATATGAATCTCCAAGAATTTCGCTACGTTTTCAAAACGATACACTCATACAGGAAGAATTAAATGAGTTAAAATGTACCTATTCTACAAATATACAAACGTGTTAAAAGTAATACATGTTCTTTCGACTTTCGATAGTACTAATTTTGATCATATTGATATCGAGTCTAATGGAGTATCGCAAACTAAAGTGTATTGTAAATGTAACTTTGTAACCTATTGGATTAAAAAAACCGAAAACCGGTTTTTCCAAAAACCGGTTTTTTTGGCCGGTTATAACCGCCAGGTTAAACCGTAAGCAAAAAAAACCGGTATAACCGAAAACCGGTGTTTTGTCAAAAACCGCCATCCCTACCTGGGACACATAATGAGAAACAAAAAGTACCGCCTCCCACAACTGATCATCCAGGGTAGGATTGAAGAAAACGGGGTCCAGGTAGGCGTCAGATTTCATGGCTCAGAAACATCAGAGACTGATGGCCTTGATTTAACATCTTTGTTTAGAGCCGCATTAAACAGAGACAGATTTGTCAGTGGAATCGCTAACATCCACTAAAGGACACAACACCAGGATCAAAAATAATCGAACGGAATAAAATAAAATTTCATTAACCTACATTAATAGTAATAACGCGCTATGAGAAATATTCACTTTTCTGTCAGCACTGTCTAAGTGCCACACCCTTTTTCTTTCGTACTTTCGTCTATTTTATATGAGACCAATAGAATACGTTTATTTTTATTTATTTATCAAGTGCATAGTTAACTTAATAAACCATCCCTTTTATGTATAATTTATATTTATATTCTTATTTTTCTCTAAACGATCTACGTCTCTAAGAAAATATATAAATTTTGAGCTACTTTGATAATGATGTTTTAGAGCTATTCCAGGTTGTAACGGTCACGTTACAAAATTAGCTCTTTAATTATTATTATAATTATTTTTCCTCGGTCTCCATTTAAATTCTCTAATTTCTCGTATAGGACTACTGGGGTGACGTCATACCTCGGTGATGGAACGTACTCCACCTATCGAGAATGATTTCGTTTTCTGAGAGAGTTTGACGTTTACCTTGGCGGAGAAGCGCCTCTCGTTCTTTACTTGACTGTTGGCTGTTGTGTCGAATAGAGGTACCATATAGAATGGCGGATGATTTCATCCAACTTATTTTATAACATCAAGCAATTTAAAGTAAAGTAAAAAGTTACCAGCAAGGGTTGTCGAGTTAGGGAGACATGTGTGTGACAACTCCTGTTGGAGCTTAATAGGAATCATTCGGTGAGATTTATTTTTTTTTGTAATAATTTTTAATTAGCCATTGTCATGTGTTTTTTTTGTTGTGGAATATTTAAAATATTAGTCCCATTGTTAAACTTTCTTAGTCAATCTATTAAGGGAAGGGTGTAGATGATTTCGATCTTTATATTATCTTTATATCGATCTTTATATTAATGGGGTTTTTGGTTTTACATAACCAAACATTTTTGAAGTCCTCAAATTAATATTGGAAATAATTACCATTTCTCTGTAGGTTTTAAATTTATTGAACATCCAATATTTTATAAATTCAATATATTTTTACAGATATTTCCTCAAATAAATCATTTCAGTGTCATTTATTCATGTGTTCATACTCAAAACAGTTCAAGGTTACCTGAGATTGGTTTTTGTTCCAGTTTTAATGGTCGGTTTTTCTATACTATTGCTTCTAAAAAGTTCCTCAATTATTTCTTCTTCCCTTTACTTTTTGCTCATGTTTAAAATGAGAAATAAAACTGGGAATGTTTTTTAGCCATTTGGGAGAAACCCTACCATGAAGTCATAGACCTTATTTGACCACCTAGAGAAACCACTACAGCCACAGTCAAGTCATCATGGGAATACGTCTTTTTGGGAACAATCTATGGGAGCGTTCCAGCTCAATTTTCGTCTTGGCACCTGGACCTACAGGAGTCATGGGGTCGCACCATCCTGGTGCATCATTTTCTAGGATGCAACCGCAACCTCGTTTGGGAACATTCAGTGAGGTGTTTTAGTAACTATTGGTTTTTTTTATATTACAGACTATCTGTTAAATACACTATGTTTTTTTTCCAGATTTAGGTTACCTCTGGGTTTTTTTTTGACATATTTGTATATTAGATTAGTTGGTTCCCAAACTTTGTATCTACGGTAACTTCTTGTGCACAGGAATAAGCCTAGAGAAAATTAGGTTTTTAATACTTTATTATTGCTTTGATATTGGTTTATGTAATTCGGGTAAATTTATTTTTTTAATATTACTAGCTTGTTTCCCAAATATTTTACTGTTATTTGCTTTATTCCATTTGTTCGGTTAATTTATGTCATCGTCGGTATTTATCTCAACTTCATTTCTATTTCATTCCTTGTATATTTAACTTGCATACTTCATTCTTGTATTTTCCCTTAGTGAGGCTTGGGCCTATTTATTTGTAGTATTTTCATCTTTGTCAGTTTCCTTTAGTTGTACGTAGCAGGCGTACTATAACCATTTGGTAGAAGACTCATGTGAGTTGTACCCTATATATATGTAAGAGGTATTTAAGTTTGTAACAGATAACATTATTGTTGTTATCTTTAAAATATATATAGCTTCTTGTATAACTTATGTCATTTTAGAGTTACATGATATATGCTTGTCTAACTCAGATATTGTTAAAAATCTAGTAGTTATTTTAATAAATATTTATTTATTTTGTATATCATGAATTTTATTATTCCTTTATGTTTGTTATTACAGGTTTGATATATTTAATATTTGACAGCAGTATAAGATACCTGGGAAAATGATCGAAGATCATTTTCATGGCGCCCATGATTAGTTAGTTTTATTTATTTTGTTCGTTTTTAGTCATTATTCATCTCCATTCATTTTCAGTACATTATTCTTATTTTATTATTTCATCTTTTAGTCATCATTACTATCTATATAGAGCTACTGTTCTTCGACAGGCATGCAAACAAGCCGTATCTATCCTTGAGTGTCAAGTTGCTCTCTTGCATCTATAGCTAGCCAACTCTATTCAGTTTGCCTCTGTCTCTTCCCACTTCTACTTCTATCCCTTCTCATTCCCCTTTCTTCAGTAATACTGAAAAGTAGTATTTTTCCTATTGCGGCTTCTCAACGTAGAAGCCACTTCACCCTTTTCTTTACACAACACTCTCTCTTCTTTTCAGCCACAACTATTTAGTTACCTAGTCTAGTTATTTATTTTTTTTTCCTTACTTCTGTTGGAGTATATCTTTCTTTTTACTTTCACTCCAACAGAAGTTTTCTCCTTTTTGTTACAAAGTATTTATGGCTATGTCAAACAGGTACGGTACAGTTGCAGACAATTTGTTCGAAATTTTCCTCTGTACCTTCGCAGAATCTGCATATTCTGCTCTGTCCGTTCATTTTACAGATATTATATTTAACTGTAATAAAAGCGACTAAAATTGCTCTTGTTTCAGTTTTGAAAGTATTGTGTTTCTTAGAAAGTAGAAGTTTGTAGTGATCTTTTTACTTGCATTTATTCTAAAATAATTTACAGTAGATCCAAACATTTTATGCTACTCATATCTTGCACGATTGGGCGTTTTGAGTTAGCTCAAAATTGATCTGAATATGAATTATTATTGTAGGAATATTTGAGAGGGGTAGATTCTATTTTGGTGTTTTGCTGGTCTGTCTGGTCTTATAACTCTGCATGGGTTAGTTGTGGCTCAATAGCTCTGTAGACTATGAAGCCGGGCCATATCCTGAAAAAAAGGGAAGTGATAGATCAGTAACACTTTTATAAAGACCCAGAGTTTATCTGACTCGGATAATGGACTTCTGTGAGGGTCGTTTGTCTAGGGTTATAGATGAATACCATAAGGATGATAAAAGTGAATAAAAAGAAAATTCACAATGGACAATTCGACGAAAGAAATTCGATGGATGTGGGAGACCTGCTTTTAAGCGTAGTAGAGAAACATCATCGAGTGTGATTGCAATATACCATCGGTTAAGTAAGTATAAGCAATGTACCAATGGTTCTGAACGAATGAGCTGATAAGTGAAAGGAACCCTTTTCAAAAGGTATTTGTCTTGAGATTGGTAAATCGGTCTTGAAGGGGGAGAAACCTATTAACAACGGTGAACGGCATATAGATGCAAAAAGATGTGATCATGGGATTCGAATACACAGATCCGGCAGAGAAGGAAAATCATGAGTCGCCAAAAGACGAAATCCTTTTTAAGTATAAAGAAAAAGCTTACAATCTGCACATGGAATGTTAAAACACTATAGGAGATGGACAAAACTCATAAGCAAATCAAAAAAATTGATATACTATTAATAGATAATGGGAATGAGCCTAATGGGATGGACGAACTCTACGAAATGAAAAATTAGTGATCATTACGCAGGTATGTTATTCAACGGAAGAAACGAAAAAGAGAGAAGAAACTGTCTTAAATTTTACACCTTCTCAAATAAAACTAAGATTATCCAGATATATACTTAATAATATAATAATTATTTAACAAGAAATACTTGCCGGAAAAGGATTTAACTTTGATTCTGGATAATCTAAATTCCAAGATTAATAAAGGATAATGAGGAGACCTACTGGTTCAATTTGTAGCAGAAAAATCGTTTGTTACTACGAACACTTACTTCAAACTCCCTAGCAGATTTTACACATGGAAATCATCTCATGGTACTGCACGCCGCATTGTGAGAAATCAAAAAATTATGAATAATAATGATTCCGCAAAACACAGCCAGAAGCCGACATCAAGTCAGACCATAAACCACTAAGTAACAAAATTAACCTCACGCTAAAGCAGAGTTGACGTTGTATCAACTCAAAATACACACTAGGCTATTGAAAGACCAACACACAAAACCGAGCTATGATATCGGTGATATCGGTATTAAAACGGATATAACTAACCAAGAGCTTTAAAAGTTGTATATAGGGTGAGGCAGATAACTGGCCTATTAGAAATATCTCGAGAACTAAAGGCAACAGAATTATAAAAATTGGAATAAAGGGGTTTTGAAGGATGATCTATTAAATGAAAATATTTTTATCTCTTTGCAATTTCCGGTTATACCGGAAGTTGCTTATAACTTCGTTTTTTTAAATGGGACACCCTGTATATTTTTATATTTTTGGATTCTCTTCGATGTCTTCTTTCTTAAAATATGAGGTTTTGTAATATTTTACAGGGTATTTTAAAAGATAATTACGTTTTTTATTAATTTCGTAGCAATATTCACACCCTGTAGAATTGTAGTAGTTTGACATCTAAAACTCTACTTACGTTCAAATGATTTTTAATATACTCTACTATTGTTAAGAATCATTAGCATAGCTAAATTTTTAATTTTAGTATACAGGGTTGGTCGAAACTCGGAATGAGTATTTTCTGAGTTTTCTTAAATAGAACACCCTGTATTTTTGTATTGTAATGAAATGATATTTTATAGAACTTTTTTATTTCTTAAGCATTCCCTATACCTAACTGCTCTAATTTGTGGGTTATTGGTGATTCAAGCTAAACATTAATTGCACCAAAAAATACGTAAAATTTTATTAGGTTGGCCGTGAAAATACTCAATTCCAAATAATTTTTCAGAAATAAATACATATTAATCTAGAGTGGTCCTTAAAATTACAAATAATGGTTTAGCTATCAAAATATTTACGTAGTTAATATTGTTGGTGCGATTAACAATTAAGCACAAATTAAAGCAGTTAGGTATAGGGAATGCTTAAGAAATAAAAAAGTACCATTATATATCATTTCATTACAATACTAAAATACAGGGTGTTCCTTTTAAGAAAACTCAGAAAATACTCATTCTGAGTTTCGACCAACCCTGTATACTAAAATTAAAAATTTAGCTATACTAATGATTCTTAACAATAGTAGAGTATATTAAAAATCATTTGAACGTAAGTAGAGTTTTAGATGTCAAACTACTACAATTCTACATGGTGTTAATTTTGCTACGAAATTAATAAAAAAATGTAATTATCTTTTAAAATACCCTGTATAATATTACAAAACCTCATATTTTAAGAAAGGAGACATCGAAGAGAATCCAAAAATGTAAAAATATACAGGGTGTCCCATTAAAAAAACGAAGTTATAAGCAACTTCCAGTATAACCGGAAGTTGCAAAGAGATGAAAATATTTTCATTTAATAGATCATCTTTCAAAACCCCTTTATTCCAATTTTCATGATTCTGTTGCCTTTAGTTCTCGAGATATTTCTAATAGGCCCTTTATTTGCGTCACCCTGTAGAGTTTCATAAGATATAGGCACAAAAGATTCCTAAAATCATCAAGACTGAAGAAAAAATTGTGGATGGCAAATAAGGTTTTAGATATAATAGAGGAGATGCGGAAGTTAAAAAGACAGGACACACATTATAGAAACGGACATAAAAAGAAATAAAAAAAAATTAGAATAACCAATGGTAAACGGCTAATAGTCCAGAGTAATAAGGTTTTTTCCATGACACTTCCACAGCCAGGAAGCGTTTTTGCGACAGGTAATACCTATAAGAACAAATTGTAACTATTTTCTGCGTAGGATCTGGCGGACATTTTTATTTATAAACAATTTAGTGTCAAAAATGGCCTTTTTTTCCTTTTTTTTTAAATTAATGGAAAAAATAGGACTTATGGTTTTCTTAGCAGCTTTTCTTAGCAAGCCTTTTTTAAACGCTTTTCTTTAGTTACTAGTGACTAAAATTAAAAATATAAAAAAATCAACTAAAAAACAAAAAAAATTAAAAAAATTCAAACTCGAAAGGTTATTCGAAACAAACTGTTAGACAGATTAAATATACAAAAATCTCACACATTCGTTAAAAAATTGAAAAACTCTAACACATTCGTTAAAGAAAAGTGTGGGGTGCGTCTTCATCAAATAAACGGTTTGAGGATAGATACTTTTTTACTTTTCGCGCCCCACGCTTTTCTTTAACGAATGTGTTAGAGTTTTTCAATTTTTTAACGAATGTGTGAAATTTTTGTATATTTAATCTGTCTAACAGTTTATTTCGAATAACCTTTCGAGTTTGAATTTTTTTATTTTTTTGCTTCTTAGTTGATTTTTTTGAATTTTTAATTTTAGTCAGTATAAACTAAAGAAAAGCGTTTCCTAATTTTTTTTTTTCATATTTTTTATTTTTTACTTTGAAAAATTTGATTAAAAAATTATTTTTGGACACCCTGTACAAATAATTATATAAATTTTTATATTACTGAATAAAGAATTGAAATACCTTTCAAATGAGCTATCGCATGTTCCCTATTCTCATTTAAAAAAATCATCGATTACGTCATCGCGCCTAGATGGATGACCTTACTAGTATGACATATATGCCAAAATATCGTAATTTAAAAATAAAAATCGACCTCTTTCGGGATTTTTCCTTAAATTCGCCTTTTTACGAAATAACGAATTTATTCCTTTCATTTGCATCGTACTGTATAAACAAATATATGAGTGTTCAAAATTTAAAAATTTATTGTTTCTTTGTGACGCATAACGTAAACAATTAACGTAAAAAGTGAAAATATTTATAGGTTATATCATTAGCTACAATCCGTAGAAGTTTCAATTTTCTACATTGTAAAAAACAAAAGAATTTAGGCCTTCTTCCATTAAAATCGTTTTTTTTTATTTAAACAATTAATAAACATAAACAAAAATTTTTTGTTGTCTATTCGTGTATTTTTCCCGCGAATGCGTATGTCTCCAAATTTTCATTCATTTACATGGAAGAAAAGTTAGTCAAATTAACATCCAAAAATTTGACGCAATCTATTGAACTAAATAAAAGCGTTTAAAAAGCTTTCAAATGGCGTATTACAAAGTTTAATATACTCATTTGTTCTTAATATAATTGCGAAAAAAGGTCAAAATTTCAAAAAAATTAATTTCCCAATAACTATTGTAAAAATAAGTGTAGAGCTTTGAAATTTTTGCCAAATGGGGGTTCTTTAGTTCTTAATACATGGCTAAAATTTCAAAACAATTCATTCAATTGTTTAAATTTTATTCAAATTGCTTTTCCGTTTACGTTCGATAGAACCATTTTACAGGTGTCAAATGAAAAACATGAGCTATATTTTCAGATTGGTTTAAAAAAAGTCAAAAAGAAATGCATTTATTAGTAATAAATAATTATGCAAAAGTATGCTCAATTGTTCCTTATAAACTTTTTATTTTTTTATAATATAATTATAAAAGATATTATCTTCTTCTTCAGGTGCCGTGTCCGTATTCAGACGTTGGCTGTCATCATGTTTACATGTTCCTGAATCCTTTTTCTATCGGCTGCTGTGCGAAATAATTCTTCTACCGTGGAACCACACCATTGTCTAATATTACGTAACCATGAAAGCTTCTTTCGACCAATCCATCTCTTTCCCTCCACTTTTCCCTGTATTATTTTGCGAAGTAGATGGTATTTAGGCCCTCTAATTATATGGCCGAAGTATTCTGTTTTTCTCCTCTTTATGATGTTTATGAGCAGACGTTCTGAATTCATCATTTGGAGAACATTTTAATTGGAAGTGTGCGAAACCCACGATATCTTTAGTATTCGTCGATAGCACCACAATTCGAATTCTTCTAATTTATTTAGCATTGTGGTTTTTAACGTCCATGTCTCACAACCATGCAATAATATAGACCACACGTAACATTTTAGGACTTTCGTGCGAATCTTCATCGACAGGCTTCGGTTGCATAAAACTGGTTTCCAGGTCATAAAAGCCTTACGTGATATTTCAGTCCTGGTTATTTTCTCTTCATCACAATCGCAATTTACATTTAACCAACTGCCAAGGTATTTAAAATGGTTTACTCGTTCTATTTCCTCTGCATCAAGAGAAATCACGCCTTGATCTACATTTATCTTTTCAACTGCCATCCACTGTGTGTTTGAAATATTGATTTTTAGGCCTCTCAAGCCTGGTTGCACCAACAGATCTTAAGCTCCAACTTAGCTAAGCTCTACTTATAGATAGGGCCTCCTTGAGTATCACTTACGTTGCACCATAATTTTAGATTCTTACCTTATTATCAATTATGTCTATTTTTATATTATTGTATTCTTATTGTAATATATTATAATTATATTATATTAATTCTTATGATATTCTCGACTTAAGCTTAAGATCTGTTGGTGCAACCGGGCATAAAATAACTTGCTTCACTGACTAGATTTACTAATGTCTGGAGATCTTCTAAATGTTTTTATAATAAATTATATATACATTTATTACAATTTTTCATGAATTATCATATACATAACCAGGGCCGTGCGGTGCTATGATGCGGCGAGGCAGTCGCAACAGGCGACATCACAAGGGGGGCGGCATAAACAGTAAAATAAAAAAAAATTGTCATATTGTGTAAAAATGTTGTCAGAAACTATAGAAAAAATGGAAAGTTACAGGCAATATGACTAATGACCAAATGAAAATTTAATGAAATTGCAGAAAAATCTGTGGACGAGCTAGTAACAGATGAAGCTAAATTTGAAATAAATTTGTTAAACTGTATTTTAGACATTGCCGTTAATGCGATTGATCGATTTTCACTTCTAGAAACTCATAATAATAAAATTTTAAATTTTTATAAATGATATTTTTAAATTGAGGGAAATAGATGATGAAACACTAGAAAAATATTGTATGAATCTTCATTAAATAATTTCAATATAAAAAGAAAAAAAAATTGATGATATAATGATCTTCTAAAAGAATTGCGTGATATATTTCAAATGATACCATATTCCATAAAACCTTTAGAGGTTTTGAACTATTTGTGCCAAAATAACCTAATTTCTTTATAGCCAAATGTAGTTGTAAATAAAGAATTTTATTGACACTCCCTGTCTCGGTAGCTAGTGGGGAAAGAAGTTTTTCAAAATAATTAAAAACTATTTACGAAGCTCCATAAGCCAAACAAAACTAAAAAATTTAGGACTTATTTCAATAGAGTTCTCACTAGCTGCTACACCTACTTATCCCCACTAGACTACACCAATCTGATTGACGAGTTTGCCAGAATTAAAGTCATAAAGGTAAAATATAATTTTTGTAAATGTTACTTAAGAACATAAACGCAAAATTTGCTTGCCATGCTTTTTAAATGCATTCATTTTTTTTTCGAATCCTCAAAAAACTAATAAATATTTTTGAAAAATTTAAACGCTGATTGGAAGAATACATTATTAACGAGGGCTAAAAGTCCCCTAGAATAAACAAAAAGTTTCTTTTGAATAAGCTATTTGAAATTAAAAATTACACTCAATTTTCTTTTTTTTTACTCTGTAACCTATTCAATTAGACATTATAGAGATTTTCAGGGACTTTCGGCCCTCGGTAATAATGTAATCTGTTATTCTGCATTTATATTTTTCAAAAATACTAATTAGTTTTCTCAGGATACGAAAAAATAAATGCATTTAAAAAGCATTTCAAGCAAATTTTGCGCCTACCCACTTAATGTAGTGTTAATACATAATATATTTCATTTAATTTAAAGTATGTTTTTTTAAATAAAAGTTTTCTTTCATTTTGTGTAGTTTCATTTAAGGGGCGGCATTTTGAAGACTTGCATCATATTGAAAATATGTACCGCACGGCTCTGTGCATACCACTACTTGGTAGTTTGGCACCTAAAATACGGTAAAAAATAGATTTTTTTGAAAAAAGTTCTTCAAAAAATTTATAAGGAGCAATTGACGGTACTTTTGCATAGTTATTTATTACTAATAAATGCACTTTTTATTTATTTTTTAAAACGCACGCCGTGCGGGAAATGCAACTTTCGGAAACGAAATGCGTGCGTCAAAGTAGGTCTTTTAACACGGCCGTAGAAAGAAGCTTTTTCCATTCTTTTGAAGATGTTTGTACTAAGTAAATCATAAGTCTTAATGTTTTCCATTGATTTGAAAAAAAAAAGGAAAAAAGAAGGTTTTTTGACACTAAATTGTTTATGAATAAAAATGGGCGCCAGATCCTACGCAGGAAATAGTTACAATTTGTTCTTATAGGTGTACCCTGACTGTTGAATTGTCACGAACAGGGTATATTTTTGTCTTATTACCCTGGCCGTACGCCTCCAAAAAGTAATCTCAAAGGACCACTCAAACGGTATTGGACTTCTAAAAAAGCCAAACGGAGAGTTTACTGAAACCATAGAGGAAAGCATGAGTTGCTTATTACAATCTCATTTTTCCTGGGTCAACACTCATTGAAGATGACCCAAGGGTTAATCTTGATGAATCTAATTACAGAACATCAAGAGCTGCAAAAAGCCTAGCGGGAAAAATCTTCACCAAAAATAGAATTAAATGGGCAATACATAGCTTTAAGCCCTACAAATCTCCTGGAGAGGATGGTATCTTTCCAGCCCTGCTATAACAGAGCGTTGATACATTAACTCCTCATCTAGTCAAAATATTCAAGATGAGCTTCATCTTGGGCTACATTCCAAAAGGGTGGAGAGAGGTTTGGGTATGCTTCATTCCTAAGAGTGGTAAACGCCCTCCAGAGGAGCCGAAGTCATATAGACCGATAAGCCTTACCTCCTTTCTACTTAAAAGTATGGAAAAAATACTTGATATATATATATATATATATATATATATATATATATATATATAAGAAGCGAATATTTAACAAATATACCGCTTCACAAAGAACAATTTGCCTACCAATCAGGCAAATCCGCCGTGGATGCCTTGCACTGTCTCGTAAAAAACATAGAAAAGGCAATAGGATCAAAGAGAGTGGCGCTATGTGCATTCATAGATATAGAGGATGCGGTTTACAACACCTCATATGAATCAATCAGCGCCGCCGCAACAGCAAAAGGTATCCAACCTTCCATAACTAAATGGATTCAATCCATGCTAAACACTAGGAAAATTATTACCTACCTAGGAGGCAAATCAACTACTATAAAAGCAGTAAAAGGTTGTCCTCAAGGAGGAGTCTTATCACCTCTACTGTGGTCGCTAGTGGTTGACGACCTCCTAACAAAGCTCAAAAGAGCAGGATTTCGTGCTTTGGGCTATGCTGACGATCTAGTTATAGCGGTTAGAGGCAAACATGACGGTATTTTTGCCAAATGCATGCAGTAGGCCTTAAACATTATAACCACTTGGTGTTCGAGGGAAGGGCTTTCAGTCAATCCCAACAAAACGACACTTATTCCGTTCACTAACAGGAGGAAACTAACATTACAGCCTCCGATCATGAATGGAATAACCCTTTCTTTCTCAGAAGAGGTTAAGTACCTAGGAGTCATCCTTGATAGGAGACTTACGTGGAATGCACACCTCACTCATATTACCATAAAAGCAGCAAGGGCTTTCTGGATGTGCCGTAGGCTTTTTGGGAAAACCTGGGGTCTGAAGCCAAAAATGATTTACTGGTCATATTTAACGGTTGTCAGACCCCCTCAAATCAAAAAAGTGCCCTCAATTACTATACTGTCGTAGGAGTAGGAATAGGGATCACAGGTCCTAATATTAGGATATCCGCAGCCCTTGGAAATGCTCCAACAATATTTCAAGCGGAACTAATAGCAATAGAGTTGAGTGCCTAACTCAAGAGTGCCTAAGGAAAGGCCTCAACTCAGCAAGAATATTTATTGCATCTGATAGTCAGGCTGCTTTGAAGGCTCTGAAGTCCACAACTTACGAGTCAAAAATAGCCTGGAATTTCAAACAATCCCTTAAACAACTGGCTAGTGTCGCAACAAACGAACGTTGCTATGGGTGCCAGGGCATAAAGGAATTGTCGGAAATGAGATTGCCGATAGTCTCGCAAAGGAAGGAGCTTGTACTCCTTTCATCGGACCTGAACCATTTTGTGGCATACCAAAAAGCCGCATAATGGAAGAAGTTCGAAAATATGAAAAGGAACTCAGTGCAGCCTACTGGAAAAATGTTCCAGGCCAAAGACAGGCAAAAAGGTTATTACGACCCTCTGCCCGCTACGCGAAATTACTCTTAGAGCTTCAGAAATCTGATCTCAGAGTAATCACAGGAATTCTCACTGGACACTGCTCACTCAGATACCATCTCTATAAAATGGGCATACTGGACAGTGGGATATGTAGATTCTGCGATGAGACAGATGAGACGTCAGAACATATTATCTGCAATTGCAGAGTAATTGTTCGGCAACGCCATAAATATCTGGAACAGGTATTCCTTGATCCTGATCAGATTACAAACCTAGCTCCAAAACGGATAATGGACTTTCTTAGAAGCCTAGATCTTTTGGACTAAAATATAGGTGTACAAAAGATCTTATAGGTCGCAGTGTAGTAAGGTCAACTGGGCCAATCGACCCCTTTTGCAATCTACAATCTACAATCTATTACCCTGGTCTATAAGAGAACACTTTGTGGAGACAATATGCACAAAACATTTAAAAAAGCGCAGGCTTATACAAACCTAGAAGAATTGGATTCTTGGCACATAACTAAGACAAGCCACTATTAAGTGCGAAAGACAGACTAGATAATTAAAAAAATATGTTGATGTAACTTTTGAAGATAGCAGAATACTGTTAAGGAAACGGACTGCCAAACAGCACCTCCGATTTCCATTGCAAAAGTCACCTTAGCATTAGAAAAACTAAAGATCGTAAAGCTATAGAGCCTAAAGAGCCTAAAGTCGACCTTAACTACCTATAACAAAAATATTAAATAGAAAAACATGGAAAGACCACTAAATAATTAAGTACATGTGTACTTAAAATATTTTTAAAAGTAATGCAAAGCAGAATATATTATAAAACATGCTAAAATCACGAGGCATGGACACAATAATTAGGATTCCGCGAAGCCCTAGACACCCGAGAGGCTTTATTCGCTCTCGAAGATGTTATGCACAGGTCCAGGGATGTCAACTGTGACGTGTATATTATTTGCATTATCAATTACGAAAAGACATTTGATATAGTAAAACATGGTAATCTCTTAACCATCTTAAAAGAAGCGGGCTGAGATGGTAGAGAGTTAAAAATCATCTAATTTAGATTACCATCAAACAGCAAATATTAAAGCAAAAATTTTAAATAATATAGTCTAATGCCCGGTTGCACCAACAAATCTTAAGCTTAAATCGAGAATATAATATAATTATAATATATAACAATAATAATACCATAATATAATAATATACATAATTGATAATTAGGTAAGAATCTAAAATTATGGTGCAACGTAAGTGATACTTAAGGAGGCCCTATCTATAAGTAGAGCTTAGCTAAGCTGGAGCTTAAGATCTGTTGGTTCAACCAGGCATAAATGTTTTCCATTGATTTGAAAAAAAAAACAAAAAAAAGAAGGTTTTTTGACACTAAATTGTTTATAAATAAAAATGGGCGCCAGATCCTAGCCAGGAAATAGTTACAATTTGTTCTTAAATGTATTACCTGTCGAATAATTGCTTCAGTACCCTGACTGTTGAATTGTCACGAACAGGGTATATTTTTGTCTTACTACCCTGGCCTATAAGAGAACACTTTGTGGAGACATAGCTATTGTAACATAGGCACGATTTATTCAATATGCACAAAACATTTAAAAAAGCGCAGGCTTTTACAAACCTAGAAGAATTGGATTCTTGGCACATAACTAAGACAAACCAATATTAAGTGCGAAAGACAGACTAGATAATTAAAAAAATATGTGGATGTAAGTTTTGAAGATAGCAGAATACTATTAAGAGGAAACAGTAGCGATCAACAGGTAGCGAAAACGCGTTCCAAGATTGCGGCTGTAATTTTGAATATTTTTTTGAGATATTTGGCACACGTATTCTAAATATAATAAAGAATGGCCATACAGAGCCCAATTTGAAAAATATATTAATATGTGGAAATTACTCTGTAATTAAATACAATATTTAAAAAAGGGAGCCTGTACCGCCATTAAGAAGAACAAAAAAATACACTTTCTTCAAATAAACTTTTTTATCCGATGCCTAGATTTTGTGTCATTTTGGAACTACTAATGAAATAAAAAATTTTAGTAGTTCCAAAATGACACAAAATCTAGGCATCGGATAAAAAAATTTATTTGAAGAAAGTGTATTTTTTTTGTTCTTCTTAATGGCGGTACAGGCTCGTTTTTTTAATATTGTATTTAATTACCGAGTAATTTCCACATATTAATATATTTTTCAAATTGGGCTCTGTACCGCCATTCTTTATTATATTATGAGTACGTGTGCCAAATATCTCGAAAAAATATTCAAAATTATAGCCGCAATCTTGGAACCCGTTTTTGCTACCTGTTGATCGCTACTGTTTCCTCTTAAGGAAACGGACTGCCAAAGAGCATCTCCGATTTCCATTGCAAAAGTCACCTTAGCATTAGAAAAACTAAAGATGATAAAGCTATAGAGCCTAAAGAGCCTAAAGTCGACCTTAACTACCTATAACAAAAATATTAAATACAGAAACATGGAAAGACTACAAAATAATTAAGTACATGTGTACTTAAATATTTTAAAAGTAATGCAAAGCAGAATATATATTATAAAACATGCTAAAATCAAGAGGCATGGACACAATAGGGAACTTGCACTAAAAATTTTTTTTGCATAAAATTGTTAATTTATGTTTTAAAATGTTATATTCAAAATATTAGGTCTTAACAATGAATAGTGTACGTACAACATCTAATCAAAGTTCCGCGACTAAAATTTCCGTTTTAAACAACTTCAAAAGCGAGACCTGTGGTCTGACGTCACAGGCCACTCGTATCGTTTGTCCGTTCGGGGTGGGCCATTGCATTTAATGCAGTTTGCCCATAGATAAATAATATATGTAGTTGAAATATCTTGTTTTACTCTGTGGCAAAAATGATTTTTTCTGTGACAGTCAAAATATTAACATCTTATCTCTGTTGACATGTATCAAAAAATTCTTTTTTATGAAATTACTTTGTTCGTTTCTTGTGTTGAAGAACAAACTTAAAAATAAACAAAACTTTTCGTAATAAAAGTAAGAGTAACTAAAAACTCTACAGTCGGGTTTCTACTATAGCTTGCGGTCTACCGAGGGATGCGGTGTAAGTATAAGCTGAGATGATAAAGATATTAACTTGTAAAATTACAATAATGATTCTTCTTATTTATGCGTATTATTAACTTTGTAAAGAAGGATTTTGTTGCGGCTAATCACCATAATCTTTTCTCAGAAGGCTTTGAACACAATAATGAAAGGCTCCAGTAGGTACTAATAAACATTACAATAAAATATAATCTTTACTATAATGCAAATTACACCGTAATCTTTTCCAGGATATACGAAATTCTTCGATTAGAGGTAGGTAGATCAAACCCACGGGGTAAACCGTATAAGTACTATAATATAATGGTACCAAACTATTGTTATAAACGGTTTAAACATGCTTATTAATAATTCTTACTTATTTGCCTTGACACCTCGCATTTCTCCAATAGAATAGCTTTTACTACTTTTTATAAAAGTTGCCACGATGAAGAAAGACATCAACGGTAGGCAAGTTAGTCAGATTGACCTTTTGAAAAACCCTCGTCCGTCATAATATGCGTTTTAAACTCTTTACAAGGTAGCATTCAACTTTATCAATTTCAGTTTAAAACTAAGCTGATTGGGGAACTACTTATTACAATATATAAGGTGAACATAAATAATACCTAGGAATTTTTCATTAAAAACGATTAAAATGTAATATACCCGTGATACCTACCTTAATCGCGTTGTTTCCGCCGGTTCACCGTGGCCGGTGACGTCGAACCAATAGAAGGACGTTCAAGAGCCTCTTAAGATATTTGAATTTTATAGCATTTTCAAAACGTCGTAATTAGCGTACGGGTTAAAAATATTTATTTTTTTCGCATGCAAGCGTTTTAAGATCATGTTATCTTATGTTTTTTAATATCATTTTAATATTTAAAAATTTTTGCAAGTTCCCTATTAGAATTCCGCGAAGCCCTAGGCACCCGATAGGCTTTATTCGCTCTCGAATATGTTATGCACAGGTCCAGGGATGTCAACTGTGAAGTGTATATTTGCATTATCAATTACGAAAAGACATTTGATATAGTAAAACATGGTAATCTTTTAACCATTTTAAAAGAAGCGGGCTCAGCTGATAGAGAGTTAAAAATCATCTAATTTATATTACAGCCAAACAGCAAATATTAAAGCAAAAATTTTAAGTAATTGTATAGAATAGAATAGAAGAGAATAGACATATGCTTTATTGCCATGAAAAATTTTACAATTTTATCGACAAAGCTTATAAATAGTCAAAAAAACAAAACACTAACAATCCAATTTTTGTAATAGTCTAATGCCCGGTTGCACCAACAGATCTTAAGCTGAAGGTGATACAGTAGCGATCAACAGGTAGCCAAAACGCGTTCCAAGATTGCGGCTGTAATTTTGAATATACAGTGCTAGTCAAAAGTCCGTACCCCCCCCTCGTATCTTTTGAACGGTTATACCTATAATAGTGAAATTTGGAGGGAGGAAATAAACGGACGTAAGCTTCTTAACTAGTCATGACAGATGACGTAATAGTGACAGATGACTTTACAGCGCCACTGTGACAGATAATTTTAAATGGGACTTTATGGCAAGTGATACCTCGTTTGAAAGGTATTGAAAATACCTATTCATTTATACTAATTTTGTTTGAGTTTAAGCTAATTTTGATGAAAAAATGAAATAAATATAAAATTGTAGTTTCGCATTTAATTAATAAAAATTCAAAATTCTGCCTATGATTACTTGTTAAAAGGGTTGAAGTTTACGTAAAAACTACTAGAAAATTGAAAAACGTCAAATTTTTTGACAAAGAAACCATAGGCGGACATTTGAATTTTTGTTAATTAAATGAGAAACTACAATATTATATTTATTTAATTTATTCACCAAAATAAAAATCCACCTACACCCAAAAAAATTAGTATGGCTGAATAGGTATTTTAAATACCTTTCAAACGAGGTATCACTTGCCATAAGGTCCCATTTAAAATTATCGGTCACAGTGGCTCTGTAACGTCATCTGTCACTATTACGTCACCTGTCATGACCAGTTAAGGAGCTTATGTCCGTTTATTTCCTCCCTCCAAATTTCACTTTTGTACGTATAACCGTTCAAAAGATAAGAGGGGGGGTACGGACTTTTGACTAGCACTGTATTTTTTAGATATTTGGCACACGTATTCGTAATATAATAAAGAATGGCGGTACGGAGCCCAATTTGAAAAATATATTAATATGTAGAAATTACTCTGTAATTAAATACAATATTAAAAAGACGAGCCTGTACCGCCATTAAGAAGAACAAAAAAATACACTTTCTTCAAATAAATTTTTTATCCGATGCCTAGATTTTGTGTCATTTTGGAACTACTAATGAAATAGAAAAAAATTTGTAGTTCCAAAATGACACAAAATCTAGGCATCGGATAAAAAAGTTTATTTGAAGAAAGTGTAGGTTTTTGTTTTTCGGCGGTACAGGTTCGTTTTTTTAATATTGTATTTAATTACAGAGTAATTTTCACATATTATTCAAAATTAGGCTCTGTACAGCCATTCTTTATTATATTACAAATACGTGTGCCAAATATCTCAAAAAAATATTCAAAATTAGAGCCGCAATCTTGGAACGCGTTTTCGCTACCTGTTGATCGCAAGTGTTTTCTCTTAAATCGAGAATATTATAAGAATTGATATGATATAATTATAATATATTACAATAAGAATACCATCATATAATAATATATATAATTGATAATTAGGTAGAAATCTAAAATTATGGTGCAACGTAAGTGATACTCAAGGAGGCCCAATCTATAAGTAGAGCTTAGCTAAGCTGGAGCTTAAGATCTGTTGGTGCAACCAGGCATAAGAAACACTGGAATAATGATATAATTTATTTAACACCGAAACCGAAACATCATTTTAATCGTAAAGAAAATTTCCCGATTTTTTTTAATCCTTCATTGATAACAAAAAGACAATCGTAGAAAATGTGAATAAAAACAATTAAGGTGATACAGGCATGTTGTCCGAATGAATTAGTCACAATGTGGCAAAATAGGGAATGATTTTAAAAAGTATAAAAACAAAATTAATAACACAACAAAATGAATCAACAAAGCCACACAAAGGTCAAAGCTAAAGTAATTTTGTAAACTATACAGTAACATATCGTTTTGAAAACAAACACTACAACTGAATTTTTGCGTAAAAATACACCAAGCCCTTTGTAACGTTGAGAAAATAACACCCTTATGACCCCAAAATACCAACTATGATAACTTTACTGCTCTTTTTACTTTTAACTCTCATTCCAGAGATTTTTTTAGTGAAAAATCTACCAGTAAACGGCAGAAGCACCAAAATACGACATATTTACCCAACCGAATTGTCGCATTGCGTTTTTCCCAATGGAACTTATTTTTCTTTCTCGCTACTATTAATCGTCAATTTTTTGCATGTTATATATTTGTCCAAATCTCCGCCTGCTCTCCAAAAGTGGTGAACATAAATCTACAAAGGAAGTTGAGGAAATGAAGTTGGCCACGATTGATAGTTCGTGACAAAGCGGGTGTAAAAGCGGTGTACACTTTAAAAATAAACGAAGCTAAATAAAATTAATAAATACCAGCTTACGTTGAATACCAGCGTCAGCTTGCTGTAGACTTTATTCCGACAGTATTTCGTATGGTATTTTAATTTAGAAATTTATGTATCACGAAAATTATCTATAATTGGAAAAATCATAAAATTGGAACTCTTTTAAGTAAAATTTCGGTTTTTATTTATTATATCAGGAGCTTGGAAAAGTAAGGGCGAACTGCAAAACTATATTTCGGGAAATAGTCCTGTCGCAAGGGGGGGTACAACGGCCTCCTTAATTCAGATGGACTTACCCAAGTTTTTTTTATGTATTTTGACCCGTAGAACACGAATTTTTTGGGTAACAGTTGATCCGGATGTCGATAAGATTGTTATAAACAAAGAACTTGAGGAATTACATACCAGCAATTTTTCGCAAAACAAGATATTTTTTTGTATTTTTTGGGTGATTCTCAGCAAAAAATGGTCTTACACGTTTTTTCGTAGGACGCGTAGTTTTCGAGATATACGCGGTTAAACTTTAAAAAAATCGAAAAAGTGCAATTTTTGAACCGGAATAACTTTTGATTAAAAAATAAAACAGCAATTCTGATTACTGCATTTGAAAGTTCAAGTCAAATTCTATCGGTCTTGATTATTTGCATTGCTAAAAAATAAGTTTTTATTTGTTAAATAAAGGTATAAACACATAGTGTTTCCCGGGCCCAATGCATGCGTTTTAATGGACGTAATGTACGTAGAAATTCTGTATGCGCGCCTACTCGTTCGATTTCAAATTAGAAATGCATTGAAAACATCATTCAATCACTATGTGTTGATAGCTTGGTTTAACAATAAAAAAAATATTTTTCTAGCAATGAAAATAATCAAAACCGATAGAATTTTACTTGAACTTTCAAATGCGGTAAGCAGAATTGCTATTTTATTTTTCAATCCGCAATTTTTCGATTTTTTGAAAGTTCAACCCCGTTTATGCCGAAAATTATGCATCCTACCAAAAAACTTGTAAAATAATTTTTTGCTTAGAATGACCCAAAGAATACAAAAACATGTTTTGTTTTGCGAAAAATCGCTGTTATGTGATTCCTCAAGTTCTTTGTTTATAACAATCTTATCGACATCCGGATCGACTGTTACCCAAAAAATTCGTGTTCTACCGGTCAAAATACATAAAGAAAACTTGGGTAAGTCCATCTGAATTAAGGAGGCCATTGTACCTCTACTGGCGACAGGACTAAAAACTTAGTTAAAGTTTACAAACATGTTAGAATAGTAAGGGCAAACAACTAAAGCTACAGAAACAGCAGAGGGTTACAGAGGAGAAAGGGCCAACCTTGGACGAAAACGCAATGAAAGCCTGTGGGTTCGCACTTGCTCTTCTAGATGATTATGAAGTTCAGTTTCGGACATGAATGGATTGGTATGTTATGTCTTACAGAAAAGGAGTATAAAGGGCGAAACATGCTGTTATAATATACAGACCCATTCTTTAAAATAATGTGAGGAAGATAAGACTGTTTTTGAAACGAACATTTTGCGAGTTCGCCCTTACTCTACCGAGCTCCTAATATATTATACAGGGTGATTCATTAAGAATGTCTAATCTCTGAGTTGTAGATTCTAGACCTCAAAATATTAAGATTTAACCCAAATTACTTAAATAAAATGTGGCTTTTTACTGAGTTACAGGGTGTTTGATTTAAAAATTTGAAAAGTATTCTTGCTCAGTATTTTAAAACCATTCGACGTATCCTTTTCATACTTAGCAGGAAATGTAGGTACTGTATATCATACTAAATTATAGTAAATAAACGTTTCTGGCTACTACCAGAGGCGTACGACAGGGGACAGTGTATGGTTAACCCGTACCAAAATTTTACGCTACTGGCGTAATTGCTATCTTAGTGCAATATTTCGATTCTCAAATACTTTCTAGTAGATAGGTTTGTTCCAACTAGTGGTCAAACCAGTTAGAAACTATCAGAGAATAGTTGACCAGCGCGAGTAGAGGAGATAGCACTGATGACTGTAGTATGTTCTTGTACTGACCAACTGTTTGCTGGCGATTTCTGACTAGTTTGACTGTTGGTTGGAACAGACCTGATAATGCACTCTTCATACTTAACGCTAAAGTTAGTTTTCGAGATACTTGAAGTTTTTTTTTATTTATTTAATGACATAGACATTAGTCATTCAGCCAGTTGCAATAAAGAATAATATACAATCCTATCCCTAATATAAAATTAAACAGAATCAATATACTAATACAATAAATAACACAATAAAATAATAATACAATAAAAACAATGATGGATTTCTGATAAAGTGATATAACATTTAAATATTTGAAGCTGAAAATGAAACGATACAGCTATTTTGATTAATGTATTGTGACCCTTCATTTTTAACTTGAAATATCTCGAAAACCAATGATTTTATCAGTACGAATGAAGAGTATATTATTTGCATAGAAAGTATTGGAAAATCGAAAAATTGCACTAGAATAGTGATTTCGCGGGTGGCGTAGAATGTGGGAAGGGTCCACCATTCACTTTCCCCTGTCGTACGCCTCTGGTAGTAGCCAGAAAGAATTATTTAACACGTTTTAGTAGGGTGTACAGTACCTACAGTTTCTGCCAAGTATGAGAAATATATGTCGAATACTTTTAAAGTACTGGATACAAATAGTTAATATTCATGTAATAGGGATGTTTGATTTAAAACTTTAAAAATTATTTTTACCCAGTACTTTAAAAGTATTTGAAATATCCTTATCAAACTTCTTGTAAAAAGTGCAGGTACTGTACACCCTACTAATTTATGTTAAATAAACGTTTCGGGCTACTACCAGAGGCGTACAGGGGAAAGTGAATGGTTGACCTTTCTCACATTCTACGCCACTGATGGAATTGCTATTTCAGTGTAATCATTAGATTCTCCAATACGTTTTATGTGATAACCTACTGTTCATTCGTAACGATAAAATCATTATTTTTTGAGATATTTGAAGTTAAAAATGAAAGAGCGCAATACGTTAATCAAAATAAGTTCCATTTCATTTTTAAATTATAATATCTCGAAAATTAATTACTGTATCGTTCGTTACAAATAAGAAGTATATTATTTACTTAGAAAGTATTGTAGAATCTAATAGACCTGGATCCCGCGTAAGAAAAAAAAGTTGATTAATAGCAAGCTGAAAATTTGTTAATAGCTTAACGGTGTCTAGTCGGACAAACATTGATGCACGGGAACACTGAAACAGGGGAAGTTTTAACGGTGGAGCATGATAAACGTGTCGTCCTGACAAGTTTATGATGGTGAAAAATAGCAAGTTTATTCAATAGCCAACGTTATATAATATATGAAAAAATGTTTGTCCGACAAAAAGGTTGGGCATTTTAACGAGTCCGACACGTAGAACATGTCACATCACAGGAACTATGTTGGTGATGAATAGCAGTCTGATTTTTGCATGAGAGTTTAATAAAAGGTTAAAAAAGCAATTGGAAGTTCTGTCGGACAAAATGTATGGGAAATTTTCCTAGTCGGACATTCTAAACATGTAAGATATAGACAAAAATGTTGGTGATAAATAGCAAGCTAATTTTGATTTGTTTGTTTACAAATTATATTTTGTAACGCAAAAAGTTATATGTCGGACAAAAAGTTTGGGCAAATCGAAGGAAATAAATAAAAAACATTTTTTCAGAATGACTTAGTCACATATTGATAAAGCTATTTTAGTTGTATATTATTATTTATATTCACATATTTGCATGTGCATATATATACATGCACACTCCAAAAACAGTGAGGTAAATATCAATGCTTGTATATATTGCAAAACAATTATTTTTTTGGGTCGAGTTTGTTCTAGATATTCTCAAAATGACAATAAAAAATGTCAAAGAACTTGTGAAAGCAATCTCTTAGGGTTTTCTAATTAGGCGCATCAGAAAGTACGGAAAATTTCCTACAAAAAACGTTGTACACATTTTTTTCCATACTCAAATCTTAACCCTGTAAACGACATTGAAAAATGTGAAGAGTCTAAAACTTCGGTGCTTATAAGAATAGATATAAATATGACACATTATGCTTAGAAGTATGTATTAGAAGGCTGCATTTGTCAGTGTGACACTTTGTGCTATACAAAGTAGTATTTGAAAGTACATGGTCTCTGAGTTTCTGTTTGCCACGTGTGTTGGAAATTAAAATTTATATTAACTATGGAGTGTTTTTGTGTCTATTTTTGAGTGTGAACAGTTTAAATTTTAAGTCGCCAAATCAAAAGTGAAACCATTCAATGGAACATTTTTGAGTAATTTTCGAACATTTTACAAAGTTAGTAAAATACTTGGTCATCAATTCAATGAGGTTCAGTTGTCAGATAATTGTGAAAGTTCAATTGAATATTATCCTTCGTGCTATAATGCTTTGCTTGATTGAAAAAGGGTACCTAAATAAATTATGACTAAAATTGTAAAACTTAATTTTTCTCAACTTTCTACAAATGAAATAATAATGTAATTAATATGTCACATGGCAAGAAATAATTTGCTGCCAAAATATATCGATTAGTTTAAATTTGAAGTTACGATTGCAATTTATTATGCATTATTGTCAAAAGTGACAGTTTTTCTTAAATGGAAATGTATTCATAGACATAAGGGTAGAAAGGGAATACAGTGCAAAAAGTCGATAGGTGGTCTATCTATTTCTTTTAACCAAGCGATCCCGCGCATGTGGCAGACAAAGATAGCTAGACCACTCAATCCATAATATAATTTGCCTGATCTACTATAAATGTATTACAGTGAGGTATCTAAATGATGTTGACATAAATCGACAGATATCGATTGTAATTGATTGCAGGTACTTTTGACATAGAATAATCACCCCTTATTGAAATTTCAAAAATTATTTTTTTAAATTGTCCGACTACAAAATCTACCCCTTATTTTTTTCCGACAACAGTCATTCTTGGTAAGGAATAATTTACTTAATTAAATTTCGTCTTTGTCGGAAAGCTATTTATCACCAGCATTTTTGTCTATATCTTACCTGTTTAGATTGTCCAACTACGAAAACTTCCCATTAATTTTGTCGGACAGAACTTCCAATTGCTTTTTTAACCTTTCATTAAACTCTCATGCAAAAATCAGACTGCTATTCATCACCAACATAATTCCTGTGATGTGACATGTTCTACGTGTCGGACTCGTTAAAATGCCCAACATTTTTGTCGGACAAACATTTTCGCATATATTACATAACGTTGGCTATCGAATAAACTTAAAAACAACTTACTATTTTTCACAATCATAAACTTGTCAGGACGACACGTTTATCATGCTCCACAGTTAAAACTTCCCCTGTTCCAGTGTTCCCGTGCATCAAAGTTTGTCCGACTAGACACCGTTAAGCTATTAACAAATTTTCAGCTTGCTATTAATCAACTTTTCTTTCTTACGCGGGATCCAGGTCTATAAATATTTTGCTAAAATAGCAATTCCGCCAGTGGCGTAGAATTTGGGAAGGGTTAACCATTCTCTGGTAGTAGCCAGAAACGTTTGTTTATCATAATTTAGTAGGATGTACGGTAACCAAACTTTTCTCACAGTATGACAAGGATATCTCAAATAGTTTTATAGTACTGAGCAAAAATAATTAATACATTTTTTAATAAAATACCCCATAACTCAGTAACGAGGCACATTTTATTTAAGCGATTTTGGGTTAAATCTTAATATTTTGAGGTCTAAAATCTATAACTCAGAGATTGGACATTCTTTAGGAATCACCCTGTATATTCTGGTTATTGTGTAGTCTTCTAACATAGGTTGGCGATCACTTTTTTAGACACTTCTTTTTTTTGCAACGTGAAATATCTGTTAAAAACTAAGGTTATTCAAATCTCTGATATTCTTCAGCCAACATTTCTTCTTTCTTCCCGAGTCTTTTCTTCCCTTTACTCTTCCTTGCATAATGACGTGTAGCAGAGTATTTATCGTTTCAAAGTATGTGGCCCAGATACAATGTCACTTATTTTCATTTTATCCATAAGAATACAACTATATGTATAGCCACATTTCGAATAACATCTAGCTTTTACGGATTGGGTTTTTAGAGACCAAGCTGGGGTTATTTTCTATAATTATGTATTAAATAAAATAATTTAATTTTTGATTAATTTTTTGTTTCTAATATCTAAAACCTATTATATTTCAGGCACAAACATTATTTGCAATATTTAATTATTTTTCAATTATTTAATTATTATTTTTCCAAGAGCCTTATGCTTAGAAATCCAAAGAAACCAATCAATGAATACACAGAGTTTACCAAAATATTGACAAATTAATTGGAAATAAATTTCGAAACACTTTTTAAAAACCAATGTACTCAATCAAGAGGAAGACAAGTTGAAGTATACCGAAAACAAATGAAACTACTAATAAATGAAAAAATATGACTGAAACGCTTAAAACAATGCTATTCAAACTAATAGACTGAAAAGGGACAGTGCTGGACGGAATGATGAGAAAAATTATATTACTGGAAGTGAAAAAAAAACAAAATATATGAATAACAAGAAGTATTTCGACTAAATAGATCAAAGGTCCATGCGATATTCAATATTCGCCAGGTAATGGAAAAGGCAACTGAATTCAATAAAACTGCTTACATGTACCTACTTCCTGCACTTTAAGAAGGCGCTTGACAGAGTAGGTCTTGCAGGTGCGCTTGGGTAAACTACACTCACCGGCAGAGAAAACGGGCACCCCAAAAAATGGGTCATTTTTAATGTCTTGTATTTCCTAAACCTGATGTCCGATTTAAGTAATTTCTTTAATATGTTATAGCCTTATTCTTTATCAATATCGCTGTAATAATATTGTTGCTAGACAGGTACACTGTCATTGTATACAGGGTGTACGAATCAAACTGTGTTTTTTTCTCAAATTTTGGAACATCCTGTGGAATGTTATAGCTTTTATAAAATACTGAAATTATAACCAAACTATAGCCTCAGGTTTTCTTAACATTATGTTTTTTTATTCATTCGCTTATGTTGGATAATAAAAAAGTTAAGCACTTTAACAACTACCTCTGTTTTCGTTAATACAGGGTGTTTTTAAATAAGTACGGCAAACTTTAAGGGGTAATTCTGCATGATAAAATAATGACAGTTTGCTTTATAAACGTATGCCCGCAAATGCTTCGTTTCCGAGATAGGGGGTGTTGAAATTTTGCTTACAAACTGACGATTTATTTATTTCTCTAAAACGGTTTGTGATATGCAAATGAAATTTGGTAGATTTTAAGAGGTAGTTATTGTGAATTTTTTGGCATACAACTAAGAATTTTATATTTACCATTGGCGTGCATACGGGTATAAATATTTTAGGTATATCCCGTATGCACGCCAATGGTGAATATAAAATTCTCAATTGTATGCCAAAAAATGCGCAATAACTAGCTCTTAAAATCCACCAAATTTCATTTGCATATCACAAACCGTTTTACAGCAATAAATAAATGGTCAGTTTGTAAGAACAATTTCAACACCCCCTATCTCAGAAACGAAGTATTTGCGGGCATAAGTTTATAAAGCAAACTGTCTTTATTTTATCATGCAGAATTACCCCTTAAATCTTGCCGTACTTATTGAAAAACACCCTGTATTGACGAAAAACAGGGGTAGTTGTTAAAGTGCCTAACTTTTTTATTATCCGACATAAGCGAATGAATAAAACAAAAGAATGTTAAGAAAATCTGTGGCTATAGTTGGGTTTTAATTTTAGTATTTTATAAAAGCTAGAACATTCAACAGGGTGTTCCAAAGTTTGAGAAAAAAACACAGTTTGATTCGTACACCCTGTATACAATGACAATGTATACAGGTATAAAGAATAAGGCTATAACATATTAAAAAAATTACTTAAATCGGACATCAGGTTTAGGAAATACAAGACATGAAAAATGACCCATTTTTTGGGGTGCCCGTTTTCTCTGCCGGTGAGTGTATTAAGATCTATCAAATAAATTAACATCAAGCAACAACAGTACATTTGTAAGATTAGAAAACTGGTCAAATAAGAAAATAGTGATATAGACAGCGATAAGATAGGAAAACAGCTTCATTCCAATTTTGGTCAATTTGGTGGTGAATAAGATTACAAGAGAAGTTAAAAGGGCAGAAAGATGCTACAGATTGAAAAATAATAAAATTAAAATATGCTGAAAGCTGATAACGTAGTACTTATATCGGAGGATAAAAATATAACCTATAACGATTATTACACAAATTTAAAATTATTGCAGAAAAATTTTAGGGAAACTCTTGGGGATTGAAAAAGGAATCAAAGGAGTTTATAAGATAACAATGCAGCGTCCAGAATATCTTAAGATGGGCTTGACAGATATGCCAGAATGTGAGACACGAGACACCACATTTATATTCATATCATTAAGGAATGATGATAGACTAGCAATAATTTCAAAGTTATATAACTCAAATTGTATAAAACAATTACTGTACAAACTGTTATATACGGAAGGAAAATGTAGAGAAACTCTGAAAAATAAAGGCTCGAGAAATAAAAATTGAGAGGCATGTTAAAAGTTTTAATAATGTGTTAAGATATAATCTAATATAGTTAATAAGATATATAACTCTAAATTAGGAAACAAATCAAGAATTAACTGGTTAAAATGAACATATTCAACGAAAGGAGACAAGAGAACTGAATGCATGCTCAATAAAACGACAGGTAATAGCGCCTGAAACAGAGAAGAAGGCGAAAAAGATATGCCTCGTCTTAGAATCAAACAACCAATACAAATTGGTACCGTCTGAACCATATACTCAATAAAATGTTTAGTCAGATTTTAAACAATCAATATTTTTGATCATGTCTTTTGCATTTTACAGAATCTACATACATGTTCGTCTGTCGACTATGACCATTTTACAGAGATAATATCTGAAATGATATCTAAATTCACTTGTCTGGAGCTCTAAGAGTATCTTTTTGCTGATCGGGGACAGAGTTGTACTGAACTAAACTGTTTGGTTGTTTTTGTCCTGGAATACTTTTCTAGTAGACAGTACAGTATTTGATATCTTCCACCATTTTTCTTTGTGGTTACAGCAGAATGGTTCTAGTTTGATAATAAATACTAGTTATTTTATAAGCATTACTGTCAGGAATCTCGTTACCAGCAAATTGCTTTATGTCCTGGCACCAGTAGCGTACTGAGTATGGTTCCGCGGGGTCCGCGGAACCAGGGCCCGGGCCCCGCAGGGGCCTCTTTAACGCGCTTTTTGCTTCTTTTGTTTCTAATTTGATGGGGACATTTTGAACTACACAAGTACACACAGACAAAATGTAACTGCTTAATAGATTTTAATTTTTGTGTAGGTACTTATAAACAAAAACGAACAATTCCTATTCCTCAAAAAATTTGAAAACAAAATTTATTGAAATACAGTGTACAGTACTGTTGTAAGGTTCCTTACTAGTTTTGACTTGCTTTCCAAAGCCCATATTTTAACACCTGTAAAGGCTAACCGCCAGGACCTGCCTATACGTGATAACTCAAAGACTTATATTTTTTATATCAGCAAGATTCATGAATAAAATGTAGGTAGGTAAACTACAAAGTTGCAAATATGCATTGCAAGTTTTATAGTGGGTCATAAAAATAATTCCAATACAATAAGCTCGATTCTCGTGTTTATACAACCGTCATCATTCAGCCTGTAATTTTATATAGGTAGGTATTTCTTAAAAATTGAAATTAAACTCTTAATATAGACAATAGTGATAAGAATGACAAGACCCTATATATATAGACACTAATTTTTTTTTAAGAAAATCTAGTCGTTTGATAAAAGACATCAACCCCACCGTTATCCAAGGTGTTTTTTGATATTTTTTTTATTTAAGCGTTTTATCTCCCTAGAGGTTTGTATGTAATTATTTAACTTATTTATAAATGTATCATATGCAATTTGAGAATCTATTTTGTTGATATAAATTTCATTCCAATGTTCATTTTTTAAAAGCTGTATTAGTTTTCCGATATTAAGGTTTTTAATTATGAATGGAGATTTGAATGTAGAAAATTTTTGAGTTTTATTATTTGTAAAAACGGCTGGCGTATTATTTATAAAAACGGCTGGCGTAAAGTGATCGTGATCAGTCATGTCAGTATGAAAAACAATAGGAAACAAAAGTAAACAAATTTCGATCAAAATAATGTTATTACCTTTTTTTGGTTGGTAAAAATATCGTGAAAATCACCTTCTAGTTAGCATCCAAAAAGATATTAACCGTTACCGCTTGACAAAAAATTACTTTACTTATTGTTTACAAGATATGTAAGATTCGTTGGTTAAAAGTGCTTATTTTTGAAAAGGCTGTAGTCAAATGGGCTTAAACAAGACACTAATCACTAGTGTATGCAAATTTTGAACAGAAATGTCTTATAACAAATTTTTGTCTTCAGGAAAACAAAAAGTCCAAAATATTCACAATAGGAAAATTTATATTTTCTATACTAGTTGAGATTTTTGGTATCACCAATAAATAGTAAGTTATTTGAAAAATTTTTTCAAAATTATAATTTTTTTTTAATTTAAAACCAAATTGTTTTCACAAATGAGCACTTTCAAAAATGATAAGTTTTACCGCTTTTAAGCGGTAAAACTTACAGATCATAATATAAGCAATACATGAGTCAAGAACCTGTGAAGCGGTAACGATTAATTTCATTGGGGATGCTAATTAAGGTGTGATTTTTACGATTTTTTTACTAAAAAAAAATGTCCAACTTTATTTTGAGCGTTACATAGGTAATATTGAATACTGATGCTAGAACCTAAAAAATAACAAAAATATAGCTTTACTAAAAACTTAAAAAGTTGTGATGACATTTTCTCGAAAAGTGTCTCATTTTTGGTTATTTTATGTAAAAATATTCAATTTGGAATTTGACGAATAAGAACCTACATTTCATGACCTACTGGGTTTAGAGACTTCGTATATACACCATATTTTTCACTTTTTTATAAGCTATATTTTTACTAAGAATATTTTTTTCGATAACATACTACTTACTTTTTGAGGTATTGGCTAGAAACCATTTCAAAACGTGTTTTTTTTTTGAAAAATGAACATATTCACTCACAAATAATTTGAAAAGTATTGACTTATTGAAAAAGGGAAAATGAAAATGTAGTATGTCAAAGTGTGTAAATAATTTTATTTCCTTAGCTGAGCGCTTTCGACATAAACGTCATCATCGGAGCTAATGGTCAAATACTAAAAAAGTACCGCTACATAGAGGTGTAAAAAAGTGCATCTTTAACAAAAACTCTCAAAAAAATATCTCAACAGCAAAAAAACAGAAAGAAACGGCCACATACACGTTGCACAAAAACATATAAACTTTTTTCATGGTCCGGGTGTCGATATCACCCGTCCATCCTTGGCCTAGTAACAACAGCTGACTAGAGTCTGAAATGAGTATGAAAAAAGTTTATATGTTTTTGTGCAACGTGTATGTGGCCGTTTCTTTCTGTTTTTTTGCTGTTTGCTGTTGTACGGAGGACTAAGTTAGCATTCAAAATTTAAAAATCAAATGTACATTCCTAAGATGCACTTTTTTACACCTCTATGTAGCGGTACTTTTTTATTATTTACACATAAAAATAAAAGTGTGTAAATAAAATTATTTACACACTTTGACATACTACATTTTCATTTTCCCTTATTCATTCAAGTGTGTACAAACTTATCAGTCTTTCAACTATTTATTTACTTATTGAAAAACTTTATAGAACTTAAAGGTTGCTTAGAATTAGTCAGTTCATCCAATTCCGGACTTATCTTGAACGTATGTTTTTCAACCGAGAAGGGGTGAAACACCCTAGGGCAGAAGCGGACATCGGCAGAATAGGTATCACTTTTTTTTGTTTGACATGTTAGCTATGTGTATGCCAAATTTCATCTCAATCCGAACAGTTCTCTAAAATTTACAGCAAAAACCGTGAGTAAATAGACTACAAATTAGCTTGACATTTTATATAATGATTGATATAATGATTTTATGATGATTTATATTTAATGTTTTGGGCGGGGCCCGCATCCCAACTGGAACCAGGGCCCGCTGCTCTATCAGTACGCTAATGTAACTGTCAGCGTTAGGGGGACCAAATTTTCCAACGAAATAAGAAACCTAAAAATTTAACCCATATTATTTGGCGCAACCAAAGCTGGAGCAGGATAGAATTGTCTAAAATTAAATACTTTCACGTAATTGGTTTATGTTATAACAATGTATAAATTTATAGTATATTTGTCAAATAACAAATTATTTGATAAAACGGTAACTTAAACGGGTCCCGGTGAATTCGTAACTATTTTAATCCCCCATCCTAATTACAGGCCAATTGGTAACTATGACCCTCAGGTAATTTTTCGGTAACCAATCAACTACCGGGGAATTCGTAACTAAATAAAGGTATAATCTTTTAGATTTGAAATAAACATATGGAAAATCTCTTTGCTTTTAAATTATCCCATGGATTTAAATAATGTATCATTGCTTGACATCTAAATATTAAATTTACAATTACTTGATAAAGTTTCAATTATTTTATTAAGATATTTCAATTTTTCTATTTTTTATAGGTACTAGGTACATACATATAATACAAATATAATGTTTTTAAGCAAACCAAGAAACATTCGGTTTAGATTTAAGGTATTAGATTTAATCAATGGTTTCGAATTCACCTGAAGAAGGTTACGAATTGCCGATGTACATTTTGATTTGAAAATTTTTGTCATTAAAAGTTACGAGTTTGCGCGTGTCCAACTTAAACATATTACCAAGTTGAGAGGTAAAGATACTGAATATCAGGTATATGAATTAAAATACAATAGATTAACAATTGACTACTCTCTACTTCTACCGGAAACTTAACCAAACCATTCAAATACAAATGACTTTGTAATAAGGTGTAGATTTAGGTTTTATCAAATTGCGCTTTCTTAGCTTAACATAGGATCAAATAATTAATACGGCCTTGTACATATCTAAAACTAACTGTCATGCTGTATGGATTTGTTTTGTTTTCGATATTTAAGATATAGTTTGAAATGTGCAGATTGAACAATTCTTCTGTATAAGTTACCAGATATATAATTTTTTTAGATATAATAATCTACTTTTGTTCCTTACGTCTTACAATACGTTGTTTTTTCTAAGATTTGTATTCTTGTTATCTGAAGAAGTGGGACCTATGTTAAAATTCACAATAATATAATACATGTCTTTTGAATTTAAAAGAACTTTTCAATAGTGTACGACTGTACGAGATACGAAAAGTCCCAAAACCAAACCTCGGTCAAACCCTTGTGTAGGTTAGCTTCAGTAGTTTGAAGGCACATGTGTTCAACGGAGGATCTCATTAATTTTAAGTGCTTAATCACTTTATTCTTTGTTTAACATTGTGCTAACTTAATATATTTTGTAGAGAGAACACCGACACGCTTTATATGTGGTCGAACTATAAGTTAGTTAGAGGGTGTAATTCAAAAAGGGTCGGTTATTAGAAAAATACCCCTAATAACCAGCAATTCTAATAATGTAAAGAACATTTTCAAACATGATATGTTTTTGGCAATAAAATGTAATTTTTTAAAAGAAATCTTCGTGTAAGAAAATTGAAAAAAAAATTATCTTTTATATGGAAAAATGATTTATGCGTTTATGTACCTCTGGTAAACACCATTTATTATTTTTTTTTATTTTTCCTTTAATTAATTTTATAAAAGCTTAATAGTATAGTATATAGTTGATCCAAAAATGGCATAACCCAGACATCCAAGGCGAAAGCTATCCTTCAACCCCAAATTGTTCTATATGGTCCACACAATGTCCAGAAAAAAGTCACACCATTTTCAGCGTCGGGTTTGGGGGGGAGAGGGGGGAGAAATCGGTAAATTCGTAGTTTTTTAAGTTTTTTGCCAATATATCTAAAACTATGCGGTTTAACATGAACAATCCTCTATACAAAATTGTTCTACATTAAATTTGAAATAAAGAAGGCCCTATGCATAATCTTTCTAAAATGAATGGTTCCAAAGTTACGGAGGTAGAATAGTATAACTGGTCCAAAAAAAAGCCTAACCAAAACATCTAAAGTAAAAGTTTTCCTCCAACACCAAAATGTTCTATATGGTCCACATATTGTTCAGTAAAAAGTTACACCATTTTGAGCGTTCGGTTTGGGAGGGAGATGGGAGAGAAGCCGGTAGATTAGTAGTTTGTTTACGTTTTTCGTCAATATTTCTAAAATTATGCTTTAGCGGAAACAATATTATATACAAGAATGTTCTACAAAAAAATTTAAAACAAAATATGTTTGATACATAATTGTTATAAAATCAACGGTTCCAGAGTTACAGAGGGTGAAAAGTCGAAGTTTTCGATACTTTTTATATTTTTTGGTCAATATTTATGATATATCTATACCAAAAACCCAGACATCCAAAGTGAAAGTTATCCTCCAACACCAAATTTTTCTATATGGTCCACATAATGTTCAGAAAAAAGGCACACTATTTTGAGCGTCGGGTTTGGGGGGGAGAGGGGAGAGAAATCGGTAAATATAAAAAGTATCGAAAACCTCCATTTTTCACCCTGCGTAACTCTGGAACCGTTGATTTTATAGCAATTTTGTATAGAACTTTTTTGTTTTAAATTTTATGTAGAATATTTTTCTATAAAACATTCCTTACGCTAAAGCATAGTTTTAGAAATATTGACGAAAAACTTAAAAAAACTACTAATTTACCGACTTCTCCCCCATCTCCCCCCCCCCCCCCCCCCAAACCGGGACGCTCACAATGGTGTATCTTTTACTGAACAATATGTGGACCATATAGAACAATTTCGTGTTGAAGGAAAACTTTTACTGGAAGGATGTCTGGGTTAGACCTTTTTTTGGACCAATTACATTATACTACCTCCGTAACTTTGGAACCGTTCATTTTAGAAGGGTTATGCATAGGACCTTTTTTATTTAAAATTTAATGTAGAACAATTTTGTTTAGATGGTTGTTCATGCTAAACCGCTTAGTTTTAGAAATATTGACGAAAGACTTAAAAAAACTACGAATTTGCAGATTTCTCCCTCCTATCCCCCCCAAACCCGACGCTCAAAATGGTGTCTTTTTTCTGAACATTATGTGGACCATATAGAACAATTTGGTGTTGGAGGATAACTTTCACTTTGGATGTCTGGGTTTGGGTCTAACTATACCATACTATAAGTGGATACTTTTTAATAACTGCTTTCCCATAAATATTAAGCAAGTCGGGCAAATTTGAAACTATATTTAAGTATTTAATTTTATTTATTTTTCTGCTGACTGGTGCGAAAATGCACTACTGGCAAAATTCATAATTTTAAATAATTACAGTTCCTGAGTTTGACCGGCCAACAAAAAGAAAGAGTAAAAGCATACACCTACCTTGGTACGAACCTCAATGAAAATTGGGACCATTCCGTAGAAATCAAACGTAGGATAGGGAAAGCCAGATCTGCATTTCAAAAAATTTTTAAGCTATTCAAATATCATTATTTATCGATACCCATAAAAATCAGGCTGTTAATTACAATAAAAATAGGCAAAATCAAATACCTCGGTCACATCATGAGGTATGAGGTATGAGGTCACATCATAACTCGAGAGAGGTACCTCTGGGAATAATTAAAACGATAGAAAACATCTACCAGAACAATACGATAAAAGTAAAAGTGGAAGATGAACTAACTGACCCAATTGAAGCCGGAAATGGGATAAGACAGGGGGATTCCTTGAGTCTTTTTATTGTTCAACCTGATCGTGGACGAAATAATAAAAAAGTAAGAACTAAAAAAGGATACCAAATGGAAGAAAAACAACTTAAGATAATCTGCTATGCGGACGAAGCAATACTAACCTCTCAAAATGAAGATGATTTACAATTGGTGCACCAATTCAACATAATCGCCAGAAAATTTAATATGTTAATTTCCTCAAAAAAGACAAAATGCATGGTTATAACAGAAAATCCAATAAGATGTAAATTGGAGCTGGAAGGCCAGATAATAGAACAAGTGATGGAGTTTAAATACCTAGGCATCACACTATCTAGCTACGGAAGACTTGAAACAGAAGTGGAAGATCAAGTGAATAGAGCAAACAGAGCCGCAGGTTGCCTGAATGACACAATATGGGGAAATAATAATATCGGAAAAGAAATGAAACGCAGAATTTACAAAACAGTCATCAGATCAATAATGACATACGCGGCAGATACACGACCCGACACGGAGAGGACAAAAAGATTGCTCGAAACAGCGGAGATGAAAACCCTTCGAAAAATCGATGGTAAGACTCTATGGGACAGAGCTAGAAGTACAGATATACGACAAAGATGCAAGGTGGATAACATTAACAACTGGGTAAGAAACAGAAGAATAGAATGGAATGACCGTATAAGCCGAATGACAACAAATAGGGTAGTCAGGACAGTGAGAGACGGTTCCCCAATAGGAAGACGATCAGTGGGAAGACCACGAAAACGATGGAACGACAACTTACTAGAGGCACATTGATAAAAACAGACAGAGTCATGTCTTTACAAAAAGAAGAAGAAAAAGAAGAAGAAGAAGAAGAAGAAGAAGAAGACATCATTAAGAACAGCGAGGGACATGGACTGTTGCAACTAAGCGTGCAAGAAAAACGTGTACCAGGAAGGCGAAGGATTTCCTGGTCGAAAAATCTACGTACGTGGTTGAACACAACAAACACTCATCTTTTGAGAGCAGGAGTGTGCAAGGGATAGATTGCCATGATGGTCGCCAACATCTGAAACGGATAGGCAATACAAGAAGAAGAAGACAGTTCATAAAATTAATTGTTTGAAGCAAGATACATGTAGATGAACATTTATAACTTACGTGCATTTATAACGTACACGATTGAAAGTTTTAAGTGCAGTTAGAATAGAATAGAATAGAAATATGCTTGTGTCACTGAAAATTATAGAAATTTTATGGACAAAGCTTAATATAAAGTCAGAAAAAATAAATAAATAATATCTAACAATAACAATAACAAATACAATTTTCTGAAATTTGATAAATCGTCAATATAAAAAAAATACAAAAATAAAAATATAAGTTAATAAAGTAAAGAAAAAAACAAAATCGATATATTGCAACAATTTATAGAAGTTGCAAAGTGAACATACAACAAAGTAAACTATAGACATAGGAACTAATAAGTTTAAGCTGATGCATGTGACACCCAAATATAGATAAGTTTGGTTATTTGTACATTAATATAATTTCTTAGTTAGTCATTAAGAAACTCTTCTACTGAATAATATGGTCTTTTAGATAGATGAGTTTTTGTCATTTTACGGAACTTGGGAAAAGATGTTGCAGATTTGAGTTGTGAAGGAAGATGGTTGTATAGTTTTTTTGCGGAATATAATATAGATTCCTTTACTAACTCAGAGGCCGGTATCGGTAAATAGACATCAAAATTTGAATTTCTGGTGGAGTAGTCATGATGAGGTCTTGCTGGAAAGACTTGCATGTGTTTACGAATTAAGCAAACAGTTTCTAAAATATATAAAGATGTAAGGGTTAAAATTCCGTGATCTTTGAAGTAACTTCTGCAATGTGTTGTTCTTCTGAGGCCAAACAGGTACCTTATTGCTCTTTTTTGTAATTTAAAAATAACATCTAATTGGGCAGCTGTACTAGAACCCCAAAAAGGAAGATCATATCGAATATGAGTCTCGAACAAGGAAAAATATGTTAGTTTAGAAGATGTCAAATTGAGTTCTTTCGAAACAGATCTTATGGCATAGCAGGCTGAGGCGAGTTTCTTACTTAACAAATCGATATGAAGGGACCATTTGAGGTTGCTCTCTAAAAAATACCAAGAAATTTTACAGCAGGGGTTGAAGAGCACTTTTATAGAATAATGCTATTATCTTATCCACGTTAAAAGAGAGTAAATGAGAGTCAGACCAGGTTTTTATCGTAAGCAAATCAGAAGTTATAGTTGCATGAAAGATTCAATAGTTGAGTTGCTCCAAGTGATACTGGTATCATCAGCAAAAAGAAAAATGTTACCATCAATTTTTAAGTTAGTGATGTCATTTATAAAGATAAGGAACAGTAGAGGATCCAATACTGAACCTTGTGGTACTCCACATACAATGGTTTTGAGACTAGAGTCAGTATCATTTGCTCTAACTAGTTGTTTCATATCATTCAAGTAAGATTGGAACCAATTCAAAGAAATACCTAGAATCCCATAGAAATTTAGTTTTTTAATCAAAATGTCGTGACTTACACCGTTCGAATTAAATATTCTTCTTTTTCTTCTTCTTCTTCTTTAAGTGCCTAGTCCTCCCAGAACATTGACGATCAGTCGCATGATTTTTACTTTGCCCACAGCTGACGTAAATAGTGTCGTGGTACTCACTAGTGATGTTGATTATAGTTACTTTCGAGTAATCGTTACGAATCGTTACTTTTGTATAAAGTAAGCAGTTACAGTATTCGTTACTTTGATTACTTTGATTACTTTTGTTACTTTTGTATTTGAGTACCGGTTATCATATGGAGAATCGCATTTCTCAGTACATATTTTGTATTAGAATAGAATAGAATAGAAATATGCTTTATTGCCACTGAAAATTATACAATTTTATGGACAAAGCTTAACATAGAGTCACGAAAAAGATATTATACATAACAATAACAAATACAATTTTATAAAATTAGATAAATCGTCAATAAAAAAAATATAAACAAGTTAAAAAAGTGAAGTAAAAAAACAAAAACCAATATATTGCAAAATTACTATAAATTGCAAATTGAACATATAACATAATATAATAAAACACAAACAAAGGAACTTATAATTTTAAGCTGCTGTATGTGACACCCAAATATATATAAATACACTTTAGTTACTTGTACATTACTGTGATTTCTTAGTTAGTCATTAAGAAACTCTTCTACTGAATAATATGGTCTTTTAGATAAATGAGCTTTTGTCATTTTACGGAACTTGAGAAAGGATGTTGCAGATTTGAGTTGTAAAGGGAGATGGTTGTATAGTTTTTTTGCAGAATATAGTATAGATTTCTTTACTAGCTCAGAAGACGTGATCGGTAAATAGACATCAAAAGTTGAATTTCTGGTAGAGTAGTCATGATGAGGCCTTGCTGGAAAGACATGCATGTGTTTACGAATTAAGCAAACGGTTTCAAAAATATACAAAAATGGAAGGGTTAAAATTTCGTGATCTTTAAAGTAACTTCTGAAATGGGTTGTTCTTCTGAGGCCAAACAAATATCTTATTGCTCTTTTTTGTAATTTGAAAATAACATCAAATTGGGCAGCTGTACTAGACCCCCAAAAAGGAAGACCATATCGAAGATGAGACTCGAATAAAGAAAAATATGTTATTTTAGAAGATGCTAAATTGAGTTCCTTCGAAACAGATCTTATGGCATAGCAGGCTGAGGCGAGTTTCTTACTTAACAAATCGATATGAAGGGACCATTTGAGGTTGCTGTCTAAAAGAATACCAAGAAATTTTACAGAATCAACGGTAGAGATCTGGCTGCTATTCACAAGCAGGGGTTGAAGAGCACCTTTATATGATAATGCTACCGTTTTATCCACGTTAAAGGAGAGTAAATTAGAGTCAGACCAGGTTTTTATCGTAAGAAGATCAGAAGTTATAGTTGCATGAAGAGTTGCAATAGTTGAGTTGATCCAAGTGATACTGGTATCATCAGCAAAAAGAAAAATTTTTCCATCGATTTTTTAATTAGTGATGTCATTTATAAAGATAAGGAAAGTTAGAGGACCCAATACTGAACCTTGTGGTACTCCACATACAATGTTTTTGAGACTAGAGTCAGTATCATTTGCTCTAACCAGTTGTTTCCTATTATCTAAGTAAGATTTGAACCAATTCAAAGAAATACCTCGAAATACCTGAAAATTCCAAAGTTTTTTAATCAAAATGTGATTTACACAATCAAAAGCTTTGGAATAGTCACAGAAAACAGTGGCAGTAAAAAGATTATTGTTTAGTGCTTGGTAAACCTCGTGAAGTACAGAAAACCTGGCATCAGTTGTACATTTATTAGTTAAGAAGCCGAACTGATTTTGTGATAAAATATTGTTATCAAAGAGAAAGGACATAAGTCGGGTTTTTATGAGCCTCTCAATAATTTTGGAGAGTACCGGTAGTAGGGCAATAGGTCTATAGTTGCAGGCATTAGATTTTTCGCCACCTTTATGAAGAGGAATAATAATGGCTGTCTTTAGGCACTCTGGAAATTTACCGTTTTCAAAGGAATCATTAATTAGTGACACGAGGAGTTTTAACACATTATCTGTGAGATTTGAGAAGATTTTTATAGATAGTACATCAGTACTACAAGATGATTTGCTTTTGATACTATTGATCGTTTGGATCAATTCAGATTTATAGATTGGTCTTATAAAGAATGAATTCGAGACAATTTCTGAATTAGGGAGATAGGAAATGGGCTCTTGTTGAGACTGAATAGTTGATGTTATATTTTTACTCACGTTAATGAAGTATTCGTTTAGATTTTCAGGGTTTAAAGGGCAAATGTTTGAGCTGCGTCGGCTTTATTTCGAAGATCGTTTATTTTAAGATCGTATTAGTAGGATATTTTAATTACTATGATTACTTTTGTATTTGAGTACCGGTAATCATATCGACAATTGCATTTCTCAGTATTTGGTACAATAATCCGATAATAATCCGATAATAGTCGGATAATAATCCGATTTGGTAATATAAGATCCGGTATAACAACGACCTTCACCGATCTATTTAATGGATAGAAATTAAATGATATGTAATCTATTATGTTAAAAATTATTAAAAACAAGGGGTGCCCGACATAATTTTGTCCAGACTAAGTAATAATTAACAATGATTTTTTTTATAAATTTTACCAATTTTTTGGCCTCGGCAGATATTATTTTAGATTTTTGGATCATAACAATAAAATACACATAGACCAAGGCCTCTTGGAAATGCTTTTAAGGGAAATAGCGAAACAGGAAAAAGTTTTCAATAGAAAAATGGGTGAAAATGCATAATTACAATAAAAAATGCATCCAAAAGTACATAAACATTCATCCATGATTAAATTGAAGAGCATATGACTCAATGTCTTATTCCGCTGCCTATATCTATAGATTCTTTAAGTTGTCCTGTCCATCTATTCTGACTTCAATTTTGTTGTTTGGTAGATTTTTTCATTATTTTTTATAACATCCAAGGGAAATTCTCTATTATAGAGAAGATGGATTACATCTGTGAGTCTTAACTCTACTCTGTCAAATGCTTTCTTCAAGCCAATCAGACATGGAAATGCTGGTCTATTATACTCTAGTGATTTCTAATTAATTTGCTTTATGACGAATATTGCATCGTTACACGATCTTCCCGTACGAATATCCTATTTTTCATCTGCTAAACTTATCCTCTGGTTCATTAGGTCTTGTAAAAATTTAGTTGTAAGTTTTAGGGTAGTATTTAACAAGTTGATACCTCTGTAGTTTTCTGGCAGCTTTTATCTCCTATTTGTTGTTGTTCTCCATTCTTCCGGTATTTTATTGTGTTTTATGATTTTGTTAATTAATGTTGTTAATAATTGTTCTGTCATTGCTGCTCCACAATATCAGTAATCTCGAGTAATCTGTTTGCATCAATTAAGTGCCAAAAACAAACCTTCGAAATTCTAGATGACGTACCTTAGCAGTAACCCTAGGCACCCAGGTGCTTCAGAGGTCGGTTCTGATTGCATATTCGTTCTAGTGACCCCAAATACTACGAAGTAAGAAATTCTGGCGCTTAATATACTGATTTTAACATGTTTATGCATTTTTCGATGCGTTTTATACACTTTAAAATGTAATAATGCATTTTCACCCATTTTTATATTGTAAACTTTTTTCTAGACGTCATCCTAATCCTAAATACAATGCAAAAAGTTGCAAGTCTCTATGCACCTACTATATTTAAAAATATATTTATTCCTGTGTTTTTATGATTTAGTGTTAAATGCACTGGTCTAATAAAAACAATGCCATACCTACATGTAAAATTAAAGTTGATGATCACAGTCTAGAAATATTATCATTTCTACATTTTTCGTTGAAAGTGGGATATTTCCCTTCCTAGAAAAATTTGAAGGTCATCCGTTTATGACTTTTCAAGTTGGGTTGTTATTTACTAGTACTGAATTCGGCAATTTGCTGCAGGTTGTTATTCGAAAGATATTTAGACTCAAAGTGTGATTTCCGTCTAATAGACGGGGTGTTAGTGTTTGTGCCCAGTTCGTTATTAAACATAATGTGCCCCAGTTCGTCAAAAAGTTCAAATAAGGGGATAAAGACTATGAGGAAACTCTTTTGAAATGACTTGATGAGGTAGAAGACGACGTAAGCGAAGTGGGATCAATTTGTGATGAAAATGTTGCCACTGACTACCATTGCTACACTGTACAAATTTTAGTGCCTGTCAGTTTTTTTTTGTTTTAATATTTTTTAAATTTTTTTTTATTTTCATGTTTATTACTCTTTGTTTAACTCGATTATAAATTTTTATCAAGATTCTTTAATTTGTTTCATTTTTATCCCACTTTTTTTCAGGAATAAAAAGTCACACAAACAATCCTTCCATTCTTGTTATAATGTTTTGTATTTTAATAAATATAGAAAAACTAGATCAATTACTGTGTTTTTCGGATAAGTAATACTTTCAGTAAGTCATCGACATATTTTTTTGCATTATAATATTTAACAAAAGAAAAATAACCAGTAAAATGTGAAACCCGTCTGTCAGGCGGTTAGTTAGTGTTTGCGCCATTGATTTAAGATGTTAGTACTTAAGGGTTAAGCTCCAGCTTAGCTAAGCTCTACTTATAGATAGGGTCTCCTTGAGTATCACTTACGTTGCACCATAATTTTAGATTCTTACCTTATTATCAATTATGTCTATTATTATATTATGGTATTCTTATTGTAATATATTATAATTATATTATATTAATTCTTATGATATTCTCGACTTAAGCCTAAGATCTGTTGGTGCAACCGGGCATTACCTTCCTCTGTTTCAGCTACTTCTCAGCGCCCTGTAATCCTGTTAAACTCTCCATAGCCTTCGCCCTTTGTAGATAAAATTTTAGTTAACTGTACTGATACCGAACAGTCGTGGAATACCGGTCCGATTCCGATATCAGTCGATTGTAGATACAATACTCAAATGAGTACTCGCTCTGATACGATTGGTACGATGTAACGAAGTAATCAAAGTAATCAAAGTAATCAAAGTAATCAAAGTAATCAAAGTAATCAAAGTAATCAAAGTAACGATTTGCCTCTCTATATAGCAGAGGTGGGCAAAAGCCGGCCCGCGGGCCGGATGCGGCCCTTTTGCTTACTTTATCCGGCCCGTTGAGAAATCCCGCAAGCAATTTTTTAAGAGCATAGGCGCAATGCTTTTTAATTGCATTAATTTTTTTCGAATCCTGAGAAAACTAATAAGTATTTTTGAAAAAAAACCCTGAATGAAATATTAAATTACTGCCGAGGGCCGAAAGCCCCTGAAAACTTCTATGTGTATTTTAATAAGTTATAGGGGTAAAAAAAAGGAGAAAATTTAATGTGTTTTTTAAGTTCAAATATCTCATTCAAAAGAAACTGTTTGTGTATTCTAAGTGATTTTCGGCGCTAGGTAATAATGTAATCTTTCATTCTGCGTTTAAATTTTTCAAAAATAATTTTTAGTTTTCTCAGGATTCGAAAAAAAGAATGCATTTAAAAAGTATTGGTCTGAAATTTTGCGTCCACGCTCTTCATATCTTTAATGCGATTTTGTTAAAATCAACAGTATTAGTGTTCATAGTGTTCAATGAAATGAATCTCTATATTCTGCTTTTCTTAAAAGCGTCTGTGTGTTTAACCCGGTCCAGGCGCGAATATTTTTCGGCCAGGGTATTTGTCGTCTACCAGGACCCTTTTCTTTCGATTTTACCCTTCATAATCAGCTTCTGCAACAACTTACAACAACGTACTTATCATTTCTAAGTATGTGCCCTTTCTCCTTGCTGTCTTTCTCCTTTTAATGATTTCTCACCATTTCGTTCGTAATATCATCGGTCCATGATATTTTTAAAATTCTTCTAAAAAGCCACATCTCAAAAGCTTCCAGCTTTTTCATTAAGTCAGCATTAACAATATAATAAACGAGAATAGAGTGGACATAACATTTTTATTATCCTGGTTTTTTTATAGGGTTCTCTGCCTTACGGTTCCCAGTTTCCAGCTTCGTTCGTCCGTCGTTGCGTTCGCCAGGGTGAAGGTTCCCTTTTGACATTACCTTGGGACACACCCAACTAAGACAATTTATTATTAGTATTATCTATTAGTATTAACAGTCAAATGTCTTTATCCAAATGCTTTAAAATGATACTTATAGTATTGTTGTTAAAAAAATTTCTTGGGCAGAGAAAAACATCCACCAAAAACATCAGCGTGTGCGCAGCGTAAATACTGGATATGATATAGGTCTCCGGCCCGGGAGACATTTTGAAAATTTCATTTTGGCCCGCGCTTAAAAGTATTTGCCCACGCCTGCTATATAGTAATCGTTACTTTCGGTATTCGTAAGTAGCGAGTACTTTGTAACGCATAGTTACTTTTTCAACATCACTAGTGCTCACTCCATACCACTGGCTGAAGTTCCTAAGCCAGGCTGTTTTTCTGCATCCGGGCCGCACTTTCCCTCTATTTTTCTTCGGATAAATATATATACCATTTTATATTTCGGATTTTTCATCACGTGTACAAAGTACTCTAATAATTATCTTCTTTTTATGATATACAGTACTTCTCTTTCTTTGTTTATCCTCTGCATTACCGCTTGATATATTATTCTGTTCATCCACGATATCCTCAATATTCTGCGGTAAGCTCAAATTTTAAAAGCCTCGATCCCCTTGCACAAAATGTTAAATATTCCCGTTGAAAAATTTAAGAGTGATTTGGTGATGTCCTGAGTAGGAATTACATCATAGACTCTGTAGTCAGATTTAATTACATAAATTTTTGACATTTAGATCTAATGACAACTTTTAAATTTTATTGAAATGGATACTAATTCCTAATTAGTTCAAAATAGTTATTTTCCTAACAAGTGCAGAAAGTCATTCTTTTCCGCACGCGACTGCAGTTTGCCGAACGACGCGAAGCGGGAGTTCGGCAATCAGTCGAGTGCGGAAAAGAGACTTTCTGCAAGAGTTAGGAACAATATTTTTTCTAAGAGTCTTTAAAAAATTACCAAATCTTTAATTAATTTAATTAATATGATAATTAAAAAATTTCATTAATTTAATTAATATGAAAATACATACACAAATTAATTCTTTGACAAGGTTGTCAAAACCAAACTTTCAATATAATTAGTTAGCATGACGACGATCTTGGTTTCCATGACGATGATTCAAAACGACTGTTATTGTCTACCGATTTGACTTTCGAATATTATGTCAAAATAATTCTATTTCATCGAATTGTCGCGTTAATTTTATTAAAACAGGAACACAATAAGATATATTTGAAATAAATTAGTAAATAATATCTAAATATTAGTTTATTGCATGTATTATAATTACTTTAAGGCCATATTAACATATCTAAATTAACACGCGTGCGGAAAAGTAAAAACCGCGTGCGCAAAAGTAACACGCGCGCGGAAAAGTAACACGCGTGCGGAAAAGTAACACCCGTGCGGAAAAGTGAAACTTTCTAAACTAAAATGCGTGCGCGAAAGTAGACATTTTTGCACGCTCGTAGAAAATAGTATATTGTGCAACAAGTGCAGAAAGGTACTAATTTCTCACGAGTTTGAAAAGTTGCGGTACGAGCGCAAGCGAGTGCCGCAATTCAAACGAGTGAGAAATTACCTTTCTGCACGTGTTTCACACTATACTTTTTCTACAAGCACAGTTTTTCCTAAAAATAAAAATCACAATTTCCAAACGACGATTAACCCAGATATGCCCATTATGTCTACTTGTGATTTTAATTATTTTTTTTCTTATAATTGTTTAATTTAGGGTAAACTAAAATATATTAGACGAAAATAATATTTATTTTTTTGATAAATATACAAAATTTTGGGCGTCCTATATGAAGGACGATGGGCACTTAAGGGTACCTACATTAACTATACACTTTTTGTATGGTATACCAAAAAACATTTGACGTGGAGTCCTTTGTCGCATTTTGAACATCTGGTGGTTGTTTTTTCATGGCAATGTGCACAGCGTGTTTGCTTATTTTGAGGAATTACCAAATGATCCATACGATCAAACCTAATGTCTAAACCTTCGGTAGATGACTTATGACCTTTCGAATGTGTTTCTTTTTTTTTATTTTGTAATAATAGCGTAGTGGCTACTCGTCTTCGGAACCTTAACTGATCAAGGTCCCCACCTCTTTGTCTATGCAACTGCCAAGCATTTTGCAGAGCTACATCAATACAGTGTGCCACTAGCGGGAAATACCATTTCTTACTCCTCAGTGAAATTCTATAAAGGCTCAAATTTTGGTCACATCTGTCTACTCCGCCCATGTTTGCATTGTACAAGTTTATCAGATGTGGCTGCGACACCTAAAATATTATAAAATGTCATGAAACTAAGCATGTTGTTGAAAATAAAAAAATAAATGCGTTTGTAAAAATAATCTAAAAAACTATAACTTACCTGAATATTTGTCCGTTCTTTTCGTGAAAATCTTTTCACCCTATGCAGGGGGTTTACGCCTACTGCATTTGAGCACAGGGTGACAATGCTGTTGTCATGCCACTTCACGACAATAATGTTCTGGTTTTCTGTTTTTTTGAAATCGAAAACGCCTCGAGCTTCCTTTTTTATTTCTTTTGAGTTTGTCAGTGGCCCATTAGATATGCGATTTTCACGTATTGTTCCGGTAGCGTTAAAATTTTTCTCCGATAGCAATTCTAACAAAGATAACGTGGAAAAGAAATTATCAAAAAATAGGTGCATCCGTTTATTAGGCCACCTAGTTCTTAAAACGTCAGCATACTCCAAAACAACAGATGGCCCTACTCCATAATCAATATACTTTTCGCTAATATTTGTGGTAGCACCTTGGTAGGGTTCCATCCAATTTACGTAGCCTAATCTACTTGCTCCTACCCAAAGTTTGTAGCCATAGCGAATTGGCTTATTGTGAATAAATTGTTTGCAGCCATGGCGGCCGTAATATGGTACCATGGCTTCGTCAACACAGTGCATTTCCTCACATTTACCAAATTTCAAAAATGCAGCATTGAGGTGATCAAACAATGGCCTAACTTTAGCAAATTTGTCGGATGTATTTATAGTGACGTTGTCAGTTAGGTGAAAGTGAGATAAAATATATTCAAATTTATTTCTTGACAAAGCTTCAGAAACCAGTACATTGTGACTGTCTCTTTCGTTTTCCCAGAACATTCTCCGCCTCGGAACTGGCACATATCCACTGAGTAATAACACTCCAATGAATGCTTTTATCTCATGTTTTTCTATTTTCAGGCAATGATTTTGTTGCCCTGCATATCGATTTGATTCGACAACTATTAGTTCCAATATTTTGTCATCAAAAAATAAAGAAAACATATCTAAAGGGGTTTGCAGAGGCATTTCTTCTTCATCGTTACTATATTCTTCACCATCATACACCAAATCTTCGGTTTCCCATTTATAAATCTTTTTTCTCTTTATTGTTTTTGTTCTCTTTGATGGCGTTTCATATTCTTCCACTGATGGGGCATTTTTGTCATCTTTTAGATTTGAGGAATTAGAGGAAATGTTTTGCCTTGTATTATATTTATGAAAATTTATTTCAGCAGGCGCTCTAAGCTGCTTAGCAGGTAGATTATTTATCGTAAGCGTGTCTTCGTCACCAGAATCTTCATCAGTTTGAGAATCCGTGGCATTTTCGGGCGGAGAAATAGTCAATGACTCAACGTGCTCTATCATATCTTCCTCCTCCTCCAGCATAGCCAGTGCATCATTTAAAGAAAAACCCCTGAAAGTGTAAATATACATGACATATGCTAAAATATATTTTGTATAAAAGCATGTAATTTACGCAAAAATAAAGTTATGTATGTAGTACTGTTATGTGCCCAACGTCCTACATGTAGGACGCTGTGGAAAAGAGGTTCAAAAATATATTATAACATATTTGTACATTACTGTTGATCCTATATTGCTAAATATACTTCTTTTTACGTTAAAATGCACATATTAAAATATTATTTATATAGTTTTAAAAATACAAATTTTGCTTACTTTGCGAACGAAACACCATACTCCGCCATTTTCAAATTTACACAATTTTTGATGTTAACTACACAAATATTATGGTGTAACTAAACAGTCGTTTTATATTTTATTACATCGGGTGGTTCCTAGAGATCGATTACCTGTTGTCAGCATTTAGTTACTGGTCAAGAATGAGACAGGATCGGACTTGCTTCAGGCGTTCTATATGTAGGACGTTGGGCATATCTGGTTATAATAGGTACCTATGTGATAAATTTTAAACTGTATTTAATTAATACCTACTAATCAATTTAAATTCCTTATACCTAAATAAATTGCACAGAAATCAGTTAAAAAATTAATGCACTGCCTTAATTTGTTTAAATTTAAACAATTATTACACATTATTGACATTATATTTATGCAGTCACGGATTTACACAAAACCTACTTCATTCGACGTCTCTTGCACAGGTTGCTAAATCCTTATTGTTTATTTGATAATTATAAAATGTTTAATAAGAATAAAATTGTAAAATAAAACAGTTGTAACATCCATAATTTAGTTTCTATGCTATAGTTAAATATAATAATTGTCTTATAGGTTATATATTTGTCTAAAGTTTAACCACGGATGTAAACAGAATATAACGTTACTCAGAATGCGGTAGTCCACGGATGTAAACAGAATATAACGTTACTCAGAATGAGGTAGTCAACTGTGCAGAAAAGAACTTTGCGGCACAGAAACGTCACTTTGCGGCACAGAAACGTCACTTTTCTGCACACTAATGTCAAATATCTTATACTGTTAGAAAATATCAAGTTTGCTAACATAAAACCGTGCAGAAAAGTGCACTTTGAATAGTGGTTGTAGAAAAAATAATTTTTATTTCTCAACCTACTTTTCAGAAAGTAAGCTGTAAGGATGCTTCAAAACTCAAACGGTGTAAGTCACATTCTCCCTAAAAATAACTTTTGAGATGTAAGACGTATTATACAGTGCACTGGAATAAGTGTTACCCCCTTATTAACTTATTCATTCTTAGCACATAAGCAAAACGCTCGTACAGGTCGATTTTTAAAATAATTATAGTATATTATAGCATCAATGTTTCGAACTTTACGCGATCCCTCTTCAGGTGACAGGCATAAATTTGATTTTTTAAATAGGAAAGTACATCATGTGGCACCTTAATTTATAAGTTTTTAAAATACTGATTACAAAAATGTATATTACTTTAATACTTTTTGAGAGGTCCACCCGTTATATTATCATTTTTAGCGCTGTAATTATTTTTTAAAAAATAATTATTTTCTCTTGACCTCCCATTTAAATTCTTTAATTTATCGTAAAGGACTTCTCATGTGACGTCACACTGTACGGAACATAGTTGTTGAACCGTTCCTTGTCGTTTAATTCGTGTTCCGTGAGAGTTTGACGTTTTCCTCGCTGACTGTGGGAGGAATGAGAGGCACTTGGCCGGTGGCTGCGAGGTTGACAGGTTGGTGTTGGTGGTTAGTACCGTAAATGGCGGTTAATTTCTTCGAAATTAATTTTTATTTCAACTAAGTTTGGAAGTATAGTAAAAAGTTACCACCACTTGTTTCCTGGAGTACGGGTTTCCTGGAGTAAGGATGGGAGTACCATCAGTGGAAGAGGAATAAAAAATTAACCGGTAAATCGTTTTTTCTACTAATGTTTTTTAGTTAACCTTGAATATATGAAATAGTTGGTTCATTGTTAAATGTTCTTAGCCAGTCCCTTAGGTGAAGGATGTAGATTATTTCGATCTTTATATTATCTTTATATCGATCTTTATATTAATGGGGTTTTTGGTTTTACATAACCAAACATTTTTGAAGTCCTCAAATTAATATTGGAAATAATTACCATTTCTCTGTACGTTTTAAACCGATTGAACATCCAATATATCTATAAATTGTCATGTAACTATCTTTGTCTGGTTCAATACCATTTCATTAAGGTATATAAAATGTATGTAGATGGCTATTACTATCTTAATCTCATGTTATTTCAGATAAGTCATATTTTATATTCCTATTTCAAATGCAATGCCATTATTTGTTCATGTTTTCAAACTCAAAATAGTTCAAGGTTACCTGAGATTAGTTTTTGTTCCATTTTTAATGGTTGTTTTTTTATGTTATTGCTTCTAAAAAGTTTCCTCGATTATTTCTTCTTCTCTTTACTTTTGTTTACCGGTTTATATGAGAAATCAAACGAAGTATATGTTTTTAGCCGTTTGGAAGAAAACTAACCCTCATGTGATGTCGTACCCACCTTGACTACCTAGGGAAGCCACCTTGACCTTATTGCAGCTACCGCCAAGTCAAACTGGGAGTATGTTTTGGGAACAAGCTTTTTGGGGGACATTCCAGCTCCTTTTCGTCCTGCCACCTGGGCCTACGGGGGGCATGGAGGTGCATCATAGTGATGCTCATTTTCTAGGATGCAACCGCAACCTCGTTTGGGAACATTTAGTGAGGAGTTTTAGTAACTATTGGTTTTTTTTTATATTTCAGACTATCTGTTAAATACACTATGTTTTTTTTCCAGATTTAGGTTACCTCTGTTTTTTTTGACATATGTATTTGTATATTAGATTATTTGGTTCCCAAACTTTGTATCTACGGTAACTTCTTGTGCACAGGAATAAGCCTAGAGAAAATTAGGTTTTTAATACTTTATTATTGCTTTGATATTGGTTTATGTAATTCGGGTAAATTTATTTTGTAACATTACTTGCTTGTTTCCCAAATATTGTATTTATTCGCTTTATTTCGTTTGTTCGGTTACTTCGTCGTTACTTTATTTCATTGCATTTGCTCGGTTAATTTAGGTCATTTTGTCGGTATTTTTCTTAACTTCACTTCTATAACGTTTATTCATTTGTATATTTAATTTTGCTTTATTCAGTATTGTATTTTCTCTTAGTGAGGCTTGGGCCTATTTATTTGTATTATTTTCATCTTCGTCGGTTTCCTTTAGTTGTACGTAGCAGGCGTACTATAACCATTTGGTAGAAGACTTATGTAATTTTGTACCCTATATGTTAGTAAGAGGTACTTATATTTAAGTTTGTAACAGATAACATTATTGTTGTTATCTTTAAAATATATATATCTTCTTGTATAACTTATGTCATTTTAGAGTCACAGCATAATATGAACTTGCTTAACTCAGAGATTGTTAAAAATCTGGTAGTTATTTTTAATAAATATGTTTATTTATTTTGTATATCATTTATTTTTATTATTCCTTTATGTTCATTATAACAGGTTTGATATATTTAATATCTGACAGCAGTATAAGATACCTGGGAGAATGATCGAAGATCATTTTCATGGCGCCCATGATTTGTTAGATTTATTTATCTTGTTCGTCTTTAGAAATTATTCATCTTCATTCCTCTTCAGTACATTATTCTTATTTTATTATTTCATATTTTAGTCATTATTACTATCTACATAGAGCTACTGTTCTTCGACAGGCATGCAAACGAGCCGTATCCATCCTTGAGTGTCAAGTTGCTCTCTTGCATCTATAGCTAGCCAACTCTATTCAGTTTGCCTCTGTCTCTTCCCACTTTACTTCTATCCCTTCTAATCCCCCTTTCTTAAGTACAACTTTAGTAGTATTTTTTATTTTTCCTACTTCGGCTCAACCGCTGAAGCCCCTTCATTTTTATTTTCATAAGAGGCCCCAACTAGTTACCTTAGTCTTTTCTTTTCTTCTTTTTTTTCCTTACTTCTGTTGGAGTATATCTTTCTTTTTACTTTCACTCCAACAGAAGTTTTCTTCTTTTGTTCTTTACACTCACCCACTACATCTTCTTTTCAGCCACAACTATTTAGTTACTTAGTCTTTTTTTTTTCTTTCTTACTTCTGTTGGAGTATATCTTGCTTTTTACTTTCACTCCAACAGAAGTTTTCTTCTTTTTGTTACACTGGCTGCCCAATGCGTGGTGCCAACCGTTTTATGGTTCTAAGACAGTAGTTCTTTTAGTTCATTTTTCTTTTATTGGAATTTTCTGTTTTATTAACTTTTGATATCTTTGTATACATGTTACTTCTGATTTATTTTTGGTCTTTAAATTTTTATTAATACTAAACAGGTAGACTTATACTGCTTTTGGTTTTGGTTAGTTTATTTTTGATACCTCATTTTCAGTTATAGTGGTACAGCTCATATTTTAGTTTGAATTTTGTATTTTTATTGGAAACTTATTTGTGTATTTAGACTGAGTATACATATCTGACATATGTTCTTTTATTATGGATTTTTAGTCCTTCTACCAATGGTAGTATGTTTGCACGTACAATTAATTATTGACTATATGCATATTTTTTTTTCTAGTGTGGTTATATTTTACACCTAACTAGAAATTATTTTCAGTATTTAGGTATTTTATTTACTTTATTGATTTGATTATTTATATATTTTGCTGGCATTTTGATTTGTTGGTGTGTCGCTAATATTTTCTCCATATGTATCTTTGTCTTACAAACTTTAGATTATATTTTATATTTGTTATTTTTGATATTTGGGTTGTTTGGCAAGACAGGCACACACCACAAAGCAATATCAGTCCAGAACATTAGCTTCTATACATGATACGTTGAATTCGCATGGTTCGGATGATTACAGATGGTCATCCAAATTATTTTTCTTTAATTGGTAGTGTTAAACATTACAATGATAAATTGTATAGTTAAGTAGTTCCACTATCCATCTCATATTCCAGTTTTGTTAAATTTTGGTAATAATATTATATCAGTGTGGGTACCATAATATAATGCTTATATGAATCAGATACTTTAGGTTGAGATTCAAATATAAATTCTTTATTAGTTAGGAAACATTGATACTACTTTTCTATTAAGTTATAGAACAATCTTCAGAAGAAGATTACCTTAACAGTGTTGTTCAAGCTAATCTCTTCTTCTGTTTGTCTTTAGCTTAGCTCAATCTTTAGTATGGTTATAACTTTTAGTCCAATATTGTTTTTTTATCATATGATAATGCAGGTACCCACATAAACTGCTTGATTTCATCTTTGGCTTAGTTTTGATGACATTTATTTATTACTTATTAATTTAATTATTATGTAGTACTTTATGTATGAGTTTATTTTTTTTGGTATTATACATGATGCATTTTAATTATTAGTATGAGTCAATATTGTTGATTGCTGATCCTGTCAGTAGGATTACACAATTAATAATAACTTCACTTGTATTTTTGTTTAGTTTTGCACACCTAACCCCTAAGTTAGTAAGGTTGTTAACTTATTATATATTTATATAGTTGGATAGGTAAGCTCATACAAGTACTCTTGTTTAATAATGGATATTATGATGGAACTATGTTAACTACCATATCTCAGGTTACGTGTTATATTATTTTGAATATTTGATTACTTACTAATTTTTTTATTATTTTTGATATACTGTTATTGAATTTGCCATATTCGAAAGATGTGGTTTTTAATTTGTTATTGGGTTACTCTATTAACATTTGTCTCCAATATCTTAAACACTTAATAATTTATATCCTTCTATCCTACACACTATGATTCTGGAATTAGTTTGGAATGTTGATGTAAGTATGTATGAATTCTTGAGTCTTTCATATTTCTGCTTATGATTAGTCTGTCAATACTCTGATTTGTGAATGCGTGGGTTCGAAGTTGTTTCTCAGCAACTGATCACTGCTGTTTGACTGACTTCGTAATCTATGTCTTTCATGGCAGAGTAAGCAGACGTTTTACCATTATAATATTTCTTGTTAGGAAATGATGGTCGCATGTCCTAACCATTCTTCTGTAATTAGTCGGAGTATTCCAGTTTTTTTTTACAATTTAATAGGGAAGTATTTAGTTCATATTAGGCCTTTTACTTCATAGTATGTTTGTACTTTGAGTTGATGAGTAAACATGGATAAATATCTTGCGCACTTGTTTATAAATCAATGCTTAGGCCATCCCTATACATAGTAGGTTCGTTAAGTCAGTATTTGGAGTGTTTAGACAGATGAGTTGTTCATTTGAGTATATTCCCACTTCTTTCCTTAAGCATTAGTTTTGCTATTCAGATTCTGGAATATTTCCTGAATAATTCCACGTATGTGGGAGCGCATAAATCTGCAGTTTTAATTTAAACTTGTTGCTCGTTCTCGTCAATTTTTTTTCTTATCACTTATCCTATTTTTTTTTCCTATACCCTATCACATATTTTTTTTGCCTATCACTTATCATAGTGTCATAGAACTTACGAGTTCATCATGTATTCTTTTTCTTTCTTACTTATTCTTACGTTATTGGTACCTTATCTGAGTCTGGTTATTCTAATACATCTGTTATAGCAACATGCTATAGTTCGCGAATACCAGCACGAATTAGTTTATGTAGTTTCTATAATATTTTAGTCAATACACATTAGGTATTTATCTTACTTTTGATTTAGTTAGGTTACATCTCTGTTACTTAGTCTGTTAGCAATATTTATTCTGACTTATTTTGATTACTTAGTTTGGATAGGTTCATATTACCGGATGAGGGTGTATGTAGACCTAATTTATTTATTTTGTGCAGTATTAGTTACCATTGGATCCAATAATTTAGTTTATTTAGTATTAGTAAGAATTGGTCCATAAATTTGCCTGATCGTTCTTCTTTGGATATACTCTTATATAAATCTGGTGTCCATTGATAGTCCGATTCTGGATAAGTGTCCGATTCTTCATTTATTTTGTGTATTTGGTTGGATAGGTTCGTATCACCGGATGTGGGTGTACGTAGACCTGATCTGTTTATGTGGTTTAGTATTGGTGTGAATTGGTCCATAAATTTGCCTGGTCGTTCTTCTTTGGATATGCCTTTTATGAATCTGGTGTCCACTGATAGTCCGACTTTGGATTAAGTGTCCGATTCCACATTTATTTTGGTTATTGAGTTTTGGATTCCTTTGGTATGTTTATTATTGGTATTATTTGACATTAGTGAGAATTGTTCCATAAATCTTCCTGATTGTTCTTCTCTGGATATACTATTATGAATCTGGTGTCCATTGTTAGTTCAGTTTTGGATAAAGTGTTCAATTCTTTACCTATTTTAGTTACTGATTTTTTTTATTCACTTTGGTACATTTACTTTTGATATGGTTCGAATTGGCTCACACCTTTTCCTGGTTGTTCCGTTCTTGGATATACCCTTTATAAATCTGATGTCCATGGATAGTTCAATTTTGGTTTTAGTGCCCAATTCGACACTCAGTTATTATTATGAACTTAAGTACAATATTTAGTTTTGTTTTGACTTTTGAGCAATATATGTTAATATTTGGTAGCAGAGAGTAACATAGTAACATTTTAGTATGAGTTTGAGTCATGTATTGATTTATTTTTCCTTGACCATTAGTTTATATTTAGAAGTAATCTTGCGAATCAACGTGGATTGTTAGACTATTGTAAATTTAGTTGTTAATATTTTGAAGTTTAAAAAAAAAAAAATTTTTTTTGGTTAAAAAATTTTTTTTTTCCCGAGTAGGAGGGGATTGTAACGGTCCACCCGTTATATTATCATTTTTAGCGCTGTAATTATTTTTTAAAAAATAATTATTTTCTCTTGACCTCCCATTTAAATTCTTTAATTTATCGTAAAGGACTTCTCATGTGACGTCACACTGTACGGAACATAGTTGTTGAACCGTTCCTTGTCGTTTAATTCGTGTTCCGTGAGAGTTTGACGTTTTCCTCGCTGACTGTGGGAGGAATGAGAGGCACTTGGCCGGTGGCTGCGAGGTTGACAGGTTGGTGTTGGTGGTTAGTACCGTAAATGGCGGTTAATTTCTTCGAAATTAATTTTTATTTCAACTAAGTTTGGAAGTATAGTAAAAAGTTACCACCACTTGTTTCCTGGAGTACGGGTTTCCTGGAGTAAGGATGGGAGTACCATCAGTGGAAGAGGAATAAAAAATTAACCGGTAAATCGTTTTTTCTACTAATGTTTTTTAGTTAACCTTGAATATATGAAATAGTTGGTTCATTGTTAAATGTTCTTAGCCAGTCCCTTAGGTGAAGGATGTAGATTATTTCGATCTTTATATTATCTTTATATCGATCTTTATATTAATGGGGTTTTTGGTTTTACATAACCAAACATTTTTGAAGTCCTCAAATTAATATTGGAAATAATTACCATTTCTCTGTACGTTTTAAACCGATTGAACATCCAATATATCTATAAATTGTCATGTAACTATCTTTGTCTGGTTCAATACCATTTCATTAAGGTATATAAAATGTATGTAGATGGCTATTACTATCTTAATCTCATGTTATTTCAGATAAGTCATATTTTATATTCCTATTTCAAATGCAATGCCATTATTTGTTCATGTTTTCAAACTCAAAATAGTTCAAGGTTACCTGAGATTAGTTTTTGTTCCATTTTTAATGGTTGTTTTTTTATGTTATTGCTTCTAAAAAGTTTTCCTCGATTATTTCTTCTTCTCTTTACTTTTGTTTACCGGTTTATATGAGAAATCAAACGAAGTATATGTTTTTAGCCGTTTGGAAGAAAACTAACCCTCATGTGATGTCGTACCCACCTTGACTACCTAGGGAAGCCACCTTGACCTTATTGCAGCTACCGCCAAGTCAAACTGGGAGTATGTTTTGGGAACAAGCTTTTTGGGGGACATTCCAGCTCCTTTTCGTCCTGCCACCTGGGCCTACGGGGGGCATGGAGGTGCATCATAGTGATGCTCATTTTCTAGGATGCAACCGCAACCTCGTTTGGGAACATTTAGTGAGGAGTTTTAGTAACTATTGGTTTTTTTTTATATTTCAGACTATCTGTTAAATACACTATGTTTTTTTTCCAGATTTAGGTTACCTCTGTTTTTTTTGACATATGTATTTGTATATTAGATTATTTGGTTCCCAAACTTTGTATCTACGGTAACTTCTTGTGCACAGGAATAAGCCTAGAGAAAATTAGGTTTTTAATACTTTATTATTGCTTTGATATTGGTTTATGTAATTCGGGTAAATTTATTTTGTAACATTACTTGCTTGTTTCCCAAATATTGTATTTATTCGCTTTATTTCGTTTGTTCGGTTACTTCGTCGTTACTTTATTTCATTGCATTTGCTCGGTTAATTTAGGTCATTTTGTCGGTATTTTTCTTAACTTCACTTCTATAACGTTTATTCATTTGTATATTTAATTTTGCTTTATTCAGTATTGTATTTTCTCTTAGTGAGGCTTGGGCCTATTTATTTGTATTATTTTCATCTTCGTCGGTTTCCTTTAGTTGTACGTAGCAGGCGTACTATAACCATTTGGTAGAAGACTTATGTAATTTTGTACCCTATATGTTAGTAAGAGGTACTTATATTTAAGTTTGTAACAGATAACATTATTGTTGTTATCTTTAAAATATATATATCTTCTTGTATAACTTATGTCATTTTAGAGTCACAGCATAATATGAACTTGCTTAACTCAGAGATTGTTAAAAATCTGGTAGTTATTTTTAATAAATATGTTTATTTATTTTGTATATCATTTATTTTTATTATTCCTTTATGTTCATTATAACAGGTTTGATATATTTAATATCTGACAGCAGTATAAGATACCTGGGAGAATGATCGAAGATCATTTTCATGGCGCCCATGATTTGTTAGATTTATTTATCTTGTTCGTCTTTAGAAATTATTCATCTTCATTCCTCTTCAGTACATTATTCTTATTTTATTATTTCATATTTTAGTCATTATTACTATCTACATAGAGCTACTGTTCTTCGACAGGCATGCAAACGAGCCGTATCCATCCTTGAGTGTCAAGTTGCTCTCTTGCATCTATAGCTAGCCAACTCTATTCAGTTTGCCTCTGTCTCTTCCCACTTTACTTCTATCCCTTCTAATCCATTATTTCATATTTTAGTCATTATTACTATCTACATAGAGCTACTGTTCTTCGACAGGCATGCAAACGAGCCGTATCCATCCTTGAGTGTCAAGTTGCTCTCTTGCATCTATAGCTAGCCAACTCTATTCAGTTTGCCTCTGTCTCTTCCCACTTTACTTCTATCCCTTCTAATCCCCCTTTCTTAAGTACAACTTTAGTAGTATTTTTTATTTTTTCTTACTTCGGCTTCTCAACGTAGAAGTCACTGCATCCTTTTCTTTACACACCCCACTCTGTTTTCATTTTTATACCAGTTCTTTTCTTTAGTCTTTTTTTTCCTTACTTCTGTTGGAGTATATCTTTTTACTTTCACTCCAACAGAAGTTTTCTTCTTTTTGTTACACGTAGGCGCAAAATTTCGTTCGAATTATTCTTATATGCATCAATTTTTTTCAAGTCCTGAAAAAACTAATAAGTATTTTTGAAAAATTTAAACGCAGAATGAAATATTACAGTATTATCTATATTCAAAAGTCCCTAAGAACTTCTATAATTTTTATTTTAATGAGTCACAGGGTGAAAAAAAAAAAGAGAAAATTTAGTCTGATATGCAAATTCAAATATATCATTCAAAAGAAACTTTTTGTTTATTCTAGGGGACTTTCTGCCCTCGGTAATAATGTAATCTTTTATTCTGCGTTTAAATTTTTCTAAAATACTTATTAGTTTTCTCAGGATACGAAAAAAATTAATGCGTTTAAAAACAATTACACCGAAATTTTGCGCCTACACTCTCAAAAAGGATTAAGCTATTATACATTTTTGTAATCTGTACTTCTAAAGCTTTTAAATGAGGTGTCACATGATGTACTTTCACATTTAAAAAAATTAAAGTTATGCCTGTTGCCTGAAGAGGAATCACGTAAAGTTCGAAACATTGATGCTAGAATATAATATGATTATTTTAAAAATCGAACTGTCCGATCGTTTTGCTCGGATAAACTAAAAATAAATAAGTTAATAAGGGGGTGGTAACACTTATTCCAGCGCACTGTATATAATATTATAATTTCCTTGTTTGTATTTATGAATATAATACTTACCTATATTGTTGTATGTTGTATGTAGTATACATAGATACATACTTGTATATGACAAGCAAACGCGGTATATTTATTTTTAATGACTCCTTATTTTTCTGCAACTACTTTAACAAACATCTTCTTATCTCATTTTAAACATTTTTTGACTTACACTGATTGGCTTCTGAGGCAACGATTAGTATCAGTAATTATTATAAACCGCCGACACATAATACCAAGTCCACATGCAATGTTCTTACCATTTGTCACAGTAATTTCTTAATATTTAGAAATAATAATCAGAATACAGTTTGTTGTTTTTTGAGCTTATAAAAACAATCTGCTTCGACTACAACCTCTGAAGTACACCAAAACCAAATATATTAACGGAAATAGGCAAGCTGGAGCGAAAATTTTCCCTCTTGGTATTAGGAAGATTAACTAAATTGGTTGGGTTTTATAATACTTTAGTATTTAACCAATCGAGTACTAACATCCGAATTAATAAACTGAGATGACTCGATAGTTCTAAATAATAAATGTTTCTGGCTAGTTAAATAAAATAAATGTAATAACAAAATCAGTGCGACAAATATTTTATTTCAGTTATTACTTAGGTAATTAAGACCTAAAAGGAAATAATACACTGTTGATCGATTTCATTCTGTATGCATTTAGATGTACAAATATGTTTATAATTTAAATACGTTGCTTTAGTCAACCGGTAAATTAGACCAATTACCGTTGTTAATTGGCATTAACTTTATGAACCAGTTGCATTACAGAGAAATGTTCATTCGACTGCGTGTTTGCTTTAGGCGTTGGGCGTTGGGCCTCGCAAACAGAGTTAGATATTCAAGTTGCATTTTAGTATAATTACTATCATTTCTGTAAATTTCTTCGTTTGGTAAAATTATTGAACAAATTAATAGTAAATTTCAGAAGTTGCTAAATACATAGGACTATCTTATAAACCTTCTGGCATCATATAGGTACTCCAGTTAATAGCAGAAAAAACAGCATATTACCTTAGATTTCCTTCTCTTGATTCAAATTCTACACTATGCCGATATAAACTTATTATTTTTAGGGTAGAAGCTACTCATTATTGCCAAAATTGAATAAGACTAGTTGTAACGTAAATCAAAGTACTTTTTAGGCTTTAATAGCGTTCGATAAAGTTAGCTAGTATACTTTAAGTATACTTTAAGTCATTATAGATGCTTAGATTAACAAACCGCCCCGTTTAAAAATAAATATTTGAAAAAACTAGTTTACTAATATTTCTAAATGATATAATATCTAATTTAAATAAATATTTTTGGTTTTTTTTTACCTTAAAAACAACCCCTATTTTTATAAAATAAAAATAATAATAATATACACACACCGGCAAAATTAGCCGAACACCTTAAAAATGGGACATGTTTGATGTCTCGAATTTCCTAAACCTGTTTTTCGATTTAAGTGATTCTTTTAGTAGGTTATAGCCTTATTAGTGAAGAATATCGGTGTAATAATATTGTTGCTAGACAGGTAAATGTCATTTTAAACCGGGTGATACAATCATACTGTGTTTTTTTTCTTAAAGTTCGGAACACCCTGTGGAATATTCTAGCATATATAAAATATTAAAATTAAAACTCAATTGTAGACTTAGGCTTTCTTAACATTTTCTTTTTTGATTCATTCGCTTATGTTGGAAAATAAAAAAGTTATCTGCTTTAGCAACTAGCCATGTTTTTTATAAATAAATCCTCATAGTAGGGGAGGAAAGTGTTAAATTTGCAGTTACTCGAGCGTTATGGGGACCTATTGGATTGTGAAGAGTGGGTGCTAAAACCAAAAGAAGTTAAGTTTTTCATAAAGTGTGGGACTCTCCATTTTTTAATTTAATTTTCCATTTCCACCAATCGTTTTTTTCCGATTATAGCGCCATCTATCCATAATTGGAAAAAATGTTGCGAATAAAAGTTGCTTATTTTTACGTCAAGGATCCAAATCTGCAATAAAAATTGGGGCCTCCTACTTAAGATTTTAAAGTAACCCCCCACCCCACCTCCGTGGGGGTCGTGTTTGGTGCCATTCGGTAGATTTTTGAAAAATATTGTATTTTTTATTGTATTTTGTAGTTTCACGATCTGATGTTCATTTCGCGAAATATCGCAGTGGGGTGTCACGAGCCCCCACGGAGGTGGGGTGGGGCATTTAATTTAAAATCTTAAATAGGAGCCCCAATTTTTATTGGAGATTTGGATTCTTTACGTAAAAATAAGCAACTTTTATTCGAAACATTTTTTCGAATTATGGATAGATAGCGCTATAATCGGAGAAATATTATTGTTTCAAATAAAATGAAAAGCACCCACTTTATGCAAAACTTAACTTAACCTTTTTTTGGTTTTAGCACCCACTCTTCACAATCAAATACGCTCGAGTAACTGCAATAATAACCCCATAACGCTCGAGTAACTGCAAATTTAGCATACTTCCCTCCCCTACTACGAGGATTTATTGATAACAAACATGGCTAGTTGTTAAAGCACAAAACTTTTTTATTTTCCAACATAAGCAAATGAATCAAAAAGGAAAATATTAAGAAAGCCTAAGTCTACAATCGAGTATTAATTTTAATATTTTACATATGCTAGAATAATCCACAGGGTGTTCCAACCTTTAAGAAAAAAAACACAGTATGACTGGTACACCCGGTATAAAATGATTTACCTGTCTAGCAACAATATTATTACAACGATATTCTTAAATAATAAGGCTATAACATACTAAAAAATCACTCAAATCGGACCAGTGGTTTAGGAAATTCGAGACATCGAACATGTCCCATTTTTAAGGTGTTCGGCTAATTTTGCCGGTGTGTGTATTTGAATATACATAGTATTTATTCCTGCAACGCCTAATGCAACGCCTTAATGAACCCTGTCATAAGAACCGACTGAAGATGAATTTAAAGAAAACTAAATGCATGATCATAACTAAATCAGCACACGTAAACATCCAATTAACTATTGAAGAGTGATTGAGAGTGTGGATAACTACAAATACTTAGGAACACGGATAACATCAAATGTAGACCAAACCAAAGAAATTAAGACACGTATTGAAATAGCACGTGCATCATTCATTAAACTTAAAAAGTTTCTTTGTTGTCGGGATATAAGGTTAGAACTACGCCTAAGGATGCTTCGATGTTGCGTGTTCTCTACTCTAAAAATAAAATAAAAAATTTTATTTTTAATTCAGTTGCAATGCGAAGGCAAAACAATCTTACGTTTCAATTAGAATACGGAGCGCAGTCCACTCCTCTGAATCGCGATTTTCGGCTCTTATTGGAGCCTCATCGGAAGAAACGTAGGCTTGTTCTCCATACTCCTATTGATCAGCACCGAGAGCCTTTCCCACCCATTGCAACTGAAGTGAAAATATTAGGTGACTAGCCTCATCTGGCAATTAAAAGATGAAGTTTTCGATCCTAATAGCATTATTAATAATATTTAAAAAATATTAAAATATTACTAAAAGATTTTTAAATTGAAAACTTATTGGTCCATTTCCTTGGTAACACCTCTAAGGCTTCTAAAATTTGCAAGCCAAATGGATGCTGAAGCGAAGAAGACAATAGGGAATTCAAAAAACTTACAATTCACGACCCCGTCTGTTCAGCTGGTAAATTCCAACAGAAAATAGACTTAGTTACTCGAAGGAGTAAACACCAATATAAAAATAAAATAAAAATTTTATTTTTAATTCCGTTGCAATGCGAAGGCAAAACAATCTTACTTTTCAATTAGAATACGGAGCGCAGTCCAGTCCTCTGAATCGCGATTTTCGGCTCTTACTGGAGCGTCATCGGAGAGAACGTAGGCTTGTTCTCCATACTCCAATTGATGGAGAACAAGCCTACGTTCTCTCCGATGAGGCTCCAATAAGAGCCGAAAATCGCGATTCAGAGGACTGGACTGCGCTCCGTATTCTAATTGAAAAGTAAGATTGTTTTGCCTTCGCATTGCAACTGAATTAAAAATAAAATTTTTATTTTATTTTTATATTGGTCTTTACTCCTTCGAGTAACTAGGTCCATTTTCTGTTGGAATTTACCAGCTCAACAGACGGGGTCGTGAAATGTAAAATTTTTGAATTACCTCTTGTCTTCTTCGCTTCAGCATCCATTTGGCTTGCAAGTTTTAGAAGCCTTGGAGATGTTGCCAAGGAAATGGACCAATAAGTTTTCAATTTAAAAATCTTTTAGTAATATTTTAATATTTTTTATATATTATTAATAATGCAATTAGGATCGAAAACTTCATCTTTTTCCTGTTATCTACTCTTCTTTATGGCTTGGAAGCGTGGACGTTGAAACAAGTCCATTTGAATAAGTTGGCCCACTTTGAGTTTTGGTGTTACAGAAGAATCCTACGAATATCATGGATTCAAAGACTGTCGAACGTGGAAGTAACTAGAAGGATAGGAAATCAACCGGAAATAATACTAACTATCAAAAGACGAAAACTTGAGTACTTTAAAAAATACTCATTATTACAACTTATTGTGCAAGGCATAATCCGAGGAAAGCGAAATATGGGAAGACGAAGAACATCCTGGCTTAAGAACTTACGGGGATGGTTCGAATGCAGTAGTGCAGAGCTATTTAGAGCGGCAGTCAACAGGGTCCGCATTTCCATGATGATTTCCAACCTTCGATAGAAGATGGAACTTAAAGAAGAAGAAGTATTTATTCATCTCTTTATTTACATAGCATTGATATTGTTTTGTCATTTACAAAAAGTATCCTCTTGTAATTTTACATCCCTTAAAATTACCCCTCATGATAGAAAATGAAAAAGTAGAAAAAAATGTTATTGGTATACAAATATGTCAATTTTTTTTCAGACATTTAAAGAAAAACTAACTTATTCTAATCTATATCACTGTCATTTGTTCCTTCCTCTTCTTTGTCATCGACTGGAGCACTGTTTTGGTAGAGGTAACACCTGCACATCCCCCACATGTAGCGGTTCGGAAAAGCCCTATCTTTACGAAGGTGCATAGCGCGCTTTATCCTTTTTTGCAGTTACTCTGGGCTAATACACGGAAAAGTTATTTGCCAGCAATTTTATTGCTGGAATCGAATCTTATGATTGTATATATTAATAATATAAGTATGCAAAATCCGCAGAGAGTGTGCTACTTTGTTACACGAAAACACTTTGTTACACAGCAAACTAATTTGTGCTTACCGCTTTCAAAAAAATAAAAAAAAAGTATACGATTGCTCCGGACTCGAACTCAAGACCTCTCGATCTCTGACCGAATGCTATACCAAATACGCTACGAGGACTGTGTCTGTATCGGTTCGGACGTACCTAATGACACTTCACGGTAACCAACAGACAAGTATAATAAATATACAATAAAATGTTTTAATAATACTCATCTTACTCCTGAGGAAGACAAATCCAAAAACACAAAAATTATAATAAATATATTTACTAAAAACACTAATATATCCTTTTCACCCCTTTTCTTGCACTGATATATTTATACATAACTTGAAAGATTTAGCAACTAAACGCCATACTGTCTGTGTGAGCATGCGCGCAGTATTATGAAATTTTACTCTCAATCGGGCCTAAATAAGTATAACTTCAAAAAATCCAGCAAGTTTTGGTTGGTGTCTCAGTTACTTCTTCTTCTTCTTAAGATGCCGAGACCGTTTGTCGATCGTTGGCTCTCATGTTGCCCAGCATATTAACAATCATTGTCTTATTTACAGCCGCACGAAATAGTTCAGCGCTAGTTTTCCCAAACCATTGGCGTAGGTTGTTAAGTCAAGAAGTTGTACGGCGGCCCACACTTCTTTTTCCCATTATTTTACCTTGCATGACAAGGTGAAGTATGTCATATTTTTCTGGGTGACGCATTATATGATCAAAGTATTCCAATTTGCGCCTTTTAACCGTGTTCACTACCTCGCAACTTTTATTTAAACGTTGCAAAACCCTTTCGTTTGTGACTCTTTCTACCCAACTGATCTTCAGAATACGGGGGTAGACCCACATCTCAAATGCTTCTAGGTTTTTTAAAAGCGATTCTGTCAGGGTCCATGCTTCAACCCCGTAAAGTAGTACTGGGAATATATAACATCGAACCATTCTTATGCGAAGTTCCAAATTTAGATCATGACTACACAGGATTTTCTTAAATTTCATAAAACTTGTTCTTGCTTTGGCAATTCTACTTTTTATTTGTGTACTAGGGTTCCAGCTTTCATTAATATGAGTACCCAGATATACAATATTACTTACTCGTTCAATTCAGTCAATACCGATTGTTACGTTATAGTTATTATTATTTACGGCTGCCTGTTTACTAATAACCATAAAGTTTGTTTTTCTTGCGTTGAGTTTGAGTCCATATTTCGCGCAGAATGCCACCATTCGGTTCAATAACGCTTGAAGATGTTCAATTGATCCTGTCAGTAACAAGGTATCATCTGCGTATATGATATTGTTCGTAAGTATACCATTAATGAGTATTCCCTCTTTTACGTTTTCCAACACTTCATTTAAGATTGTTTCAGCGTAAAGATTAAACAACATTGGTGACAATATACAGCCTTATCGAACTCCACGCTTGATTTTTACTTCTTCAGAGCACTGATTCCCAACCCTAACACATGCAGCCTGGCTCCAATACAAATTTGCGATTATTCTAGTGTCCCTACCGTTCAGACCAGTAGTTTTGAGAATATGTAGCATTTTTTCATGGCGAACTTTATCAAAGGCCTTTTCAAAATCAATCGCGCACATGAAAACATCATGATTTACATCTCTGCATCTTTGAATTAAAACTTGGGTTGCGAATAGTGCATCACGCGTTCCAAGGCCACAGCGAAAACCGAATTGAGTACTTGAGATTCTTTCCTCAATTTTTCTATATGTTCTTTGATGAATTATTCTGAGAAAAGTTTTCAAAAGATGACACATTAGGCTGATGGTACGATAGTCGCTGCATTTTGTGGCTCTGTGTTTTTTTGGTAGTACAACAAATGAGGATTTAAGCCAATCTTTAGGAATTTTTCCGCTTTCGTAGATTAAGCTGAATAATTTCGTGAGTATCTTAATGCCCTCGGTACCTAAAAGCTTTAGCGTTTCTACGTAAATCCCATCTGGTCCGATCGCCTTGCCGTTTTTTGCGTTCTTTATAGCGTATTGCACTTCTTCCCTAGTTATTGGAGGACCGCGAATGTCATCTAGCGTTTCTAGTTCGCTTCTTTCATCATCGAATAATTCCTTTATATATTACCTCTCAGTATATATTACCGTCTCAGTTACCCCATGTTATAATTACAGAGTTAAGACGAATCTAAAAATATTTTTACGATATGTCTGAACGACACTTTTGGATTAGGCGGATATTTCGAAACTGAATTAAAAAGTACTTCTCCACAAGGAGAAGAAAGAATTTTTCCTGTAGCTGACTGTATACAATCAATCATAAAAAATTAATGAAAAAACCTTTGTAATAGGTAAATCGCTGGACGGAAGGGCCGCCCGAGAACTTTATCGTGCCGATCTATTATCGTTATGGTACTAGATATTGGCATTCTATAAAAATAACAAATTTACTCGTTATTTTGATATTTTAGAAACACCTACTGTACTTAAAAGTATTTTATGGTTCTACGCATCATTAATTCCTGCATTTGAGAAAATGTTCGATGCCATATTTCGGGGACACACTATAGATGTGTAGATTATTGCATAAATCAATAGAATATTATAGTCAAACTTTCATTTCAAATTAGTTCATTTTTCTGAGAAATTAATAGTTTACAATATTTGCATTTCATTCTATTTCGATTACGCCAGTCAATGCGCGAGATTAAGAACAAGATATTATCTCCAAATTCTATCCTACTGCATGGATTTTAATGAAATTTTGGGAGTAGCCCAATCTCCTAATTCAAAGTCTATCCTATATACTATGGCGCTTTTATCATGGGGGAAGTTCCCACCACTTCTCAGGGGTGAAATATTTTTATTTTCGAATTACATGGAGAAAAAGGAAGATTTTTAAGAAAATTTAAAAATTCATTCTATAATTTGATCACATTTTTTACAAAAACCATTCATTTTAAACCCGTTCAACATTTTGAAAGTAGAAATAACACTATATTATATATTAAAAGGTATTGTAGAAGGAAAACAATGCATTTAAATTATGGTAGATGGGGAGTTAAATGTATATACTTTTCATTTTTCCTTAAAGTACATTAGTCATATATTTTTTTGCACCATATCTCGCTTAGTTTGTAAGTAACCGACATTTAACGGTGCTCGTTTTAAAGGCCTTTTCAAACACTACAAAAGGTGTTGGTAGCATTATACACCTAAAACCTACCGTTCCTCTGTTATTTCAAGTTGAATACACCAATTTGAGCATGCACCAAAAAACAAACTATTTTCACCTACCATATCTCTTTTTGTATTATAAATAGAACATTTACGAAGGAACGAATCTCTTTATTATTTATAATCTAAAAAATGTTTTATATAGTGTTTTTAGTTCGATGCATAGTTTTTAAGGTATTCACAAAAAATCCGTCCGAAAAGGTGTCATTTTTCAATGAAAATGGCCAATTTTCAACTACGCATAACTCAAAAAGTATTGAGTTCCAAAAAAAAAGTATAGACCAGTTTTTGCTTAGAAATAGGTTATTTAGCCACTTTCGTGCTTTAGTCCTGTCGCCAGGGGGGGTACAACGGCCTCGTTAATTCAGATGGACTTACTCAAGTTTTTTTTATGTATTTTGACCCGTAGAACACGAATTTTTTGGGTAACAGTTGATCCGGATGTCGATAAGATTGTTATAGACCAAGAACTTGAGGAATCAAATAACAGCGATTTTTGGCAAAACAAAACACTATTTTGTATTTTTTGGGCCATTTTAAGTAAAAAATATTTCTACAAGTTTTTTCGTAGGATGCACAGTTTTCGAGATAAACGCGGTTGAACTTTAAAAAAATCGAAAAATTGCAATTTTTGAACCCGAATAACTTTTGATTAAAAAATAAAATAGCAAGTCTGCTTACCGCATTTAAAAGTTTAAGTCAAATTATATCGGTTTTGATTATTTCCATTGGTAAAAATTTATTTTTTTATTGTTTAACAAAGCTATAAACACGTAGGGTTTCCCGTGCTTTTACATGTGTTTTAACGCATGTAACGTAGAAATAGTCTTGATTGCACTAGTACCTATTCTACCTACTCGTTCGATTTTAAATGAGAAATCATAGAAACATCACTCACGCACTAGTTGTTTGTAGCTTTGTTTAACAATAACACAATAAATTTTTAGCAATGCAAATAATCAAAACCGACATAATTTGACTTGAACTTTCAAAGGCGCTAAGCAGAATTGCTATTTTATTTTTTAATCAAAAGTTATTCGGGTTTAAAAATTGCAGTTTTTCGATTTTTTGAAAGTTCAACCGCGTTTATCTCGAAAACTGTGCATCCTACTAAAAAACTTGTAGAAATATTTTTTGCTTAAAATGACCCAAAAAATACAAAATAGTGTTTTGTTTTGCCAAAAATCGCTGTTATTTGATTCCTCAAGTTCTTGGTCTATAACAATCTTATCGACATCCGAATCAACTGTTACCCAAAAAATTCGTGTTCTACGGGTCAAAATACATAAAAAAAACTTGGGTAAGTCCATCTGAATTAACGAGGCCGTTGTACCCCCCCTGGCGACAGGACTACTTATTTTGACCAACAAATTTTCCACCCCCATGAAGAAGTGGGAACCGCCCCAAGATAAAAGCGCCATAGTATATAGGGTAGATTTTGTTTCTTGAGCTATTCCCTACTTACTGTGAAAATATCAAGTACATCAATGTAGTAGGATGGAATTCGGAGCCAAATACCCTCATTGACTGCCCTACAATAATGCTCTGCTATGAACGCGTGAGAGAGGACACACATAAGATTATAGCAAAATTTCTATTTACCGTAACTTTTCGAGTTTTTGAGCTACAGCAATGAATTTTATGTCATTGGACATTTAGGTAATTTTGCATTCTTTCAAAATATGTTAAAATATACAGGGCGTATCTAAAAAAATTAAGATTTTTTATTCATTTCCGGTTCAAGCGGAAGCCACATTTTTGGTAAAATTTATTGTGATAATAGATAATAAAGTACCATATATGTTTGCAAAATTTCAAATCTTAGTTTCTATTAAGAAGGAAGTTACGGGCACTCGAATATTTTTTTATAAAAAATTCATAACTCCCCTCCTATGGGGAGTTAAGATATATGACTAATGTCATTCAATTTACTGATAGGATATCAAAGATATATCAAAAAATAAAAAAATTCCTTGTAGCCATTTTTGAGAAAATCTAGTTCAAATTTATGTCAAAATGTGACCCCTTAAATATAGGCAACCCGTAACTTTTTCTGAAAAACGATAACATCCTTCTTATAGCCCCATCTTTAGACTATATAACGACTTTTTCAAATTAAACTTATCTTCAACAAGTTTTTAGATAGATAGGGAAATGTGTCGGGTGGGCGGTCGGCCATTTTGGCCGCCATTTTGAATTTGGAAAGGTCAAATTCCGTATTTTTATTTACCTATCGATGAGCTTACTTTGAGTTGAATTTCATTCATTTCGGTCAAAATTTGCAAAAATGGGCTCAAAATAACCCCCCTATTTCGGCCCCCCTTTGAGAGGTTTTTTTTAAAAGCTTAGTTTCTCGACAAAATTCTCTTAAACTTACTCATACCGAATTTCATCAAAATCGGTCCAGTAGTTTTTGCTGGGCGGTGGCGACATACGTACGTACGTACATACGTACATACTTCCGACATGTTTTTTTTATTTGCTTTTTAGACTCAGGGGGACTCAAAACGTCGAAAAAAAGTGAAATCTGAAAAAAAATTTTTTGCACGATCCTATAACTTTATCTATTATACTATATTGTCCAAGTAAAAAATACTGTAGAATAGCTTTAAGCCGGTGAAATATGATATTCTTCAAATATAGATGTTAGGTCAAACGTTTAAGAAGCGGCCCTTTGTGAAAGCATCTGTGTTTTTACGGCCAGACCTCCCGCATATCTATTCACAAGTTTCGTGCAAAAGATTAGTTTTAGTTCGGTAGCTAGCAGTGTATTAGTACTGGAGTGTACGTGTGTTAAGTGATACGAGTGTTTTGTTTGCTGTAATTATTTTGAATATTGGTTTAGTATTTCGTTTGGAGAGTGTCAAGTGTTGATTATTGTAATTTAATTAATGTGAATAGTGATGTGGCGCCCGTGGGATAATGTAAATATCGCGTACGATAACGCTGATATTGTAGAAATTGCCAGTGCTAGTGTAATAATAATAATAATAATAATAATAATAACGTTTATTCACTTGAAAAATATACACATATAAAAAAATATATAATTATTATGATGCAATATAATATCTATGTGTTTTAGATATGTTGTTATGTATTCAACGCAAACAAACCATAGAACCCATTAAAACAATTAAGTTGTGCATGGGCCATTTTAGTATAGTTGTGTTAGATATACAACATAACAATTATTTTATTGTGTTGGATATAATAATTATTTTTTTTTAAGAAGTAAAATTTTTACATGCAAGAACAATACAAATTAATAAACAAAAAGAACATGGTATGAAGTGAAGTTCATCAATTTTTGAGCGTTTATTTTTTATTTTTTTTTTTGTGTTTAATTATAGGTTTACAGGTTTATATTATTTATTTATTCAAAAAGATGGTTAAACATTTTTCTATTATTTATTTTTAGATACGTCTGAAATATGCACTTTATTAATTTAAAGGAATTTATAGTAATTAAGTAGGTTTTGTATGTTTGAGGAAGCAAATTATATATTTTTATTTGAAGGTATTCAAAGTTTCTTTGTCCAACTACTTTCTTGGTTAAGGTTGTTCTAATAAAGGACTGAGATCTACTTCTGGTATCGTATGTGTCTTCTAGTGGTACAAGTAACTGTTTATTTTTATATAGATTAGTGAACATTGCAAGTACAAACAATTGCCTTATATCTAACACGTGAGCTTCAATAAACAGATCGTCAGTACTGTGCCCTAGTTTTTTATTGTAAATAATTTTTAATATTTTTCTTTGTATAATGTTCATTTGCTTTAGGTGCGTATTTGCAATGCCACCCCAACTAAGAATTCCATACCTTAGACGTGACTCTACTAAGGAGAAATAAATAATTTTTAAATGATGAATATCTAGTATACTTTGTAGATATCTAAATTTATATAAAAGACATCTTAAAGTTTTGCAAGTTTGATTTATGTGCTTATCCCAGCGAAGATATGAATCAATCTGAATTCCTAAATACTTTGTACTACTTGCACTGTTAATCATCAGATTTCCTATAATTAACGAGTTATAATCGGGTAAGCCACTTTTATAACTGGTAAATGGGACATACAGTGTTTTTTCAATATTTACCGTGAGTAGTTTATGACTGAATATATCTATAATATTTCCTAGGTCCCTTTCCATTTTAAGCTTTAAATTGGTCCAAGTGTCAGCAGAGTATAGGATCGCAGTGTCATCTGCAAAGCTTAAAATGTCGCCTTTAGTTTGGAAAGTCAGTATGTTATTTATATATATAATAAATAAAATTGGTCCTAATACCGTTCCCTGTGGTATACCAAAGTTAATGTTCCTTATTGTGTGAATGTAATTACTAAAAAAAAAGAGATCGTAAAGAAGATTCGAATGCATTTAAATGCAGAAACACAGCAAGTATGTTTGAATGTATACAAAAATCTACGTACGAAATTCGGCTTCGATGAAACACTATTGGCACAAGCCACCTCTGATTTAACAGAAATTCCACTTTCTACTGTATATAAAATAGTTAAAAATGAACCCTATCATCGCAAGAAACGATGTGACTACAAATTTTCAAGACCTTTAAATCCTTCACTTGTAAAACTATTGAAAACCACAATATACGACTGCTACAAAAGCAATGAAATACCTACAATAGAAATAATAAGAAAGAAATTGGAAACAACCGGTCGAAATATGAACTGCTGTGAGAAAACTCTTCAAAATTGGATAAAAAAATGGGCTTTAAGTTCAAAAAAATAAATAAACGTCAAGCAATTATGGAAAGCCAAAGAATAGTCAACAGACGTAATATGTACCTAGAAGAAATTACTAAATATAGGCAAGAAAATAGGAGAATTTATTATTTAGATGAAACTTGGTATGATACCCACGATACAGTAAAGAAAGGATGGACAGATGGTTCAAGCATGTGCATACCAGAAATGCCTGCAAATAAAGGCTCGTGACTAATTATTGTACATTGCGGAGGAAGTGAGGGATGGGTTCCGAATGCTTTAAAATTATGTGGGAAGAAAATGGAAGATTGTAACGTTGACTACCACAAGAATATGGAAGCTGACATTTTTGAAGATTGGTTTGAAAACTCGCTGATCCCAAACTTGGAGAAAAACAGCGTAATAGTGCTTGACAACGCTTCCTATCATTCCCGACAACTCACTAAAATACCAAATACATCTTCAAAGAAAGCTGACCTACAAAATTTTTTAATGGAAAATGATTTGTATTTCGAAGATTTTTACACAAAAAAACAACTTATTGAAGTTCTACACACAAAGCAATTTAGAAAATTATACGCTCTAGAGAGTATTGCCGAAAAGCATGGACACACTATATTGAGACTTCCCCCCTACTTTTGTGTTTTCAATCCTATTGAGTTAATTTGGGGACAATTAAAACCAAGTATAAGGCGTTCAAATAAATTTCCTAAATTTGACAAAAAGGTAATTGAGATCATTAAAAAAGAAGTAGCCAATATTACCAAAGTAGACTGGCAGAAAAGAATCGCCAAAGTGATCAAAGTGGAAGAATATTATAAGAAGATTGGGCACTTCCACATTAATGGTGGAAATAAATTTATTATTGAATTGGGCGATGATAGTGACGAAGAAAATACGGAAGAAGGAGAAAATGAGTTAAGTGTATCAGTATTTTAATTGTTGTGTTGTGTAATTCATTTTCCAAGCATAAGTGTACTAATGAAAAGACTCGGTTAAAAAAATATTTTTAGATTTTGTATTTTTAATAAAAAAAAGAGCGGGGACATGCTTGCATTTTGTGCTGAATTTTAAAGTTTTGAACTGTATACCTAAAGTAATTTTAGATCTAACTGTGTTTTTATAAAGTTCTTTTAGTATCAGTAATTCTAACAATAACAAGATTAATTATAAAAGCTATTCTACATCAGTTATTAATGCAAGCATGCGGTAAGAGGGAGGTCCCTGTGAGGTTAAATGTTATTAAAAAATTGATAAAATTAATTTTAACACATACAATATTATGTCCTGCTTTAACGCTATTTACCTAAGTATAAATAAATATTTTTAACTACATATTTAATTACCAGAAAACACCAGCTGCCGGCCTAATATTAAAGAAGAACAACCCAAAGAAAGCTACAAATCTTACCTATTACACTATATAGATTGCTTGAACTATACTACGTATATAGTACGATAAAGTAAAAAATTTATTAAATTCTTTTAAGGGCTACATCACCGAACGTTTCCGATGTTTAAAAATATTATCATCAGTGTTTAGAACTGGTTGATCACAAGCTCAGCCACCACAGAAATATCAGGGTTTGAACCCTTAAATGGCATAACAATTTGTTATATTAGCATTAGCCATAGTTAAATTAGAAACCTTTACTGGAATCAGACTGCAATCCTCAGAGTATACGGTGAACACACCGAATATGTGAAAATCATGCGTGGAGTGAGGCAAGGCTGCATTTTGTCTCACCTAATTTTCAATCTTTACTCTGAAAGAATATTTATCAAAGCTTTGCACGAAACTGAAAAAGGTATTAGAGACATTATAGTATTTGCGGACAACCTAGAAGACCTACAAGTCCTCATGAACAAAATCACATATTATAGTCAACAATATGGACTCAATATAAACGTAAAGAAAACAAAGCTTATGATCGTCAGCAAGAAAAAGATAACAGAAGGTCAACTCTATATCAACCAAACCCCTGTAGAAAGAGTGAGGCACTACAACTACCTCGACACCATAATAAATGAAGAATGCACCATCAACCAAGAGATAAGAGCGCGCATCGGAAAAGCTAAATCAATCTTCAACCGTATGGGCGCGTTTTTCAAGAGCCACAACCTTTCTCTTGGTATAAAAGTAAGAATGTTGAGATGTTACGTCTTCTCTTTACTTTTTTATGGTGTTGAATCATGGACTTTGAACGAGGATATGTGCCGAAAGTTGGAAGCATATGAGATGTGGCTATATCGGAGAATTCTTAAAATCCCATGGATTGATCGGGTCACAAATGAGGAGGTCCTTAGAGGAATGGGGAAGAACCGAGAGGTACTGACCACCATCAAATCTCGAAAGTTGAAATACTTTGGACACGTTATGCGAAATGAATCCAGATATGCTCTCCTACAAGCCATCCTGCAAGGAAAAATATTTGGAAAGCGAGGTCCAGGAAGAAGAAGAACATCCTGGTTAAAGAACCTCAGAACCTGGTTCAATACAACATCTGTGCAGCTTTTCTGCGTTGCTGCAGATAAGGTGAAGATTGCCATGATGATCGCCAACATTCGTCATGGATAGGCACATCAAGAAAAATATTAGCATATTTGTAATTTTAAGCAAATAATATGCTAATATAAAAATTGTTTATTCCATTTAAAGTTTTCATACCCTTTCTTACCATTTCATACTATTTCTTTGGTGGCTAAGCTTGTGATCAACCAGTTATAAACACTGATGATGTTTTTAATATCAAAAACGTTCTGTGACGTATCTCTTAAAGGGATTTTAATAAATGATATATCTTTTACAAAGGATTTTTCATTTATGAATATTATTTCTTATAACAATGTTTGGGCGTTGTGATCTTCCCTTCAAATTAATTATATATTAAACATCAAGTTAGGAAACAACTCTTACACTGAAGAATTGTATATGTAAAACGAGTTTTAGGTCTTCTTCTTCTGTAAGTGCCATCTCCGCGGCGGAGGTCGGCAATCATCTTAGCGTTTCGTATTTTAGAGACGGCTGTTTTAAAAAGTTTATTTGATGTACATCCGTACCAATTTCTCAGGTTGCGCAGCCACGATATTCTGCGTCTTCCTATCCGAGATGTTCCAATTCACTTCTTTTGATGGTATTTAGGATTTCCATTTCTTTATTCATCTTTCTCAGAACCTCTTTGTTTGTGACGTGTTTTATCCAAGCCATTTTCACAATTCTTCTGTACACCCACAGCTCAAATGATTCTAGTTTATTCATTGATGCAGCATTCAAGGTTTAAGCTTCCATTCCATAAAACAAAGTCGAGAAAACGTAGCACCTAGCCAACCTAACTCTTAGCTCCAACTTCAAATCTCTTGTTCAGAGCACTTTTCTCATTTTCCACAAGGAAAATGTTTTCCTGTAGTTGGCTGTATACCATGTAATACAAAAAATAGTAAAATCCTGTATAAAAGGTATAATTAAAATCCCTCAAAAGGACCACATCAAAATCACAAGATAACTAGTTTTCGACTGGTTTACCAGTCATCATCAGTGTTTATGTGCAATGTACATGCTATTCTTTGACAATATCTTGGTGGTTAGCAGGTAAATTGCACGTAAACACTGATGATGACTGGTAAACCAGTCGAAAACTAGTTATGTTGTAATTTTGATGTGGCCCTTTTGAGGGATTTTAAATATACCTTTTATACATGATTTTACTGGTTTTTTTCTCATTTTATTAAAATTTGCTCTAGCCTTTTATATTCTGATTTTGATTTCCTGTAAGTAATCTCCTGTGGAGTTGATTATTGTTCCAAGGTATGCATATTGGTCAACTCGTTCGATATTGGATCCGTTTATGAAGAGATTTTCGTTATTTCTTTGAGTTTTCGATATTCTCATAAACTTTGTCTTCTTGATATTCATTGTTAGCCCGTATTCTTGTCCAAACTCTGCTATTCTGGTCAGCAGCCTCTGAAGATTCCCAATATTTTCAGCTAAGATGACAGTGTCATCCGCATATCTAATGTTGTTAATGGGAACTCCATTTACCTTTATTCGAGCAGTTTCACCCTCAAGAGATTTTTTCAATATCTCTTCCGAGTAGGCATTAAAAAGAATTGGCGACAACACGCATCCCTGTCCTACTCCACGTCACATTTTAACTTCCTTTGACAGCTGGTCGTTAACACGTACTTTTTCTCGTTGTTTATAGTATAAATTCGATATAATCCTGAGGTCATTGTAGTTTAACTTCTTTGATTCCAGGACATGCAATGATTGTTTATGTCGTACTTTGTTGAATGCTTTATTATAGTCAAAAGAACACGCATATATATCTTGATTGACGTCCAGGCACCTTTGTATAAGTATGTTAAGTGAAAAAAGAGCTTCACGAGTTCCCAGGCCTTTGCGAAACCCAAACTGCGTATCATTAATATCTATGTCCAGTTTATGATATATTCGGTTATGGATGACTTTCAGTAGCAACTTTAGCACATGGGACATTAAACTAATGGTGCGGTAGTCGCCGCATTCTCTTGCGTTTTTCTTTTTAGGCAGGCAAATAAAGATCGACGTCAACCATTCTTTGGGTAATGTGCATGAGCTATAAATTTTGTTCAAGAGTACCACTAAAACATCAATATGCTGCTCACGTATAATTTTTAAAAGATCGATAGGAAGCATGTCAGGTCCTGGGCTTTTCCTGTCCTTCATTGTTTTTAACGCATGTATTATTTCTTCCTTTGTAATATCTGGACCTATTTCCCCTGAAGTAAGTTCTTGTGTTCCAGGTACCCCCCTTCATCATCGAACAGTTCATCGGTGTATTCTGCCCAACGTTTTACTTTCTCATCGGTCGCTGTTATAGCAACCCCGTGTCTATCCAGAAGTGCACCAGTGAGATTTTGCTTTTTTAGTCCAGCCATTTCTTTGACTTTCTTATGTAGGTTAAATAGATCGTATCTTTTTCGGAGGTCCTCGGTCTCTTTGCATTTCTCTTCAAAGTGTTTTTCTTTTGCTGCTTTATCATCTTCCTTATCTCGTGTTTAATCTCCCTGTATTTATTGTCATCTTTGTTCTTATATTGTCTCCGTTGTTCCATCATATTCAGTATCTCGTCGTTCATCCATTCCTCTTTTCTCCTTGTGGAAGTCTTTAGTATATCTTTACAAGGTTCTAGTATGCAATGTTTTAGTTGCTCCCAGTGCTCGTCAATGTCATTGGTGTCTATGTTCAACTCTCTACAGTTCGTATGCAGTTTGTGTTGAAGACATTCTTTTACGTTGGATTCTTTAAGCTTGCTTATGTCTATTGTAAGAGTTCCCTAATGTCTTTTTATATATTTAAGTGTGAGTGTAATTTTGGGGATAAACGGGTTGTGATCTGAGGCCACGTCTGCTCCGGGATATGCTTTTACGACTTTAACAGCATTACGGTATCTTTCGTTCACTATACTAGGTCAATTATTAGGTCAAGTTACACTAAATATTTTAACCACCCTGTAAGTTATAACAGGCTTAGCCCTTTACTCTGGAACTACACTACTAATAAAATATTTTGCAACGCACTAGACAATATAGCTCCGAAAGTCGAAATTTATATTCCGAAAGATTGGCCCCGGTAATCAGTGCATTGTGCAATTGTAGATGTCGCTAGCGAGGCACTCGTCACCCCCTCTCTCTTTCTCTCCCTCTCTCTCTCTCTCTCTCTCTCTCTCTCTCTCTCTCTTTCTCTCTCTCTCTTTATCTCTCTCCTATAGCTGTACAGCCCAAGTCGGGTCCTGGCTTCCCACAGTATTCGTCTCCAAATATCTCTGTCCCTGGTTGCTCTCCTCCAGTTATCCACTGTTAATATCTCTTTAGTATCGATTCTCACTTCGTTTATCCACTTCTTCCTTGGTCTTTCTACTGACGGACATCAACCATACTTCCTCTAAGCGTTCTACCAGGTGTTCCATTTTAATAAGATGATCTGCCCAGCGCAATGTGTGTTCCAGTTGTGTTCACACACAATTTGATAACATTGATAAGGCATGTTATCTTCTGAATAGGGCTTCCAATCCCGCAATACCGAGATCTCGGTATTGCGGGATCCCGCGTCATTTTCCAATCCCGCGTGATGCGGGATTACAGGCGCGGGATCCGCGGGATTTGCGGGACTGAAAAAGCGTACATTACTGCTGTAGCTACGCTCAAAATTATCAAAAATCTGGAAAAAAATTATTCAAGGTTAGCTTCAGAATTAGCTTTGTCTTTGCGCCGTATTTTACAACGACGTAGAAATGTGACGGCACTACTGATTTATCTCCAAAAACCTCCTAGTTACCAAGCGTCGTGTGACGATGAAACTTTACATCTCTCACCGAAAAGTTTACTTCGAAAAGAAATTAATGATTTTGTAACGGGAATGAACCTTTAACGGGAATGAACGGGCCTTTTAAATTCATCTGAGAGCAATGATGACGAAGATTCTGATAGAGGTAGAGGAAACAACAATCATGGGGTTCTGATCTTGATCATACATTGCCACAGGAGTTAGAGTCAACTATATCGTCAGTATGTAATGTATTTACTTTGTCCCTCGCCATCTCGAGCTAATACACTTGAGTCCATTATTAAAATAGAAATGACTCTTTACGAATCTGGGGAGTCAATGGGAGAATATCTTACATTTACATATAAAGCCTAAAAAGGAATACCTTCAACGTATGGAAGCCGAAATGACATTTTCTGCTGCTGGCTATATTGTGTCTAAAATACGCAGGAGTTTGGCAGATCACAGTTTAGATTTAGATATTGGCTCGTATGAATAAAAATGGGAATGTAGTTTATACTCCAAATTTTTGAGTACATACTCCACGCGGTAGTATCTACTCTTATGTACGGTGAGTAGAAACTCATCACATCAACATATTTTTATTCATATGAAATATATATAGTATAAATTTATACTTTATGCTCATACTCATGAGAACGTACTAGGAGTTTATACTCCGTTTTTATTTATACCATCCAATATGTTGTGTTTTCTTTGCAAACATTTTCAATTGAAAGCTTTAGTTAAATAATAGACATTAACTTATAGCTAATTAATATAGCAACTAAATTAGTAAACTATATTAATTTTCAGTTGAAAATGGGTTTTTTGGTTGAATTTTAAAATTTTGTTGGTGTATTTTTTGAAGAAGATAGATTTTTTGTTTTTTTTTTAGTATTTTTTACAGTTTTTTGTGAAGAAAAAACAGTTTTGATCTCATACTAATAGTAATGTAATACTTAAACAAATGTGGAGTTAATTGATTAATTTATTGTTTTATTTGCCTTATATAAATACAATGACTATTTTCAATATGCAGGATCCCGCAAATACCGAGATTCCGTGGGATTGAAAATTGGTAGTCCCGCAAATACCGAGATTGAACTCAGGCTGCGGGATTGGAAGCCCTACTTCTGAACCTTGGAGGGGTTTTGGGCACCAGGTGTCTATGGGGTTGGTTCTGATAGAGTATTCTTATTAAGCAACCCCAAAAAAAACCCGAGTAATCTGTGTGCATTACTTTACTACCGAAAATTTTCTAAACTTCAGATAAAGTGACTTAGCAATGAACCTGAGCACCAGGTGATCCGGTGGTCGGTTTTGATGGCGTATTTTTCTTCAGCGACCACAAAAACCTCCCAAATAGCAAAATCTGGCCATTAATACACTTCTTTTGACAGGTTTATCCAATTTTAAATGTATTTTATGCATTCTAAACGCACTATGCATTTCCACCCATTTTTATTTGTTGTAGTCTTTTTTTTGACATCATCCTGAACGTAATGCAAACAGTTGCAAGTTTTTGGTTGCTGTATTTAAAAATCGATTTATTTTGTGCTAAATGCCCTACTATATGCGATGATTTAAAGACTTTTTGTGAAATGAAACCATCAGTTTTATCAACTGATCCTGATATTACAGTATACTTTGACTACGGTGTTGTGGTTTCGTAGTGTTAACAACGTTTTGTACAGTGGCGTCTGGTCCTATGAGACAGGTGAGGCGCCTCACCAGTATATCAATCGACTCTTTACGTTATTTCGTCATCAATTCTTAAAATACAATTTAAATAACTCTTTGAAATTTGCTAAATAGATTTTTATGATAAAACATAAAAATGAGTACGGACGGCCCTGATCTCTGCCGTTCGAAAAATGAAAAAACTATCCTACAATTGAGAATAAAATATGGCAAAAATTATTATCAGGAAATGATAGAAGAGGGTTTGAACTGGAATTTAGGTACTTGATGATTACAAAAATAATATTTTTTACTTGTGTTTTGAGCCTTGATAATCGTCATCTTTCGTTCTTTTTTCAGTTTTAAATTGTGTATAATTCGAAAACGATCAACTATATTTTTAAAATTTATAAAAAAAGTCAGTTTTTAATTATTAAGTAATTATAGTCAGAAAAAAATTAGATCGAGCACCACTTGTTTTTTTAATTGTTCATCCTCCTCCCAAGTGTCTTCTCTATTGAGGTTGGCGGTCAATATGATAAATTTCTGTCTGTTCTGGGCTTGATAAATTAAGTCATTTGCTGTTGTGTGGTTCCAATATCTGATGTTTCGTAGCCAAGATTTTTTTTCTTCCTACACGCCTTTAACCTTCGATCTTGATTTCTGATATTACCTGGAGCTACTCAAATTCCATATGGCGCATTATGTGTCCTACATAATGACGTCTTTCTAATTTTGATATTATTGACCAGAGGAGGACGTGTGTTGATTAGTTTCAGTACTTCTTAACTCGTAGTTTTGCTGGCCCAGCTTATTCTTAACATTCGGCGGTACAACAACATTTCGAATGAATTCAATTTGTTAACGTCATACTGTTTTAACGTCCAGGACTCACAGCCATATAGTAATAGAGACCACACATAACACTCTTGTCATATTGTACAGGGTGGTTCATCTTATTCGCCTCGGTGTCTGTACGGAAAACCACTTGATATTTTAAAAACATTTCTTCACAGTAATATGCAGGGCCATTAATACTACAATCTAAAAATAATGTGAATTATACAGGGTGCTCCAAAAAAGTGTGGTATATCAAAGTTTTATTTTTTCTTATCGAATGCCCTATATCTAATAGCATTACTGAATTGACCTTAAAAAATAAGCTATACTTTTATAAGGGTTCCCTATACCTAAATACAGGGTGTTTTGATTTATTTCGATTTTTATGAAAATGTAAGGTTTTAGAAAAAAATAAATATCTACGAATCTAAGAATCAGTAACAAATTCCTTCTTGGATCTTAATAATAGACTATTTAGCATACTTAAACAGATGCTTACTGCAACAAAATTTCTTACAGGGTGGTCAAAATATGAGATTGTTCTATTAACAAATTCAAGCTGTAATAACTTACTTAATTTAAATAGAACACCCTGTATCTTACTAGTCTATCGCGTAGAAAATATACTTATCTTTCAATTTGTATTAGGGTTTCCTACACCTATCCTTTTTCAGGGTGGTCAAAATATTAGATTGTTCTATTAAAAAATTCAAGCTGCAATAACTTACTTATTTTAAATAGAACACCCTGTATCTTACTAGCCTATCGCGTAGACAATTTATTTAGCTTTCAATTCTTATTAAGGTTTCCTATACCTATCTCCCTTCATTTGTTAAATATTTAAAGATTTCCTAATTTGCAAGCTTTAAAAATTAGAATTAAGTAAATATGTCGTGGTTACATATTATGTACCATCACCAACACCGGCAATATACTTAGACATGATACTGTCAATAATAAAATTTTCATTGTTATCATGTAATCACATAGAGTGTTGTATTATTTTAGTTGATTTTGGCCTACATGTGACATTGAATAATATGTTTATATTAAACTGTATACTCTATATTAGATGCCGTATTCTGGAAGATACTTAAATTATATTTCATTCCGTATAAGTATTTTCCATATCTTAAACCAATGCTTATTAAATAAATTTAAGAACATCACTTTTTGTTTGAATCTTATAATCGCAATTACAGACAATTAAATGCAATGGCTACTATGACGAAAACGAGCCTATTGTACAAAAATATGTAAAAATGGGTATTTACAGAATAACATGGGAATTAACATTACAGAATTGAAGAGATTTTAAATATCTTCCATTATAAAGAATAAAATATCGAGTATGTCATTTAAAATAAGAACACTCTGTGTGATTAAATGATAAAAATATGAATTTTATTAACGAAAGTATCTTGACTAAGTATATTGCCGGTGTTGGTGATGTGTTGTACATAACCACGACATAGGTACTTAATTCTAATTTTTAAAGCTTACAAATTAGGAAATCTTTAAATATTTCAAAAATGAAGGGAGATAGGCATAGGTAACCCTAATAAGAATTGAAAGCAAAGTAAATTTTATACGCGATGGATTAATAAGATACAGGGTGTTCCATTTAAAATAAGTAAGTTATTACAGCTTGAATTTGTTAATAGAACAATCTAATATTTTGACCACCCTGTAAAAGACAGGTATAGGAAACCCTAATAGAAATTGAAAGCTAAGTAAATTTTCTACGCGATAGACTAGTAAGATACAGGGTGTTCTATTTAAAATAAGTAAGTTATTACAGCTTGAATTTGTTAATAGAACAATCTCATATTTTGACCACCCTGTAAGAAATTTTGTTACAACAAGCATCTGTTTAAGTATGCTAAATAGTCTATTATTAAGATCCAAGAAGGAATTTGTTACTGATTCTTAGATTCGTAGATATTTATTTTTTTCTAAAACCTTACATTTTCATAAAAATCGAAATAAATCAAAACACCCTGTATTTAGGTATAGGGAACCCTTAGAAAAGTATAGCTTATTTTTTAAGGTCAATTCAGTAATGTCATCAGATATGGTGCATTCTATAAGAAAAAATATAACTTTCATATACCACTCTTTTTTGGAGCACCCTGTATAATTCACATTATTTTTAGGTTGTAGTATTAAAGGCCCTGTATATTTCTGTGAAGAAATTTTTTTAAAATATCAAGTGGTTTTTCGCACAGAGACCGAGGCGGATAAGGTGAACAACCCTGTATAATAATTGTATAATTGGTAACATACGACATTACATATCCAATAATTTTTATCCATTTATCAAATCAGTGCACTTCGACCTTATATCGGAACGTCTACTATAACGTTTTTTTTTTGAGGACAGATAGAGACTTTTTCACGATAATGATTTAAAACTTTGTATGCCAGAAGTTTTTAAATTATTATGGATTTGCATTGTTTTGCCAGTGACAAGTGCTTCTGCAAAAAGAAGTTTCTCCGCGCTAAAAAGGATTAAAATTATATCAAAAATTCAACTGGACAGACACGGTTGAGTAATATGGCAAAAGTTTCAACTGAAAATTCATTTATGAAATCGCAGGATGAGAACGTTTTTTATACGAGGTAATACATGATTTCGCAGAATGTACTGTAGACGACCTCACGTTATAACGCCACAAAATCGACCTTCTGGTCATTAAAGAGAAACTAACACCGTACTAATAATATTCCTCAAATGTAGGGTGCCTCACCATCTTGTACTATCATGAGACGTCCCTGGTTTTGTACCGGTAAAAACTTTAGACCATTTACGAATATCAACAATTAGTCACGTTAACAATATTCGGGACGATCATAAAATCTAGTGTAAGCAAAACAATGTGTCCAAATCAATAATAGATATTAATATTTAGTCCATTGAAATGTTACATTTAGTGTGCATTTCTTAGAGGAGTCAATTTTATTTTTTTAATATCTAGGAGGGTTCAGTAGAAGCTTAAGTTCAAGTTTTTGGGGTTGAGGCCCTTGTCCCCCGGCCGCCATCTTGGAAAAAGAGGTGCAAAGGGCTTTCGCGCTGTATCTCGTAAACTAGCTACCCTACAGAAAATTTAATTTAACATAAAATAAAGAAAATTAAATTTTCTACAATTTTATATCTATTACTTTTTATCGTAAAGTGACCAACAAAAAAGTTATAAACAAAAATAAGAGAAAATTTTGTAAGAAATTTCCTTTTGGAGGTTATAACTTTTTTTACGTTCATTTCACAATAAAATATCATCATAGCGATTTTGTAGAGGATTTTTTAATAAACAATTTTCACTATAAAGTTGTTTAATTTTATTTATTATCTAGGTTTTACAACGCTCCAAACTTGACCAGATTCTCGAATTCTCGTAGAAAAATAATGCTTTTTTATCTATAATATTAGACGAGCGGCATTAACCATTATGCCAACCACGAAAATCAAATTTAAGGTGAATGATCAATGTTGGTCTATTTTTATGTTTTCGAGGTCGCTGAATCCGAATATGAAATTTATTTTTATCTAGAGTTGGTGGAACATGTTAAAAAAATGAATTTTATACAAAAATGCCAAAAATCAATTTTGATGATTTTTCAAATTTACCTCGCTGTATCTTTGGTCGCTGTAAATATTTCCTTTTAAAAATTTTACTGTGTCATCTTTGAAGTATGTAGTTAACAATGAAATTTGTGCAAAATGTTTAAACACATTAAAAAAGGAGTTGTTAATTTATTAACATTTTGTCATCATATTTCGTTAGTTTCATGTTTACTTAAAAAAGTTGAGTGACAAACTTTTTAGTTTATAATTTTAACCAACACAACAATAAAATATAGTTCATGAAGAAGTTTTTGGAAAATTTTAAGTCAAAATATATAATAGGAAAAAAGTTATGTTACTTCATATACAAGCGGCACACCCCAAAAAACGCTTATATCTCGAGATCCTGACCACGGTGTGGTGAATGGCTAATTTTTATCATACTTTATGATTTTGATATCAAAAATCGTTTTTTGCTCTGCTTAAGAATTTTGCATTTTGCGGTTGCCTCATTCTTCTTCTGAAGCGGCGAATTTATCCTCAAACAACTTCTTGGGGGTTTTCTATATATGCTTAGAGTTATAAGTTTTATAGTGGGAAGAAAGGTCAAAAACAGATTAATAATAGCATAGGAATGTTAAAATCATAATAAATTGTATGAATAAAAAATATATATAGATAGAAAAGTAAGCCTAACTTTTTTTTTATTGTATCCCTATGAGCATTCGAGAATCTGGTCAAGTTTGGAGCGCTGTAAAACCTATATAAATAAATAGAATTAAACAAGTTTATAGTGGAAATTGTTCGCTGAAAAACCCTCTACAAAATTGATATAATATTATTTTATTTTAAAATGAACTGAAAAAAAGTTATCCAAAAGGAAACTTGTTAAAAAAAATTTACATATTTTTAGTTATATCTTTTTTGGTGGTCACTTGACGATAAAAAGTAATAGAAACAAAATTGTGGAAAATTTAATTTGCTACATTTAATGTTTAATTAGATTTTCCGTAGGGTTGGTAGTTTACAAGATATAGCGCGAAACCCCTTTGCACCCCATTTCCAAGATGGCGACCGGGGGACAAGGATGGAGACCCCAAAAACTTGAACTTAAGCTTCGACTGATCCCCCCTACACATTAAAGAAATAAAATTGACTCCTCTAAGAAATGCAAGGTACGGCCTAAAAAATGTAACATTTTAATGGACTAATTAAACATTAGGTACTCAATATTTCGGCAACAACTGGAAAACTAAAGAATTATCTGAAATATAAAGCCCATAACTACACTTTGTAGGTTATAACAGCCTTGGCCCTTTCCACTGGGAAATATTTTGCAACGCACTAAACAATATAGCCCCGAAAGTCGAAATTTATATTCCGAAAGATTGCCCCCGGTAGATGCGGAGGCTGAGTAATCGCCGGATATAATTCAGTGCATCGTGCAATTGTAGATGTCGCTAGGGAGGCACTCGTCACCCGGTAACGTTAATTTACGCGGCTGCGGCAACGTGAACCTGTGTTGTGGGAGGAACTTACGGACTTTTCAGGGGGATTGTTGTGGCTTGCCGTTCACGATTTACCGATTCACATGCTGTTTTTAAGCCACTAATGATGCACCGCATCAGTGTACGAACGTGGTGGGAGAAGCGATGGAGCTTTTGTAATGTGGCGAGTTGAATAGAAAGATCAAACGCAGGAACAATAATTGGTCTCATTCAAGTCGCTATTATTCTCGACTGCAAGACTTTCCTTTCTTTTTGTGTCGTAACTATCATCCTGCAACGAATATCGGTTCTATTTTTTAAAATGGGTTTAAATTATTCCCCATTTTCAGCATTTTTGAAAGAGTAAGATTTCTATGCCTTACCAATTTAGATCAGTCTAATCAAACAGATTATTCCTTAACGATGAATTTATACAGAATGTCCGGATAAAAACGAAAGCATTATCAGGAACTACGACAACATCTTTGAAAAACCCAGCAAAAAGTCAATTTTTGGTCCAGCAAATTCGGTCCAGTAATATATATGAAAAAAACAATTTCAAAATTATTAATATATTTAGTTGGTTACTTATTTATCAGTTGACCAATTGGTGGAACTGAAGAACTCTGGGGTACATATGTTAGTTTAAAACATTCCTTCGCATTCCGAAGTATTTGTAGAGAAATTGGTAGGCATTAGTTGACAATTCGTTGACGTAGATCTTTTAAAGATTTGGGTGGTTTCTCTAGATTTTACTTTTTAGGTGTCCAACAAACAAAATTCAGCAAAGACAAATCTTGTGACAGATGAGTCCTCTCTCTTTCTAATTCTGGTCGTCCATTGGAAGCGTAGTCGCGCGACAATCCTAACAAATGAAATGTAAGTAATGGTCGATTTCTCATACCTGAGTTAATCTACAGTTTATATGTTTGACGTTCATCCGTGAACTTGGTTTTGTTTGGAAATGCAATTCTCATTGTCAGTTCATGTTCTACAACGTAACTAGTAGCTTTCGAGAAATGCCAATAGATGGCAAAAGGTAAAACTGTCGCCATTATGTATGACCTTTTTTATGATATTTCTGAATAAAGTTAAATTTAAGTCAAAAATGAATAACCATTTTCAATTTCGTTGCAAAACGAAAACACAGCCGAACCATATTCTAGTCCAATCAGAGAGTGCTGTAAGCACCCCTACCGGTTTCGAAACTTATTAGACTCTCATCAGGAGGCACATATGCTGCTCTCCCTGATCCAACCAAAACAAACCCCAACGTGCAGTCCCGGATGCGAATTTACAAAACCTATACCATTTCAGTCATGCCAGCGACTGAATTCGAATAGGGTTTGTATGCAGAATATTAGTTACATATCCTATACCATTTCAGTCATGGCAGCGACTGAATTCGAATAGGGTTTGTTTGCAGAATATTAGTTACATATCCTATACTATTTCGGTCTAGAAATTAACTGTAGTGGTGTAGGATTTGCAAACGAAATTTTTGATTATTATTGAGCAAATATCTATACTGTTTCAGTCATGTACGTAAAACTAATCAAATATTTACTAAGTGGATTTATTTATCATAAAATTTAGATATGTTTTGAAAATTAAAATGAATAGTATATATTTGGATAATATTAAAAATTAAAAACAAATGAATAATTACTAATGTATGAATATATACAGTATGTCCCTGTAAGTTGGAACCATATGGAAAAAATTTTTATTAACGATTTTACGCAAAAAAGATATTCTTCATAAAAAGTTCTGCATGGTCTAAAACCGAAGATGCAATCATCTGATATTAAGTTTTATTAATAGTATATGAGAGATGTCAAAAAATATGAATTTCTGTCAAGAGTAAAGTATCTTTATACAGAGAGGGGCTAAGTTATGGAATAAATTCATTTTATCTAAAATGGACGACTTGGGAAAAAAATCCCGAAACAGGTCGATTTTATTTTTAAATTACAATTTTTTGGCATATATTTCATACTAGTGACGTCATTCATCTAAGCGTGATAACGTAATAGATGATTTTGTTAAATGGGAATAGGGATCGTGTGGCAACTAATTTGAAAGTGTGTTCAATTCTCTGTTCAGTAATATAAACAATAATATCATTATGTATACCAATATAAGGTGACCAAAAAAATATTTTTTAATTAAATTAATTGACGCAAAAAAGAAGAATGTATGTAATTTATTTAACTCAAAATACATTTTACTGCTATCAATAAATAGAGAAAAAAATGTTTATTTCACAAATAAACATTCCGCCTTGCTTAAATTAAATCACAAACAGCCTCCCACGTAACTCTTGGCAGTTTAAACATTTAATTTAAGCAAAAAACCAATGTTTATTTGCCAAATAAACAGTTTTTTCTATTTTCTGACAGCGATAGAAAGTATTTTGATTGAAGTAAATTGCATACATTCTTCTTTTTTCGTCAATCAATATAATTCAAAAATTGTTTTTTTGGCCACCCTGTATAAATAATGATATTTGTGTTTATATTACTGAATAGAGAATTAAACACACTTTCAAATGAGGTGCCACACGACCCATATTCCTATTAAAAAAAAATCATCGATTACGTTATCACGCTCAGATGGACGACGTCACTAGTACCTATGAAATATATGCCAAAAAAATTATAATTTAAAAATAAAAATCGACCTGTTTTCCATATGGTTCCAACTTACAGGGACATACTGTATACATATATTCGTACATTAGTAATTACTCATTTGTTTTTAATTTTTAATATTATCGAAATATATATTATTAATTTTAATTTTCAAAACATATCTAAATTTTATGATATAACAATAAATGCACTAAGTAAATATTTGATTAGTTTTACTTGCATGACTGAAACAGTATAGAATATGTAACTAATATTCTGCATGCAAACCCTATTCGAATTCAGTCGCTGTCATGACTGAAATGGTATAGGATATGTAACTAATATTCTGCATACAAACCCTATTCGAATTCAGTCTCTGCTATGACTGAAATGGTATAGGTTTTGTAAATTCGCGTCCCGGATTGCAACGAACGAAATGGCATAGATGCCCTAGCGGCAGCTGCTAGCAAAAAGACTAAGTTTTCACTCTAATGACATATAAAACAACATAATGCTATTCTACATCCCACCAGAATGAAAACAATGGGATGGGAATGGGATCATTCTCGTTGGAACTTTACCGCGCTGATCAGATGAGACGTGAATTGTAAATTGTAGAATTCCCTCATCTTCCTTAATCTCAGCATCCATATGGCTTGCAAATTGTAGAAGCCTCAGAGGTGTAACCAGAGAAGGTTCCCATTGTTTTCATTCTGGTGGGATGTAGAATAGCATTATGTTGTTTTATATGCCATTAGAGTGAAAACTTAGTCTTTTTAAATTTAAGTATTTATAGTCAAACAGTCATTTTAATAGTTATAAATAAATCTAATAAAAATAAAAATAATGTTATCGTTTATCGTTATGCTTAATATAACGTTTCATCTCAAGTTACAATAGCACAACGCATGCGTAATCCTTGCAATCATCTGAACTGGGTTCAGTGGATTCTGATCGGCCGAATTTCAGCATTCAAGTTAAATACGGGGTGGATTACCCCAGGCGTAACACTGCCTGGGGTAATTGTGGGGTGGATCGAGTAGCTCTGCGGTTACCACAGCCGGTCCCAAGCCCGGATAAAATGTGGAGGGTGATTGGCCAGGTTAGCAACCTACCAATCGTAAAAACGAATACTGCTCAAAGAAACAATGTGAAGCCTAGGAACCAGATTGATAATATGAAGACGACCACGGCAAGAAATAAGGACACAAGAAAAACCTTCAAAACCCAGATGAAAATAACCACTTGGAACATAAGATCGCTCAACACTAGGGATCAAGAAATAACCCAAGAGCTAAAAGAGAAAAAAATAGATATATGCGCTCTACAGAAGACCAAAAAAAAAGGAAAAGGCCAGTCAAAATTAGGTTAATATATACTAATCTACAGTGGAGTAGCAAAAGAAAACAGGGCCAAAGAGGGTGTAGCCTTACTAATACACCAAAGATACCAAAATAACATCAAAGAGTGTCAATATGTATCAGATAGGATTGTCACAGCAAAAATTAGAATGGAGAAAGAAAACCTGAACATCACCGGAGTATACGGCCCAGAAAATAGTAAGCGCCAAACATCAAGGAAAATATTCTATGATCAATTGCAACAAGTAGTAGATCAAGTTAGAGGAAAGTTGATAATATTGGGGGATTTTAACGCTTGAATAGGCAACCAAGTAATACTTGGAATTAAACAAAAACATAATGAGAATGTCAAAAACGAAAATGGAGAACTGATGATAAACTTCTGCAGGAATAACGAACTTCGAATAAACAACACATTTTTTGACCACAAAGACCAACACAAATATACATTCAATAATACCTGTAGACAAAGATCTATAATAGAATATGTTGTAACTAACAGAGATCCATTTGATCCATCAAAAATAATTGGCGCAAGATGCCTCAACTCAGCAGATGTAGATAGTAACCACAGCCTAGTATTATGTAAAATTAGAATCACCATGAAATGCTTCACACCTAAGAGAGTGACACCAATACGGAATCCACGGAGTACTTATAAAGAAAAAGAATATCAGAGAAGATTGCTGATAATGAAATACTAGAAAACCATAACATCGAGGAAAGCTGAGAAAAACTCAAAAGTAACATAATTAACGCAGCAACAGAATCACTTGGAGAGAGGAAAGTAACGAATACCAATATATCAAAAAAGAAAACCCCATGGTTTTGAGAGGAAGTGAAGATAAAATTTAAACAAACGAAGAAAGCCTTTGACAATACAGAACACAACAAACACAACAGGCATACAACCACTATAAAAGAATTAGAAACGAAACAAACACTAGTCAGACAAATAAAAAGAGAACACTGGGAGAGTTTCTCAAAACAGATGGAACACGACTTCTACGGAACACAAAAGAAAATATGGAGAATGATCAGAGGACAAAGAAAAGAGATGAACGAACTAATAAAAACGAAACACATTCAGAAGAAAACTTGGGCAGTCTATTTTCGATCTCTGTTTGCTAAAGATAACGATAACGAACCACCAACACCTGAAGTGACAACAAACGAAGAAGTAAATATTAAAGAAGCAGAGGTAACGGAAGCATTAAGGAAATTAAAAAATAGAAAATCACCAGGAGAGGACAGAATATCGAATGAAGTCCCAAAGTATGGAGGACAAGACCTGACCAAACAATTATTAAAACTAATCCAAAAAATAATAGAACAAAACAGAATACCACAAGAAAGGAGATCAAGCATCCTAATACCTCTCTTCAAAAAGGGAGAAAAATCGGACTCGGAGAATTACAGAGGAATTAATTTATTAAACACAACAAAAAAATTAACGACCAAAGTGATAACAAACAAACTGAATAAAATTATAACATTAGCAGAAGAACAACAAGGTTTTAGGTCGGGAAGATCATGCACCAACGCTATATTTATAATGAGGCAGATTCAAGAAAAATCGTTAGAATACAACAAACCGGCATACTTATGTTTCGTGGACCTTAAGAAGGCATTTGACAGGTTCAAATTAAAGGACGTTATCCATTTATTGTACGCAAGAGAGGTACCTCTAGGAATAATTAAAACGATCGAAAATATCTACCAGAAAAACAAAATAAAAGCAAAAGTAGATGAAGGACTAACTGACCCAATTGAAGCTGGCAATGGGAATGGGATAAGACAGGGAGATTCCCTGAGTCCTCTGTTGTTCAACCTGATTATGGACGAAATAATAAAAAAAGTAAGAAAAAAAAAGGATACCAAATGGGAGAAAAACAACTTAAAATAATCTGCTATGCAGACGACGCAATACTAATCTCTCAAAGTGAAGATGATTTTACAATGTATGCAGCACGAATTTAATATAACCGCTAGAAAACTTAACATGTTAATTTCCCCAAAAAAGACTAAATGCATGGTTATAACAGCAGATCTAATAAGGTGTAAATTAGAGCTGGAGGGTCAAATAATAGAACAAGTCATGGAGTTTAAATATCTAGGCATCACACTATGTAGCTACGGAAAGCTCGAAACCGAAGTGGAAGATCAGGTGAATAAAGCAAACAGAGCCCCAGGTTGCCTGAATGAAACAATATGGAGAAATAAAAACATCGGAAAAGAAGTGAAAGGCAGAATTTACAAAACAGTCATCAGACCAATAATGACATACGCGGCAGAAAGACGACCTGATACAGAAAGGATAAAAAGAATGCTAAAAACAGCAGAGATGAAAACATTGCGAAGAATCGATGATAAGACGCTGTGGGATAGAGTTAGAAGTACAGATATACGAAGGAGATGCAAGGTGGACAACATTAATATCTGGGTGAAAAGTAGAAGAGTAGAATGGAACGACCACATAAGCCGAATGACAGCAAATAGAGTAGTAAGGACGGCGACAGACGGTTCCCCAATAGGAAGACGATCAGTGGGAAGACCACGAAAAAATGGAATGACAACTTACTGGAGGCACATTAAAAACAGACAGAGTAATGTCTATATAAAAAGAAGAAGAAGAAGAAGAAGTTGAACGTATTTTTAACTGCCATCGGTTGAACGTAAATTAAGAAAGACGATTTTGACGTTCACTAGAAGTTCTGGTTAAACTCGAGTTGCGTCGAGCCCTATAACAGCCTGTAACAGCCCAGTTATATTTGCTATGCTATAACATAACATGTTACAGCAAATTAAAATTTGGTCATCGTAATTTATTCAAATTCATAATACACCTCAAAACACATAAGCTCCTCTTTGCGGTGGATGTGAAAATTGGCATTCCGATTTTTGCAGAAAAAGTTATGCAATGATTTTAGTATCCAACCATACCCCCTCTTAGATCGATCGGGAATACTTGTAATTAAATAAAAAATTACTATCGTTTTTTTTTTCTAGTTTTCTTGTTTGTAACTTTAAAACAGTTCAGTTTGGAGCAAAGTCGTAACGAAATAAAATAGCCATAATTCAATTTTCTGTAAATACGACTGGTTAAAAATGTTTTATAATCAATGTTGCAAAATAGCAATAAATACAAAAGACAGGGAGAATCAAGCCTTTTTATATTCAATGTTTTTTCAACCACTTAAATTGCACTTGGGACTTTTTTTCTTACCAAGGCTTACCGAGTCTTTTCCAACGCCAGTTTTTGAACATAATTTAAAATAATAGTCCGGAATAATACAGGTATTTGTTGACAAGCCAAAAATTGTGTACAATTTTAAAAAATTCCCAAAATTCCCAAAGCTCCCCAAATAATCAAATTTCAATTTTATGAAGTACGTTGGATAAGTGAAGTGCTCTTTTATATATAAAAAAATTTGCAAACTATATACACTACTTTTTTTGTTAAGCAAGATTTTAAAGAATTTGGATTTAACAAAAAATAGGTTTAAAATTTTCTTAAGCGAAATCTATTAAATCTAGACTGTTTTATGGTACTATCTACTGCGAATACGTCTATTTAGTCCAGAGAAATAAGATTTTTCTCGTGACACATCCCCCTCCCGACCGAAACCAAATTTTTTAAGTAGTATAGACATCTATATTAATAAACTTTATGTTTCCTGCAGCGGATTTTGATGATATACATAGTTATAAACAAATGAAGATCAAACTTTCGCTTTTTTCGTCTATAACCAAAAAGTTAAGCATTTTAAACAAAAAGAGTAATAAACTCATAAATCGTCTAAAAAATTTCAATATGGCGTTCGCTGAATATGTCTATACTTATTGGTTGCTTAGAAAATTGCAAATTAAATCATAAATTTTGAGTTTTTATAAATATTCATAACTTATGTAAAAATTAGCTTAGAACCTTCTTATTACACGAATTGCTCAGATTTCTGGTGCTTAAATTATATTTTAAATTTCAAAGCAACTGGTCAAATAGTTTAAAATTTATTTAATTTGTTTATCCCAAATTTATTTTTTGCAACACTATAAGTCAGAAAATTATGAGGTTACAGTAAGACTTCTGACAGTTTATGGAAGAAGAAAATTTATACTATTGACTTAATTAAAAAAAATGACAAAAAGTAATTTTAAACAGTGTAAAATTATTTTGCAAAAACACGTCGACTTTTTGCTTACTTATAAACAATTAGAATAACTTTTTAACCGTTACCCGTAGAAAAATTATTTCTTCAGATTTGGAAAGACTGAGATTTTATACCCATTTAGAAAGAAAAACAATTCTGCCGTGCTAAGCCCAAAGGCGGTAACTGATTTTTTATCGAAAATGAGATTGTTATATTTCTACGTAGATTATATGTATTTAGAATATTTTTACCAAGTCCTTAGAGTTGTAGAACTATTATAATGGGTGTCTAGAATATATTTACAAAGTCTTTGGAGTTGTAGAAGCATTATAATATAATGAAACCTACCTAGAAATACAAAAATTTCATTTTCGATAAAAAATCAGTTACCGCCTTTGGGCTTAGCACGGCAGAATTGTCGTAGGACAATTAGGGACGAAGTTAGCCCCCCCTTGTTTTTAATTCACATGTTTTTGCAAAATAATTTTGCAGTAATTATAATTATTTTTGTCATTTTTTTTTTAATTAAATTAATAGTATAAAACTTCTTTCATAAACTATCCAAAGTACTAGTGTAACTTTACCATTTTCTGACTTATAGCCTTGCAAAAAAATTAATTTGGGATAAACAAATTAAATAACTCTTAAACTATTTGACCAATTGCTTTGAAATTTAGGGTATTATTTATGCACCAGAAGTCTCAGTACTCCGTGTAATAAGAACGTTAATTTTTACATAAGTTATGAATATTTATAAAAACTCAAAATTTTTGATTTATTTTGCAATTTTCTAAGCAACCAATAAGGATAAACATATTCAGCGAACGCCATATTGAAGTTTTTTATACGGTATATGAGCTCCTTACTCTCAAATTTGTTTAGAATACTTAACTTTTTGGTTATAGACGAAAGAAGCGAACATTTACCGGTTTTTGATCTTCATTTGTTTATAACTATATATATCATCAAAATCGGCTGCAGGAAACATATAGGTTATTAATATAGATGTCCTTACTACTCAAAAAATTTGGTTTCGGCCTGCAGGGGGTTGTGTCACCAATAGAATATTTTTTTCCTTATTTCTCTGAACTAATTGTCCTAGCCCACTGTAAATTAGGGTACATTACCCATTAGAATGTACGGATTGCTATAGAAATATTTTAAGCTGATATTATTTTGATTTTCTTAATAGTATATGGCGTATTTGATTTGCACCTTGTACAATTAATATATCATGTTACATTTATGAATCACCCTCCTTAATTTATTGTCAGAGTATACTAGTAATTTATATGTGATTCCTCAAGTTCTTTGTTTATCACAATCTTATCGACATCCGGATCGACTGTTACCCAAAAAATTCGTGTTCTATGGGTCAAAATACATAAAAAAACTTGGATTAGTCCATCTGAATTAATGAGGCCGTTGTACCTCCACTGATTTTTCGCAAAACAAAACATTTTTTTTGTATTTTTTGGGCCATTCTAACCAAAAAATGTATTTGCAAGTTTTTTTGTATGATGCATAGTTTTCGACATAAACGTGGTTGAACTTTCAAAAAATCAAATAATTGCAATTTCTGAACCCGAATAACTTGTGATTGAAAAATAAAATAGCAATTCTGCTTACCGCATTTGAAAATTCAAGTCAAATTCTATCGGTTTTGATTACTTTCATTGCTAAAAATTAATTTTTTTATTGTTAAACAAAGCTATGAACACATAGTGTTAAATGATGTTTTCAATGTATTTCTCATTTGAAATCCAACAAGTAGGCGCGCATACAGACAATTTCTACGTAGATTACGTACAATAAAACGCATTCATTGGGCACGGGAAACACTATGTGTTTATGGCTTTGTTTAACAAATAAAAGCTTAATTTTTAGCAATGTAAATAATCAAAACCGTTAGAATTTGACTTGAACTTTCAAATGCGGTAAGCAGAATTGCTATTTTATTTTTCAATCAAAAGTTATTCGGTTTAAAAAATTAATTGCAATTTTTTGATTTTTTTAAAGTTCAACCGCGTTTATCTCGAAAACTATGCATCCTACGAAAAAACTTGTAAGACCATTTTTTGCTGAGAATCACCCAAGAAATACAAAAAAAAATATTTTGTTTTGCGAAAAATCGCTGTTATGTAATTCCTCAAGTTCTTTGTTTATAACAATCTTATCGACATCCGGATCAACTGTTATCCAAAAAATTCGTGTTCTACGGGCCAAAATACATAAAAAAATCTTGGGTAAGTCCATCTGAATTAAAGAGGCCGTTGTACCCCCCTGGCGACAGGACTATACTAGTTTTCGGTATTGTTTTCATTTTCACTGAAGTAACAGCGGAATAACGACTGTAAATTACAACTTTTTGTATAATGGTAGAAAAATATTTGAATTGGGCCACATATTCATATCATAATAATGGTCACAATAAATACTATTTACTTGTAACAGCAAAATCAACAAATTTTGCTGATTTTCGCGTTTGTAGTAAATTCTGTTAAGTATTAAATTCGTTTGAATTTGTCTGAAAAAATACATTAACCGTCGTTTAGTAGATTCGGTAAAAGTTGCTAACAACTGATAAAAGAGCACATTGTTTGGATGTCGCCATATCTCGTAAATCAGCGAGATTCTCATTTCAGATCTGGCAAGGCGAGACGGGACCAAGGCTTTTAATGTTGATTTGAATCTATGAATTTGATGAGTTTTATTTATCAGATCATTTAAGTACGCTGTGGCAGAAGAGCAGCACCAGACTAGTCTGGGATAATTTCAGGAAATGGAAAGCGAAATTAAGAACTGCGAGAGGAAAAATGTCCTCGGAGGATGTGCCAATTACGTTAGTGGATATTATATCGATTAGGGGATAATGGCAGTGCTGGTTTCCCTTAAGTATTCTCCCCGTCCTTTTTATCAGTCGACTCTAATGTAATAGTGGTGGTTTAAAAGTTCGCTAAAATGAATCTAATTAGTTAAAAGCCACAGTAAATTGTTACTTATGTAAATGATGTTTGCGCAATAAGGTGGAGTTATTTATAATTACGAATCAAAACAATTTTAACTATTCTACAGGGTAGATTATCGAATATTTCTATTACTGAAAGCTCTTGTGTTCCGCCATACGTTTGCTAAAAGGATCTACCAGATTGGCCGATGTAAGTTTTTGTAGTCAGCACAGGTTTGTTCACAACAATGTGTAAGTGTTTCTTCTTTGGGCTTTTGTTGTTAATATATTTTCATTAGTTTATGTTTGTCCTTGAAGTTATTGTTATCCATTTGTTTTGTATGATTTGGTAAATATTATATCAACCAGGGGATATTGGTTTTATGAGTTAAATAATGATTTTATTTATGCTTTAGGATATAATATCATATTTCAACTATTAAAACCACCCTTGTTGAAGCTATATATAAAAAGTTTATTTATCCTAAAAGAATGATTTCGGCTTGCATCGATTTGCATAAAAATTTGGGATTAGTATCATCTCACCCTGTACTTTATATTCTATATCATGTGCATCTCTTTGTTTTGGCCTTTTCAACTGCTTCTCATGATTTAAACATATTGGCCAGGAAATGAAGCTGAAAAAATGGCAAAACCTCGCAATTTTTTTATCCAGCATCGATTTGTACAAAAAATTTGGGATTAGGCTCATTTTACCTTCTAGTCCATTTTCTATATTGAGCCGTTGTACGCTTTTGGTTTTTTAAGGGTGATAACTACCCCTAATTGTAAAAAAATATTAAATAATATTTTAAATTTTAATATGGTCAACATGTGATTTTTATTGGTTAAATAATGATTATTTATGCTTAAGGATATAATATCATATTTCAACTCTTAAAACCACCCTTGTTGGAGCTATATATAAAACGTTTATTTATCCTTAAATAATGATTTCGGCTTGCATCGATTTGCATAAAAATTTGGGATTAGGATCATCTCACCCTGTACTTCATATTTTATATCATGCCCAAGGTTGATTAGTTTTTGTATCGTTGATTATTTTAGGGGTGTTAACTACCCTTATTGTTAAAAATTATATAAAACATTGTAAACCTTAATATGGGTATTAAAGTCTAATTTTGTTTGCAAAATGGGAAAAATGCAAAGTTTTTCCGTTATTTGGCATTGAATATTTCAAATTATGCATTTGGCGAAAAAAGCTAACTTTTAACATGCCGTATCTCAGTTTGTATTTTGTTCCAGAAAAATTATAAAAAAGGATTTTGCTTGTGTTTGTAAAAGATACAAATTTTAAAGCCACAGTTTTTTGATTAAATGTATATTTTTTGAGTTATTCTCAAAAAAAACCTTTAAAAAGTCGATCTCCTCGTCGAAAGAATGTTAGCTTCAACCGCGAATAACTCGAAAAATATTAGTTTTACGAAGAAAACGTGAAGAACATTTTTTTCTGAGAATTACATTGTTTATCGATTTCCATGGTCAAAATGTAATGAAAAATTTCCGCCCCCGAGATGGGGTGGCAACCACCCCTAAGGTTTTAGCGTACAGCGGCATGATATAGAAACTGATCCTTGAGCTATTCCCTACCTTCTGTGAACATTTCAATTAAATCCATGCTGGACGAAAAAATTCCATAATGCTTCAGTTCCTGGCATCATATCCAGTAACATTATTTAATTTCTAGAATCGGTGGTTTGTGTGAATCAACTTTTACTAAATGGCATTGGGAAGAGTATACTTTAACTAGTTGGAGTCTACTTTTACTAGTAAATGTTGAATAAAAATCTTCATTTTATATTTATAATCAACTTTTACTGAAACCAGCCGTTTGAGTTGACTCGAACTAGGAATAGCCAACTCCAACTTAATAATCAACTTGAACTGTAATATATACATATACAGGGTGTAACGAAAATACAGGTCATAAATTAAATCACATATTCTGAGACCAAAAATAGTTCGAATGAACCTAATTTACCTTAGTACAAATATGCACATAAAAAAGTTACAGCCCTTTGAAGTTACAAAATAAAAATCGATTTTTTCGAATATATCGAAAACTGTTAGAGATTTTTTATTCAAAATAGACATGTGGCATTCCTATGGCAGGAGTATCTTAAAAAAGAATTATAGTGAAATTTGTGCACCCCATAAAAAATTTATGGAGGTTTTGTTCCCGTAAACCTCCCCAAACTTTTGTGTACGTTACAATTAAATTATTATTGTGGTACCATTAGTTAAATTCAATATTTCTAAAACTTTTTTGTCCCTTAGTATTTTTTAGATAAGGCAGTTTTTATCGAGTTGCGCCTTCTTTTTTAATATGTTTACATAAAAATTTTATTGGGGTTTGGCTCCTTTAAACACCCCAAATGTTTGTGTATGTTCCAATTAAACTTTTACTGAGGTACCATTAGTTAAACACAGTGTTTCTAAAACTTTTTTGCCTCTTTGTATTTTTTCGAGAAGGCACTTTTTATCGAGATATTCCTCCTTTTTAATATGGTTCAAAATATACCTAAAAATGTAAATCATAAATAAATTTTCATATTATTACCAAGTCTCCATAATCGTTCTTAGCCATATACAAATATGTGGTTGATTTGACAAATATTCAAAATATCTCGAAAAAAATTGACTTTTCGAAAAAGTAATAACAGGCAAATAGTTTTTGAAATATTGTTCTTAACTAATGGTACTACAATAATAATTAAATTGGAACGTGCACAAAAGTTTGGGGGGGTTAAAGGAACAAAACCCACATAAAATTTTTATGGGCTGTCCAAATTTCACTATAATTTTTTATTAAGATACTACTACCATAAAAATGCCACATGTCTATTTGCAATAAAAGATCTCTAATAGTTTTCGATATATTGGAAAAAATCGATTTTTATTTTGTAACTTCAAAGCTCTCTAACTTTTTTTATGTGCACATTTGTACTAAGGTAAGTTAGGTTCAATCGAAATATTTTTGGTCTTAGAATATGCGATTAAATTTATGACCTGTATTTTTGTTACACCCTGTATATGTATATTGGATAAAATATTGATTTTTCGCTATCTACGGTTTATTAGTATTGTACAACATAAAGCTGAAAATATATAACAGCACTGAATTTCAAATGCATTCATACCGAAGCTAGGTCGATGTTATACTTGAATATAGTTTACGAGTCTAATCTAACTGCCTTGTATACTGGTTGGCTGTAGTAAGCTACCTTTATGAATGTCAATTCAATATTTTATGAAATTTAGTTCGTCGCCAAAGCCCATGTAGAGTTTATGGTCGGTGATAACGATAAAAATACTTTACGCCCTGGAAAAGCTGACGTCATTTCCACTCTCGTTGGTCGTTAACGCGGATGTAAAGGGAATGTACACAATTTATCAATACCGAATAAATTGATTCAGATGTTTGTTTGATTTTTGCAAGTCTTTTTGTTTTATTTTCTTTTGTTCCCGAACTGAATTGGAAATACCGATATAATCCCCCATATAGGGATACTGGCGCTTATACGTTTTGTGTACTTAAAATTGAAAATCACGTTATATAGCAGTAAACAGCAAATTTTTAAATGTTTATTAATTTTTTTCATGAGTCACATACAGGGTGCAGCATTGGTGCGTGGAAGTCGAATTACTCATAAATATGTTAGAAAATTGGAGCATAGATGGGGCCATACCTACTTTGAAAATTGAGTGGTACAGTAGACGGTACTGTTGACTAATAGTATAACAAGAATAAGGGTGTATAGTATAACAATATAATATAAATCATCAAACGGTTATATTTTATAGCATACCGTGTGGAGGAACATCATTATGATATTTGAATACCGTCTTGGTGGTGATACAGAGTTAGAGTTGCTACCAAAAATTTGTTTCTCAAACTGATAAACAGAATGAAAATTAATAAAGGACTCCTGAGTGACTTGGCACGAAAATTAAAGACGAAAATTTCAGTATATTGCCCGTAAGTTACCAGCGAGATTTCAAACAGAGGTGCTTATGAAGAGCATAAAAGGGCAGTGGAGTAACTAAAAAATCGGGACTTAACACTGTGTGTCTGTGTAGTTGATTCTTGGTACGTTAACAGAGTAAACCCAATAATCGTCAATCCTCAAAATTAAACGAACAGGACCAAATCGAAGTTACACAGACCAGGTGTTATCTCTCTGCACTTATATAAGTTACAAAACTAAAAAAATCTGCTACGGTCGTATATCTTTCAGCAGCTCCAGCAGATTCTTTCAACTTTCGACGCAGTCTGCCGAGAAGAAATTATTTATAAACTCTTACGAAATCTTCCTTTCAAATTCACTGCTAGATGAATAAAAAAAAAGAATGTGTGTGTACTTTGTACGTACGTAAAAAGTTATACTTCTATTATATAATTTCAACGAAATAAATATACTTAACAGTTACAATACAGAAAATTAACAATAATTACCAAAAATTAACCAAAACAACAATGCCAAAAATTAAAAAAAAAATATGTATGAATCGTCCGGATTTCAACTCGCGATCTCTCGATCTCTGGTCCAATGCCCCACCAACCAGGCTATCAAGGCGCCTATTATTGACGTTTCGCATATACATAATTACAACTCATGGTGACAAGTCAAATATAAAAATAGATATTTTATTATTTTACGCCCAAGGAAGACAAATTCAAAGACACAAAAATTATAATAAATAATACATTTACTAAAAAACACTAATATATTATTTTAATGTCTTATTTACGCTGATACATAGTTTGAAAGATTAGCAACGAACAACATACTATTGAACGTAAAGAAATAAATTATTAATCACCTAGGTAGATCTTGGCCATAGAAATAAGTTGCTTTAAACTGCAGTTAAATATATCGCAGTAAATACTTGAGGCATTATAATAGCTGCACATGACGAATAGAGGAGAATTCAACATAAGGTTAAGTTCTAGCTTGTGTATTTCTAAATGTAATCGAATTTCTTACTGGAGAAGACGGATAAGTTTATAATAAATATACAATAAAATGTTTTTCCACCTACCTCTACCGAAAGTATACTTTTCCGGACCTGATTGTAGGGAGCAAAGTTGTACTTTTCCTCCCTAGGGAGGAAAATATTTTTCCTCCCTAGGGAGGAAAAGTAAAAGTGACGTCATAATATTTCATTCATGAAATATAACTTATTGACGCCCTGTATAATATCTATTTTCTATTACGGAGTATCTATACATTTTAACGTTTATTTATAAAACATCCTGTATTTTGCAGAATGGTAAAAAACAGTAAATTGTTATTTTTATTTAACAATGTTTACATTAATAATTTGACTTATATTTGACAGCTGACAGTTATATTGTACCTACTTGTTGTTTTAGTTCTAATAAATTTTGTTGGTTAGTTACATAAATAAATTAAGTAAAAATGACAAAATGACTTGTTATTTGAGGAAGGTGGAAAAACCATATGTATAACATGGGAGTAAAGTGCCTTTTCCTCCCTTGAATGATTACTGCCCTCCGCTACGCGTCGGGCAGTAAACTTCATTCTCGGGAGGAAAAGTTACACTTTCCTCCCTTGTTATACAAATAGCTATTTATAATACTCATCTTACTGAGGAAGACAAATGAAAAGACACAAAAATTTTAATAAATATATTTACTAAAAACACTTTTCACACCTTTTCTTGCACTGATATATTTATACATAACTAGAAAGATTTAGCAACTAAACGCCATACTGTATGTGTGCGCATGCGCGCAGTATTATGAAATTTTACTCTCAATCGCGCCTAAAGAATTATAACTTCAAAAATATGCTCGCCGACAGAATATTTCAAGTAACTGTGGGATCCGAAATAAGCACCCAAGAAAACAAAAAAAAAAATGGTCTACCACAAGACTGGCTACTCGCAACATTGCTTTTGATCCATTACATCGCAGATATGCCGACAAAAACATCAACAAAATTTGAAAATTAACTGATGACTGGGCTTTATTAACACAAACAAAACCACTAGAAGAAGCTGAAGAGATTCTGATGGAAGACCTAGCGGTTGTGGCAAGTTCCAAAAATGGAGACTTCGGCCCAATGCCTATTAAACCGAAGTAACCTGCTTCCACCTAAACAACAATCTGGTGTCAAGAACACTATTAACGTTCACTTTGATAACACACGACTCAACCAAAATAAACATCCGAAATACCTAGACGTGGTTTTGTTCAGAACGTTAAGCTTTAGAGAACATTTAAGTACAGTTGCCGAGAAGCTAAAAACCAGAAATAACTTCATTTAGAAGCTCTGTAGCACAACATGGGGGGCAGCGACATTCACACTCAGGTCGTCGGGCTTAGTTCTCGTTAATTTTGTAGCTAAGTATTGCGCACCAATATTGATCAATAGTGCTTATGTTCAGAACATTGACGTCCAGCTAAATAACACCCTAAGAATGATAGCTGGAGTAATCAAATCTACACCAACCCATTGGCTACCAATGCTGAGCGACATTCCACCACCACACCTTCGCCGACTCAATCTGCTCACCAAAGGATAAAAGATCTTTAGCAACATGGCGCTGCCGATTCATAACTATATAGAAGATGCAAACGAAAGTCGACTGCGCTATAGAAAATCTCCAATACAAACCGCAGAATCAGCCGCGGGTACCGGGTTCAACATGATCACCAAATGGATCCGTGAATGGTCGGAAGCTCAACCAAATACAGTTATACCTTGCATCACAGAGACACCTCCTGGATATGATCTACCACGTAAGACCTGGTGCACACATAACTGCATCAGAACTCAACATGATCCATGTGCTTATATATTGCACAAATGGGGTGAGCTACCATCACCGTCATGCAGCTGCGGCGGAGTCCAATCTATCAACCACATAATGGAGGATTTCCACCAGCGAGCCTATGAGGGCAGTTCATAAAATTTCTTATTTTTGACGATTGAGTTGATTAACTACACAAACAACCTAGACGTTTGCCTATAAATTGAGCATGATCAAGTATTTTTATATCGAGTCAATTTTAACCTAACATACTGTACCTTGTAATCTTATAAATTCTAATTGTAATCTTGTAATTGAAATCTTATAAAAAAATCTCTGAGGTAATTAAAGTATTTATTTGTTTCGGAAAATTTTGTGTTGTGCGTTAGTCTATCATAGGTAAGAGGTTCTTATTCTTGGATATTAAGTAGCAACCTAACTTAAACTTATTCCAAAAACAAAGTAAGTTATCAATCGAAATAGCACAGAAAACGACAATAATTATCGTTCCCATACCACCAGATTGACAACAGGTGGAATACTTTCTTTGGTTACAACCTCCCGAGAATTTCAAAATTTATAAATCATACAGGATGCCGAGGAAATTAAGATGAGAGAATTTTAAATAATTCACAACCCATCTGCTCAGCGTGGTAAAAGTTCCAACAAGAAAGATTACTTAATACTTAAACAAAAGAGTAAATGAATTAAAAATGTATAAACATACTCAAAATTTCTTTGCAACCCGAAAATGCAGCAGCTGCACAATACTATGGTCAAATCTGAGAGTGCAGGAAGAGTCTTGTTGGGGCTTTTACCACGCTGAGGAGATGAGTAGTGAATTATTTAAAATTCTCTCATCTTAATTTCCTCGGCATCCTGTATGATTTTTCCTGGAGGAATCTGAGAGAAGAGGATATGGGACTACTGATGAGGGGGAAACAACCCCTAAAACCGGTATAGACTCTTCCTGCACTCTCAGATTTGACCATAGTATTATGCAGCTGCTGCATTTTCGGATTGCAAAGAAATTGGGAATGTTTATATATTTTTAATTCATTTACTCTTTTGTTTGAGTATTAAGGCATCTTTCTTGTTGGAGTTTTTACCACGCTGAGCAGATGAGTTGTAGATTATTTTAAAATTCTCTCATCTTAATTTCCTCGGCATCCTGTATGATTTATAAATTTTGAAAATCTCAGGAGGTGTAACCAAAGCAAGTATTCCACCTGTTGTCAATCTGGTGGTATGGACACGATATTTATTGTCGTTTTCTGTTCTACTTCGATTGATAACTTACTTTGTTTTTTGGTAGATGGCCCTAGTTCATCCGTGACATTTCTTTCTTTGCAATTCGGAAAGGCCCAAAGTGTGGTACGTGGAAGAATCTGAGAGAAGAGGATACTGGACTACTGATGAGGGGGAAACAACCTCCGAAACCGGTATAGACTCTTCCTGCACTCTCAGATTTGACCATAGTATTTTGCAGCTGTTGCATTTTTGGGTTGCAAAGAAATTGAGAATGTTTATACATTTTTAATTCATTTACTCTTTTGTTTGAGTATTAAGGAATCTTTCTTGTTGGAGCTTTTACCACGCTGAGGAAATGAGTTGTGAATTATTTAAAATTCTCTCATCTTAATTTCCTTGGCATCCTGTATGATTTATAAATTTTGAAAATCTCAGGAGGTTTAACCAAAAAAAGTATTCCACCTGTTGGTAATCTGGTGGTATGGAGACGATATTTATTGTCATTTTCTGTGCTACTTTGATTGATAACTTACTTTGTTTTTTGGTAGATGGCCCTAGTTCATCCGTGGCATTTCTTTCTTTGCAATTCGGAAAGGCCCAAATTGTGGTACGTGGAAGAATCTGAGAGAAGAGGATATGGGACTACTAATGAGGGAGAAACAACCCCCGAAACCGGTACAGACTCTTCCTGCACTCTCAGATTTGACCATAGTATTATGCAGCTGCTGCATTTTAGAGTTGCAAAGAAATTGAAAATGTTTATACATTTTTTGTTCAAATAATATAAACTCAGGAAATGATTTTGTCACTTTAATAGGATAGGCCGCGTTGACGTTAATATTTATTAAAAAAAAAGTTTTGCAAATTGTCACATAAATGCTACGCTATCCTTAAAAGATTAATTTTATTTATAGGATTATATAAAGATTAATTATACGGATAATCTTATATAAACGACCATATTAGTTTGACCTCAACAGTATAATTACAGATAGTAAAACAATAACTATAAAAAAGAATAAAACAGCTGTTACTGCCATTTTTATTAAAGAAATATATGACAGACATTTATCGAGTAAAAAGAACATTAAGCGAACAGATCTAAAATTAAAATCTCCCTACGTCTAGATCGCCAAACATCCAGACAATATGTTTTATCGTCGAAAACAACATGTTCCCTTTTATCAGTTGTTAACAAGTTTAGTTTGGTCTCTAATCTGCGAAGTTTCTTATCCAAAATATCCATCGAGATGAAATAACCAAAGACTGCTGCACTTGTCAACTTCTTTTGTGTTTTATCTATAAATTTTGTTCGAATTTAACCGATTCGTTTTTCGTCCTTATCGTAAGTGTACGTTAAAAACGTTATTTGTACAGGTCCGGGTGAAAGGTGAATTCATTTCAAGAAATATTAAACTATTATAATGTACTATAAGTACAGCCAACTCCCGTTTATCTGTAAGGTTGAGTGACACGGTTTTCGCGGCTAAAAAATCACGAATAAACCGTAACTGGCAGTCAAACGTTTGAATAAAAGTTGCGAAGTAGCGAACACGCTTAAAAGGCGCAAATTGGAATTCTTTGATCATATAATGCGTCACCCAGAAAAATATGACATACTTCACCTTGTCACGCAAGGTAAAATAATGGGAAAAAGAAGTGTGGGCCGCCGTACAACTTCTTGGCTTAAAAACCTACGCCAATGGTTTGGGAAAACTAGCACTGAACTATTTCGTGGAGCTGTAAATAAGACAGTGATTGTTAATATGCTGGGCAACATGAGAGCCAACGATCGACAAGCGGCCTCGGCACCTTAAGAAGAAAAAAAGGCAGTCAAACACATAAACGCAGAAAATAAAAAATGTGTATTTATAGGCCTGGATCCCGCGTACCAAAAAAAGTTTATTAATAGCAAGCTGAAGATTTGTTAATAGCTTAACGGTGTCTCGTCGGACAAATTTTGATGTATGGGAACACTGGAACATGAGAAGTTTTAATTGTGGAACAGGTTAAAAATTTGGAACGTCAGACTACGAAAACGTTTCATATATTTTATCGGACAGAACTTCCAATTGATTTGTTACCAGTTCATTAAACTCTCATGCAAAAACCAGACTTTTGTTTATCACTAACTGGGCATTTTAATGAGTGGAACACGAAGAACATGTCAAAAGACAGGAATCATGTTGTTTAGTAATAGCAATCTGATTTTTTCATGAGAGTTTAAGAAAAGGGTAACAAATCAATTGGATGTTCTGTCCGACAAAATACGTGGGACGTTTTCGTAATCTGACGTTCCAAATTTTTAAACTGTTCCACAATTAAAACTTTATCAGTTCCAGTGTTCCCGTACATCAAAGTTTGTCGGACTAGACAACGTTAAGCTATTAACAAATTTTCAGCTTGCTATTAGCCAACTTTTTTTTGGTACATGGGATACAGATCTATTACATTTTTGCACTTTTTGAAAGTAGTCTGTCACTTAGTTCTGTTTGTTTAAGAAGAAACAGTAGCGATCAACAGGTAGCAAAAAGGCCTTCCAAGATTGCGGCTGTAATTTTAAATATTTTTTCGAGATATTTGGCACACGTATTCGTAATATAATAAAGAATGGCGGTACAGAGCCCAATTTGAAAAATATATTAATATGTGGAAATTAATCTGAAATTAAATACAATATTAAAAAAAAGAGCCTGTACCGCCATTAAGAAGAACAAAAAATACACTTTCTTCAAATAAACTTTTTTATCCAATGCCTAGATTTTGTATCATTTTGGAACTACTAAAATTTTTTATTTCATTAGTAGTTCCAAAATGACACAAAATCTAGGCAGCGGATAAAAAAGTTTATTTGAAGAAAGTGTATTTTTTTGTTCTTCTTAATGGCGGTACAGGCTCGTTTTTTTAATTTTGTATTTAATTACAGAGTAATTTCCACATATTAATATATTTTTCAAATTGGGCTCTGTACCGTCATTCTTTATTATATTACGAATACGTGTGCCAAATATCTCGAAAAAATATTCAAAATTACAGCCGCAATCTTGGAACGCGTTTTCGCTACCTGTTGATCGCTACTGTTTCCTCTTAAGTGGAAAACCTGTTTCTTTATTCAACACTGCACATTAGTGTCAAGTTTTCTAGTATTCTAGTCATTCACGTGACACAAGGCTGCTTCGTGAGTCACTTGTCCAGTAGGTATAGGCTCCTTTTCTTCTTCATCACTTTTCTCGATTTCTCCTCGGCATTTTCTTATAATGTCTTCATCTGAGGAGGCTCAAATTCCGGGTCGATAGCGTCGCAATTTAACCATGCGTCCACATTCAATACCTCATGAAATGAGTTCATTCAAGTTAAAAGGACAGGCACTTTATTTTCATTTTCTTCAAGAGTTAGTTCGGCACAATGTTCGATATTTGGTAACAATTTTTTTCATGACTTCTTAATTTTGGAAGATTTTGCAGACTCCGTCACAGATGACATGTCGTAAATATTGTCGAGAATAGTAAATGACTTCCAAAACTCTCTTCTCTAAGTCCTTTCTTTCTTCAATTATTAAGCGAAGTAACTTTGTTCTGTAGTTTATCTTCATGGAAGCAATGACGGCTTGGTCCATAGATTGAACTAACGCAGTCGTGTTTGGGAGCAAAAGTTTGGCAAATATTTTTTCTCGTATATGTTTCAGGATATGAGGGGATGTTGTCAATAAACAACAAAACTTCTTGTGGCAAATTGTTTGATTTTAAGTGTTTAGTGAGCAGATTTAACTTCGAACCACTATCGAAATATTTTTTATCCGTTTCCCCTTTTCTTTTGTTGACGTAGTCAACAGGTACTTTAGTGCCCTTAAAAAAACTAGGTTTTCTGCCTTGTCAATCATCGTCAACTTCAGTTTGTGACTTCCTGTAGTGTTGCTGCAGGACATAATCGTGATCCGTCGTTTGCTAGATTTATGACCCACTGATTTACCTTGATTTGCAAACTTGGTAACGACCAATAAGAATAACAACCATTTGCTACCTACCAGGACATAATATAAAAAAACAATTCACACAATTCTTCAGATCTCTTAGAAATACATAATATATACCTATTTCTGGAAGGCGAATCCACCATTTTATTGAATGCTTTTACACATAAGAATCATTATCTGGAACCATATAAATATTATGTTTCCATAAAATATGGAACTTAGAAATAAATTTCTGGCAGGGGAATCCACCATTTTCTTCAGTGCATTTAACAATAATAGGTTTCATAATATGGATATGGATATTTTCTATCATATGGAACATATCGTCGCCTTAAATAGAAAACCTCGTATATCACAAAAACCAAATTTTACAGGAGAGAGTAAAAACTGATTAGACACCTTTAAATAGAATGTTTAATAAAATTTCTTGAAACACTAAAGTAATGATATTACATTTAACATAAAAATACTAAAATTATATCTGTAACTTGTCATTATCACTTTTAACCAGTGAAATACAAGGTTTTCCATTTTAGTCCATTTATATTTACGTGGTTTTCTTGCTTTTGCAGAATATACGTGGTTTTCTTGTACTTGTTTTTATTATTTGCAAGGTTTTCTTTAAGCTCATCACAGAAGAAAATTAATAATTGTTGCTAAATCGATTGTTAAAAATAATTATTAATAAGCAGTGAATATTATTGGAATAATTATTCATTTGATAGTGTTATTTGTGTATTATAGGTATCAAAATTAAAACAATAAATATTTACCCATTTTGAAAGAATGATTTTGGAAAATAGAGATAAACAATAATATTAAAAAAGTATATTTTAAAAAATAAATTTCTTTTATATTATAAAAAAGTATACATTTATTCATATAAAGATACATTATTTTATAATACATGAGCACACACCTCCGCTACAAATAGTGCTGGAGTTTTTCGCGTAGTGAGGAAGGCTATCATAAAAAAGATGTACATCTCTTGGCAAGACGGATTTAATCTCTTGTAGATCAATGAACTTCCTTGATTGAATGGGAATTTTTGTGCTGTGTAGTAGTTTCAATGTAACATCAGCTGCTGGGTTTTTAATCCTGCATGGAAGATCAGAAAAATCATCTGAAAAGTTTAATTTATACTTCACCCCACCATCTAGTCCTGTCGCCAGGGGGGGTACAACGGCCTCCTGTATTCAGATGGACTTACCCAAGTTTTTTTTATGTATTTTGACCTGTAGAACACGAATTTTTTGGGTAACAGTTGATCCGGATGTCGATAAGATTGTTATAAACCAAGAAGTTGAGGAATCACATAACAGCGATTTCTCGCAAAACAAAACATTTTTTTGTATTTTCTGGGCCATTTTAACCAAAAAATGTTCCTACAAATTTTTTCGTAGGATGCATAGTTTTCGTGATAAACGAGGTTGAACTTTCAAAAAATCGAAAAATTGGAATTTTTGAACCCGAAAAACTTTTGATCAAAAAATAAAATAGCAATTCTGCTTACCTCATTTGAAAGTTCAAGTCAAATTATATCGATTTTAATTATTTGTATTGCCAAAAATGTATTATTTTATTGTTAAAACAAAGCTATAAACACCTAGTGCTTGAGTGATGTTTCAATGATTTCTCATTTAAAATCGGACGAGTACGTAGAGGAGGTAAAAGTGCAAGCGGGGCTATTTCTAAGTAGCATGCAATAAAACGCATGTATTAGGCACGGGAAACAGTATGTGTTTATAGCTTTTTTTAACAATCAAAAAATAAATTTGTAGCAATACAAATATTCAAAACAGATATAATTTGACTTAAACTTATAAAGGCGGTAAGCAGAATTGCTATTTTATTTTTTATTCAAACGTTATTCGGGTTCAAAAATTGCAATTTTTCCATTTTTTGAAAGTTCAACCGCGTTTATCTCGAAAACTATGCATCCTACGAAAAAACTTGTAGGAACATTTTTTGGTTAGAATGACCCAAAAAATACAAAAAAATGTTTTGTTTTGAGAGAAATCGCTGTTATGTAATTCCTCAACTTCTTTGTTTATAACAATCTTATCGACATCCGGATCAACTGTTACCCAAAAAATTCGTGTTCTACGGGTCAAAATACATAAAAAAAACTTGGGTAAGTCCATCTGAATTAAGAAGGCCGTTGTACCCCCCCTGGCGACAGGACTAATCAGGCTTATATTGAATGCATCTCAAATCAGTTACCACGGGATCTCCTTTTTTATTTCCCGGTCGAATCGTTGGTATAAACTTCAATGCACTGTACATTTTAAAAAACTGGTGATCCAGGTAGTCAACTTTGTAGGGACTAGGGTTGATTCTTACTGTACCACATACTTCCACATATCCAGCGGGAGAGTATATTTCTCTATGTCTTAGTTTTCGTTCAATAACACTATGAATTGAGTCGCACTCCATTTGTGTGTGCCCCTTTTCTAAATATTTTTGAGTTATTGTCAAACCAGTTTTTTGTGCAATAAGTCTTAGCGCATTGGATAGAATGCGGTTTCTATTCTGGTATGTGCATCCGTCACTATACAAAATCACGTTGTCATATTTGGAGCTGTCAATTTCAGAAGTTATGAAATGTATAATAACAGATGTAAACTCGTCAGCAGTTACTCCTCCCTCGGATTCGTCCCAGAGATAACAAAATGCATTGTTAGTTTTGAGGTCATAAATTGTGAAATTATGTACTTTTAATTTCGTTCGATAGTACAAAGCAGATGCCTTCAATGATGGGCATAAAAGCACAGCCTGTACATCCATAGTAAACACTGCCGTTCTGTTGTCTGTTTTCTCTTTGTCATACTGTTTTTCTTCCCTTGCTTTAGTTTTTTTTTCTAAATGAGTAGAGTATTCTTCTTGAGATAAGTTACCCTTAGTAAAAGAACAGCACAAATCACACTGATCTTTTTTTGGGGAGAATAAGGCAAGATTTAATTCGTCAAACACTGTGTAGAATAAACAATCAGAAGCGATGTAGTTACTTTTTCCTACTGATTCACAATAAGACTTATATTCTCTATAAAGATGTGCTTTAGATTGCCAATTCTGCTCCAAGTACAGTTTCTTAGTAGTTTTTCTGCAATAGTGCGACTCTAGCTTTGGTAAGTTATTAAAGAACTCTTTGAGAATGGTTTTACGTGAGGTATCAGCGTCTTTTTTTTTTCTCTCTATTTACATGTGATCGTAAATGTGCAATATTCTCTCCATCGTCTCCATTTTCCCTTCCCTCTTCATCATCTCCACTTCCCTCTTCCTCTACTTGCAGTTCTACCATCCTGACAGATTGAGTTGTTACCCAGTTTAAAACCGCCCATTCTCCCATACATAAGGTGTTTAGGAACATCTTTTTGCATACACGAATTCTTTGTTGACTCTGATCAACTTTTAAATGATAGTATAAAGAACCCTTTCGTCGCACATTTTCTGACTCTACTTTTCTACGTGATACATTTCTGTTGTCAACTAGTTGCCTAATCAAAATGCGGCGTTCTTCCCAATTTAAGAGCCAATAATCTATGAAAATCCTTTTCCTAATTTTTTCCGTAATTCTATGGCATTGAAAAACTGACTTGTTTTTAGGTTTACATAAACAACGAGACTTCATCTCTCTTTTAGGTCTTTTGATGTCGTACATAATTTGTCCAGTTCATTTTTTCCCCTTTCAGAATACTCTTCACCCTTCATTCTTTTTTCTTTACTCTGTTCTGTCTTCCATATTTGTTTATAAGGCTTTTTATTCCTTTTTCGTTTGCCTAAAACGTCTCTGCTGTTCACTATCTCACATCCATTTTTATTAAGATCCTGCCCTGGCTGTGCATCAGTCGTGTAATTTTCATTGATTTCTTGTATGCGTTCTTGTTCAGGATCTTCACTCATTTCAATTAAAGTTTCATTAGGAATACATGTTTCCGAATTTTCAAAATAATATTCAATTGTCTCATGAGTTGAGTTTTCTTCGGCAGCTAGTTCTTCCAAAATACTTTCTCCTCGTAAGTTATCTTCATCATTCAAATTTATTATGTTTCAACTATTGCTCCTAGAGACGGCGTTATTTTATCCCATTCTGGCAATGACTTGGATAACTCCAGGATTGTTGATTGTTCCGAACTACGATTTAAAATGTCTTCTGTAGGTTTCGAAACCGGTTTTAAAATAAATTCATTTTCTTCGCCACACGGAACAAGTTCGTACTCCATTCTCTGCGAAGTGTTTGGATTATCATGTGAACAGTAATCTGAAAATAACGGAACATTGTTACTGTTGTATTTTCACTAGCATTAAAGTCATTAATGTATTTATATTAAGACGCTATAGTATACTATGAACTCACCCTGAGAAAGAACTGCTAGCGTACTGTATGGGACCATTTTCAAAGTAGGGGATGTTACAAGTAGGGGTGATGGTTGACTACAGTCTTTAATCTCCAAACTTTTTTGCTTTTTTTTCAGGGCTAAATCCACAAGAAGTTTGCTCCGACAACTCATGTCTGCATAAAATAATAGAGCTGTGTTAATATAATGTAATAACCTAACGTAATAAAAATGTGAAATTATGGTCTTTGAAATTATCAGTCTTTGTTCAAATTTATTACTTTAAATCAAAAAACTAAAATAGTAGGTCTAACAATCAAAAAAGAAAAGCTCGTAAATCAGTATAAAACATGTAAAATGGCATGCATTCACTGTGCCACAGTATAGACAGAAAACCCCGTAAATCTGATGTACGAGGTTTTCTAAACAACTATAGTAAACCTAACCTTTTTAAGAGGTTTTCTGTAAACATAACCCTTACAAACTAAGGTATATTGTCATTAAATATAATTAAAAGGTGTATAAAATATTGAATTTACCTGTATTTTATTGTTTTTCTTCAAGAAAATAGTAGAAGATAAAAGCAGCAATAAAAACTTCACTTAAAACAACGAGTACAAGTATGACGTATCTGCGTGGTTTTCTTACTAAACATTGAGAGCTCACTGATATACGTGGTTCTTTTTTTTCTCAATAGAAGGCAGTACGAGGCAGAAATATTTATTTTGACAGCTGTTTTAGGTGAAAGACGAGGTTTTCTATCCACAGAAATAAAAATATCATTTTGGTCCAAAATTGGATATACAAGGTTTTCCAATTAAGGCGACGATATTATTGATAAATGCAATGAAGAAAATGGTGGATTCGCCTGCCAGGAATCTATTTCTAAGAGATCTGTGTAAGAGAACTGTGTAATAGGTCTGGATCCCGCGTATGAAAAAAAAGTTGATTAATAGCAAGCTGAAAATTTGTTAATAGCTTAAGGGTGTCTAGTCGTATAAACTTTGATATATGGGAACACTGGAACCGGGGCAGTTTTAATTGTGGAACAGGTTAAAAATTTGGAACGGTCAGACCACTAAAACGGCACATTTATTTTGTCCGACAGAATAGACTTAAACTCTCGGAACAGATATTAAACTCTCATGCAAAAATCAGACTGCTATTTATCACCTGTCATCATTCCTGTCATTTGACATATTCTACATGTTCCACTCGTTAAAACGCCCATTTGGTGATAAATAGCAGTCTGATTTTTGCATGAGAGTTTAATCTCTGTTCGGAGAGTTAAGTCTGTTCTGTCGGACAAAATACATGTGCCGTTTTCGTGGTCAGACCGTTCCAAATTTTTAACCTGTCCCACAATTAAAACTTCCCCTGTTCCAGTGGTCCCATATATCAAAGTTTGTCCGACTAGACACCCTTAAGCTATTAACAAATTTTCAGCTTGCTATTAATCAACATTTTTTTCATACGCGGGATCCAGACCTATAAATTGTTTGTTTAATTTTATGTCGTGGTAGGTAGTAAATTATTGTAATTCTTATTAGTCCTTACCAATCTGCAAGTAGTATGATGGTGGTTTGGAAACAGTCTTGAGCTGTACCATGACTTTGACTTTTTGTGCATGTTGGGAGTTACGCTTTTGGGCTTATTGTCCGTTGGTATTTCAGAGCGCCACTTTGACGTACTGGGTCATTTGGACAGTCTAGCGATCACTGTACTCAAAATGTTTAACGTCGTACTCATTTGTTCGAGCGATTTCTTCGTTTGTTTCAGCTCGAATAAACATCTCTCATTTGGTTTCGTGTGATGTTAGGTTATAGGATGATCTCATATTAAATAACATCATTCGTTCAAAATTAACGGTTTCAGTCTTTATTTCTTCCCAAAGATGGTTGCGAATGTTTATGGATTTCTTGTAGAAACGTTGATCTATTGCGCCATATAAACCAAACTCGAACCGATTGAATTCTGGGCTACAAGGAAGCCAAGGAAAATCACTAGCACGATCAATCCAGCGTTCAAAAGAAAAGTTGGTGTTTAAGTATGTTCTGACTGCCCTCGTATAATGTAGGGTAAAACATCTTGCGTGAAGCACATATTATGTTGCTTTAAGTTTAACAGCAATTTGTCCAATAGATCAATATTATCAATATCATTATTTGTAAAAAATGATTTTTGAAGTTATACTTCTTTAGGCACGAGGGTAAATTTTTACATTGCTTGGCGCATGCGCACACGGACAGTATGGTATTAGTCGTTCAAACGTTATACGGGATCCGATTGGGTGTTAAAATCATCTGTCAATAATTGTTCAATATGGAGATTATAGATACAAAAATGTTGTGTATATTAGCTTTTATTGTTGTGATGGCAGAGAAAAAAGCAAGTTTATAATTATTATAGTGACTTTTTAAATATTTTTTAAAAGCGACAGGTATGTAATAATTATAAATGTTTCAGTATCCTAATAAAAAATTACATAGATACCTACCTATTTGAAAATTTAAAATGAACCTAATACCAAACTAATATGTAATGCTTTGATTCACAAATCAAATTATGTGAATCAAAGCATTACATATTAGTTTGGTATTAGGTTCATTTTAAATTTTCAAATAGGTAGGTATCTATGTAATTTTTTATTAGGATACTGAAACATTTATAATTATTACATACCTGTCGCTTTTAAAAAATATTTAAAAAGTCACTATAATAATTATAAACTTGCTTTTTTCTCTGCCATCACAACAATAAAAGCTAATATACACAACATTTTTGTATCTATAATCTCCATATTGAACAATTATTGACAGATGATTTTAACACCCAATCGGATCCCGTATAACGTTTGAACGACTAATACCATACTGTCGGTGTGCGCATGCGCCAAGCAATGTAAAAATTTACCCTCGTGCCTAAAGAAGTATAACTTCAAAAATCATTTTTTACAAATAATGATATTGATAATATTGATCTATTGGACAAATTGCTGTTAAACTTAAAGCAACATAATATGTGCTTCACGCAAGATGTTTTACCCTACATTATACGAGGGCAGTCGGAACATACTTAAACACCAACTTTTCTGAACGCTGGATTGATCGTGCTTGTGATTTTCCTTGGCTACCTTGTAGCCCAGAATTCAATCGGTTCGAGTTTGGTTTATATGGCGCAATAGATCAACGTTTCTACAAGAAATCCATAAACATTCGCAACCATCTTTGGGAAGAAATAAAGACTGAAACCGTTAATTTTGAACGAATGATGTTATTTAATATGAGATCATCCTATAACCTAACATCACACGAAACCAAATGAGAGATGTTTATTCGAGCTGAAACAAACGAAGAAATCGCTCGAACAAATGAGTACGACGTTAAACATTTTGAGTACAGTGATCGCTAGACTGTCCAAATGACCCAGTACGTCAAAGTGGCGCTCTGAAATACCAACGGACAATAAGCCCAAAAGCGTAACTCCCAACATGCACAAAAAGTCAAAGTCATGGTACAGCTCAAGACTGTTTCCAAACCACCATCATACTACTTGCAGATTGGTAAGGACTAATAAGAATTACAATAATTTACTACCTACCACGACATAAAATTAAACAAACAATTTATAGGTCTGGATCCCGCGTATGAAAAAAAGGTTGATTAATAGCAAGCTGAAAATTTGTTAATAGCTTAAGGGTGTCTAGTCGGACAAACTTTGATATATGGGACCACTGGAACAGGGGAAGTTTTAATTGTGGAACAGGTTAAAAATTTGGAACGGTCAGACCACGAAAACGGCACATGTATTTTGTCCGACAGAACAGACTTAAACTCTCCGAACAGAGATTAAACTCTCATGCAAAAATCAGACTGCTATTTATCACCAAATGGGCGTTTTAACGAGTGGAACATGTAGAATATGTCAAATGACAGGAATGATGACAGGTGATAAATAGCAGTCTGATTTTTGCATGAGAGTTTAATATATGTTCCGAAAGTTTAAGTCTATTCTGTCGGACAAAATAAATGTGCCGTTTTAGTGGTCTGACCGTTCCAAATTTTTAACCTGTTCCACAATTAAAACTGCCCCTGTTCCAGTGTTCCCATATATCAAAGTTTATCCGACTAGACACCCTTAAGCTATTAACAAATTTTCAGCTTGCTATTAATCAACTTTTTTTTCATACGCGGGATCCAGACCTATTACACAGTTCTCTTACACAGATCTCTTAGAAATAGATTCCTGGCAGGCGAATCCACCATTTTCTTCATTGCATTTATCAATAATATCGTCGCCTTAATTGGAAAACCTTGTATATCCAATTTTGGACCAAAATGATATTTTTATTTCTGTGGATAGAAAACCTCGTCTTTCACCTAAAACAGCTGTCAAAATAAATATTTCTGCCTCGTACTGCCTTCTATTGAGAAAAAAAAGAACCACGTATATCAGTGAGCTCTCAATGTTTAGTAAGAAAACCACGCAGATACCTCACACTTGTACTCGTTGTTTTAAGTGAAGTTTTTATTGCTGCTTTTATCTTCTACTATTTTCTTGAAGAAATACAATAAAATACAGGTAACTTCTATATTTTATACACCTTTTAATTATATTTAATGACAATATACCTTAGTTTGTAAGGGTTATGTTTACAGAAAACCTCTTAAAAAGGTTAGGTTTACTATAGTTGTTTAGAAAACCTCGTACATCAGATTTACGGGGTTTTCTGTCTATACTGTGGCACAGTGAATGCATGCCATTTTACATGTTTTATACTGATTTACGAGCTTTTCTTTTTTGATTGTTAGACCTACTATTTTAGTTTTTTGATTTAAAGTAATAAATTTGAACAAAGACTGATAATTTCAAAGACCATAATTTCACATTTTTATTACGTTAGGTTATTACATTATATTAACACAGCTCTATTATTTTATGCAGACATGAGTTGTCGGAGCAAACTTCTTGTGGATTTAGCCCTGAAAAAAAAGCAAAAAAGTTTGGAGATTAAAGACTGTAGTCAACCATCACCCCTACTTGTAACAACCCCTACTTTGAAAATGGTCCCATACAGTACGCCAGCAGTTCTTTCTCAGGGTGAGTTCATAGTATACTATAGCGTCTTAATATAAATACATTAATGACTTTAATGCTAGTGAAAATACAACAGTAACAATGTTCCGTTATTTTCAGATTACTGTTCACATGATAATCCAAACACTTCGCAGAAAATGGAGTACGAACTTGTTCCGTGTGGCGAAGAAAATGAATTTATTTTAAAACCGGTTTCGAAACCTACAGAAGACATTTTAAGTCGTAGTTCGAAACAATCAACAATCTTGGAGTTATCCAACTCATTGCCAGAATGGGATAAAATAACGCCGTCTCTAGGAGCAATAGTTGAAGACATAATAAATTTGAATGATGAAGATAACTTACGAGGAGAAAGTATTTTGGAAGAAATAGCTGCCGAAGAAAACTCAACTCATGAGACAATTGAATATTATTTTGAAAATTCGGAAACATGTATTCCTAATGAAACTTTAATTGAAATGAGTGAAGATCCTGAACAAGAACGCATACAAGAAATCAATGAAAATTACACGACTGATGCACAGCCAGGGCAGGATCTTAATAAAAATGGATGTGAGATAGTGAACAGCAGAGACGTTTTAGGCAAACGAAAAAGGAATAAAAAGCCTTATAAACAAATATGGAAGACAGAACAGAGTAAAGAAAAAAGAATGAAGGGTGAAGAGTATTCTGAAAGGGGAAAAAATGAACTGGACAAATTATGTACGACATCAAAAGACCTAAAAGAGAGATGAAGTCTCGTTGTTTATGTAAACCTAAAAACAAGTCAGTTTTTCAATGCCATAGAATTACGGAAAAAATTAGGAAAAGGATTTTCATAGATTATTGGCTCTTAAATTGGGAAGAACGCCGCATTTTGATTAGGCAACTAGTTGACAACAGAAATGTAACACGTAGAAAAGTAGAGTCAGAAAATGTGCGACGAAAGGGTTCTTTATACTATCATTTAAAAGTTGATCAGAGTCAACAAAGAATTCGTGTATGCAAAAAGATGTTCCTTAACACCTTATGTATGGGAGAATGGGCGGTTTTAAACTGGGTAACAACTCAATCTGTCAGGATGGGAGAACTGCAAGTAGAGGAAGAGGGAAGTGGAGATGATGAAGAGGGAAGGGAAAATGGAGACGATGGAGAGAATATTGCACATTTACGATCACATGTAAATAGAGAGAAAAAAAAAGACGCTGATACCTCACGTAAAACCATTCTCAAAGAGTTCTTTAATAACTTACCAAAGCTAGAGTCGCACTATTGCAGAAAAACTACTAAGAAACTGTACTTGGAGCAGAATTGGCAATCTAAAGCACATCTTTATAGAGAATATATGTCTTATTGTGAATCAGTAGGAAAAAGTAACTACATCGCTTCTGATTGTTTATTCTACACAGTTTTTGACGAATTAAATCTTGCCTTATTCTCCCCAAAAAAAGATCAGTGTGATTTGTGCTGTTCTTTTACTAAGGGTAACTTATCTCAAGAAGAATACTCTACTCATTTAGAAAAAAAAAACTAAAGCAAGGGAAGAAAAACAGTATGACAAAGAGAAAACAGACAACAGAACGGCAGTGTTTACTATGGATGTACAGGCTGTGCTTTTATGCCCATCATTGAAGGCATCTGCTTTGTACTATCGAACGAAATTAAAAGTACATAATTTCACAATTTATGACCTCAAAACTTACAATGCATTTTGTTATCTCTGGGACGAATCCGAGGGAGGAGTAACTGCTGACGAGTTTACATCTGTTATTATACATTTCATAACTTCTGAAATTGACAGCTCCAAATATGACAACGTGATTTTGTATAGTGACGGATGCACATACCAGAATAGAAACCGCATTCTATCCAATGCGCTAAGACTTATTGCACAAAAAACTGGTTTGACAATAACTCAAAAATATTTAGAAAAGGGGCACACACAAATGGAGTGCGACTCAATTCATAGTGTTATTGAACGAAAACTAAGACATAGAGAAATATACTCTCCCGCTGGATATGTGGAAGTATGTCGTACAGCAAGAATCAACCCTAGTCCCTACAAAGTTCACTACCTGGATCACCAGTTTTTTAAAATGTACAGTGCATTGAAGTTTATACCAACGATTCGACCGGGAAATATAAAAGGAGATCCCGTGGTAACTGATTTGAGATGCATTCAATATAAGCCTGATGGTGGGGTGAAGTATAAATTAAACTTTTCAGATGATTTTTCTGATCTTCCATGCAGGATTAAAAACCCAGCAGCTGATGTTACATTGAAACTACTACACAGCACAAAAATTCCCATTCAATCAAGGAAGTTCATTGATCTACAAGAGATTAAATCCGTCTTGTCAAGAGATGTACATCTTTTTTATGATAGCCTTCCTCACTACGCGAAAAACTCCAGCACTATTTGTAGCGGAGGTGTGTGCTCATGTATTTTAAAATAATGTATCTTATAATGAATAAATGTATACTTTTTTATAATATAAAAGAAATTTATATTTTAAAATATACTTTTTTAATATTATTGTTTATCTCTATTTTCCAAAATCATTCTTTCAAAATGGGTAAATATTTATTGTTTTAATTTTGATACCTATAATACACAAATAACACTATCAAATGAATAATTATTCCAATAATATTCACTGCTTATTAATAATTATTTTTAACAATCGATTTAGCAACAATTATTAATTTTCTTCTGTGATGAGCTTAAAGAAAACCTTGCAAATAATAAAAACAAGTATAAGAAAACCACGTATATTCTGCAAAAGCAAGAAAACCACGTAAATATAAATGGACTAAAATGGAAAACCTTGTATTTCACTGGTTAAAAGTGATAATGACAAGTTACAGATATAATTTTAGTATTTTTATGTTAAATGTAATATCATTACTTTAGTGTTTCAAGAAATTTTATTAAACATTCTATTTAAAGGTGTCTAATCAGTTTTTACTCTCTCCTGTAAAATTTGGTTTTTGTGATATACGAGGTTTTCTATTTAAGGCGACGATATGTTCCATATGATAGAAAATATCCATATCCATATTATGAAACCTATTATTGTTAAATGCACTGAAGAAAATGGTGGATTCCCCTGCCAGAAATTTATTTCTAAGAGATTTATCAATATGGAATAGGTTCCATATTTTATGGAAACAATATTTATATGGTTCCAGATAATGATTCTTATGTGTAAATGCATTCAATAAAATGGTGGATTCGCCTTCCAGAAATAGGTATATATTATGTATTTCTAAGAGATCTGAAGAATTGTGTGAATTGTTTTTTTATATTATGTCCTGGTAGGTAGCAAATGGTTGTTATTCTTATTGGTCGTTACCAAGTTTGCAAATCAAGGTAAATCAGTGGGTCATAAATCTAGCAAACGACGGATCACGATTATGTCCTGCAGCAACACTACAGGAAGTCACAAACTGAAGTTGACGATGATTGACAAGGCAGAAAACCTAGTTTTTTTAAGGGCACTAAAGTACCTGTTGACTACGTCAACAAAAGAAAAGGGGAAACGGATAAAAAATATTTCGATAGTGGTTCGAAGTTAAATTTGCTCACTAAACACTTAAAATCAAACAATTTGCCACAAGAAGTTTTGTTGTTTATTGACAACATCCCCTCATATCCTGAAACATATACGAGAAAAAATATTTGCCAAACTTTTGCTCCCAAACACGACTGCGTTAGTTCAATCTATGGACCAAGCCGTCATTGCTTCCATGAAGATAAACTACAGAACAAAGTTACTTCGCTTAATAATTGAAGAAAGATAGGACTTAGAGAAGAGAGTTTTGGAAGTCATTTACTATTCTCGACAATATTTACGAAATGTCATCTGTGACGGAGTCTGCAAAATCTTCCAAAATTAAGAAGTCATGAAAAAAATTGTTACCAAATATCGAACATTGTGCCGAACTAACTCTTGAAGAAAATGAAAATAAAGTGCCTGTCCTTTTAACTTGAATGAACTCATTTCATGAGGTATTGAATGTGGACGCATGGTTAAATTGCGACGCTATCGACCCGGAATTTGAGCCTCCTCAGATGAAGACATTATAAGAAAATGCCGAGGAGTGATACTGGTATCATCAGCAAAATGAAAGATTTTTCCATCGATTTTTAAACTAGTGATGTCATTAATAAAGATAAGGAAAAGTAAAGGACCCAATACTGAATCTTAAGGTACCCCACATACAATGTTTTTGAGACTAGAGTCTGTATCATTTGCTCTAGCCAGTTGTTTCCTATCATCCAAGTAAGATTGGAACCAATCTAAAGAAATACCTCGAATTCGGTAGAAATTCAATTTTCTTATCAAAATGTTATGATTTACACAATCAAAAGCTTTGGCGTAGTAACAAAAAACGGTGGCAGTGTGAAGATTATTGTTCAATGCTTGATAAACCTCATGTAGTACAGAAAAGATGGCATCAGTGGTGCATTTATTATTTAAAAAGCCGAACTGATTTTGTGATAAAATGTTGTTTTCAACTAGAAAGGACATAAGTCGGGCTTTTATGAGTCTCTCAATAATTTTGGAGAGTACCGGTAGTAGTGAAATAGGTCTATAATTGCAGGTATTAGATATTTCACCACCCTTATGAAGAGGAATAATGATGGCTGTCTTCAGGCACTCTCAAAATTTACCTTTCTCAAAGGAATCATTAATTAGTGAGATGAGGACTTCTAACACATTTTCTGGGAGATTAGAAAAAATTTTTATCGATAGACCATCAGTACTACAGGAGGATTTGCTTTTGATACTATTGATTGTTTGGATCAGTTCAAATTTATCGACTGGTTTTATAGAGAATGAATTCGAGACCTTTCTTGAATTAGGGAGATAGGCAATGGGATCTTGTTGTGGCATAATAGTTGATGTAATATTTTTACTCACATTAACAAAGTATTCATTTAGATTTTCAGGTTCTGGAAGGGAAATTGTTTTAGCAGTGTGGGTTTTATTTCGAAGATCGTTTATTATGGACCAAGTTTCTTTTGCAACACTTTTTGAGCTTCCCAAACGATTATGGTAGTAGTCTTTTTTAGCTGATTTTATAAGTTTAAGATAGGTTGCCCTGTACTTGTTGATATATTCAGTGATAGAGACGTTGGTAGTAAATTTCCTGATATAGAGAAGAGAACGCATATTCTTGGAAGATATTCGGATACCTTTAGTAGTCCAGGGTTTGCGATGCTTTGGCTTAATTGCAATTAAAGGAAATGCTTTATTGAATGACAACGGTATGACATACCGAATATCAGGATATACGTCCTGAAAGAAGCACGTCAGTAGTTGTTAAGGGTTAAGCTCATGCTCGAAGCGTCCTTCTCTCTTAATATGACGATTTTCAGTGCCTTATTTATAAATTTTTATACAGAAATGACCCCAAGTATGGAAGTTATATCGAAAAATAAACTTTTTAATTTCAAATTTAACATCCTGTATTTTTCTTATCACTTAATATCCTAACTTTTAATTTCTTTACAAAATTTAATTTTTTTATTTGAATGTATACGGGAGAAGGTTATAAAACCAAATACATACACTTTTTTCTTAATTATTTTGGATTTCTTAGAAAATTGCCGTTACATATATGTAACGCTAGGAAGATATATGAGCAAGAATATTTAACATATTCCCTATTATAAATATAAAAATAACAAACATATACAAAACTAGATAAATGGAGAAACATAATTAAATTTTTGTAAATGAAAATCTATGTTGCACTCGATGCATACTCCCACGTTGCACTTGCAACACATGGTACGTACATGTAAACTGCGGCCCTCACGTGCACAACGTCTCCTTTTTTATCATGAATATGCACCTTTTGGTTCTTTATCATATTTCGTAATTTACGATGTTACAAGATACCATCGAAATTCTAGTTGTGAGATAGGATCATGGAATCTGTTATAAAGGTGCCATGCATTTTGAATAGTTATGTCCAGCATACATATATATAAATAGTCACCACTACCATTTTTAAGAGCGAATTCCTACTCGGTAACTAGCTATATTCTAGTCATAAGACCAACTTCAAATTTTCTTTCACTTACTTTTCAACCTTTGCTGATGATCTGAAAGGCCCAGCCGCGTCAATATCATTATTTATTTCGAAATATATTCACTATTTCATAAAAAGGTACAAAAGGTGCCCCAAGAGTTCTCCCGGACAACCTGTTCAAATAATTATCTCCCTCATCAGCAGACTCCTCGTCTGTAAGCACATTAAATTCGGAGGGTTCAGTATATTATAGCATTAAGTTTTAGTGGCATCAATCGTCTCCAGCGCTTCTTGAAGAGAAAACCCTTTTCTCGGACAAAAAATACGTTATAATTCTAAAAGTTCCGATTTTTGCTCCCATATGTTCCTAGCATTACGTATATGTAACACCAAAAATAAAAGCCGTTACAAAAAAATGATAAAATTTCTAAAAATTTATATTATTAATAAGAAAATACATTAATTTAGGCCTAATTAAAAACACTTTAAACAAAAATTTAATAACAAAAGAATAGTAAAAATATACTTACTCAAACTCGAGATCCATGTTTACCATAAATAATAAACACCGTCACATCAAACACTCAACTCAATAAACAGGTTAGATCAAATCCTCGAACCAAACACTAAAAATTAGTAAACAAGTGTCCCTTGAAAGTCTCGCATTGTCATCTAGTTAAAATTAGAATCATTTCCCGAATTTCACGCTTACAATTTTAGCGGTTTCTGCGTTACATATAATATGTAACGCTAGGAGCTTAAGGCCATCGGTACATAATTCGCAAATATTTTACGGCTATCCCTACTGTTTCTGTCTTTACACGGCAAATTACGTGTAGTAAAATTCACACTGGTATAGATATGTAAAAATTACTATTAGAATGTCATTCTACTTGACAAAGAGATGGTTTTTTAATGTTCTTGGATAACTGTTATTTGTATAATTGCAAATTATTGATTCAGTTAATAAATGTGATAATTTTTTCACTAACTATATATTCAGTGATAGTAATAATTTATATGTACAACAAAAACTAATACTGAATCGAGAAAGGAGAAAAAGGGTTAAACTGATTTTTTAATATTATATTGTTACTATGGAACGCTTACAATTTTGAACATCTTTAAAAACAAAATTCTTGGATTACAGAATATATTCTGATGTATTTTCTGCTTGGATCTTCCATAAAAAATAAACAATAAGTAACTTTCTATTAAGTTCACGTCTTATTTGATGGATTCGACCGTTACTTGATGGGAGTTCATTTTATCTCACAATAGAACACTGAAAACTTTTGTTTTCTATACTTCCACAAAATTCTTACGTCTTAAATCAATTATTTATCAAATACACTATTATTTAATCAACAACAATTATTTTTAAATATTATTTAATCAACAACTCGAAATATTCCGGATGCCATGTTAAATATTTAAAACTGTCACTGTCTTGTCGTCATATTCTATTTGACTCAGTGCGTTGTATGACAAAGATAGCGTATGTTCGATTTGAAAAATATTACCACGGACATGGTGTCAATTTTTTTCGAATCCTGAAAAAACTTATAAATATTTTAAAAAAATTTAAACGCAGAATCAAAGACTAAATTATTATCGTGGGCCGAAAGTCTCTCAGAATAAATAAATATTTTCTTTTGAATGAGATATTTAAAATAAAAATCACACTACATTTTCTCTTAGTTTTTCACCCCTGTAACTTATTAAAATAAACATTATAGAAGTTTTCTGGAACTTTCGGCCCTCGGTAAGAACGTAACATTTTTTACTGCGTATAAATTTTTCAAAAATACTTATTACTTTTCTCAGGATTCGAGAAAATGGATCCTCATTTAAATAGCATTGCAGCCGAAAATACGTACCCATTCCCTTAAGGGTTAATATCAACATTTTATTAAAGCAAAGTTGGCTGAAATTAGAATATTTTAAAGTGTAGAATCTACTGTTTCTTTTTTTTAATAATTACTTAATGATCCCCCTGTACAAATCTCATTTTTCTATTGTTAGCAGAGCCTTTTGTCAATATGTTGGAAAGTGTTAAATTTAAATGTAATCATAACACTACACTTAATGTATACAATACAGTTTGAATCTTAATTTTTCAGATTCGTACGGTCCTGACATGTGGGAAAATTGTTTGACAGTAGCATATTATTTTCGTTTTCTAAATTGTCCATTTATTTGTGACTGCTACTTTATATCCAGTAGAAACAACTAAATTACTTTGAATGAGGAAAGCTGTCAGCAGACAAAGGAGGTCAGCAACTCTAAAACTATATGGTTTTGTTTACAACGTGGAATCGTTCCAGAAAATCGACTATTTTGTATTTCATCTTGCAAAATACTATATTGACACGTTTTTTATAGGTTTCGTTATATAACTCTTGATTTGTCTTGGATAAAATAGTATTTTTATTTGTTTCGGGATATTGATGGATCAAATACAAGTGCAGAAAGAGGTTCTCAAACTGTTTTCTTCTGGCAAGTTTAAGTTAATTTCATATAAATACAATATTTAACAGCTGCATAAAATGAAAGAGTTCAGGGGGTGTTCAAAAGATTACAAAAATTAGAACGATGAAAACGAAGTTTAGATACAAAGAAAGATACAAAATATTTCTATTTCCAGTAATATTTATATAAATGTAGAAAAGGTTGGTGGTGTAAGCACATATTATTTATGTAGGGTAATAAGTCTACTGTTCACAATCTTATTATCCGATTTTATTTATTTAAAAATTGTAAAAGTTGGGCGACCGGTTTCGATGTTTAAAAGTTATACATCATCTTCAGGAACTTGAGAAACTAAGCTAAAATAATTACAAATTTTATTAGCCGAAATGCAAAGTGTATAATATATGACGATACAAACAAACAAACAAACAGACACCTGAAAGCAGTACAGAGAACTTTGACAATATTAGCCGATATAATGCTAATTATTAATATCATTATATATACCTATATTATAATTTAGGTTTTAAATATAATTTTAAATTTAAGTTTTTACCAGTTCCCATCTAATGTTAAGCTTGCGAGTTATTAGACATGTAAGGAAAAAAGATTAGTGGGAAAAAATTCATATAAATAGGATAGAATACTATAGATATGAATACAAAAAATTACAGTTCTTTATTGCCTTTAGGTGGTACATACTTACTGAGATAGTAGTAAATAAAAAATTATAAAATTAGCCCTCTCCTTCTAGTCACTTTTTAAAGAATTTTTTGAGACCAAGAAAACTAAAAAAATCTACACGCAAATATGTATAAGTATATTTATAAACACATAAGATGATTTTACTTTAATGTGATTAAATGCATGTCTTCCCCCTTTTTGTGTTGTTATAACATTTAAAAATTATATTATAATGGGGCTTAGGTCATGATTTTTAAGACATGATATTTTTTATATAGTATAATTTGATCTCACAGATGTCAAGTCAATAATTTCATATGTGAAAAATACATGACACATGACATTATTGAATAATATTTGATTTTGAGAGAGCTAATTTTCAAATAATTTATTTACCACTATGTAGATAAATATGTACCACCTAAAGGGAATGAAGAACTGCAATTTTCTGTACTGATATGTAAGTATTCTTTCTTTATTAAATTTTCTTTCACTAAAACTTTTTTCACTGCATTTTTAATAACTCGCAAGCTTAACATTAGACGAGAATTGGTAAACAATTATATACGAAGTTATATTTAATATTGTCAAAGTCCTCAAAAACCATTTATTTTAAACCCGTCCAATTTTTTGAACATAGAAATAACACTATAATAAAAGGTAATGTAGAAGGAAAACGATGCATTTAAATTCTGGTGTATGAGAGATTAAATGTAGGGAGGAGGGGGCACAGGGAACCGCTTAAGGAAATTTCATGTATATTTTCTAAAAAAAAATCACAAAAAATCAGGCAATCTGAAAGAACTAGTAAGAGAAGTCAAGAAATATAAATTGGACTTGCTTTTAGTACAAGAAACCAAACAATTAGGAACTGAAATACTGGATGTAAAGGGCACAACCTTTTTTAAAAGTGGCGGAAAAGACAGAACCAGAGGAACAGGTTTCATACTACAGGAAAACTTGATCAAGGGTAATAGCTTTTAGGCCTATATCTGACAGACTGTGTTCTTTAAGAATGAAAGGGGAAAGAAGAAATATAAGTATTATAAATGTGCATGCTCCCATAGAGGATGCGGATGAAGATGAGAAAGACATGTTCTATGAGCAACTAGAGGAGGAATACGAAAAAACACCGAAATACGATATGAAAATAATAATGGGTGATTTCAACTCAAAGAATGGAAAAGAAAATATATATGAGAACATAGTAGGGAAACATAGCAAACATGATATAACAAATAATAACGGGCACCGAGCAGTATGTTTTGCAATGGAGAGAAGTATGGTAATAAGAAGTACACAACTCCGCCGGAAGGAAATTCACAAAGGGACATGGAAGTCGCCCGACAGAAAAACAATTAACCAAATAGATCATGTAGTAATAGAAAAAATGGACATGAATTTTATATCAAAAATAAAAATCATGAGAAGAGCAGAATGCAATTCAGACCATTACCTAGTAAGAGTGACATGCATGAGAAACTGGGGTGCGACCGGGAAGGGAAAAAGGAAAAGAACGGAAGGTAAGAGAAAATACAATTCGACCCTATTGAAAAGTGAAGAAGTAAAAGATAAATATAAAGAGAAAATAGAAATAGAACTGGTAACATGCGCACAAGAAATGGAAATCGAAGAAAGAGAAAGTAAAAGCATCAGTAATAAAGGAAAATGAGGCAGTTCTAAACAGTACAGTGAGAAAAGGAAAAGTAAATGACTGGTATGATGAAGAATGTGAAAAAGCAGCTGAAGCAGTTAGGAGAGCTAGACAAATAATGCTATTTAAAGAAAATGAGAATAACAGAAATGTGTATAGGGACGCAAGAAGGGAAATTAAAAGACAATGTAGGAGAAAGAAGAGAATATCCAAAGAAGATAAGCTAAAGGAAATTGAAGAAAAATTTCAAACTAAAGAAATTAGGTCATTTTAACAAGAGGTTAAAAGAATGGACAAAGGATATCAGAGCCGAAGCATCTATATTAAGAATGAAGAAGGATTACTAATAAGTGAAACAGCGCAGGTGCTAGAAAGATGGAAAAATTATTTCGAAGAGCTATTAAATAATGTTAAAGAGGACGAGATGAACATAACACAGAACATGGAAGAAAACGATACGATAGTGGGGACGCCAACAAAACAAGAGGTAATGAATATAATCAGCCAACTTAAAAACAACAAAAGTCCAGGAGCGACAGAAATAACAGCTGAAATGTTAAAGGCAGGAGGAGAACAACTGTACGAACAACTATATTGGCTGGTGAAAAAGATATGGGAAGAGGAAAAAATGCCAAATGATTGGATGCTGGCTAGAATCTGCCCCATACATAAAAAAGGAGATAAACAAACATGTGAAAATTATAGGGGAATAGCACTCCTAGAGACAGGGTATGCCGATGCTTTTCGAACAGAAATGTCGTTTCGGTTTATCATTTCCAATGCTTTTATCATAGTTTCTTCCGTCCAAGAAGGTTCTGGTCTTTTTTTATGTAGTTTCGTACCATCTAAAACTAAAAAGCTTCTATGATAATATAAATAATTAAATAATAAATAAACAAATAATTTTGGGGCACTCAAAATCACCTGTGGGGCACAGAGGACCGCAAGAGAATCTTTGTGCCCCAACGTAACAAATTAATTTGAAATTGCCGCTACACGACTCAACGTTTGTTTACATCTAGGATAATCAGCGTGTTCCATAGTAAAATATTCGTGGTTTTGTTGGGTATATATTGGATATATATATATATATATATATATATATATATATATATATATATATATATATATATATATATATATATATATATATACAATATATACCATACAATATATACAATGTATACAATATATACAATTTTATAATATATTATTGTGTTTCAATTTATCAATCAAAGATAGAATAAAAATTTTATTTTTTTTAATATAACGCGGGCACATAAATTTGATACACACTGTATATTGATTTATAAATATTTATTAGAAGTTAGCTTTCACGCAAAGTGGTTTCTCCGTAATGAATTTTTCCATGAAGACTTAAAGACATTTGTAAATAAAAGTGAAGTGAAAGTTATTTAGGATTATTATTTTAAACCGATTGTTTATTACGGGAAAGGTAGAAGCCATAGGTAATTAGTTCTTAGAAAATTAAGGTAAAGAAAGTTTGTAATTTTAGTCTCTTTTTGTTTAACCCCGAGTAAATTTTGTAGAATTTCCCGAAAGTAATTATTATGATGGTAGGAATATTTTTGAAAGTATGAGTGGGTTTTTCGAATGAAAAAAAGAGTGGGGAAGAAGAAATGTCTCTGATTGGTTTGGCAATTTGGAATGGGAAGGAGAGAAGGTTGAATTTTCAGATAGTTTTGGAAAGAGGGATTATTGTGTTACCGGCAGCCGAGAGGAGCAGTCAAAAGTTTTCGTGAGTAGTTCAGAAGCAAGTACTGGTGGTTATGTTTGATAGTGAGAGTAGCTGAAAAGTGGAACGAGAGACAAATCAAATCGAGAAGAAATACCTCTTTGATTCTGTAAAGTCCAAGAGAGTAAGTTACAAGAATTATCGTTATTAAAATTATTTGTGACACCAAGTACAAAAGATACTTCGGTCTCAGGAGATTATTGTTGAGAGAAAGAGAGGAGAGAGATTTGGAGTTTATTGAACGAGTCCTGATCAAAGGAAGCCTGGCTGGTGTTTTGGAGAAATAGTTGCTGCCTTGCTGGTATGCTGCTGGATTGTTTGCTGAGAACGGAGAGGGCTTTGATTGGTAGCCTAACATAATCAACAAGGAGGAGCTGTTTGGGCCAAGAGGAGACATCATTGTGTGTGAATCAAAAAGGTCAGTCAATAACCTATGTGATAGATTTTCTTTATAATCAGAAGTTAATTATTTTACGTAAAAGCATATGAATTTAAGATTCCAACATTTCAAAAATTTAATAGGAAGTACAATTGGATATGGTAATTGAGTCAATACTCGCAATCTTTAGTTTGTATTTTTATTAGTTGTTACATAATCGTGGGGCAACCGGTTTCGAGTCTTACAATATATGACTCATCATCAGGCCCAGTACAAAAAAGTCTTCTCAATACAAACTACAAGATAACAGCCATTGAAACTGTTCCACAGCTAAAGATGTACATGCAGTCACCAGCTCCCATAAGGATAGTTGATCGATCAAACAACCTTTAGTCTCTTATATTGTAAGTTGTGTTCAATGTGGAACTTGGAAAAGAAAAATTCTTATGTTCCCAAAGACGTGTGTTTTATACCCTTCACAGTTGTTTTTTGTCAGGCTTAGCCGTGATTTTTATATGTTTTATGTTTAGTAAATGTAAAAATATTTAATAATTTAATATTGGGACAACACTCACAAAAATTCCACATACACAAATTTTAAAAAAGGTTTTTTGGTTGCCAAGACTTTTTATTTTATATAAATAAGACTTTTTATTTTATATAATAAAATAAAAAGTCTTGGCAACCAAAAAACCTTTTTTAAAATTTGTGTATGTGGAATTTTTGTGAGTGTTGTCCCAATATTAAATTATTAAATATTTTTACATTTACTAAACATAAAACATAAAAACAACGGCTAAGCCTGACAAAAAACAACTGTGAAGGGTATAAAACACACGTCTTTGGGAACATAAGAATTTTTCTTTTCCAAGTTCCACATTGAACACAACTTACAATATAAGAGACTAAAGGTTGTTTGATCGATCAACTATCCTTATGGGAGCTGGTGACTGCATGTACATCTTTAGCTGTGGAACAGCTTCAATGGCTGTTATCTTGTAGTTTGTATTGAGAAGACTTTTTTGTACTGGGCCTGATGATGAGTCATATATTGTAAGACTCGAAACCGGTTGCCCCACGATTATAATAATAATAATAATAATAATGTTTATTAATTTCACAGTACAAGAATTAAATACATACATTTTAACTTTATATTCTACGTTTTACATTATTACATTCTACTTTTTAATTTTACATGTTAATCCTGAAAAATAAAGAAATATTTACTCACTACCCGTTAAAACCTATTGGTCGAACACGGGGATAGTGTGTGACAATGTTTAGTTATTGAATATAATATGTGTATACTAAATGCCAAGGTACAAACATTCTATTATCTTACATGTATGTATTTATTTTCTTTTATTTTTTTTATATTATAAATAAAGGAACTGGGTAAATTTAACAAACCACTGTATTGCAAACATTCTTTTTTTTTATCATTTTTTTTTTATTTTTTTTTAATTTCATTCACTTGTTAAGTCAATCAAATAACTTATGTACAATATTACGATCAAGGTTCAATACATACTTTTTGAATATAGATTTTACCATACTTAATGAATTAAGAGTATTAATATATATCTTGTATACAGTAGGAAAAATGAAAGAATACCCATGAGCGAACATATAAAACACGCTGTATTTTTCTGTCACCGCGTCACTCAAAAAATTAGCCAGCGCAAGTACATGTAATAATTATTGTTACATGTACTTGCACTGGAAATTTTTCTTTGTGACACGGTGACAGGAAAATACAGCGTGTTTTATATGTTCCTTCATGGGTATTCTTTAATTTTTCCGACTGTATGTTCGGCAAGTGATTAAATACTTTTGGAGCAAGACACATGGCAGATCTCTGTCCTATTGATTTTTTAATATTTCCCAATTTTACGTGTTGGTTGGTTTTAGTGCGAGTCTCATAGTGATGAGGTAATGTATGCAGGATATGTTTATGGTTGTATGTGTATAATACCAGGGAATACATATAAAGTTGCCTCGTATCCATTACGTTAGTATCACAGAATAATAAATGAGACGGGTATGTCATTTTTTTGTTAATTATTATTTTCAATATTTTTTTTTGTAAGATGTCGACTTTCTTTAAATAAGTTTTTTGTACACCGCCCCACCCAAGTATTCCATATCTAATTCTAGATTCAACTAGTGCATAATATAATATTTTTAAATATTTTACATCTATTTTAGATTTGAGAAATTTGAACTTTGGAACCAAGGCTCTCAAACACTTTGTTATTTGATCTATTTGGGCATCCCACCTTAAATGAGAGTCGATTTTTACTCCAAGATATTTTATATTGTTACTTGATTTTATAATTATATTTCCTTTCGTGTTTTTAATTGTTATAGCACTATAAGGAGGTAGTGATACTTTGTAACTGCAAAACGGAACAAAAAAGGTTTTTTCATAAATAATTGTTAAACCTTTATAATTAAACCATTTTATTAGTTTGTGCATATCTACTTTAATTTTATCCCTTAAATGTTCCCAACTGTCTGCGCTATATAAAATTGCAGTGTCATCGGCAAAGCTGATTATCTTTTCCTCAGTATTAAGGTTATATAAATCGTTAACGTGGATATTGATAATAGTGGCCCTAATACTGTACCTTGAGGCACCCCGCATCTTACGTGAAGTTTGTTACTATTGATATTATTTATCCTAACAATTTGTTGTCTATTGTCCAAGTAAGATTTCAGTAGATTATAAGCAGTGCCGCGTATTCCACTATTTTCTAGTGCCTCTAGTAGTTTTGGATGGCTTACAGTATCGAAAGCTTTTGCGAGATCTAGAAACACACAAGCAGTAGGTTGGCTATTGTCAATTCGATTATATATTTCATTGGTGAGTTCTATAATTGCGTCGCTTGTTGAAAAACCTTCACGGAATCCAAACTGAGAAGACGATATGTAACAACTAATAAAAATACAAACTAAAGATTGCGAGTATTGACTCAATTACCATATCCAATTGTATAATGGACTCGCATTGGCAACCCCTTTCATCATTTAATAGGAAGTTGTTTTGTATTTATTTATACAAAGTATTATTTCTGCTTCTGATGGTTAATGCTGGTAAAAAACTGATATGCTGAATTAAAAACTGAATTTTATTTGTACACTGCTACAATATGATATAACCTTACGACATGATGATTATGATTTACACTGTCATGCGCGCTGTCACCAGCTGACATGGAACGAGCAATTATTTGCCATACACTTGTGTATTCTGCAACATACCGCCAGCCTTGAAATACCCTGGCTATTTCAAAAAGAAACAAAAGAAAACAATAAACTACATTACAATAAAGGGTCATAATTGCCCAGTATACATCAAAACATAGAAATGAACTTAAATGTCTGTTGGTAATATGCACACGCGTGAGAGAGCTCTTGTCACTTCACCATTGTTTGTTTTTATTGTCACAACACGTATTCTATTGTCTCTGCCTCGATGTACCATTGAAATACGTCCTAACCTCCATTGTAGAGGTGGTAAGTTGTCTTCTCTAAGACACACTAGCTGGTCTATCTTCACTTCTTGGTTGCTAACAGTCCTCCATTTGGATCTTGACTGAAGTTGAGTTAAATATTCTGTTGACCATCTTGCCCAAAAATGTTGGAGCACTTGAGTCATATGTTGAAACGTGTTGAGATTTGAAATTCTTCGTATGTCTGGCTCAGGAAAGGTTGTTAATGGTGAAAAGATTAAAAAATGACCTGGGGTCAAAGCTTGAAAATCTGATGGGTTAGAGGATAAAGGAGTTAAAGGTCTGGAATTAAGACATGCTTCAATTTGTGTTGTCAAAGTTCCAAAATTATCTACTGAAAATATATGATTTCCCACAATTCTTTTAAGATGAAATTTAAATGATTTGACTGCTGCCTCCCAAATTCCCCCATAATGTGGTAATCTAGCAGGAATGAACTGCCACTTTATTGATTCTACTGTCAAAAAACTGTTTATTTCTGGTCTGGAATTCTGTACTAAATCGTACATTGATTTGAGTTGATTATTAGCCCCCACAAAAGTTGTGGTATTGTCCGATGAGATAGTCAATGGTTTACCTCTACGACTGATAAATCGTTTTAAGCAATTTAAAAAACTTTCAGTTGTTAAGTCTGTTACAAGTTCTAATGTGTAGCCTTTGTGCTAAAACAAACAAATATGCAAACATATATATGGATGATTTTTGAATTGCGTAATTTATTAGCTTTAACTGAGAATGGTCCACAATAATCTAAACCTGTATGTAAAAATGCTCTAGCAGGAGTAATTCGCTTCTCTGGTAAGTCACCCATAAGTTGATTGACTGAACTTGGCCTATTTTTAAAACATACAATGCACTTTCTTAAAATTCGTTTTACTGTAGTTAAACCTGATTATATCCAAAATCTAGTTCTCAATGTTGATAACAATAGTTGTGGACCAGCATGCAAGTTTTTATAATGTTCATCCCGAATGATACAAGTAGTAATGTGATGGTCTGAAGGTAAAAGTATTGGATGTCTTTGAGAAAAAGGTAAAAAATCTGCATTTTTGATCCTACCACCAACTCTGAGAATACCATATTTAAGAAATGGATTAAGTGAAATAATATTGCTATTCTTTTTGACTGTATTACCTTTCAAAATCTGTGAAATTTCTGATTGGAAACATTCATTCTGTACAAGTTTTACAATAGTATTTAAACTGACTTCCAGTTCTGGTATAGAAATTTGGCCACAATATTTGTCTGATTTATTAAGACAGTTATGCTTAAATCTTAAAAGCAATGCTATTATTCTTTGTAACCTTGATATTGAAGAATATTTATGGATTATACTAAATGGTTCCTTTTCTTTAACATGAGCTGATAACTGGTATTTAGGTCTTTTTTCTGGTAAATCCTTTACTGATTTAAATTTCGGTATAGGCCAGTTGTCTTCACTTTCTGATAACCATGAAGGTCCATGCCACCACAAGGAAGAAGTTGACAATGTTTTTGAGTCTATTCCTCTTGAAATAAGGTCTGCTGGATTTTCCTTTGAAGGAACATGTCTCCATTCATTTGCCTTGCTGTTTTCATGAATGTGAGCAATTCTGTTTGATACAAAAGGTTTCCAAACATGAGATTCGCTGTTTATCCATTGAATAACTATAGCTGAATCTGTCCAAAATGTAAATTTGGCAAAATTAATATCTGAACAATCTCTTACCTTTTTTACTAAATCTGTTAATATCATTGCTGCGCATAACTCTAATTTTGGAATTGTAAGTACCTTTAATGGTGCTACTCTACTTTTTGCAATAAGTAACTGACTCTGTTTCTGATCGCGATACTGACTAACAATATATAAACAAGCTCCGTAAGCTGCTTCAGATGCATCGCAAAATCCATGCAATTCTGTATATGTCCCTTGAAACAATGTAACATGTCGTGGAATACTGATTTGATTTAATTCTGTTAACTGATTTATAAAGTCTACAAAACAAGTATGAAGTTCAGCAGGAACTGATTCATCCCACTTTAAATTAAGTTTCCACAACTTCTGTAATATTATCTTTGCTTGAATGACATAAGGTCCTACTAAACCTAAAGGATCAAAAATTTGAGATATTGTTGACAAAATTGATCTCTTTGTAATTTTTTCAGTGTCTTTTCATTTAATTTTGAATAACAAGTTATCTTGACCTGACTGCCAAGTTATTCCCAAAGTTTTATTTTCCTCTTTGCTTGAGATAAAATATTCTATACCTACTTGTTCTTGCTCTCCTGGTGAGAATATATCTTTGTCGTTGGACATCCATTTTCTTAATATAAATTTTGATTTGCTAAGAATTTCCTGTAACTTATTTTTCAACTGTTTTGCCTGTTCTGCAGTTTCACATCCATATAACAAATCATCAACATAGAATCCATTTCTGATTACTACTACTACATCTGGATCTGTTTCCTCAATTTCATTGGCTAGTTGGGTTAGGCTTCTTATCGCTAAGAATGGTGCACTTGCTGTTCCATATGTTACTGTTTTAAGTTTAAAATGTTGGATCTCTTCTGAGGGATTTGTACGCCATACGATTCTCTGATAGTTCTGGTAGTTTTCACTTACTAAGATTTGTCTGTACATTTTCTCAATGTCTGCTGCTAAAACTATATTAAAAAATCTGAATCTTATTAAGATAGAAAGAAGATCACTCTGTATAGTTGGTCCAACCTTTAAGCAATCATTTAATGATAAGCCTGTAGTTGTTTTTGCTGACCCATCAAAAACAACCCTTAATTTAGTAGTAGTATTATCTGATTTTAGAACTCCATGATGTGGTAGATAGTATGAGTGATACTTTAAATCCTCTACTGTTATAAGTGACATATGTCCCAAATCCTGATATTCCTTGATAAAGTCTGTGTATAACCTTTTATATTCTGGATTTTTGATTAATTTTCTTTCTAAACTAGAAAATCTGTCGAGTGCTGTTTGCAATGAATCTCCTAAGTTATGTATGTTGTCTTTTGCTAACAGTGGAACAACAATTTGTCCTTCTTGATTTTTCTGAAAACATGTCTGATAGTCTTTTTCACATGATTCTTCTTCTTTAGTTAGACATTTTGAATTATCAATATTTTCTATTTCCCAAAATTGTTTGATCTGATCATTAATGCTGTTGACAGTAAAATTACACCTGATGGTTGGTTTATTTGAATGAAATGGAACATTCCCAGTAATAACCCAACCTAGCATGGTTTTTTGCAAAATTGGTAAAAATCTGTTAAGTCGAATTTGTCCAATGCATAATAAATCATAGAATATAGAGGCACCTAATAAAATATCTATTTTCCCTGGTTTATAAAATGTTTCGTCTGCTAAAGTTACATTTTCTGGTATAGTAAATTCATTTCTGTTAAGATTGACTGTAGGTAATGTTTGTGTAATTTTATCTATAACTAAGAAAGAACTTTCAATCTGATATGCATTTACTCGAGGCTTAATATTTGTAGTCACTGAATGGTTTATATGAGTTATTTTGTCATTTATACCTGATACTGGTATATTTATACATGACTTATCAAGTTTCAATTTTTTGCAAAGATCTGCTGTGATAAAATTTGATTGTGATCCTGAATCAAGTAATGCCCTTGCTTCAAATGTATTACCTGACTGGTCAAAAATATGTATAACTGCTGTTGCTAATAAAACTTCTGATTGATGATTGGCGCTTGAATTTAGAACTACTGATGTTGATGGCTGCGCTGAATTAATCTGTACTGTATTTACCTGGTTGTGATCATTCATTGAGTTCCCAAATGATTCTGATTCTTGGTTCATATTGATGTGGCTTTGTTGCTGATCTGTTTGAAATCTAGAATTTGAGTAATGTAACAACGAGTTGTGCCTTCTCGTGCAAAATTTACAACCTCTGGTTGATACACACTTCTCTATTGAATGATTTCCTCTTAAACAGTTTGTGCATAATTTCATTTTTTGTACTTCAACATTTCTTTGTTTTACGGATAATTGTAGAAACTTATTAAAATAAAAAATTGAGTGTGATTATTTACAATAAAAACATTTAAAATTCTGATTAGTTTGATTTACGAATGATTGTACTTTATTTTTGTTATGTGGTTGATTATTATTTTTATGGTTTGCACCATGTGTTTGTTTATCATTATTTGCATAAAGAGTTTCTAAAAGACGAGAACGCTGACCTAAAAAACTTAAAAATTCTTCAATTGTTGGAAGTGCCTTTTTGCTTATATTCTCAGATTCCCACTGACGTCTTGTGTTATTGTCTAACTTAGAAGTTATTAAATATATTAACATTGTTGGCCACTCCTTTACAGGTTGTTTAAATGATTCTAATACCCTTATATTTTTATTTACCTCATCAATCAGTTTTCTCAGCTGAGAAGGTGATTCTTTTTGTATCACGGATAACTCAAATAACGCCCGAACATGAGAATGTACTATGAGTTTATCATTTTGAAATCTATCTGTTAAGATCGACCAAGCAATCGTATAATTTTCATTCGTAACCTCCAAAGAGGAAATCACTGCTGCCGCACTGTCTGTCAAACAAGATTTGAGATAATAAAAATTTTTAATGTTACTTAAATTAGGATCATTGCCAATTAAACTAGTGAACCCGTCATAAAACTCAAGCCATGAGCTCCCACTTTCTGCACCCCCATTTTCTGAGGCCCCACTGAACCTTGGAAGATCAATACAAGGTAACCTTATGTCTTGTGAAGCTTGTAACTGTGAACTACAACTTGTATTTATTGTGTCTGCTTGTTGATTAAATGTCTCTTTTTTTATTAAAATATCCGCTTTTGATATACAATCAAAAAACTTCTTTTCATATTCTTCTAGTTCAGCTTCATATTCCTTACTTTTATTTTTTGTCTCATCTAAATCTAATACCATAAACGGAACCATTACGGAGTTAAAGTCTGACAATAAATCTTTTGCTACTGCTAGTCTGCATTCTAACTGATCTTTGTTTGCTTTACCTGACTCTACATCTTTTATAAAATTAAAAAATCTCGTTAACTGACCTTTTAAGGAAGTTTTAGTGGTTTTTAAGGTATTTTCATCTGTCATTCTGATGATTTATAAAAAATTACTGTTACAATACAAAACAACACAAATTAGATGCAAGTCATGCATAGGAATTTTTTATAAAAAAGGATATTACATAGGATACCTGATGTCCAATGATTTTCTGATAATTTGCTTTGATTTTCTGTAATCCTGGCGTGGCCCGGTCATTAACCTCTGCTTCGAAATGGCCGCCAAAGCCAAAATGCTGTCTGGTTTTCTGGTAATTATTTGTTTCTTGTCCTGTCTACGGTCGCCAAAATGTTTTGTATTTATTTATACAAAGTATTATTTCTGCTTCTGATGGTTAATGCTGGTAAAAAACTGATATGCTGAATTAAAAACTGAATTTTATTTGTAAACTGCTACAATATGATATAACCTTACGACATGATGATTATGATTTACACTGTCATGCGCGCTGTCACCAGCTGACATGGAACGAGCAATTATTTGCCATACACTTGTGTATTCTGCAACAGAAGTATAAGTAATTTTGCGAATACCAAATTTGTTTGTTTAGCTTGTTTTATTAATGGTATCAAGAACAAAGCGATAAATATTTTTTTGAATTAGATCAATTTATATGATAAAGGTTTCATTTGGACAATTATGCCTACAGAATTTAATTGATAAATTTACAGAGCATTGCTAATGTAATCTAATTTAATTATTTTTTTATGACAAAAAGGCACCCTGAGAATTTTATTAACTTTTATGTATGATTTGCGACAATTAAATAATTAGTCAAATAAATAATAATTAATATCAAAGTAATAGAAAGCAGATCATAACAATATATATATATATATATATATATATATATATATATATATATAAAATATTCGTGGGTATATTATGGAAGGTAATGGTATATAAACAATTACAGGGTAATTACACTTTATTTAGGTATAAAATATTACATCACTCACCTTGAAAATCAATATTTTTTTCACAGTGACCTTAACACCACTACGACAATGTTGCAACTGAAATATAATACGAAGTACACGACTATCTTGCTATTTTTGGTCATATCCAAAAGATGGGGCTACCTGTAATGAAACAAAGTGAATGGACCTATGTGCCCCGCCGGTCCACTGTGCCCCCTCCTCCCCCCTCTTACCCCTACTTCTCAATTTTTCTTAAAATACATTAGTCATAATAGTCATCAACTTTTTTGCAGAATATCGCGCTTAGTTTGAATGTTATTGACATTTAATATTCCTCATTTTAAAGGTCTTTGTAAGCACTACAAAAGGTATTGGTAGATTTTTACGCCTAAAATCGACCGTTTCTCTGTTATTTCAAGAGGAATACACCGATTTAAGCATGCACCAAAAAAACAAACTATTTTCACCTACCATATCTCTTTCTGTGTTATAACTAGAAGATTTTTGAAGAAACTAGTCTCTTTTTTACAAGATACAAAAATGTTTTATATAGTTTTTTTAGTTAGATGATAGTTTTTAATGTATTCGCAAAAAACCATCCGCAAAGGTGTCATTTTTTAATGAAAATGGCTAATTGTCAACCACGAATTACTTAACACGTATTGAGTTTTCAAAAACAAATTATAGAACAGTTTTTGCTTAAAATTACGTTTACTAGCCATTTCCGTGATTATTTTGACCAAAAAATTTTACACCCCCTTGAAGGGGTGGAAACCGCCCCCAAGATAAAAGCGCCATAGTATATAGGGCAGTCTTTATTTCTTGAGCTATTCCCTGCTTAGGGAAACGCCACACGGGTGATAATGTACGGCGTTGTAAGAGCAGTAAACCCATTGGTTGACTAACTCCTCCACCAATTGTAGATGAAATAGGAGTTAGCCAACCAATGCCTCGTCAAGTTTACTGCTCTTACGGCGCCGTAAATTATAGCCCGTGTGGCCTTAGCCTTACTGTGAAAATATCAAGTAAATCGATGTAGTAGGATGGAATTCAGAGCCAAATAACCCCATTGACTGCCCTATTTTATTTGAAGAAAAACAGTAGCATGTAAAGCTGAAAAAGTGATATTGAGGTGGCGTTTAAAATAATTGAGTTATATATGTAGACACAATGGAAGTGAACTTTCGTGTTTCACCCAAATCAATTACCTCCGGATATTGTGCTGTAAAGGATATTAATTTGACCAGTATACAGCTCGCGTTACAATCCTAATACACAAATAATGATCTGCCCTGGGCGGCAATATCGGCTAACAATGGCGATTACATTTGCTGTAATATGAGCATTGAATAAAAAAGTTTGCCCTTTTGAACAGTAAGTTTACTTTCGATTGGCTAAATATGTACACGATAAACAAAAACTTTAAATTGCAAAACAGTAAAATCAATAATAACAACGGTATAGACCGCTAGAAAATATTATTACGGAAATTAAAATTATACTGTATGGCACGACAAATTCAACTAAAAATATCACATTTATTTACTGAAAGTTTATACCTACTAACCAAAATATATCTCCGAATGATTAAGATTAAAGGAACTCGACTTATTTTGCGACTGTTTTTTACAAATAGCTAGTGCGCTTTCGATTATATGAAGTTCCAGCCAAAAGTCCCGTTCTTTCACTGTGAGGCCAAACAATCTCACGTCTTTCGTGAAAAACATAGTAAATTTCCAGAAAAAGTAAATGTTTGGGAAGGTATTTTGGAAAATCACATAGTTGGGCCTGTTTTTCTCAATTTTAACTTCACCGATGAAGTCTCTCTGGAGATGTTACAGAATGAAATTGGGCCGCTAATTCTTGAAAATCTGGAAAAAAATCCAGATGAATTCGGAAATTTGGAAATAACGTTTTACTAAGATGGGGCTTCTGCACAATATTACGGTGCAGTAAGACGTTATCTAGATGAGAAATATCGTTCTAGATGTATTCGACGGGGAACTTCGACAGGCTGGCCAGCTTGTTCACCGAACCTGACACCAGTAGATTTAATTAAAATGAATTTCTAAATGATTATAATTAAAGGAATTCCACTTATAAGTTTGATAGGATGACCAGCTCGGTCACCGGACCTGACACCATTAGATTTAATTAACATGCATTTCCAAATGATTAGTATTAACGACTTGATACAGTTCCAGCTAAAGTCCCTTTCTTTCACAGTCAGGCTGAAAATTCTAACGTCTCTTGTCAAAAGCTCAATTTTAAGAAAAAATAAATATTTGTATAGGTATTTTGGGACACTATAGGTAGGGTTACCATAATTTATTAAGACGAAATCCGGACAGGGGTTGTCCAAGGGGTTGTAGACAATATAAAATGTGAATTTGACTGCGTTGCTACCTCTACATTGTACATATATGCGAAATGCATATGGCAGCATTAAAAGTACAGTTGTTTCGCTACAATATGCAACTAACATTGAAAATCTCTGTCAGTTTAAAATACATATACCTAAACATACTTTAGACCTAAGGTGCTGCGCAGAATGAAATTTCCCACCGTTGGGCCTATTATTTACCACTTTTTTAGTAAAGCAAAAAAATCCGGCATTTCTCATATCCGGACCAAATCCGGACATGTCTTTCAAATCCGGACTGTCCGGACGAAATCCGGACGTATGGTATCCCTAACTATAGGTAAGTTTATTAAAAAAAAATAGTTGAGCCTATTTTCTCAATGCTGACTTAACCAGTGAAGTCTATCTGCAGATGTTACAAAATGAAATTGAGCCGTTACTTCTTGAAAATCTGGAAGAACATCCAGATGAATTCGACGACTTGGAAATAAATTTTTAACAAAATGGTGCTCCTGTACACTATTATGGTGCAGTAAGACGTTATTTAGACGCGATATATCATTTTAGGGGGATTGGACAACGAAGTTCGATAGATTGGCCAGCTAGGTCACCAGACCTCACACCATTAGAATTTTTTTCTATAGAGTTACTTGAAATCTAAGGTTTACGCTACAGAACTCAACAGAATTGACATTTCGAAACAGAGATTGGTTAAGAATTTGGGGCAATATGCCTCCACACATTTGAATGACTATGACAATACTCCAGATGAATTCGGAAATAACGTTTTACTAAGATGGGGCTTCTGCACAATATTACGGTGCAGTAAGACGTTATCTAGATGAGAAATATCGTTCTAGATGTATTGGACGAGGAACTTTGATAGACTGGCCAGCTTGTTCACCGGACCTGACACCAGTAGATTTAATCAAAATTAATTTCCAAGTGATTAGGATTAAAGGAATTCCACTTATAAGTTCGATAGAATGACCAGCTCGATCATTGAACCTGACACCATTAGATTTAATTAAAATGCATTTCCAAATAATTAGTATTACCGAATTGATACAGTTCCAGCGAAAATCCCCTTCCTTCACAGCCAGGCTGAAAATTATCACTTTTTTTTGTGAAAATCTCAATTTCAAGAAAAAGTAAATATTTGTAGAGGTATTTTGGGAAACTACAGGTATGTTTATTAAAGGAAAGGAGTTGGGCTTATTTTCTCAATGCTGACTTAACCGGTGAAGTCTATCTGCAGATGTTACAAAATGAAATTGAGCCGTTATTTCTTGAAAATCTGGAAGAACATCCAGATGAATTCGGCAACTTGGAAATTAATTTTTAACAAAATGGTGCTCCTGTAAACTATTATGGTGCAGTAAGACGTTACTTAGACGAGATATATCATCTCAAATGGATTGGATTACCCAAGTAGCACCGAACGGGTTTATTAAGTCTATTAAAAATGCTTGAAAACTGTAGAATAAAACTAAAATTAAAACCATTTGGTTTTTAAGTAAACCTTAAGGTTGCATTAAAACCGCTTTCAGCATAAAAGGGCCCACCCTGAAAGAGATCAATAAAACTAAAAATAAAAACCTTCTTAAAACTTTGTTTTTATTATTATTATTAAAGAAGAAAAAGGAGCCGAGGTCTAGGACCTATATAGCTCCCATTTGACTAAAAAGAACTATGCAAAAAGAAACCTAAACTTAAGACTACATACGACTTATAAATTAATGTAATTTAAGAAACGAAAAATTATTGTTCCCGTGATACAGAACTAAAAGAGTCATATTTATTTTTGAAGCAATTTACAGATACAGCCCCGACGACGTCGTGTGGAAGTGAGTTCCAGGTATAAAATATTCTATTGGATATAGAGTTCTCACGACATTTACTGTGAAACTGTTGTCTGGCTAATTTGTATGGATGACCCCGCAATCTAAGGTCGTTACTCAAAGGGAAAAGATGTGATAGATCTATCCCAAACTTTCCCTGTAACGCTCTATAAGCAATTATTAAATCCCCACGAAGTCGTCGGTCCATAAATGTAGGATAATTTAAGTAGATTAACCGTTCTTCGTAGGAAGGACGACGACGGCCATAAGGAATTCTTGTTGCCCATATTTTTCTTTTTCTTAAGCAACTGGTTTTAAAGTTACTGTGAAGATGCTTTTAAAACCATGTTAAAAGACACTTTAAGTGCCGACAGTTTTATAGCAAACTTAAAAAGTTTTCTTAAATGGAGACTTTTAAAGACAATTTACCATATTAAATGATTCTTTAAACCCATATACTCTATATAGGCCAACAAATTTTTACATGTGCTATGATAGGTAGATACGAATTTGTAACCATTAAATAATAAAAAGTACTTGGTTATTTCGGACTGTCAAGGTAGAAAAACACTTACGCACCCAACTTTATTGATAATGTTAACAAAAATAGGTTTAAATAACTCACGCGCCCTAAAATTTCTGACCTTTGGCGATTAAAAAATAAAAATAATAAAAAAATTTAAATCCGAAAATTATTAATTTGAAAAAAAATAATTTTCTCTAAAATTTTAATGTTTTAATGTCAAAATAAATCGAATTTATGTCTTTAAGTGGCTTATTTATAGTTTTTATGTAAGCCTTATATTGTAATCTATCATGGCTTTCAGCATCTCCAGAAAGCAATATGGCCGAAATCCAAATAAAACTATTTGGTCTATCGACACAGAATTGTTAAGATCAAATGGTTTTATTTTATACCTTTCCAAGAGCATATATCCTACATAAAAGCAAGGTTGCCTTGGAATTAAAACCGTTTAGTTTTAATGCTGCTGTCAATAATGCCACTCGGTTTTAATTTGTATCAAACCTAAAATCGAGGCGTCTGCGTCGTAGTGATGTGTGTGTGTTGTATTTTTCTTTTAAAATGACCAGTTCGTTTATATGTTAAGTACTTGTGACTTATTTCTTTCATACTAACTCTACTTCCACTTTTTACAACACACTACACTAGTGTTTCGCTCTGTAACAAATGGCCGACCATTTTGAACATGAAAAAAGAGGGGATGAGTTTAGTTTTATTGTTTCTAACAAGAAGCATAGTTTAGTCTTTACGATAACCAAATTGATTCAGTTAAGAGCGTTTGGTTTTAATATAGCCTATTAATTGCTTTTAAGAAAGCAACTTTAAAGAAAACTAAAAAATAATTTTAAGGCACATTTTTTACTGACATAATAGTCTTGAGATCAAGTAGTTTTAATAATAGGTTTTATTATTCATATTAGGAGAATCTTTAAAACTGCAATAAAACTAAAAGGTAACAAACAAGATTCTAATAAAACCAAAGAGTCCGGAAGTTATTTATAAAACTGATTAGTTTTAAAGTGAACTGAGAAAAAACCATTTTAAACATAAGACAAATTATCTATTAAGATTAAATCGTCTTATTTGATACGCTTATTAGATATTTTAAAACTAGTGACAAATGCATAACAGTTTTAAAGTTCTGGCAGTATATCTACAAGGTAACTTTAAAACCATTATCTTCTTATTTACCACAATAAAATCTTTATAAACCTTAAATAAAACTAAAATATTTTTATTGTGCTACTTGGGTACGAAGTTCAATAGATTGTAGTATAATAGGGTGAGACACCTTATATAAAATAGGGAACACCCGGGTTTGAATCGGTGACCTCTCGATCTGTAGTCTAATGCTTTACCACTGAGCTATATTCGCTATGTTTATAACGGATAACAAGATTTTCCGGACATAGGGGCAAGAAGTATATAAAAATGTTTTAAAATAGAAAAATCAAAGACACTGCTCTCTGTTATGTTAAATGAAACCAATTAGTTGCAAATTATTTTTTGGAGGCTTTCGAAATGTTGCTTTATCGTCGGATCCTGAAGGTATCTTATACCGACCAAGTTCCTAATCAGGGTGTTTTATTAAGAATACAAAAAGGAAAAGAGCTGTTGCCCACAATAAAAACAGCTAAAATCTAATACCTTGGTCATATCATTAGGAACAGCTAGAGATATGAACTGCTGCAACTAATTTTACAGGAAGAAGTAGAAGGAAAACGCGGACCAGGAAGGCGAAGGATTTTCTGTCTGAAAAATCTACGTGTGTGGTTCAACACAACAACCATGAATCTTTTCAAAGAAACAGTGTGCAAAGTACAGATTGCCATAATGGTCGCCAACATTCGAAACGGATAGGCACTACAAGAAGAAAAAAGAAGTCATTGCTGATACTGTTCTAATATAGAACTCAAGTTTGTTTAAAATAAATTAAACCCGACCTGGGTTAAATTGAATTTGTTAGGCGTATTCAATCAAAAACAAAAGTACCTACCATCTGTAATTTTTTTGAAAGTGCAATATGGAGAATCATTTCGAACAGCGTAGTGGAGGTTTAACACCATGAAGTTGGATATTAGTATGGAGAGTACAATAAATGTTAGACCAAATACTGACTATATCGGGATAGCATCAGAAGTTTTTATTCCTAATTTTTTCTCATGGTTTACAATGAATCACTAAAAAGAGAATTTATAGGATGACTTCTGAAGTAGGCCAACATACCAACACCAGGAGGAATCAGGCAGGGAGACAGCCTCAGTTCATTTCTATCCAATATGCTAATGGCTGAAATAATAGAAGATGTGGGATCGCTACAACTAGGATACAGACTCGGCCACAGTAGAATCAGTATAGTGTGCTATGCGGATGATTCAGCCCTGATTGTAGAGGACGAGGAAGACCTAAAAAGACAACTTTATCGATTCTATCAAGCATGTCGACGACTCAACATGAACATAGCCACGTAGAAAACAAAATGCATTACCATTGCGAAAGACCCTAATTAGATGCAAGCTCGTGGTAGAGGGAAAACCCATAGAACAGCTAAACCAGTCCAAATGTTAAGGTGTAGAGTTATCAAGTTATCATGACCCAGCCAGAGACCAAAGAGGACAAATTAATAAAGCCGCTGTCTTTTCCGGATTTTTGAGAGATGTTGTCTGGAATAACCCATATATGAGAATGGACAGCAAAGTTAGAATTTCTAACACTTGCATCAGACATGTTATGACCTATGGCATTGAATCAAGAGAAGACACCAATAAAACCAAAAGCATGCTACGAACAGCCGAAATTTAGACACTAAGAGCAATAGTAGGGAAGACAAGAAGAGATAGAATACGAAACAACAACATCAAGGAACAATGTGGCGTGCAAGATGTAGTCAGATGGGGCAGGCAAAGACGAAGAGAAGATGGTTCAGTCATGTAAAAAGAATGGAGGAGCACAGACTACCAAGAATTGCGCTAGAAGAAAAACCAGCAGGCAAGCGTCCACCGGAGAGACCACCAAAAAGATGGAGAGATAGCTGACAGTCTACCTCTCAAGAAATACTTGAACGTCGGAATTAACAGATCGACAGATCTACAACAAGTATAAAAAGAAGAAGAACTTCCGAAGTGGAAATAGAGAAATCAAAATAAGCATATTATAAACTAAATCGTGGTTAATGTCCCAGAAAAATATTATCGGTGTCTTAATTTTCTTCTTTATTTGTTTTCATATATTGAAACAATCAATTATAATAAATAAGTTTAGGAAATATTGGTAACCCAACTGATTCATCAAATAGATATTAATAATTTAGCACTTGCTTTAATAATTACGGCAATTGTAACACTTCATTCTTGTATAACAAAACCGAACCAATTGAATACCTAATCAAATGTTGAAATAAATTTGTGGATGCAGCATACAAAGACACCAGATCTATATATTTAGTAATCTACAGCCCACTGTAGATGTTCAAATTTCCATTGTTATAACTTAGCCATGCTTACTGTCATAAAATTTTCACCACCATCAAGTTGAACATATTAACAAAGTTGAATTTCAAGCTAATAAAGCAGGCTTTAGACCAGAATCCTCCTGCGTAGACCACATTAATACTGTAAGAGTAATAATGGAAAAATCTGTTGACAAAAATACACCCTTATAAATGGTTTTGTCGATTTCGAGTATGCCTTTGACAGCTTATCTCATGCCGCTATATGCAGCGTTTTAGAGCTAAGAAACATCCCGCAAAAAATAAGTTCCATTATAGTCATTAAACACTGAGTAGAAATGCAGCGTGACATACGATGGGATCATCAGTGACGAATTTAACGAATATACTGGAGTCAGACAGGGATGCGTACTTTCTCCGTTTTTTTTTTACCATAGCTGTCGATTATGTTCACTACAAACTAGACTGCCAACTCAAAAGGGATACAATGGACGTGAACCACACGCCAAAGCGATTCAGAAAAATAGGTTTTAAACCATTAATAAAACCATAACCGTTACATAAATTACCAATAATAAAACCAAATCCATAAGAATAAATGCAAGAAACAACATAAGCGAGAGTACAAGTATGGTATTCTCAAGGAAACAAGGAACTTTGGAAATTTGGCACAATGGTTAAAGATTCTGGAATGTTACATTACCTAGACCAACCTGATGGCTATTGTCTAAAACGCCACATAGACCAAATACGTAAAACTTCGAAACAGAACGCAACTTTTGTAAACGAACTATAGAAGTAATTGTTTATTAGTCTCAATATCAAGAACCCCCCTACACCTTCTGCGGTCTATCCAAGTTTTAGTTAGTAAATTTAAATCCAAGCACTATTAATAAAAATGTAGATGCAATGATAAAACCTGATCATCCTGATACTGAACTGATACAAATTAGTGAACCTGCTGCTGAAGAACGTGTGACTCTTAACAATTTGTCACAGCAGCCGTCTATACCTGAACTTCCACAATTGAATCAGAAGATCTGAACAAATTCGACGTCTCAATTCAAGATTTTAGATTTAGAGTTTTAATTTTTTGTATTTTTTTTTAAAGCCCATGGGAGACTATAATATCCTCCTTTATTATAGTATCACCTCGCAATGTTTTTATGTTATGTAATGTCATATTTATGTCAATAGTGTTAATTCTGTCAGTTCAGTTTACAGTTGTTAAAATGTAAGTATGAAAATGGTCTAATTATTTCATCGGAAGGTATAATACAAAAAATCTTAATTTTTTTCTTTATTTATTTGTTTTAATAGACTACAATAATCTATTATGTGATTATGAGATATTGGTAGCTAAAATAACTCATCGAATATCAAAGAGATATCAATAATTTGAGTACTTGCTTTAATAATTACGGCAATTGTAACACTTTGATCTTGTAGGTATAACAAAACCAAATCAATTGCATAATCAAATGTTGAAATAAATTTGTGGATGCAGCATACAAAGACACCAGATCCATAATAATAATCTGCAGCACACTGTAGATGTACGTATTTCCATTGTTATCACTTAGTTCCAACATTTTAGTCATTGACATTGCAATCATGCTGTCGCCCGAAGGGAAGTTATTGTTTGTGAGGATGATTGGATAGTAAATAGATTTATGCTAGAGAAGTTCATAAAGCAGACGTTGGATCAATATTAGCATTTAGAAAATAAAATGTATTTTTGATATCATATGATAACATACTAATTGCATTACAAGTTAAAAATTCTGTTTTAAAAGTGCCATACACAATAACAAAATAAAACACAGATATACTGAAACTTATGTATTTATACAGGGTGTCGCGAAAAGATTGGTCATAAATTATACCACAGACTCTGGGGTCAAAAATATGTTGATTGAACCTCACTTACCTATATACAATAGTGCACACAAAAAAATATACAGCCCTTTGAAGTTACAAAATGAAAATCGATTTTTTTCATACATCGAAAACTTTTAGAGATTTTTTATTCAAAACGGACATGTAGAACTTTTGTGGCAGCAACATCGTAAAAAAAATAAAGTGAAATTTGTGCATCCCATAAAAATATTATGGGAGTTTTGTTCCCTTAAACCCCCAAACTTTCGTGTACGTTCTAATTACATAATTATTGTGGCACCATTAGTTAAACACAATGTTTTTGAAGATATACTTCTTTAGGCGCGTTTGGGAGTAAATGTACATGTACGCGAATCACCAGTCACTATTTTAGTGACTGTTTTGATCTCTCGTTTATTGGGGTTCATTAATAATTTGTTCGAAGGATTTTTATCTATATTCTTGATAATTTTTTTTAGTCTGGATTTGCACTTGGATGGCTCTCCATTTCTTTTGATGCTTCCTTATCAGCCATTGCTGAAACTCGTTTTTCGTAGCATCTTTAGTGATGCCAGGGAAACATTATGGATCTTCAAAAGTTTCTCCCGGTTCTTGTTTAATGAGTGAGTGAGCAGTGACTTAACCACACTTTTTTTTAATATCTATTCCTCCGATTCATACACTGTATTCATTAAAAAAACTAGTAATTGTTACAATTGACGTTATTAATCTGATCAAAAGTTGTAAATAAAAATATATTAAATAATTTTTTAAGCAAAATCTGTAACCTAATTCTAGTCTTTTATTTTTAAAAATATTTGGCTAACTAAAACTTCTACGTCGAGTTTATAGCATTTATGCTATCTCGCTTACTCATACTAGGTCGCAGCTTGTTTATGCAACTCCGAATTAAAGTAAAATCTGCCAAATAATACACTTAATGCCAAACAAATAAATGTAGGAAATAAATGCAGTTGAGTTGCCTATGCCTATAATTGGGTATAGCACATGGCTGGCTGAGACTAAGAACACAAACACAAAAATAGTTTTGAAAAACTCATTATCGGGGGAAAGGTAGAAAGCAAAAAAATATAGGTAGATGACCCACAAGATACATAGACCATATTTATTGCTGTCGCGCTCCATTGTAAGAATGTGCTAGGATGGCAGAAGATAGAGATAAATGGAAGACAATTATTGGAAAAAATCAGCCATTACCACAATACCGTAATATTTATCAGGATACGTGCATCAGTTTAACGACTAAGGAGAAGAAGAAACCACATTAAAAAAGACAATACGACTAATTAGAAATGTTTTGTGTTCAGATAACAACGTTTTCCTTTTTCTAAGTTGGTCCCAAAAATAAAACGTGGTGTTTTTATCACCATTACCTTTCAGTAAAATTTTAAAAGATTTAAAGTAAAGTTTTACGCACAAGTCCTGTAGTCGGTACAGTTCGGCTATTCCTATTCCGTTCCGCGGAACCTTAAGTTCGTTTTACGGCTACTGCTAGCGTCAATTTCTCGCCCGTGGAGCCGTAGCCTATGTATGTTTCTTAGCGACTCTTCTCTTAAATAATGTACTGCATTTGTCTGTAGTATTGGAAAAAAAGCAGTTAATCTGATGTAAATGTTACATGTTTATTTCCTAGACTTTATATCACATGCAATAGGCGCAGCTTGGAATATTTTTGGATAACTGACTTAACCCTTATCCGGGCATAAACTGATAAAATGAAAATTGAAAATGGTTATTCATTTTTCATAAAAAAAAATTTATTGAATTTTATGCATCACTGAATTATTTAGAAGTATGTTACCTTCAACATAGTCATGAGCTATTCAAAATATTCATTATCATTTTTGAAATCATTGCGTCGAAAGAGTTTTGTCACGGAAAGGGGCAACAGGGGCCCGTAGGACCCTATTTGTATTTATACCTAAAATTTATAGATTTGTTACAGATGTTAATCTGGCAGTCTGGTATTGTCTTTGTGGATTATCTAAACGACTTTTATGATTCCGGAAATCCAATATTAATGTCTACACGTGTCATAAACAATGTAAACATCTCTTTGATGTGAACATCAAAAAGATGCTTACAATAGGTGTTATGTCAGATCTATTCTAAATGAATTTTTAAAACTGATAATCATTGTTGGAATGCAATAATATTGTTAGGTAGGTACCTATACATATTTTTAAATAAATAATGAATCTGCTATCAGTCGTTTGATACCGATGTTAGTATTTTTTCGATAATTAAATTGAAGTCGATAATTAAAAAAGTTTGTAAGTATTGCAATAAAGAAAAATAAATGACTAATCTATGTTTTTTTATTGTTTTTTAACCTAATACTTAATAACAATTTAATTTGTCATATCAATTTGCTATTCTAGTTGGAAATAAGCTAATCTTGTGGCTTAGTCCCAACTAAAATAGTAAATTGATATGACAAAGTATTAATATGTAAAAGTAAAATAATAATATTCTTCTGACTTATGCGTTTTATTCATTGTGTAAAGATTGTTTTCGTCGGTACTTTATACATGAGCTGCTAATTACCATATACTTTTTTTTCAGAAGTGTTTTCAGACAATAATGAAATGCAACAACACCGTAATCTTTTTCCAGGGTATGCGTAAATATCAACCCCTTTTCAAATAAAATGGCCTGGTAGGTTTACAAAAGTTTTTATTTATTTTTTAATTAAATCTTTATTTGGCTCCAAATGTTTTACTTGTCAATAAATATTTTTTCTACAAAAGTTTTCTTCCATTTCATTATTTTTCCAAATCTTTCTGGTAGATCGCGAAATGATAAAATCAGGAGGGAAAAGGCTACAGAAAGAGATATATGACCTGATAAGAAGAATATGGGAAGTAGAAAAAATGCCAGAAGAGTGGTCCATAGCAAGGATATGCCCTATACATAAAAAAGGTGATAGAATGCTATGCGAAAACTACAGAGGCATCGCACTATTAGAAATAGTTTACAAAATCTTGGCACAAAGTATAAGAAAAAGGCTAAGTCAATATTCGGAAAAAATACTGAGAGAATACCAGGCAGGTTTTAGAAACAACAGATCAACGACTGACCAAATATTTGCCTTAAAAGGAATACAGACTACCGGTTACGAACATAAAACAGTACTATATCCTTTTTTCGTGGACTTTAAGCAGGCTTACGATACAGTAAATAGACAGCAGATGTACGAACTGATGAAAGAATTGGGGATACCAAGTAAAATTGTCAGGATGGTAAAGATGACGATGGAAAACAAAACAAACGAAATAGCTTGGAAAGGGTAAACATCCAAAAAGTTTGAAACCAAGGAAGGATTACAACAAGGAGACCCACTATCAACAACGGCATTCAATCTAACATTGGAAGGAATAATTAGGAAAAGCAGAATAAACATGCAAAAAACGATATTTAAAAACGACCACCAATGCATAGCATTTGCAGATGATCTGACGCTACTAGCAACAAGCAAAAAAGAACTACAAAAGTTAATGAAAAACATAATAACAGAAGCCAAAAAATTCGGACTTAAAATAAATGAAAAAAAGATAAAGTATATGAAAATGGGAGAGCTCCAAAAATAACAAGATAATAACATCATAGTACAAATAGATGAAAAAAAAAACATACTCGTTCAAAAGAGCCAAAGAAATTATTTACCTGGGAGCCAAAATAGATGAAAATGGTCATGAAGAAGGGGAGATAACGGTAAGAATAGCTAAAGGAAATAAAAAATATGGAGCATTACGCACATTATTGAAATTCAAATATGTATCAAGAAAAACAAAAATAAGAATTTATAAGACTGTTATGAGACCTACAGTAACACACGCATGCAAAAAATGGGTGCCCAAAAAGTCAGAAAGAGACCTTTCAGAAAGATGGGAGAGAAAAATGCAAAGAGCAATAAATGCAGGTGTGAAAATAGAAGGTCAGTGGAGAAGAAGAACCAATAAAGAATTGGAAGAACTATATCAAGAGTCAACGATCACGACGACGATCAAAGCACAGAGAATACGATACTTGGGGCACATCGAGAGAATGGGAAGTAAACGAATGCCAAAAATGGTACTCTCACGAAGACCAATACAAAAGAGGAGGAAAGGCAGGCCAAGGAAAAGATGGAAGGACAGTGTGTATGAAGACTTGAAGAAAAGTAACATTGAGAGATGGAAAGAACTAGCATTGGACAGAAGCAAATGGATGGAGGTGGTGAAGAAGTGTATAAAAAGACTGAAGTGTAATTAAATAATATTTATAAGTTATGTAAGTTATATTAAGTTATTTAATATATTAATTATGTAATCAAACATTTTAGCCCTAGGCCTACAAGTCCTGTTGCGCTTAATAAATATAATAGATCGCACACTCGAGATATACCGCATACTATAGTAGCACCTTTTTATAATTTCGATAATTTAAATTTAACTTTAATAAAAAATCAAAAAAGAATATTAGAAATATATGGGTAAATATGAATAGTACATTCAAGAACAGTGGTGGGCCCAACGGACCCGAGTTGCCCGGTTACGTAAGTAAAATGTGTTGCCCGGATAAGGGTTAAACGATCATAAAAAGCTTCATTGTATCTAATTGCAGATCTAAGTAGGTAATGCATACAACCACCACATCATCCTTATTTAATTTAGCCTGAACATTAGAGTCCAAAGACTATAAGCTCGTGTGCAGGAATATTTCAATATATCGAGTTACTAAATCCGAATGACATTTATCGGATCACGCGTATAATATACAGTAAATGGCAATTAAGGATTCAGAGAGGCCACATATCACAATTATAGGTTATATCCGATTTACATAATGTCCCTCTGCAGATATGCTGCATACACTATTAGTTTGACATCTGCACTTTCATCATATATAAATGTGTATGGGTCTGTGAAAACACGAAACTATAAAGTGAATATAGTAATTGACTGGCTTCGGTTATTGTAATAATTTTCCAATTTGCTTATACAATGCGCTGTTGCGCGTGAAAAGGGGGACAAGTCATAAAATGTGAAAACGAGAAAAACACTATTTAAAATTTTACAAAAAAATGATGTTTTTTACAGATGTTTTGAATGATAATCTACTTGAAATTTGTTTTTACATGTACTTTTCCTACATGGATTAAGATTTTTTTGCTGAGTATTTGGGAAAAAAATATGTTTAAAACGATATTTGTTTGACTTACCTCGTTTTTCACAAATACTCACATGACTTACCCCCTTTGTAGTTGAACATAATAACGATAACACAGGATAATGGAAAATTTTATTACGTTAATACAAGCTTACTTAAGTGCTACATTATATTTATGTACTAAAAACATTAAACATAAATTACTTATGCATACAAATCTAGCTACAAAATACTTCAAACTTTTAATCGTCGTCAGAAGTTGATGAATCCGGGAGCACATCAGCTAAGTCTTTATCTGTGGGTAGATTTTTGTAAAAGTCCCACAGTGATTCTGATATATACGGCAGTAAGTCCATCAGGTGCGTTTTCTTTTCTATCGTTATCGGCACAGGCTTGTTATATGCCTCCTTGGGTAATAAATTTATAGCCGCTTTTCCCCTCTTTTCTAAATCTACGGTCTTAAAAGGTTCTTCTTTGTCAAAGGACAACTTGTATTGAAACTGGTTAGATTTTTCATACCCTAACCAACGAAATTGTCTCCAGTTTATCTTGTTATTTTGAGTATCAGTTTTGCGGTTAACTAATACAGAATTAAATAAGCCACCAAAATTAAGAAACGCAGAGCGCTGCATTTCTGTAACTAAAAATTGACGTTTCCTCCCTACTTGCCGAATTAGTTGAGCCCAATCATGTGGATGTTCTATTTGACTACTAAATTTTTTCTTCTTTTTTTCTATTAAACTATGATCCGTATCGCACTCCATATGTGTATGGCCTGGTATTAAAAACTTGTGTTCAATAATTTTTAAATTTGCAGAGCATTGTAAAGCAGTTAAACAAGCTGCTGTTATGAACCTGTTCTTATTCTGGCCAGGACAGCAGTCTGAATACATTATTACGTGTTCAACTTTAGGATCTAAATCTTTTGTTAGGTATTGATATAGGCAGGAACTAATTTCATTTCCGCCCCGTTTTGCTAAAGATTCATGCCATAAATAGCAGTGGGCTTGTGAGTTATCACAGTCGTGAACTGTAAGATTAAATGTCCACAATTGCCTCTTGTAAAACGACTCACCACTGTGGAGGTCTGGTGTTGGCAGGCATTGCTGGAGATCAAAAGTAATAGTTTTCATTTTAGCATTATCCTTAGTCAGAAATTTATCGTCTTCTTTGTTTTTATATCCTTGATCAGCTTGTAAATGGTGTTCGTTTAACTCTTCTTTTAGTAGTTTTATTTCATCCTCATTCTTGCACATAGTAATTTTCATTTTTAATTTGTCACATTTACCGCATGTGTCTTTCTTAGGCTTCTTTATAGTGATGTTAAGGCTGTGAAATATGTTTTCGTACATTTTACGATTAATAAAATTATCTGGGTAAATCTTCTTGTAAGCTTCATAAATAGCAGTGAGTGTGTAGTTTGAAGGTAAATATTTCCTCGATGACTGCCTTCTTGTATAGTGACTTTCATATAAGGGGATAGATAAAATGTGATCCCTTGCCCTTATTTTTTCATCATCTGATACCTTCTTCCGATTTTCAAGATATCCTCGTTGGTCTAATGTCATTACGCCTGATATTTGAAAACATTTTTTCGCTACTATAACTTCTATGAATTTCTTACTAATATTATAAGTTTTCATAAAACAGTCCTTGCAAGAAACAGAACGAACGCCATGAAGAGGGAAATGATAAATTATGGTATGCTGTCGGTACCGTTGTTTGCTTGGGTCAGAACACCTAATTCGCATAGAACTCTTCTCTTTAACATCCATGAGAGCAGCTATATATTCTAACCTACGATTGTAGCTTCCCATTTCCCAGAATTCTTTAAAAAGTTGCAAGCGAACTTCGTCCTTTATTTTTTCCTTGCACTTATTTCTACATAATTTCAGTTCTTGCATAGTTTTTTCTTTAATCTCTTTTCCAGTTCTTGTAACATACGCCTTACCAAAATTTCGTTTTTCTCGTCTCTCTTGTCTCATTTTTCTCGTTTCTTTGTTCGTGCGTTTTTTAACTTTCTCGTGGACTTGCCCGTCTAAGTTATATTTGTCTACTGCAGTATTATTTATATCTTCTTCTGAATTGGCTCTTCTTTTTTTTTTTTTCTACTATATCGCTGTCCGCGGCAAAGCTATCATATTTTTCATCCTGCGCAGGGACAAAATTTGGATCTGCAATACTATCATCTGATGAAAAATCTAATAGATCCTGAATTTCATGTGGAGGTGATGCAGCAACGCTACTGGCGTAGGACATCTCAGACTCATCTCGGGCATGTTGCTCTAAAATGCAACAAAAATAAAATTAGCTAATAAAATTTTTATTAGCAAACAACAAAAGAACGACACTAAATGCGCATTTTGTTTTTGTTCATATAATTTCTTCCATAGTTTGTATTACGTGTACCCACTTTTAATAAAATTATTTATTACTTACCAGAAGGAAAGGTTTTCTGCATTGGTATAATCCCTTCCAAGTAATTGTCAGCAGTTGTACATCTTTTATTGCAATTTTCTAATACAGTTTCCTTATCTGAACAATATATACGAACATTCTCTTGTTCATCTGTAAAACAATATCCCATTTATTTTATTTATTCTGTGTACACATTATACATACAGAAACAACTGGATAATTTTAGATTACAGTAAAAATATTCTACCACTACCAGTGGAAAATAAATTATGATTTTACTTACAATCGGCATTTAGCATATTTGGAATTTGTTTTCCTCTAGACATTTTTTAATTTTCACTTATTATCTTGGTATTACTAAATTTAAACAAATATTTTTATTTTGCAATAATAATCACAACTATGACTCGTTTTGCATACTAATTTATAGGTTATGTGTGTTAAGTTGGTTGCTCGCTACATTAAAAGCTAACCGTGAATAAGGGGGCAAGTCAAGTTGTCTCATTATTCACTAAGAGAAATACTGATATGGGCGGTGCCAAAAGGAATATGTTAACATATCCCTTTTTACACTAAACTTTATGTACTATTTTGTAAGTGCCTCTTTTGGAACAATCAACTTTACATACAAATTCAGCTACATTGACTAGTCCCCTTTTACACACAATTAAAACATACTTTTTTCAACCTATATTTGAGTTAATCCCGTTTTCATCAAAAATTGACTTGTCCCCTTTTTCACGCCCAACAGCGAATGGATTAACAATATGTTATTGATATGATAACTGATAGGTGCAGCAGAATACAGCGGAAAATGAAACTGAATATTCTGAGTTGGCTGATCTTTAGATTATGTTTTTCGTTCAGGTTTAAATAAGTACAAACACACGCAACAAGCTATGTATAATATAGTCTGGGCAGATTGGAGAACAGGCCATTTTCGGGAAAAGTTATTTACCAGCCATTTTATTGCTGGAATCGAATCGTATGATCCTATGTATTATTAATATAGGTATGCAAAGTCGCCAGATAGTGTGTTACTTTTTTTATAGATAAAATGGCGCCCAAAAATCGTGTTTTTTTTCAATTTTTGCTCCATAACTCCAAAGATTTTAACTTTACACCAAAAACAACCTAATAAAAATTCACCGTAATTAAATTCTGCATAAAGACGTGTTTTCCCCGATTTACTTCGACGAAAAATTTTCCCCGTAAAATGCGGATTTTTCCAACAAAATATTTATATTACAACCAGTCCTTGCCACTCTACCAATTATTGCCACTGACCCTTAAATTCTAAGAAAATAAGAAAAGAACTTGAAATCAAATTACATTTTTTGCAAGTACTAATACATTATTAAGCTTGGCAACTGTGTACTGTTGTACAATACCCAAGCTTCAGTCAGTTTTGTTGTATACCTCTTAGAATAGTGTTGTGTAAAATTTCTTCCTGTTTTTTGTGATCTCTTATGAAAAAATTAAGGTAAGTACATATTTTTCTTTTTCTTATTCACTTCTGTAAATGATTGTTTTATAAACTTATTTACACATGTGCTCCTCTTAAATAATCTAAAATACATTTGTTTGCTGTTTAAATTCAGTTAACGGTACATATTTCTAAAGAAATGTACCTGGCAATGACTGGTCGCAAAATATTTTATAAATACCAGTCATTGCCACAAGTGGCCATTATTGGTTTGGGTTATTTTTAATTTATTGTGTAAATTTACTATTTAAAATTACGGTGTTGCCACTATTTTTTTTTATTGCAAAAACTTTACTTTTACCAATTATTGCCAGTGGTGGCAATCACTGGTTCTAAGTGGCAATCATCGGTTACATTAATATTTGGTATTACAAGTATTTTGTTCATTCCAGAAATGACACCTAAAAGGAATTATTCGAAAGAGCAATTGGCCAAAGCCCTAGAGGACGTGAAGAAGGGAATCCCAGCAGCTACAGCAGCAAAAATTCATTTAGTTCCTCATAGTACTTTGAGGCATAAGAGGGATGGAAAGTCACCATTAGTTTGTTCTATGGGCCCTTCTACAATTTTAACCAAAGAAGAGGAATCGGTCTTAGTAAAATTGATTTTACATCTAGCAGAAAGACATTTTCCTGTTTCAAAAGTTTAGCTTTTGGATACAGTTGAAAAAATAATGAATTCTACAGAAAGAGAGAAATCGTTTTCTTAGTCGTCCCACTGACAAATGGTTTTGCTTGTTTTTGAGAAGACATCCAGAAATATCCCAAAGAGTGTCACAGAATTTAACTCCCAGTCGGGAAAATGTAAGTGAATACAATTTGAGAAAGTGGTTCAGTGAAATTGAGGAATACTTAAAGTCAACAGATTTGTTTGATATAACAAAAGAACCCAATCATGTTTTTAATGCAGATGAGAGTGCACTTTATTTATCACCTAAAGCGGGAAAGGTTTTGGCTAACAAAGGTGATAAAAATATTTATCGCTCTGCTGGAAATGACAAGGAAAATATAACAGTATTGGTAACAGCTAATGCTGCAGGAAAAATCGCCCCTCCAATGATTGTGTTAGCATATGAAAGAATTCCATCAGCTATATCACAAAGTATTCCAAAAGATTGGGCTCTGGGAACTGCAGATAATGAATGGATGTGTTCTGGTACATTTCATGAATACATGACCAATAAATTTAATCCATGGCTCATTAGAAGAAATATTAAAAAACCTAGTGTATTTTTTGTTGATGGGCATGTTTCTCATCTAACGTTGCATGTGTCCAACTTTTGCAAAGAAAATGGAATAGAATTGATAGCTTTGTATCCCAACTCAACATATCTGCTACAACCTATGGATATATCAGTGTTTATGCCCTTAAAAGTGATATATAAAAATGAAGGTCAAAAGTGGAGAATGGACAATGATGGCAATAAACTTCAGAAATATCATTTTGGCTATGTTTTTGAAAAGGCACTAAATCAGATACATGAAGAGATTATTCAGAACGGATTTAAATCTTCAGGATTATGCCCATTTAATGTTGAAAGTGTTCACTTTGAAAAAATTGGTGTAAAAAATGTTAGTGCCAGTTCCACAATTTCTGACACATCTGAGTCTGATAATAGTGCATGTAAACAATCTGTACAAGCACTTAAGTATTTTGAAGGAAAGCTGGGTGAAAAAACTTTAAATAGGTTCAAGCTAACTTTAAATGAAAATCAGGATTGGAATAGATCTATTGAGGACAAATCCCTTTTTAACATATGAATAGAATGGACAATGGAAACACTACCAAACCAAATTTCCAACCAAACATCTCTGGTGCTCATAGCTCAGATATATTGTCTACCCCTGAAACAAGTACATCACGTGTACACTTGAAGAGTCCATGCAAAGTTCCTACTCCTGAACCAAGTACATCACATGTACACTTGGAGAGTCCATGCAAAGTTCCTACCCCATTTAAGAAAGCACTGTTTTGGCCAGACCCAAAAACTCAGACAAAGAAGAGAAAACTAAAGGAAAAGATTCCATTCGTGGTAACATCAGAAGCTTGGCGTGAATATCACTTGAAGAAAGAAAATGAAAATAAAAAGAAAGAAGAAGAAAAAAACCAAAGAAAAATTGCAAGAGAGCAAAAACGTCTAATGAAAGAGAAGCCAAAACGGGATATTTCTGATGACGACGGAGAGGATGAAGAGTGGGTCGAGACTGGTAGCAGCTGGGATGACATAGACTTTTGTGATGACCCTAACAAAAAATTTTGCCCATTAACTGACGGAGAACTTAGTGTGGAAAACTATGTACTTGCGAAATTTCTAGGCGGTAAAAGAAAATCTATAACGTACAGATATGCTTGTATTATCCAAGGCCTTATGGACAATAATGATGTACAAATAATGTCTATGAAATCTGTTAGTGCAGAAAAGAACATTTTTATTTGTGATGAAAAAGACATCTCCTTTGTTACCGAAAATCGTGTTTTAGGCATACTGCCAACCCCTATTATTTTATCCACTGGTGAACGGATCCGTTATAAATTTGCTTTGCCAGTAAATGTATTTGAGGCCTAAAATCTGTGGAATTTTTATTAATAAACAAGATTTTTCAGTAAAATGTAGAGTTATTTCTGTATGGCAATGACTGGGTGGCAATAATTGGTATTTTGAAAAATAGTGTGGCAATTATTGGTTTTTTGGCTTTATATAGTTTTTAGCTTTAACTTTCTTATAGTGGCAATAACTGGTCATTTACTAGTCATCTAGAAATGAAAAGACCTCTAATATCTAAATAAACTTCCCGATAGACAAAAATATAATAGAAGGATTAAGCTTTATGGTGGTTTTTGTTAATTTTTTTGGCAGTGTTTAAATAAACAAATATTGAAGAGGAATGAAGAAAAAATTGGAGATTGTGTTTACCATTAAACGCATAAAACTGCAGTATCTGGGACACATATGATAAATCAGCCCCGTTACTCCCTGCTGCAGTACATATTGCAAGGTGCAGTCAAAGGTAAGCGAAGACCAGGTAGAGTGAGAATATCAATGGAACTGTTTCGAATCACAGCTAGCAAGGTTATGATTGCTAATATGATTTCCAACATTCGAAACGGATAGGAACCAAAAGAAGAAGATGGAATGAGAATGAAAGTGTATTAATACTTTTGATTAAAAACTTTACAGATTCTAATCTATAAAAGATTAAATTTTCAAAAATAAATACTTGAACCTTTGTTTTATTTTGTTAACCTGTTGTTATATATCTGTTGAATTGAACTCTATTTTGAATCTAGAATTTTAGCAAATCCTAACCTTCATTACAATTTATTGAAGTTACCTCTTAAATATATAATAAATATATATTTCCCTACAAAAATGTAAAATATATTGAGTTTAATAAATGAGTTAATGATATTCTATGTCTGATCATTGTAATTAGTAACACTTTAAAATTATTTACATAATATTCCTTCTTAAAACTTTTTGTAATCACTCAAGCTTCAATAAAATGTTCTTTTTTATATTCCTTTGGATTAAAACATTAATAAGCTATATCTGAGAATATTACTTAGAGTTCTTTTTAATAAATAAAACCCAACATACAACTTTAATGATAGAAGTTTAATCAAATATCAATCCCACAATACATAAATTTTCAATCCAAAGAAGCCACAAGATAAAAGATAAATTCAAAATACAAGTGAAGTTAGACCATTCTTCACATTTTTGACACGTTATGTCAAAATAAAGAAACTTTTAGTAAAAGAACGCTGTCCTCTAATTTTCCTTAAATACAGGCGGCCTGTATTTTATTAAAGGACAAAAATAAAAGACGCAATACTGCGCATGCTTATATGTCAAAATTAAGGATCTTTTATTACAGGCCGACTTAAAAGACGTTGGCAATAACTCTCTGTTACCTCTTCTATCTATATAAATAAAAATAAATGTTTGTATGTATGTATGTATGTATATATGTTTCTTATAGACTCGAACTATGCATTTGATCGTATGGGATGGTTTCTGAGTTGGTACGTCCAATCTAAGTAAATAGGGGGCTTGCCCCCCATAATTACTTTTTATTTTTTGGACAAACTGTTCTTTGTTAATTTTATATGATGTAGAATCAAAAGATACATACAATTCTAAATTTTCACTTTTCTATCACCAACCGTTATTTTTTAATAACTATCTAAATATTACCTCTTCTATATAAATAAAAAATGAATGATTGTATGTATGTATGTATGTTCCTTATAGACTCGCAAACTATGCGGATGATCTCATAATATTCTTAAAGGGAAACAATATACAGAGTATGGCCAAATTACTTCAAGATCAACTCGATAAATTTATATCTTGGTCTAAAAAGAGTGGTTTTCAATTTGCTTCAGCCAAAACTCGCTGTATCCTATTTTCAAAGAGACCAAAGCAGATAAAGTAGATACCTACTTTAAAATTTTGAGGTCTGAGACTCGAATAATATGTAGAAACAATTAAATATCTCGGTCTAATATTTGATCAAGCTCTTACCTGAAAAGAACATATTATTCAGCAGCATGTCAAAAAAGACTAAACCTCTTGAAATGTCTTTCTGGTACAAACTGGGGAGCGGACGGTAGAACTCTACTCACATTATATAAAAATCTGATCCGTTCCAAGATTGATTATGGATGCCAAGCTTACTCATCTGCTTCAAAAACAACTCTAAAAGTTTTAGATATCGTACAAAACAACGCTCTTAGAATAATATGTGGTGCATTTAGAACAACTCCTATTATAAGTCTTCAGGCCGAACTCGGTAAACTACCTTTAGATTTAAGAAGACAGGAATTAATACTCTCATATGCAGTGAAGCGGTACTCTTTACAATGTCACCAAACTATTTGCTCTTCAAGTACTCAGCATACAAAAACTCACATTCCCTTTCAAGAAAAATGCAAACGAATCATAAATGAACTACACCTTAAAGTTCCCAAAATATATCCTAGCAAAATACCAACTCCCCCTCCTTGGCTAATATCTTCTCCTAATTTAATGATGGATCTAGTGTCAGAAAATAAGAAAGAAACCAATCGTTATATAATTATTTCTAAATATCAAACCTTAATTTCTCAATTTTCCTCATTCGAACAGTTATTCACTGATGGATCAAAGACTAAATATTGTGTAGCATCTGCCTTTGTAACACAGAATGAAATAAAGAAATATAAACTAGCGGGGACAAACACTATTTTAACAGGAGAAATCTTTGCGATATAAAGCCCTAAGTCATGTTGGAAGAAGTTCTCAAATTAACTTTCTCATAATTACGGACTCTTTAAATTCTTTAGAAATCATCTCTAAAATCTATTCTCTCCACCCTGTGGCCAAACTCATAAGACAAGAATTGCACAATCTAAATCACAAAAATGTTGCTTTTCTGTGGGTACCATCTCACATTGGAATCGCTGGAAATGAACTGGCAGATAAACATGCTCGAGAAGCCTTAGAGGACGCAACTATAGAGATCTATCCAACAACTCCAGCGTCAGATCTCAAATCATATTTTCACAGCAAAATAGTTGATATATGGAATAGCAGATGGCATGAAAACCAGAAGCAGTTATTTGAGATAAAACCAACATTTCAACGATGGTCTGATAATTCCACAAACAGGAGTGTTATGCTTGTGAGACCCCTCTGACAATAAAACACCTTCTAGTGGAGTGCCCGTTACACAGTGCGGAAAGAGTTCAATTCGGAATCCCGGACGATTTGAAAATACTATTCTCAAAGTGCGGTTCAAAAGTGATCCTTCAATACTTAAAAGCCATAAACTGTTTACGCATATAAAATTTAATTGTAGTATTCTATAGTTATTATTATTGTTAATAAAACTATCATTTTCGCTAATAGCCGTACAGGCTGATGCGAGTTTGTAAATAAAAAAAAATTATAAACCATCAATTTTGTATTTATTTGTTTTTTACGATAATATGCCATTTAGAAACACAATATATATATTATTTCTATATATTTTTTGTTTCTCCTATTTTAACTTTTTCAAATTATTTTCTGTGAATAAGAGCACCACTGCTCAATCGCTCAACTGCTTTAAATTCTCGGAATCATATTGCACTTTAAACTTACAAAAAATTGAATTACGTCACCATTTGCTTAGTTTAATCAAATCAACACGGTATTGCCACAATACGTGATATTTGGTCTGGGCAAATTCACCTGCTTCTCCTACGTGACATTTGGCTAAACCTTCGAGGAGAATTCGAACATCCGCTGTGTACATATAGAACAGGAAATTGAGATAACAATGTTAAACTTCAATACGAAAAATACTGCAAGTCTTCTGATAACGCTTTTCTCATATAACATTGGATTTTTTTAGGTTGTTTTTCTTCCTTTTTTTGGAGGGTATGAAGTCAATATTTTCCCTTTTTATAAATATATTTTTACTAATTTGTATTATGAACAATTTTTAGTCGTGGTCTATAGGGGTGGGTTCATGAGAATATCTTAAATTCAAAGACATAACGAGAATCTCCAAATAAAACAAACCAATGTCAAATAAATGATTGCTTCAAGGAGATTGAAATTAGAATAGAAAAGACTAGAGCGAATTTTAACAAAATGAGAAAATTGATGGATTCGACCGTTACTTGATGGAAGTTCATTTTATCTAACAATAAAACACTGAAAACGTTTGTTTTCTATACTTCCACAAAATTTATTACAACTAAGTGACTACAGCTGTTTCGGCAGAGTGCCTTTCTCAAGTGATATAGTTTACAATGTGTGGGCAAACACAGTGTGACTGAACTTTTCGGACAGTCACCACAAGTTAGTTTGTAGACACCACTCTGTAGTTGTTTTCTGGTGGTGTCTACCACCAGAAAACAACTACAGAGTGGTGTCTACAAACTAAGTTGTGGTAACTGTCCGAAAACTTACATCGGTCAAACTGGCAGAACCTTTGACAAACGGATAGCAGAACACAAAAGAGCTTTCAACAATATAAAAACAGACACTTCTACATACGCATTTCATCTTCTAGATTCTTTTAATGAAGAGTTTCAACTTCTGCATATTCAAAAATAAAGGCCTTAAGGTATCTTTATTAGAATCTACGGATATTAATAAACTAAAAATTAGATATATAATTCTGAATGACCAACTCGAGACAAACAGCTCCCCACTCCTCAACCTCTTCAGTTAAAGACTTTAAAAAGACAAACACATAGTAAACTAAATCACTTGAGAAAGGCACCCTGCCGAAACAGCTGTAGTCACATAGTTGTAATCAATTTTGTGGAAGTATAGAAAACAAACGTTTTCAGTGTTTTATTGTTAGATAAAACGAACTTCCATCAAGTTACGGTCGAATCCATCAATTACGCAATGTAAATGTATTATTGCACCTATTTGGCTATTGGTTATTGATAAAAAAAACCGAACATAGTTGTTTGCAATAGCCTGTTTTTTTACCGGTTATAACCGCCAAGTTTATTCTTAAGTAAAGAAGCAGGTATAACCGAGTACCAGTTTTTTGTCAACAACCGCTATCCCTAGTGGTCTACATCTGAAATATATGAAATTGTGTGTAATTATTCAATGTGGAGTTATCATTCTATATATTTTAGGGATTGAAGCATTGAAGGAAATAAGTCGACGTATCGTGTGGTCAACTTTGGAACGTCACGTATTCCAAACTTCTCGATCCTCTTCGGAGCAATACTCATAACTAAGATTTTTTATATATAATTTATTAAAAGTAAAAAAGTAAGCTAGATTCTTTATGTACCGAATCAGTCTTGAAAAAGTAAAAGTTTTTCCGGTCCACACTTGAAAGGGAAAACAACTTTATTTTCCTGGAAAAATCTGAGTATAAAGTAATAAAACTTATTAACCCTTTCCGGCTTTGTAAATACCATCCTATATTAGATATTGAATATAGCTATTATTATCCTATTCATATGGTATGAATATATGAATATACCATATGAACAGGCAGGTTTTAGAAAAGACTATTCAACTTCCGATCACCTGTTAATCACAAAAATATTAATAGAAAAATGTAACGAATACAAGTTTCCAGTTTTTATAGCATTTGTAGACTACGAAAAAGCTTTCGGCACGATAGAACACACGGCCGTAATAAACGCAATGCAAAATTGTAGCATAGACAGCAGATATATTAACTTAATAAAAGAAACTATGAACCAAGCTACAGCTACATACTACCTAAATCAAAATGAATACACGAACTCTGTACCATTAAACAGGGGAGTCAAACAGGGAGACACTATATCGCCCAAACTGTTCACCTTAGTTTTGGAAGACGTTTTTAAAAATCTAAATTGAAAATATAAAGGAATAAACATCAATGGCCGCTACCTCGGTAATCTACGATTTGCGGATGACATAGTCCTGATAGCTACTGACCTACAGGAACTGCAAACCATGCTTTCAGAACTACACACAGAATCTTCTAAAATAGGACTGAAAATGAATTTAAACAAAACAAAAGTCATGCACTCCGAAGAAACGATGACAATAATAAACAACAAAGTTATAGAAAAAGTTGAAGAATATATTATACTTAGGACAAAAAATAATACTAAATAGGGAAATTCAAACGGAAGAAATAAAAAGAACAAGAAAGTTAGCATGGGCAGCATTCGGCAAACTGAACTATATATTTAGAAATCAGCAAATTCAACTACATCTTAGATCTAAAGTTTTTGATGCATGCATTACTCCGATATTAACATATGGGGCACAAACATGGACAATCACAAAAAAGAATATGAACATACTAAGAGTCACTCAACACGCGATGGAAAGAGCAATGCTTGGCATATAACTTAAGGACAGGAAAACAAACACATGGATAAGACAGAAAAACAAAGTCACCGATGTGGTACAAAAATCACTAATGTTGTTCTGAAGCTATTTCCTTGTGGCATTTTTATGATTAATTATTTATATGGGAAATAATGGTAGGGGAGCCCAAGCGGGGATTTTTGCAGTTACTCGAGCGCGTCAGATTAGCATATGGGGAGAAACCTGGTACCCTGCAGATGAACCTCTACCATATATTGGCTCTTAACACAGGGGAGTTCGTTAAGGGGGGCCCGAAAAACAAAATCTATCCTTAAAAATACTCGAAATTGTCAGATTAAGATAAGGTAAGTTAAGTACATGCAAAAGAGTGTATATTTCAAAAATCTGACGATTTGAGCTGGGCGTAAGGAAATGGGTGAGTCCCAAAGTTTTACAAGAAAAAAGCGAATATTTCGCGAAATGAATGACAGATCTAAAAACTAAAAAATATGTACTCAATATTTTTTAAAAATCTATCGAATGATACCAAACACGACTTCCCACGGAGAGGGGTGGGGAGTAAATTTAATATTTTAAATACGAATCCCGAGATATTTCGCGAAATGAACATCAGATCGAAAAACTGTAAAATACACTTCTTCAATACTTTTGAAAAATCTATCGAATGGCACTAAACACGTCCCCCCACGGAGGTGGGGTGGGGGGTTACTTTAAAATCTTAAATAGGAGCCCCCATTTTTTATTGCAAATTTGGATTTCTTACGTAAAAATAAGTAACTTTTACTCGAAATATTTTTTTGAATTATGGATAGATGGCGTTATAATCGGAAAAAATGATTGTTGGAAATGGAATATTAAATTAAAAAATGGCAAGCGCCCACTAAAATGGAAAAGCTTACTTAACTTTTTTTGGTTTTAGGACCTACTCTTCACAACCCAATAGGTCCCCATAACGCTCAAGTGACTGCACATTTAGCATACTTTGCTCCCCTACCATAAGCCACAATTAAAATGAAAAAAAAATGAAAAAAATAATTTTATTAACGTTTCGACGCCCAAATCGGGTGCCGTTGTCAAAATACAAAATATTACTAAAATAAACTAAAGTGTTGTTGCTAAGCAAAAAAAATTCTTCTAATAATTTATTTAGTCTCACTCATTTATATTGGCAATTCAGACATATATTATACATTTTAAAGTAGAAGACTTTAAAATGATATTGCCAATATTTATGAGTTGCGTTCCTGGGACGACTTACTGAAAGATAGTTCATTCGATTACATGAAATTAACCCCAACTCAAGAATATCCGTCATAAAAAATTATAGCATGTGATATGTCTTTAAAAAGACAACCAAATGCAACGACAGTAAAATTCTCGCGTTATTATTAGAGAATAATAGAATACCAGAATTTGGTATTATTTTTTGTGAGTAAATTAATGTAAGACCAAATACTTACGATGTCGGGATAGTATCACAGGGTTTTTCCTGGTTTTCCCTTGTGATTTACTATGAAGTCTCTAACGCGAGAATTTTACTGTCGTTGCATTTGGTTGTCTTTTTAAAGACATATCACATGCTATAATTTTTTATGACGGATATTCTTGAGTTGGGGTTAATTTCATGTAATCGAATGAACTATCTTTCAGTAAGTCGTCCCAGGAACGCAACTCATAAATATTGGCAATATCATTTTAAAGTCTTCTACTTTAAAATGTATAATATATGTCTGAATTGCCAATATAAATGAGTGAGATTAAATAAATTATTAGAAGAATTTTTTTTGCTTAGCAACAACACTTTAGTTTATTTTAGTAATATTTTGTATTTTGACAACGGCAGCCGATTTGGGCGTCGAAACGTTAATAAAATTATTTTTTTCATTTTAATTGTGGCTTATTTCCCATATAAATAATTAATCAAAAATCACTAAAATTGAAATGGGAATACTCTGGACACTGGACATGTAGCTAGGAGCGATCTTAACAAATGGCACAGAACAATCCTAGCCTGAAGACCATACGAACACAAAAGACCCAGAGGCAGACCTCCTATGAGATGGACAGATGATCTGAAACGATTTGCCGGGAAAAATTGGCTACAAGTAGCGTACAACGAAAAACAATGGAAAGGAAGACTTAAAGAGGCTTATGTTCAGATGTGAACGTGAATGGAAAGACGAAGAAGAAGAAGAAGAATTATTATCCTAATCTGGTCGGAAGGAACAATGGTATACCTATGGATTGCTTTTCAAAAAGTCAAAATAAAAGATTAAGTAGATTATAAAATATTAATTATTAGGTTTTTTAGGATCACACCCAATAGGGAAATTGCATAAAATTTTAAATAGAATAGAATAGAAATATGCTTTATTGTCACTGAAAGTTATACAAATTTTATGGACCAAGCTTAATACAAAGTCAGAAAAAATAAATAAATATTAACAATAACAATAACAAATACAAAGTGAACATACAACAAAGTAAACTATAGACATACATAGGAACTAATAAGTTTAAGCTGCTGCATGTGACGCCCAAATATAGATAAGTTTGGTTACTTGTACATGACTGTAATTTCTTAGTTAGTCATTAATAAACTCTTCTACTGAATAATATGGTCTTTTAGATAGATGAGCTTTTGTCATTTTACGGAACTTGGGGAAAGATGTTGCAGATTTGAGTTGTAAAGGAAGATGGTTGTATAGTTTTTTTGCGGAATATAATATAGATTTCTTTACTAACTCAGAGGACGGGATGGTAAATAGACATCAAAAGTTTAATTTCTGGTGGAGTAGTCATGAAGAGGCCTTGCTGGAAAGACATGCATGTGTTTACGAATTAAGCAAACAGTTTCTAAAATATGTAAAGATGGAAGGGATAAAATTCCGTGATCTTTGAAGTAACTTCTGCAATGTGTTGTTCTTCTGAGGCAAAACAGATACCTTATTGCTCTTTTTTCTAATTTAAAAATAATATCTAATTGGGCAGCTGTACTAGAACCCCAAAAAGACGACCATATCGAAGATGAGACTCGAACAAGGAAAAATATGTTAGTTTAGAAGATGCTAAATGGAGTTCTTTCGAAACAGATCTTATAGCATAGCAGGCTGAGGCGAGTTTCTTACTTAACAAATCGATATGAAGGGACCATTTGAGGTTGCTGTCTAAAAAAATACCAAGAAATTTTACAGAATCAACGGTAGAGATCTGGCTGTTATTAACAAGCAGTGGTTGAAGAGCACTTTTATAGGATAATGCTATTGTCTTATCCACGTTAAAAGAGAGTAAATTAGAGTCAGACCAGGTTTTTATCGTAAGTAAATCAGAAGTTATAGTTGCATGAAGAGATACAATAGATGAGTTGCTATCATCAGCAAAAAGAAAGATTTTTCCATCGATTTTTAAATTGGTGATGTCATTTATAAAGATAAGGAACAGTGTAGGACCCAATACTGAACCTTGTGGTACTCCAGATACGATGTTTTTGAGACTAGAGTCAGTATCATTTGCTCTAACTAGTTGTTTCCTATTATTCAAGTAAGATTGAAACCAATTCGAAGAAATACCTCGAATTCCATAAAAATTTAGTTTTTTAATCAAAATGTCGTGACACAATCAAAAGCTTTGGCATAGTCACAGAAAACAGTGGCAGTATAAAGATTATTGTTTAGTGCTTGGTAAATCTCATGAAGCACAGAAAACATGGCATCAGTGGTACATTTATTAGTTAAAAAGCCGAACTGATTTTGGGATAAGATGTTGTTATCAATGAGAAGGATACAAGTCGGGTTTTTATGAGTCTCTCAATAATTTTGGAGGGTACCGGTAGTAAGGCAATAGGTCTATATTTGCAAGCATTAGATTTTTCACCACCCTTATGAAGAGGAATAATAATGGCTATCTTTAGGCACTCTGGGAATTTGCCTCTTTCAAAGGAATCATTAATTAGTGAGACGAGGATTTCCAACACATTTTCTGTGAGATTTGTGAAGATTTTTATGGATAGTCTATCAGTACTACAGGATGATTTGCTTTTGATACTATTGATCGTTTGGATCAGTTCAGATTTATCGATTGGTCTTATAAAGAATGAATTCGAGAACGCTCCTGAATTAGGGAGATAGGAAATGGGATCTTTTTGCGACAAAATAGTAGAAGTTCCATTTTTACTCACATTAACGAAGTATTCGTTTAGATTTTCAGGGTCTGGAAGGGAAATTGGTTTAGCAGTGTGGGTTTTATTTCGAAGATCGTTTTGGCCAACTTTTGTGAATTTAAACCAGACTTTTCACTTTCTCAGCTATTATATTTTATTTTGTTTCTTAGCGACAAGGTTTCCTATTTTACGACATATTATTATAGAGCTTTAAGAACTTTCTATTCGCCGACACCGACCATAATTATTATGCAGGTTATTTCTAATCTCATTTTAGATAAATACGATAAGTAATAAAATAGTATGTATTGGGTATTTCGCAATATTGGGTATTACTAACAAGTACCTATACAAAAATATTTTGGCCGATATTAACTAGTAAATTTCTATGAAATGGTTTTTAAAGATAATGAGATTATTTGGCCGCGTCCGTATTATATTTATAAATGGCCGTTAGTACAGGTTGTCGACTTTGACAGGTGGCCGTTAACACATGTTTTACTGTAATAACATAACATTTAACTAAAATAAAAATTTGTTTAATGGAAGTACCTAGCTTATTTTTTTTGCTTAAATACCTTTAAATTCATTAAACATTTTATAAGTGGGAATAGATCCAAATTATTAGAGGTAAACTGCACTATGTCACTGTAAATTACCATTAATTGCAGTAATTAGGGTAAATTTTAACGTTTATTAGTTGGATTGTACAAACTAGTTATATGTTATGATTAAAATACGATCACATCGGCTTTCAGACCGAAAGATACGTAATTATGAGATATATAAAATTTTTAAAACATTCAGAGGTAAACTACACTGTCACTGTAAAGTACCATTAATTACAGTAATTAGGGCAAATTTTAACGTTTTATTAGTCGTATTGCACAAACTAGTTATATGTTATTATTAAAATATGATCACATTGTCTTTCAGAGCGAAAGATACCTAATTATGGGATATATAAAATTTGTAAAGTATTCAAACTTCTCTATTGAAAAGTTGCTTAAAATGACATAGTGTAGATTACCTCCGCGGTCCAGAATTATTCTCTCTAATCAGGGTACAAAAATGGTTACTAATTTATTTTTGTTTCTTTAACTAGTAGGATTGCTACTCCACAACAATAAACAGTGTCACTGTTTTCGGGGCAATACATCACTTCACCTTTACTTGAGGGTATTTCTGGGTCTGCCCACTGAACCTTGCTTATGAATAGTATATTAATTTATTTTCATGCAAATCATTTCTTGTTTCAGATTGGCTAACTTTCTTTCTTGGGTGACACGAGTATCTTACATTCCACGTTCAGTGTCTAATTTGACTTCTCTTCTTATATCCTTAAGCAATCATCTCTATTTTCCACACAGCGAACTGTGAACTTTGTCTATTAACAACTATTACATAGAAGCAATGGCTGCTTCCGGAACTACCTTTTCAAGTTTTGGAAGGTAAAGTCCGGAGTTTAGCATGAAATGATTTTTCTTGGTCATAAACTAGATATTTCAATAAAAAACTTGTAGTTTTAATGATTGTGGAATAAATGTCTATATTAGATTGTCGCTCAGCAAATTCAAGAAAAACAACAGGTTCTCAATACTCCTTTTTTTCAGAAAATAAATTTGCTGTTATATTATAAAACATATACCGTTGTTCTGTAGGAACGCCCTAAATTTGATTTTTCTTTCCTAGTCTATTAGAGGCTTGAGGAGAGTGGTTTGCCAATGTGTATTGAAATCGGTAGATGACGACCTACGAGATGGTAGAAATCATGATAGGAATTGAAACAGGAATTTATATTAAACAGAAGTTAACAAAAATCTTTGAAGATATTATATGAATATACAGTGAGCACGTAAAGGTTGGAGCACAATGGGCAATTTTGGAAATAAATCCTGAAACAGGTGATTTAATTTACGACTTTTTGGCATATATATCATACTAGTGACGTCACCCATCTGGGCATGATGACGTCATGGATGTTTTTTAATGAGAATAGGGGTCGTGTGATAGCTTGTTTGAAAGGTAATTCAATTCTCTATTCAGTAATATAAACATTAACATAAATATTTATACAGGGTGTCAAAAATTTTTTTATTGTTTTGCTTATATTCAATAATAAAGCAGCCACCCAGCTGCCTCTTGACATATCGAACATTTAATTTAAACGAAAAGCAATGATTATTTTTAAATAAACATTTTTTTCTGCTTTCTAAGAACTGTAAAATGTATTTTGAATTAAATAAATTACATTACATTCTTCTTTTTATGTAAATAAATTTAATTTTTTGGACACTCCGTATAAATAATTATCTTATTGTGATGTGCCTCCTGATGAGAGACTAATAAGTTTCGAAACCGGTAGGGGTGCTTGCAGCACTCTCTGATTGGACTAGAATATGGTTCGGCTGTGTTTTCGTTTTGCAACGAAATTGAAAATGGTTATTCATTTTTGATTTACATTTACTCTGTGTGGAGTATGAAGGGAACCGTTCTCGTTGGAACTTTACCGCGCTGAGCAGATGGGACGTGAATTGTAACTTGTAGAATTCCCTCATCTTCCTTAGTCTCAGCATCCGTATGGCTTGCAAATTGTAGAAGCCTCGGAGGTGTAACCAGAGAAGGTTCCCATTGTTTTCATTCTGGTGGGGTGTAGAATAGCATTATGTTGTTTTATATGCCATTAGAGTGAAAACTTAGTCTTTTTGCTAGCAGTTGCCGCTAGGGCATCTATGCCATTTCGTTCGTTGCAATCCGGGACTGCACGCTGGGGTTTGTTTTGGTTGGATCGGGGAGAGCAGCATATGTGCCTCCTGATGAAAGACTAATAAGTTTCGAAACCGGTAGGGGTGCTTGCAGCACTCTCTGATTGGACTAGAATATGGTTCGGCTGTGTTTTCGTTTTGCAACGAAATTGAAAATGGTTATTCATTTTTAATTATCTTATTGTTTATACTACTGAATAGTGAATTGAATTACCTTTCAAATGAGTTATCACACGACTCCTATTCTCATTTAAAAAAAATCATTGATGACGTCATCACGCCCAGATGGGTGACGTCACTAGAATGATATATATGCCAAAAAGTCGTAATCTAAAAATAAAAATTGACCTGTTTCGGGATTTTTTTCCAAAATGTATATTTGAAGTATGATTTTTTTCTCATTGTATATTATTTGAAGTAACGTTAGACTGGGTGAGTTTGACCCAGTTTTTATATTGAGACCACTATTTACCTACCAAAAGTATCTATATATAAATTGTTGTTTATGCCTAAAATTTTGTGTCTAGACAAGAACAAATACTTCCGGTTTCATGCCTGTCTGTCCTTCCGCCAGTTTGTCCGAGAATATAACTCCTTCGTTATTAAAACGGATAGTATGACAAATGAGGTTTCGACTGAGAGCTTATAACCCAAAGATGATAATAGATGTAAGAAATTTGACCTCGGACTTCCGGTTTTAGAGTTGCAACCGGAATTACTGTTTTAAGGTTGCCGAAATAGTACAAGCGATATATTATTTAACGTGCCTTAGCAAGACCAAAATAAATAATATTTCCGGTTTTTATACCACATCCGATTAAAAAGGTATAACTGGAAGTACCACATTATAGTTGCAGAAATAGTACATATGTACTAAAAATTCGAGCTAAAATATTTGGCCGAAAGTTTGGCCAAAATGACTGAAAATTAGTGAAATCGACGAAAAGTTACACGAAGAGTTCAAATATTGACTCCCGCTCACGTTGAGTGAACACCTAGGCTTATGAAGCCCAATTGCTTGTTACATGTTGCTTTCACCAAAGGACCCCGCAGAAATCTTATGGGAAATGGCCCTATGTCAAATGCTTTGAAACTTTGGGTTCTGATAGTCCTTGATGTATTGACCAAAAGACTCAATGGGAGCGTAGCTCCAAAAATCATGTTTTTAAGATATAAGCCACTGAAATTAAAGGTACAGTGAGGACGTTTGAGTTGGAATAACTTCATTTTCTCCATAATGGGCGACTCTGGACATAAATCAGGTCGATTTTTATTTTTAAATTATGACTTTTTGGCATATTTATATATCATACTAGTGACGTCATTCATCTGGGTGTGATGACGCAATTGATGATTTTTTTAAATAAGAATAGAGGTCTTGTGATAGGTCGTTTGAAAATTTATTCAATTATCTATTCACTAATATAAACATTAACATAATTATTTATGCAGAGTGCCAAAATAATTTTTTTTAATTAAATTAATTGAGACAAAAAAAGAATGTATATAATTATTTAATTCGAAATACACTTTACTGTTGTCCGAAAAGGGGAAAAATGTTTATTTGATAAAAAATATATTGTTTTTCGCTTACATTCACTATTAAAGCTGCCATCCACCTACCTTAGCAGTTTGAATATTTAATTTAAGCGAATAGCAATGTTTATTTTTCAAATTAACGTTTTTTCTGTTTTCTGACAGCAGCAAAATGTATTTCGAATTAAATAATATATATACATCCTTCTTTTTGTCTCAATTAATTTAATTCAAAAATTTTTTTGTGCGCCCTGTATAAATAATTATGTTAATGTGTATACTAGTGGATAGAGAATTTAATAACCTTTCAAATGGGTTATCACACGACCACTATTTTTGTTTAAAAAATCATGGATTTCGTCATCACGCCCATATGGATGACGTCACTTGTATGACATAATGCCAAAAAATTATAATTTAAAAATAAAAATCGACCTGATTCATAATTTATCTCTAGGCTCGCCCGTTCTCGACAAAATGAATTTATTCCAACTCAAACGTCCTCACTGTACCTATAACTTCAGAGGCTTATATCTTAAAACCATGATTTTTTGGAGCTCTACGTGCCCATTGAGCCTCTTGTTCTATACAGTTCTATACAGTTCTATACAGTTCTATGACTATCAGAACCCAAAGTTTCAAAGCATTTGACAAAGAGCCATTTCCCATAAGGTTTCTGCGGGGTCCTTTATAAAAAATAATTCTTAAATTCCTGTATAAAAGAGTGTCACGAAAAACGGTTTTATTTTTCTAATTTTTTTGGTCTATATACAGGGTGTACTGAAAAGGTTGATCGTAAATTATATCACAGATTCTGGAGTCAAAATTAGGTTGATTGAACCTCACTTACCTATAATATACAATAGTGCACACAAAAAAAGTTACAGCTCTTTGAAGTTACAAAATGAAAATCGATTTTTATTCATATATCGAAAGCTCTTAGAGATTTTTTAGTGAAAATGGACATATGGTATTATTATGGCAGGAACTGCTTAAAAAAAGACAACATTTTTAAACCCCATAAAAATTTTATGAGGTTTTGTTCCCTTAACCCCCCCCCCCCCCAAACTTTTGAATAAGTTCCAATTAAATTATTGTTGTGGTACCGTTAGTTAAACACAATATTTTTGAAACCTTTTTGCCTCCTAGTATTTTTTCGATAAGCCAGTTTTTAATATGGTTCAAAATATATAATCTACAAATGTGTATACAGTGAGCACGTAAAGGTAGGAATTAATTCATTTTCTCAAGAATGGACAGTTTTGGAAAAAAAAAACCCAAAAGAGCTCAATTTTTATTTGTAAAGTACGACTTTTTGGCATACATATCATACTAGTGACGTCACCCATCTAGGCATGATGACGTCATCGATGATTTTTTTAAATAAGAATGGGGTCGTGTGATAGCTCGTTTGAAAGGTAATTCAATCCTCTATTCAGTAGTATAAACATTAACATAATTATTTATACAAGGTGTCCAAAAAAATTTTTTTGCATTAAATTTATTGACAATAAAAAAAGAATGTATGTAATTTATTTAATTCAAAATACATTTTACTGCTCTCAGAAAATAGAAAAAATATTTATTTGAAAAATAATCATTAATTTTCGCTTAAATTAAATGTTCAAACAGTCAAGAGGCAGGTCGGTGGCTGCATTAATATTGAATTTAGACTACTAAATAAAGATTTGAATTTCAAATGAGCTATCACACGACACCTATTCTCATTTAAAAATAACATCGATGACGTCATCACACACAGATGGGTGACGTCACTAGTATGATATATCTGCCAAAAAGTCGTAATTTAGAAAATAAAAATTGACCTTTTTCGGGATTTTTTCCAAAATTGTCCATTTTCGAGAAAATAAATTTATTCCAACCTTTACGTGCTCACTCTATAATCGTACTTAATGAACCAAGAGTCAGAAACGTCAGAAAAAAAATATGTTAAGACAACTGGTTCTTTAATATATTATTCCCTATGCCTAACATATCGAAATAATTTATTGTAAGACGAAAAATTATTTTGTTATTACTTTGTAAACATTATTAGAAATATGAACTATAATTGCCAGACATTTTTGTGGTTTAAAAAGTAATGAAAAAAAATGTTTCGTCCTAAAATAATTTAAATTCAATATACAGGGTGATTGAAGAGTGTGATAAAGCTCAGTAATCCGCTACAGTAATAGATAGCAATAAAGTTGATAACAAAAATTGTAGCCAACTTTCAGCTTTACATTACGAAATTAGTTAGAATGTTCGATAGGACAGGATGTTCGATAACATAGTGGCAAACCAAACTTATGTTTTTTTAAATGGAACACCCATATTTTATTTTATATTCGAAATTCTCCTACCTTTCTCATTACAAATATATATAAAGGTTTGTTATGTTATATAGGGCTTTTACAAAGTTATAACCAATTTTTTATGAAAAACGTAACAAGTTCAACTACCTGTTTAAATAAAAATAAGCAAAACAGCAATGGTTTATTGGTGTATGTTTTTTTTTTGTTGATTGTCAAAATGTATAAAAATGGTTGATATTGCTGATTTTCCTTATATCGAATACAGGGTGAGTCAAAACACAAGTACATTCTTTTCTCGGAAATTTTAAATGGAACACCCTGTATTTTATATCACCCTCGAAAAGTATCATTACCGTACTTTAATTTTTGTATAATATTCCCTATGCCTGAATTTGTTAGTTTTCGAAATATTTTCATTTTTCAGAGCAAGTTATTAATTAAGGTGTTCTATTTAAAATTACTGAGAAAATAATGTACTTACGTTTTGACCATCCTGTACTCGATATAAAGAAAATTAGCAATATCAACCATTTTTATAAAATTTGACAATCAGCGAAAAAATATGGCACCAATAAACCATTGCTGTTGTGCTTATTTTTATTTATACAGGGAGCTGAACTTATTACGATTTTCGTAGAACATTGGTTATAACTTTGTAAATACCCTGTATAACATAACAAACCTTTATAATTTTGTGATGGAGAAGTTAACAGGATTTCGAATATAAAATAAAATATAGGGTGTTCCATTTATAAAAACATAAGTTTGGTCTGCCACTATGATATCGAACATTCTAACTAATTTTGTAATATGAATCTCAAAGTTTTATCACACTAATCAATCACCCTGACTTTGTGTTTACCTGTACAGGTTTGCTGCGCAGGAATGAACGTAACCTGTATCAGCAGACAGATGGCCGGTACGGTGTTCGAGGAAGCATAGGGAACAATATATGAAAGAATCAGCTGTCTTAAAATAGTTTCACGAAAACTTTGCTAGCTCTTAGACCATAACCATTATACAGATATGTGGTGGATTTGCCAAATATTCAAAATATTTCGATAAAAACTGGCATTTCGAGAAAGTATTAAGAGGCAAAAAAGTTTTAAAAACACTGTTTTTAACTAACGGTAGCACAATAATAATTTAATTGGAACGTACATAAAAGTTTGAGGGGGTTTAAAGGAACCAAACCCCCATAAAATTTTTATGGGGTGCACAAAGTTCACTATATTTTTTAAAAATGTTCCTGCAATAAGGATGCCACATATCCATTTTCAATAAAATATCTCTAATAGTTTTCGATATATGTATTGGAAAAAATTTATTTTCATTTTGTAACTTCAAAGGGTAACTTCTTTTTTTATGTACACATTTGTACTAAGGTAAGTTAGGTTAAATCAACCTATTTTTGACCCCAGAATATGTGGTATAATTTATGACCAATCTTTTCGGGACACCATGTATAATTATTCATTTCAAATCGAATAATTCCTAGGTATTCACGATAAATATTTCCACAAAATATTTTTTTTATTTCTAATATCTTCTTTCATCAATATAGGAGGATCCTCTTACCTTCCTGCTAGTATTCCGGTAGAACAATGAAAAATTGTTTCAGCTGCGTTGCTGTAGAATTGCAGATAAACATAGCAACTCTTCAATAATATTAAATATTTTGTTTGTAAGCAAATACTTCTCGATGTGTTTTGTTCTGCGGATTTTATGTAGAAAATGCTAGAAATAAACTGCTTAAAATACTGCTGTCATGAATTTCGATCCGACGTTCAAAAATAGAACAAGGACTTTGTCGCAAATACATAATATACAGTAATTGCTTTCATGTGAATAACGGATACTCTCATAAAGTTAACCTTCAAATATAATCAGGAAATACGTATTATTATTTAAACGGCAAATTTTAAAATTCTAATGTTGGGAAAATATTATAGAAATACTGTTCTACCAAAAAAAAAAGGAAAAATATTACCAGAGAACGGCAGTTCTCGTCAGTGGTGCACAACTCAACAACAATACCCCTACAAGCGACACTATATTATATACACGAAATTTTCGATTTTCTAAATCTGATTGAATTGAAAATTGGACCAAATCTTATCTTAAAGTTTAGGAAAAGACTCACCCATTTATATGTCAACTCTACATTTTGGTCCAAGGGTGTGGATTTTACGGCCCTTCCCATTTAGAGTCTGTTTTTCGTTCTCGTCCCCAAAACTCCCAAAAATTTCAAAAATTTAAGTCCGACCTTTACGGCTTCTGATAATACTGATCATTACCTTTTCAACGGATTTATAATTTTTGAAAATCGGTTATACAATTTAAAAGTTACCGAGCTCAGAAGTATGACTCAATTTTTATTTAAAAAGGGAAAATGTTTGTGGATATGTTTGTATGTATGTATGTGTGTGGAAAAGTTACACCGATCTGAAAGTTTTTCGTGTGTTTTAAGAGGGCATGAGGGTTGATTCAGAACCGGTGTAATTTTTGACTTCTGACTACCGGTAAGCCAGCTAGAGGGCTTGGGAAATACAAAATAGCATATTTTTTGGGCGTATATATAGGTTCAAGGAGAGACAGGAAAACCGCAAGTACACCAAATCAATAAGGTTGAGTTAAACTTTTAAATGATACCTAAGCTATCAAGCTGAGACATATTATACACTGCTCACTATAGCCGAAAAACTGAAAAAATAAACTTTGAAAATTTGGATTTTTCGACAATTACTCAAAATTTCAACCTACGAATTGCGCCAATAACTAAGCGTTTGTAGAAGGTCTCTAGTCGCATCTAACGGTGTATACCTCATATCTGGAAAAACTCTAATTTTTAAGTTATAGGCTTCACAAGTATGATCAAATATATTTCTTATGGGAAAAACGGTTTTTCAAGCTCAATAATTCCTGTAATACGTTAAGTTATCATACTTGATCTTAGATGCATCAGATAGTACTTGTCAATACGTTTTACACTCATGTTTATTGATCAAAATCAGTTAAGTCGTTCAGAAGTTATAGAGCTCCAAAAGTATAATTAGTCCAGGAACTGAAACTTTTCACTTCGCAATTTTTACAGAACGGACTGATTTGCTTGAAATTTTGACAATAAGTAGTGGACAGTCCAAGGATCAAAATCTATATTATGATGCCAAAAGACGCTTTTACCATGGGGTGGTTGCCACACCATCTCGGGGGTGGAAATACTTTTTTATATTTTGACCGCAAATGTTGGTAAAAACATTAATTGTAAGCAAAAAATGTTTTATACATTTTTTTGATAAAATTAATAGTTTTAGATTTATTTGTTATCGAAAATTTTAGTTTTATATCGAAAAAATCAATGTTATTAATCAGTTTTCTGCTAATAACTCAAAAAGTTTTTGCTTTATCAAAACAACTTTACCTAACGAATATATACCTCTTAAAAAAGAAACAACGTGTTTTTTTTACTTTCTTTAAGAGCAATAGTAATCGAGCTGTACTTTATTATAATATGTTAGCTTTTCTTCGTCAAATACTTAATATTATAGTTTCAAAGTCAAAAGACGGAAGAACTATGCATTTTTCGAGGATAACTTAGAGAAACTAATTTTTTCTACAACCGTGTTAAAAATGCAATTTTTAGCACTCCATGCGATCGTGAAAAATACTACTTTAAGGCACTAGTGCTTTAAAATATTTTTAAGGCACTGCAGTTCGTATTGACTGTATAGGTAATTTTGATGTAATGTTAAAAAAATATAAAAATGGAATGTCAGTCAAGTTCAAGTAAAAGTTTTTGTAGATATTGTCCTGTAATTAAGTTTGTAGAAAAAATATTGTATGATATGCGTGTTAAAAAGTACATTTTTAAGGCACTCATGTGAATGCGTGCGAACTTTCACATGCGTGCCTTAAACGTGTACTTTTAACACTTATATCATAAATAACTATAAAATGTTTAAAAAGATCTATCTTTAAAAATAAAAAATAAAATCTGTAGCTTACAAATTAAGTGAGATAATGAAAAGAATGTCAGTTCCTATTTTTTCAGTAGAAAAGTTATCGGAAACAACCCCCCAATTACCACCCTAATTAAAATTAGTCTTCGACCTTATTCCGTATTTTTTTATTTATGTATTTTTAATGGATTACAGAAGTTTGACCGGCTTAAAACAATTATAGGTCTGGATCCCGCGTATGAAAAAAAAGTTGATTAATAGTAAGCTGAAAATTTGTTAATAGCTTAAGGGTGTCTAGTCGGATAAACTTTGATATATGGGAACACTGGAACAGGGGCAGGTTTAATTATGGAACAGGTTAAAAATTTGGAATGGTCACACCACGAAAACGGCACATTTATTTTGTCCGACAGAACAGACTTAAATTCTCCCAACAGAGATTTAACTCTCATGCAAAAATCAGACTGCTATTTATCACCTGTCATAATTCCTGTCATTTGACATATTCTACATGTTCCACTCATTAAAAAGCCCATTTGGTGATAAATAGCACTCTGATTTTTGCATGAGAGTTTATTCTCTGTTCAAAGAGTTTATGTCTGTTTTGTCGGACAAAACAAATGTGCCGTTTTCGTGGTGTGACCGTTCCAAATTTTTAACCTGTTCCACAATTAAAACTGGCCCTGTTCCAGTGTTCCCATATATCAAAGTTTATCCGACTAGACACCCTTAAGCTATTAACAAATTTTCAGCTTGCTATTTATCAACTTTTTTTCATACGCGGGATCCAGACCTATTAGTTTAAAAAAAACTGGAGTTAAAAGCTAGTAACGAATTTTTGTAGTTTGGTAAAACATGCCCTTTTCTTCAGAATAGAAAGATTAGCATCAGAGAAAGGAAAAAATGTTTACATATGAAAATGTAGCTTGTTTAATTCTTAAGAACTTGGTTCACGAAAATTTGTTCTACGACAAAAATTGAGTGAGCTACAGACAATTAGAACTTGTAATAACATGCAAAAACCGCCTTTGAAAACCCTTTCAAAGTCACCTCTTTTTGCGACTGAGGATTTTAAAAGTAGTTAATATTAATAGTATTATGGATCTCCTACAAAAAATTTTTGAACAAACTTTCTAATATAAAAAATAAAAAAGTTAGGGTTAAAAAACCAATAAATTTTTTTGAAAAAATAATGGAAAAATCCAATTGGAAGCATAATAATGTAAGTTAGAGGTGTTTTTTGTATGGTGTACGTTAAAAACTTATTACGAGAGAACGGCAGTTCTCGCCAGTGGCGCAAAATATCCCTACATGCGACACTATTTATAAAGTTTAACGTGTATTCGATAAACATTGCATTCAACTGCATACATTTAATTTAAAAATAACTTTTAAAAACTCCTGATACAAGAGTAAAAAACCGCTATACGATGTAAAAATGAGTGACGCACACTCGCACACAATATTCCAGCTACAAAAGAGCTGATATGAATATTACGTGGCGCGATAATGTATTTTCAGTTTGACGGAAAATAAAATTTTAGTTTTATTTTAAAAGATTTTTCCATAATATTTGCTAAATTTGAAGTAAAACGCGCCACAAAAGAGCTTCAAATGCAAATTGTGTCAAAGTTATCCTTTTTTGGCGCGTTTTACTTCAAATTTAGCAAATATTATGAAAAAATCTTTTAAAATAAAACTAGAATTTTATTTTCCATCTAAATGAAAATACATTTTCGCGCCACGTAATATTCATATCAACTCTTTTGTAGCTGGAATATTGTGTGCGCCACTCATTTTTACGGCGTAAAGGGGTTTTTTACTCTCGTTTCTATGATACAAAAACAATATGATATGAATGCAAGAAATATTTTTTATTTAATGAAATTGTCTTTCAACTATTCATTCATTTCTTTTTTTTTTTTTTTTTTATTTTACAAAATAGTCGCATCAACCTCGGAGGTTATTAGCGACATATACATATACATAAGGTAATTTATTTACAGATGTTAGATTTTGTTAAATACATTGATATCTTTAAGGAATTTTACCAAGTGTTCAATTTTACAATTTTCTCCTAAGATTTCACTTGTTGATCCGATGATGTGGTTGTTCTGTCTCTGCAACTGGTATTTTGGACACTCTGCAAGTACATGCTTAACACTTAGTGGGATATTACAGTTTTCACATAAAGTGGGATTAGTGTGACCAATTATGTGTCCGTGGGTAAGTCGGGTATGTCCTAGACGAAGGCGAGTAACAATGTCATGGTGAGTTCTGTTGTGAATTTGAGATTTCCACGGTTTTACAAACGTCTTCACTTCGCGAAGTTTTGAAGTTGAACTGTCCCACTGGTTTTGCCACAGATTTTTGACTTTCACTTTAATAAATGATTTTAAATCATTAAGAACTACATCTCTCACTTCACTCGCGGTTTCACTGTCCCTGGCTTGTTGGGCTGTCCGATCCGCCGCTTCATTTCCTTGGAGGCCAATGTGTGAAGGAACCCATAGGAATTGTACAATATGGTTGTTGTTTTGAATGGTAGCTAGTTCTTTTTTAATTAGGAAAGCAATTGGATGCTTCGTGTACAGTTGGTTAATGGTATGGATGGAACTGAGGGAATCGGTAATTATAAGAGCATTGGATATATTACTGGAGTTAATATGAACGAGAGATTGATAGATGGCGTATAGCTCGCCAGTATGTATACAGCTTAAGGATGGTAGTTTATACTCAAGTGTACTATTTGGAGTAATGACAGCTGCCCCAACTCCAGTAGCTGTTTTAGAAGCGTCTGTATATATATGATAGGATTTAGAAAATTTTGTTAGTTTGTTGAATGTTATAGTTATAATTATTGAATGTTCAGCTCCTGGGATAATTCAGTCGATGTATCCGTGTCAGGTTCTTCATCCTCGTAGTTGTCTTTTGTGAGCTGTCTCGTAATTTTTTTGTTAAGCTTTGTACATTTCAATTTTAATGAGCGTTCGGATGTATATGAATGAATTTTGGTTATGAGTTTTTTAAATCCTAGAATGTCTACTGTATATTTATTTACAACGCTGATAACATCTTTTGTTCCATGAGCGTTTTCAAATAAATCAACTGTTTCCTCAAAAGTTAATATTTGCTTTTCGGAATTGAATAATTCTTTAATTGGTTGCATTAGTGTTTCTAATGGTATTGTTGATATTTTTGTTTTTATTCTTTTTTGTTTCTGAGTTGGCTTTGAAAATACATCGTCACTAGCTGATGTCTCAATCGGGGGTGATATTGCTTCAGATACAGTTCGTTTGGAGGATGATTTAGATGCATTTTCTTCGTTGGATACGCTAAATTCTTTTGGTGCTGGATTCTCTTTATTTTCATTAACCGAGCAAGAATTATTGCTTAGACTGGAAGATGAAGGCTGGTTAGTTATGACTATGTGAGGTGAGGGGGCTGATGAGGTGGATATATTTGGTTTAGATATCACTGGCATTGTATTATCTGTAGTTGATGTATCAAGAGGTGTTAGGTTGGTTGTAGATAATATTTTTGTTAGTGGCGTTGAATTATTTGATATGTTTGTAGAAGTGCATGTTGTTGAAGGTGTAATAGCAGTCGTTTCTGTTGAAGTTACTGTACTAGGTTCGTTTCTGTTTGAAAGTGTAGCAGTTGGGACAGCTGTTTCTGAGTGATTTACATTTACTGAGCAACTACTGGAAATATGGCCATGTTGTTTGCAAATGAAACATAAGTTGTCTAATGTCAAAAAAATTCGATTTGTAGTATCTTCATGAGTTATTAAAATGGTATCGGGAATTGGACCTGTGGGTGGAGATACGTAAATATGTCGACGGAAACTGAGTACATGTTTGTATTCAGGATTGTTGGTTCCTATTCGCAAAAATGACATTGATGAAGTTGGTTTTAGCCCTAAGAGCAGTAGTTCGTTTTCTATTACCTTGTGCGGGATAGTGGGAGAAACATTGGATATCAGGAGTCTTTCACTTGGAGTAATTAGTCTACGGACTTGAATTTGTGTATTGTTTACAGTGATGAAACCTCTACTGTTTGAAAAAAATTCATCTACGACTTGTTTGGTTGAGAAATAGATACATATACGATTGTTGGTGATTCTTGATGAAAAAATAATGTGTTTTGGACTAACTAAAGCTCCTACCGCTAACAAGTATTCTTCTAATTTAACATCGTTGAGAGAATTAAAAACTACTGCTTGTAGCTTGGATGGATAGATTGTTTCTTTTTGTCTACTAGCTGCAGCAGAGTAAGATAAAGGTTTTTGTGATGTGGATTGCGATAATGATTCATCGCTATTATTAGTGACGTCGAATTCCATTTCTCAACACCATTTGATTTTCCTAAGTACGGACCTGTTCCGCTTCGGATTTTGGTAATTGTCTTTAAAGACAAAAAATTGGTGTCGATTAATGACTGGTGTTGTTTATTGACGGTTTTATAAAATTCTTTGGTTATGAAATACTTATTAATAGAAAAATATGTACTCACAGAAAATGTTTTTCTATACACACTTAACTAACACTATTATACTTGATGTTAACGTAGTGTAAGAATACTATGATTGGTTTTTGTAAGTTAAATTTACTATTTGTCAGGATCGATCAAAAAGCATGTGTGCTTATTCGATATCCTCATTCATTTCTGTATTTAGGATTCGATACGATATATCCAATATTTGTTTAAACCTCCTGCTCACCTCCTTAAGTAGACAAGGTTATTTATAAAAAATAAATCGATTTTTAAATACAGCTCGTCATCAACGTTATTAGAAAAAAAAAAGTCTACAATATTATATTATTAAAATAGTATATAATATTAGCAAAAAGGGTGAAATTGTCAATTGCATTTACAGTGCATAAAATGAATCCAAAAGTGCATACACATATCAAAATTAGTATATTAAGGACAAGATGTTGTTTCTAGAGGGATTTAGAGTCGCTGAACACGAATACTCCATCATAACCGACCACCAGAGCACTAGGTACCTAGGGCTACTACTAAGGCACATCATCTGGAGTTTAGAGGAGTTTCGGCAATAAATTGATGCAAATAGATTACTCGGAGGTTTTTGGGGTCACTAAATAATAATACGCCAATAGAACCGACCCCCGGGGTACCTCGATCTCAAAAACCCTCCAAATTCCCTAAAACGACATGCCTTAGCAGTATCCTTGTGAAACAGGTGGTCCGGGGGTCGGTTCTAATGGCGTATTCGTAATAAGCAACCCCAAAAACCGTGTAGTAATATTTGCATCCGAAAGCCCTCAAAATTCTAGAAGATGACGTGCCTTAGTGTACGTTCAGAGTGGAGCATAGAAAGAGCGCGAGCCAAGATCAAAGAGCAAAGCGGTGAAATCAAACTATTACTGGGAAACGGAGGTACACAGACTAGGACTTCTCTGTACCTCCTCCGTTTCCCAGTAGTAGTTTGATTTCGCCGCTTTGCTCTTTACTCTTTCTACGCTCCACTCTGAACGTACACGTAGCAATAACCGTGAGTTTTAATGGTGTGTTCATGTTTAGTGACTTCAACATCTTCCAAGTAATCTTTTTGCATCTATTTAGTACGGATAACCCTCGAAAATCCAGCTGACATGTGTTAGCAGTATTCCTGGTCACAAAGTGCTCCAGGGGTTGGTTCTGATGGCGTGTTTGTGTTCCTCAACTCCAAAAACCCTCGAGTAACAAAATATGGCCCTTACTGTACTTATTTTGTACTGTTTATGCACTTTAAATCTTCTTGCAGCACAGTATCCTATCGGAGGTTGGCTACCATCACTGCAGTCTTAACTTTGTTGGCTGCAGCTCTGAACAACTGTATTGAACTGCACCGATATCACTCCCTTAAATTTCGCAACCAGGAAATCCTCCTACGTTCCACATCTCTCTTTCCCGAGATTTTTCCTTGGATTATGCATTTTAGATAGTAATATGCATTTCTACACATTTTTCTGTTGTAGACTTTTTTCCTTGCCTCCTTCTTAACACAATGCAAAAAGTTGAAAGTCGTTAGGTGCTGTATTTAAAAATATATTTAATTTGGTGTTTTTTGTTTTAAGTACCCTGGTCCTATTTGTTGTCTGATTTATCTTTCATTATTCTTCTACATATAGAAGAAATTTTTGCATGGCATACTTTTGTTTTAATTTTAATTTCTTTTTTGATTGATAGTTTACTTTCTTCGTTTTCTTTTTGTGTAGACACGACTCTGTCAATTTTTCAATGTGCCTCCAGTAAGTGGTCATTCCATCGTTTTCGTGGTCTTTCTTCTTATTAGGGAATCATCTATCACTGTGATTACAATTTTGTTTGTTTTCATTCGGCTTATATTATGATTGTTCGATTCTACCATTCGCTTTCTTACTCAGTCTTTAATGTTCACCACTTTGTATCTCTGTCATATATCTGTACTATTAGTTCTGTCCTATAGTGTCTTCTTCTTCTTTAGGTGCCGTGTCTGCATTCAGACGTTGGCCGTCATCATGTTTACAATTTCCTGAAACCTCTCTCTATCGGCTGCTGCGCGAAATAATTCTTCTACTGTGCAGCCACACCATTGTCTAATATTACGCAGCCATGAAAGTTTCTTTCGACCAATCCATCTCTTTTCCTCCACTTTTCCCTGTATTATAAGGCGAAGCAGATAATATTTAGGTGCTCTAATTATATGGCCGAAGTATTCTGTTTTTCTCCTCTTTATGATGCTTATGAGCAGACGTTCTGAATTCAGCATTTGAAGAACATCTTCATTGGAAGTGTGCGAAACCCACGATATCTTTAGGATTCGTCGATAGCACCACAATTCGAATGCTTCTATTTTGTTTAGCATTGTGGTTTTTAACGTCCATGTCTCACAACCATACAATAGGATACACCACACATAACATTTCAGCACCTTCTTTCGAATATTCATCGACAGGTTTTTGTTGCATAAAACTGGTTTCCAGGTCATAAAAGCCTTCCGTGATATTTCGATCCTAGTTATTATCTCTTCATCAGAGTCACAATTCACATGTAACCAGCTGCCAAAGTACTTGAAATGATTTACCCGTTCTAACTCCTTTCCAACTCCTAAGAATGAACAGCAATTTGGACGAATCAGTGTGAATGGTCAACAAATAGAAAGAGTAAAAACATACACCTACCTTGGTACGAACGTCAATGAAAATTGGGACCATTCTATAGAAATTAAATGTAGGATAGAGAAAGCAAGATCTGCATTTCAAAAAATGGCAAAGTTGTTCAAATGTCATGATTTGTCGATGCCCATAAAAGTCAGATTACTACGATGTTATATATTTCCTATACTGTTGTACGGAGTTGAGTCGTGGACTCTCACAGACGCCACCTGCAAGAAAATTGAGGCTTTTGAGATGTGGCTTTATCGTCGAATCCTGAAGATATCTTATACCGACCACATTACTAATGAGGGTGTTTTGCTGAGAATGAAAAAAGAAAAAGAGCTGTTAATCAAAATAAAAACAGCCAAAATCGAATACCTCGGTCACATCATGAGGAACAGTGAGAGATATGGACTGTTGCAACTGGTCTTGCAGGGAAAAGTAGAGGGAAAGCGAGGACCAGGAAGGCGAAGGATTTCCTGGCTGAGAAATCTACGAACGTGGTTCAACACAACCACTACAAATCTTTTCAGAGCAGCAGTGTGCAAAGTGCAGATTGCCATGATGGTCGCCAACGTCCGAAACGGATAGGCACTACAAGAAGAAGAAGAACTCCTTTCCATCAAGAGAAAGCTGACCTTGATCTATATTAATCTTTCCAACTGCCATCCACTTTATTTTTGAAATGTTGATTTTAAGGCCTCTCCGATAACTTGCTTCACTGACTAGATTTAGTAGCGTCTGAAGATCGTGTAAATTTTCAGCAAGAATGGCTGTATCGTCAGCGTATCTAATATTGTTGATTACTTCTCCGCCTAGCCTTACTCCCTCTTGTCTGTCATCCAAAGCCTCTCTAAAGATTTCTTCATAGTACAGATTAAAAAGGTGGGTGATAAAACACAACCTTGTCGTATTCTACGTTTTATCGGCAGTTTTTCAGTACGACTGTCTCCAGTTTGGATAGAGGCTACTTGATTGTAATATAAGTATTTCAGCAGTCTAATATATCGTAGTGGTCAAGTCCTGCTGCCTTATGCAATCGAAAAGTGTATCATGTTGTATTCGGTCGAATTCCTTCTCGAAGTCAATGAAACAAACATAAACGTTCTTTCGAAATTCACAACCTTTTGTAATAGAACGCGCATACAAAATAGTGCTTCTTTAGTTCCTAGACCATTTCTAAATCCAAATTGCTTACTACCCATTCTAGTTTCGCACAGAAGGAATACTCGGTTTTGTATAATACGTAAAAGTATCTTAAGTGTGTTACTCATCAAACTGATTAGTCTAAAATCGCTACATTTGGTGGGCCTGCTTTTCTTTGGTAATGTTATAAACAGTGACTCCAACCAACCATCTGGTATTTTTCCTTCGTTGTAAATTTTGTTAAAGAAAATAGTAAAGTATTTAATGTTTTCTTCATCTAAAAGTTTAAGTATCTCAACAGGGATTTGATCTGGTCCAGTTTAAGTAGCTCAACAAGGATTTGATCTATAGTGTCTTACCATCGATTTTTAAGTGGGTTTTCATTTCTGCTGCTTCCAGCATTCTTCTTTGTGTTCTCTCCGTGCCGGGTAATGTTTCTGTAACGTATGTTATATGTCATATTATTTTGACGACTGTTCGATCTGCTTTTCATTTCTCTCCCGATATTTTTATTTCTCCATATTGATTTATTAAAGATCTCCCACTCCTGTTTCGAGCTTTCCATAGCTAGAAAGTGTGATGACTAAATATTTAAATGCCATCATTTGTTCTTTGTTGGAGCCCTCCAGCTTCAAATTATTTTTTAGTAGATTTGCTGTTATGTCCATGCATTTCATAAATTATTATGTTAAATTTCCTGGCGGGTATATTAAATGCGTCATTACTTTGAGAGATTATTATTAGTTGCATCGTCTGCATAACAGATTATTGCAAGTTGTTTTTCTTCCATTTTGTACCCTTTTTTCGTTCTTACTTTTTTTGTGATTTCGTCCATGATGCGATTGAACAATAAAGGACTCGGGAGCTTCCCTTGTCTTATTCAATTGTGAGCTTCAATTCGCTTAGTTAGTTCTTCTAGTGGGGCAAAACTACTATTTTATAACCGAATATTGTTTAATTTTTGAGGTGAATAACAATAACATTGAATACGATTGTAGACCAATAGTTTTTTGTCGTATAATACCGGATTTTGACAAAATTAACAAATTAATGGTTAATAACATTTTTATTTATGTCCGTACTTTGATATTAGATATGTTTTTTTCCTTGGCTTTTTTCATTTTGACAGTGGTAAAATTAAAAACGAGGTCATGATTTTTTAGGTCTTTATTCGCAAGTAAATGAAAATGGTCACAAAAATAAGCTCAATTTAGTAAAAAACACAAATATTTTTTATCTTTGAACTTCTATAATGACCAATAGGGATGAATAATAAAGAATAGAACTAAAAATTAAAAAAAAAGAACAAAACTATTAAATGGTAAAAGAGGCACAATTTTAGTCCGTCAAACATTCAGTGCAAATATCCCTGAGATGACCCTTGCATGCAAATTTGTCACATCTTTGGCATGCCGTTCTTTTTGACATATTGCAAATTCTTGCACAAATACAACATCGTCCCACGTAATTTTTTGGAATATTGGGGGGAGCGGTACGACTTCTTGAACTCCGAGCAGTACGCGAGCTCGCCGTTCTAAGTTCTCTTAGCAGTAGGGATGGGAAAAACCTACCGGTTTAAACGTAAAACCGGTTTTTTTACTTCGCAATAACCGGTTGTTCTTTTGTCCCGGTTATAACCGGTTTTTTCTTTTTAAAGTAAAAACCGGTTATTAGGTTTTTACGGTGATTAGGATTAGGTTAGGTGTTATTTTGAATCCCAATCTTAATTATTATTCTCAAGTAATTATTCCAAACAGAACAATAATTCAAATTTTATTTTATTTTATAAAATACAGAAGCAAACTGAAAGTGCAATCTCACATCAGCCAGAAACAATTATTAAGTTGTATGATAATATTTCCTTGAAAAGATATTTGTAATCATAATATTTACATAAGAAGTGATCTGGTTGAATTAGACGCAAACATCATCTATTTTTCACACTTAACTCTTGGCATTGAAAGTGGGTGAATGACTTTTTTCTGATTACCAAAAACAACGCTCTGACCATGAATATCGAATTACTGATTACGAATACAAATGTCCAAGAATTTCGCTACGTTTTCAAAACGATATTATGCAGGAACTATTAAATGAGTTAAAATGTACCTATTCTACAAATATACAAACGTGTTAAAAGTAATACATGTTCTTTCGATAGTACTAATTTTGATCATATTGATATCGAGTCGAATGGAGTATCGCAAACTAAAGTGTATTTTAAATGTAACTTTGTAACCTATTGGATTAAAAAACCGAAAACCGGTTTTTCCAAAAACCGGTTATAACCGCCAGGTTAAACCGTAAGCAAAAAAAACCGGTATAACCGAAAACCGGTGTTTTGTCAAAAACCGCCATCCCTACTTAGCAGGGAAGGTATTCTTCTTCTTCTTCACGTGCCATATCAGAATTATCCAACGTTGGCGATCACCATTGCGAATGCTTCTCGATCTTTTTGTAATATGGAATAGTTGTCCTGCATTTGATATCTGAGTCCATTCACGAATGTTTTTTAACCAAGAAACTTGTTTTCTTCCTACACCTCTACGGCCCTCTATTTTGCTGAAGGGAAGGGAAGGTATAGTTGATCCATATTCAATTTGCGGTTTGATTATTTCCCATGCTAAGTTTTTAATGAAGTTGCTTCTTGAAACTTTTTCATTTATGGTTTAGCTTTATATACACAGCAGGCTTCATATTAGCTTTATATATACAACTAAAAACTGGGACGAGCTTAGTCGCGAGGTCTACGATTGTAGACCAGTGTTCTTTAAATAATGGTAAAGGTACATTCTATGTCAAATCACTCAGGCAAAAAATTTTGGATCTCCGATTTGTCTGAAAATTGGTATATAGCTTCTGCGGGACGTAAAAATAAGATACTTAAGGTCAAAAAATCTTCTTCTTCTTTTTTCTCAAAATGTGGTTTTATGCGATTTTACAGTGATTTGGTGTTTATTTAAACAAATTTGCATTTTCTGTCGTAAAGTATCAATGAAAAACATAATATTTTAATAGAAAGGACTCAAAAATGTCATTATATGGCATTATAACAAATTATCTTGAATCAAAACAAGTTTTTGATCAAATTTTATAGTGTAAAAAACGTTAAAATACCGTTTTTTACATTTTCCTCCATTCCCAAAATACATCATCATCGATTTGGCTGAAAATTTGCCCACAGATATCCAAAAGATAGAACTTTAAGTGGTTAGAAGGATTTGAATTATATTACAATACCAAAAAAGTTACATGCAGTAATATCAGACTCAAAAGTATATATTAGTCCAGTCGGGATTGCATTTGACCTTGAATGCAGAGCTGCCCAAAATTTTATTTTTCTGATCTTTAAGGGAGTCAATAGTAGCCTAAATTTAAAATCACGAATGAATTCCTCCGTTACGTTAGCCGCCATCTTGATTTTAAAGGAGAACCTGTTTGGTTCAATATCTCCGCCATTTTTAACTTTTCGACAAAAATGGTAGGAACTGAAATTGTTCCAAATAAATCGTATTTACAATTATTATAATTTCCTTTTAAGAATTTTTGTCGTGAGGTCGATATTTTTGAGTTAATTTTACTTACATTAGACGCCTATATTTTTGACTATAATATTGCATGTAACCTTTTTGGTATTGTAATATAATTCAAATCCTTCTCGCCACTTAAAGTTCCTATGTTTTGTGTATCTGTAGGCAAATTTTCAGCCAAATCGAATATGATGTATTTTGGGAATGCAGAAAAATGTAAAAAACGGTATTTTAACGTTTTCTACACTATAAAATTTGATCAAAAGCTTGTTTTGAATCAAAGTAACTTGTTATAATGCCATATAATGACATTTTTGAGTCCTTTCTATTAAAATATTATGTTTTTCATTGATAGTTTAGGATAGCAAATGCAAATTTGTATAAATAAACACCAAATCACTGTAAAATCGCATAAAATAACATTTTGAGAAAAAAAGAAGAAGAAGATTTTTTAACCTTAAATATCTTATTTGTACGTCCCGCAGAAGCTATATACCAATTTTCAGACAAATTGGAGGTCCAAAATTTTTTTGCTCCAAAATTGAGTGATTTGAAATGGAATGACCCTAAAAATATAATGCAAACAGATCGGCGGCGTTTAGCAAACTGAAGTGTAAGTTGAAAGTATTAGTGACAGCTACTAAGCGGGATGGGGGCGTATGTACAGTTTTCTGCAATTAGCGACCACTTAAAGGAGAGTGGTCTACGATTGTAGACCGCGCGACTAACGGAGGGTTAGCATTAAATTCGTACTTCTGTCCCACCTTACTCTACAGCTTAAGACTGCAGATATTATCTTTTCTATAAATGCGGTATTTGGAGATAACTTTAATTTACCCCCTAAGTACGATACTGACATTCGAATCTGATTCTGCAGCATATTTTGATCGTAGGCCTGGCAGTTATCATTTGGAACAGAACACGCCGCGTTTAGAAACTAGTGTTAACTGCTGCTAATTAGCGAATACCTGAATAAGGGATAAGCCCTGCAGGTGATACGAAACTAAACTTTATACAAACAGCCTGGGTCTGAATTCGAGCACATTTGAACGTTCTTCGTACATAAATATGTGTTGAGGGTAACCACAAGAAACTATTTGCCCGACTGTCAACCCCACAGAGGAGTTCTCAGTAGTAGCAAAAGTAAAACTAATCTCTGCTTGCTAAAGTATTAACAAAGATCAAAGGATTTTATTGTTGAAGCACTACATAGTTTGTACGGTTAATATTCGTACGCTATAAATTGCATAACGTATTAGCACGATTTTGAAAATACGTATAGTATGTATAAAGCTTCATAAATACCTTCTAGTTTTATAGTCCAGGAACCGAAGCTATAAGTAGTGGATAGTCCAAGGGTCAAAATCTATATGATGCCGAAAGGCGCTTTTACCAAGGGGGTGGGTGCCACTCCATCTTGGGGGTGGAAATTTTTTTATTATATTTTAACCGCAAAAAAGCAAAAAATGTTATATACATTTTTTTGATAAAATTAATATTTTTCGATTCATTCGCTATCGAAAGTGTTAGTTTTATATAGAAAAAAGAATGTGTGTGTGTACTTTGTACGCACGTAAGAAGTTATACTTCTATTATAATATAATTTCAACGAAATAAATACTACCTACTTAACAGTTACAATACAAAAAATTAACAATAATTACCAAAAATGAACCAAAACAATGCCAAATATTAAAAAAAAAGAAAAAAACATGAATCGTACATAATTATGCATTACGGTGACAAGTGAAATATAAAAATAGATGTTTTATTATTTTACGCCCAAGGAAGACCAATCCAAAGACACAAAATTATAATAAAAAACCTTTTAAACCACCTTTTTCAAATTGCGCAAGTTGTATTATTAATATTAATGTTAATAAATGAAATATAAATATTTTGACGTTTCACAATTTGACAATTCACTTTTAACTGCAGTGCCTTAAAAATTTTAAAGCACTACTGCCTTAAAGTAGCATTTTTAACGCTCCTATGGAGTCCTAAAAATTGCATTTTTAACACGTTTGTAGAAAAATATATTTAAAAACAGTAATATATTCTTTCCACACCTTTTCTGGACTGATACATACATAAATTAAAACATTTTGAAGTAGAACTTCAAAAATATAATATGAAAACTATTTAAAAAGGCAGTATAACTATTAACTAACCTTTGTTGTTTCTCTTCCCACAAATTTTAAAACGCAACAACCATACATAACCAAACCGTCAACCGTCCAAACCACAGCTGCGCTACAGCTGCCATATTGGATAATTTTTGACATGTCATTTGAACATCCAATCAGAACAAAGTTATAATGCGCATGCGCCGGGATCGTAGGTTTTAACATATAAAAATTCACCCTCATATCGCGCGTAAAGAAGTATAACTTCAAAAAAAAAAGAATGTGTGTGTACTTTGTACGCACGTAAGAAGTTATACTTCTAAATATGATTTCAATGAAATAAATATACTTTCGGACAGTTTAATTGTATTTTATTTAAAGATTAAATTAATTTTTACTTACTAGTTTCCAAACATTTTGATTAAAACAATACCAAAAATTAAAAAAAGATTAGAAAACACCAGGATTCGAACCGGGGTCCTCTTGATCTCCAGTCCAACGCTCTACCACTGAGCTATACCCTTTTGATTATCCGGGCTACAAGATTTCTCAGACATAGTGACAAACAGACGAAGTGAATTATAAAATACTCTAAATATTACTTATTATCTTATTCCCGAGGTAGACAAGTCCAAATACACAAAAATTATAATAATAGTTATTTATGATATAAATGTTAAAAGTACAATTTTAAGGCACGTATGTGAAAGTTTCGTGTGAAGGATTCGCTTCGCTCATTCTGCAATTCACATGAGTGCCTTAAAAATGTAATTTTTAACACGTACCTACCTATATCATACAATATTTTTTCTACAAACGTCTTATATATCAACAATTATAATTTATTCATTCTCAATTACAGGACAATACCTACAAAAACTTGTACTTGAACTTGACTGACATTCCATTTTTATATTTTTCTTGACATTACATCAAAACTGCCTATACTGTCAATACGTAAATCAGAATAACATCTACTTTTATTTTTGTATATTATTATTCTAATAAATTTTAATAATTTTTTTCTACAAACGTGTTAAAAATGCAATACAGCTTAAATTAAATTTTCAAAAACCTTTTAAACCACCTTTTTCAAATTGCGCAAGTTTTATTATTAATATCTATTTCTATTAATGTTAATAAATGAAATATAAATATTTTGACGTTTCAAAATTATTTGACAATTCACTTTTAACTGCAGTGCCTTAAAACTTTTAAAGCACCGGTGCTTTAAAGTAGCATTTTTAACGCTCCTATGAGTGCTATAAATTGCATTTTTAACACGCTTTTAGAAAAATATATTTAAAAACACTAATATATTCTTTCCACACCTTTTCTGGACTGATAAATACATACATTAAAACATTTATTAACGAAATCCATACTGCCTGTGTGCGCATGCGCGCAGATTAATAAAATTTCACCCTCAATGAAATCGCGCCTAAAGAAGTATAACTTCAAAAATTAATGTTTTCGATATTATACTCATTTATGTTTCACTCAATTTTTGCCGTAGAAAAAATTTTTTCAAACCAAGTTCTTGGAAATTAAATAACCTACAATTTCATATTTAAACATGTTTTCTTATTTCTGATGCTAATCTTTCTATTTTGAAGAAAATGTCATTTTTTACCAAACTACAAAAATTCGTTATTCGTTTTTAATTTTTTCCAGTTTTTTTTAATAATCAATAAAAGCCAGTCAAACTTCTGGAATCTATTAATAATGCATAAATAAAGAAGAATAAATAAGGCCAATGAATAAAAACACCGCTAACTTACATTATTATGCTTCCAATTGGATTTCTCATTTTTTTTTTCAAAAAAATATATTGATTTTTTAACCGTAACTTTTTTTTATCCTAAAAGTTTGTTAAAAAATAATTTTGTATGTTTTTATAAGATCTATAAGGCTGTTTATAATATATCCTTTTAAAATCTTCAGTCGCAAAAATAGGTGACTTTGAAAGGGTTGGTAAAGGTGGTTTTTGCAAGATTTAACTGTCAATAGCTCACTCATTTTTGCCGCAATTTTTTTTTTTATACCGTCTGCTTGGTAATTAAATAACCTGCAACTTTATATTTAAATATTTTTTCGTATCTCTGATGCTAATCTTTCTATTGTGAAGAAAAAGGCATTTTTTACCAAAATACAAAAATTCGTTATTCGCTTTTAACTCCATTTTTTTTTTAAACTAGTCATTAAAAGCCTGTCAAACCTCTAGAACCTATTAATAATACATAAATAAAGAAGACCAAATCAGGTCAATGACTAATTTTAATTTGGGTGGTGAGTAGGGCAAAGTTTCCGATCACTTTTTCGTTGAAAAAATAGGGACCGACATTTCTTTTATTATAAGTCACTTAATTTTTGTGCTAGAGACTATTTTTTTATTTAAGAAGGTAGATATGTTTAAATACTTGAAATTAGTTTAAGCAAGTTATCCTCGAAAAATGCATAGTTTTTCCGTCTTTTGACTTTGAAACTACAATATTTAGCATTCGACGAAGAAAAAATGACATATAATAAAGTATAGCTGGATTATAGGTCTGGATCCCGCGTATGAAAAAAAAGTTGATTAATAGCAAGCTAAAAATTTGTTAATAGCTTAAGGGTGTCTAGTCAGATATACCTTGATATATGGGAACACTGGAACAGGGGCAGTTTTAATTGTGGAACAGGTTAAAAATTTGGAACGGTCAGACCACGAAAACAGCACATTTATTTTGTCCGATAGAATAGACCTAAACTCTCCGAACAGAGATTAAACTCTCATGCAAAAATCAGACTGCTCTTTATCTATATTCTACATGTTCCACTCATTAAAACGCCCATTTAGTAATAAATAGCAGTCTGATTTTTGCATGAGAGTTTAATCTCTGTTCGGAGAGTTTAAGTCTGTTCTGTCGTACAAAATACATGTGCCGTTTTTGTGGTCTGACCGTTACAAATTTTTAACCTGTTCCACAATTAAAACTGCCCCTGTTCCAATGTTCCCATATATCAAAGTTTGTCCGACTAGACACCCTTAAGCTATTAACAAATTTTCAGCTTGCTATTAACCAACTTTTTTTTCTTATGCAGGATCCAGACCTAATACCACCACAGTAACCGTAATATCAAAAAGTTAAAAATTCGGCCGATGGAGGGTTTATTTCGGCCGATAGGTAACTGATTATTACTTTTTTTCTTATTGGGACGAAACATATACAATAAATAAAATTCAAGACCAGATATATAAACACTGGAAAAGCATAACTCAGTAAAATTATTTTCCAGTCTGCCGCTATGTAAAAGTGCCAAGTATAAAATTAAATGTATTTTCCATATATGTGCGATTGCTGCGTTTTGTAGAGTTGGACGACATTCAATGTCGTAAATCAAAAAGGTATTTTATTCCAACGAATCTTGTGATTTACTGTTTAATACGTGATATTTGCATTACAAGGGACTGTTGGACAGGACGAGATTTTATTACCTGGTCTGGTGTGGAAACAAATGTTCTGATGATAACCATATTTCAGACTTTTTAGTCGGAAAACGTGAAGAGGGTAGGTAATAATTTAAAACTAGATAGATTAAAGTTATACATTTGTATATTTTTATTTTTAAGATCCGGAAATTAAACAACGTTACGTATGGAACGTAGAAGCAATCAATAGGAAGAGTACTGATGGAAGAGACTAAACAAGGTCGACAGAAATTAAAGAAAATTCTAGGAAGAAATTAATCCATGTGCCCCTTACGCAATGGTGATCGCCAACGTCGGATAATTCTGATATGGTACGTGAAGAAGAAATGGAGAAAACGATATATCCTTCCCTACCTAAAAGTGACCCCAAATTAATGTTTCCCTTACAAGAAGAAAATGCTATAAAATGATATAAAATTTGGATATAGTTCATTCGCTTAACCTGGGAACATTTTGACAGGTTCATACAAACAGATTCATACAAACATACGGGACAGAAATTCCAATGTATCACTATTACTAGCTCAAATACACATATACTTACTATTGCAGACTTCTTTAATTGAAAATAGAAGAACACTTCCGAAGAACAGTAGGTACCTAAATATTAGAATCCATGTATAAACGACTATAAACTTTCAAAAATAAAGTTTTGATTTTATTGAAGCAGTTTTACTGTTTTTTGTTTTATATAAAGTGTTATTTAGAGCAAAAAGTAGCGATCAACAAGTTGCAACAAAAGCGTTCCAAGATTGCGGCTCTAATTTTGAATATTTTGTCGAGATATTTGGCACACACATTCGTAATATATAATAAAGAATGGCGATACAGAACCCACTTTCAGAAATATGTGGAAGTATGTGGAAATTACTCTATAACTAAAAAAAATATTGAGAAAAGGAGCCTGTACCACCATTAAGAAAGACAAAAAAATACACTTTCTTCAAATAAACTTTTTATCCCGTGCTTAGGTTTTGTGTCACATGCGAACTACTAAAAATCAATTTTTTTATAACAAGAAATCGAACGTCGGATTCGAAACTGGTTTCTTAACTAGTAAACAGTGTTTCCGATTAGCTCTTAGTTTTTATCAAAATTAAGGTGGTTTTACTTGTTAGAAAATTATCAAAGTTGGTATAATAGTGTATTATATAGTGCTTAATCCGATTTTGGGATCAAACTGTAAGTTAGATCATCTTTATTACTATTTTTTAATCAACAAACAGTAAACAACGGTTATAAATACCAGTAACGAGGTAATTAAGTAGCTTAATTACTAATGAACCTGTCCAAGCACAAGGGCCGTAATCAGGCAACATAGGCCCAATATGCAGGAAATTTCAGAGGAGAGATCTTCTGAACTTCAAAATTCTCAAGATGTCATTAATCCATCCAATCAATCAAAATTATATTCAACCGCTCTGACTCAACCTAACAAAAAATTCGCAAGCAAAAACCAAGCCATTTTATTCAATTCACTTCCAAATACAAAAATTGAAGATTATTTAAATGCCATAGCAACTAAAGTCGATCCCAATAAAATTCTCGCCATTTCCAGGATTGTAAATGATCGTATTTGCGTATATTTTACTACTGAAGAAACAGTCACCGAATTTTTAAGAACAGATAATGGAACAATAGTAATCAATCAGGAACGTATCCAAGCCAGGAAGTTAGTCACACCAAGCGAAAAACTGATAATTTCTAATGTCCCCCCATCAATACCTCACAGTATTATAGAGACTCAACTACAAAATTTTGCAATTCATCAAATAACTCCATTGGATTTTCTAAGAATAGGTACAACTAACTCTTTATTTAAGCATATCTTGAGTTTCCGACGCTATACTTACATTTCTCCTAAAAATCTGGAAAATATTCCTGAGTCTATATTAATTAACTACGAACAAATCAATTATCGAATTTATTTTTCACTTGAAAAACAGTCTTGTTACATTTGTAAAGAACAAGGTCATCTAGCCTCTCAGTGCAAAAAAAATACAAACACTCAAACATCTATCGAAAATTCATCACCTACTGCTCAACCAAATTATATCCAAAATTGCCACCCTATCATAACAGATGCTCAGCCAACTATCCATCCTTCACAATCTTCGCAACAATCCACCAGTCCACAATCAAAAGAAACAACCAATACTTCTCTATTTGATTCAAATCCCATTCAAACACCTATCCAGCCAGATAATGTTGAAATGAATAATCACAGCCAAAATCAACCTCCTACACCCTCTGACACTCAATCGTCTAAACGAGCGGTGTCAGAAATAACGTCTCCTTCAACATCAGTAGACCAGAACCCATTTAAAGAACCTCTGCGTAAATCTAAGAAAGCAAAAACTATTCCTGAAGATAATAAGACTTTAGCAGAAGATCTTATTAAATGCACTAGTTCTTTTTTCCAAGATAATTCTGACAACGGATATTTAACCCAGGAAGAACTAATTGATTTCTTTGAAAATGCATACGGCTCTGCAGATCCTCTCAGCATTGCAAAAACGTATACAGAAGATATCGAAGGACTACTCAATTTTTTAACTAAAATCCATCCAGCATTAACTCCCAAGTATCTGAAAAGTCGCTGTACAAGATTAAAAACTAAGATTAATAAACAGCTATTATTATCCGCTTTCTCTACTGATCACAGTGAATACAGCAGCGACGCCTCTGCTGAAATTTAATACAACATTCAACTGTATACTGCAATGGAACCTAAATGGGTATTACACCCATTTAGAAGAACTTAAATTAATTATAGCTAAGTTTAAACCATCTGTAATATGCCTACAAGAAACCCACTTCAAAGAAGATAACTGTCATAATTTAAGAAACTATACTCCGTATTATAAGAACAGAATAACTGCTAGCCATGCTAGTGGGGGAGTAGTAATATATGTCCATAACTCATTTAATACCGAAGTAATACGTTTAAGAACTGAGTTGGAGGCAACAGCAGTATCTATAAAAGGCCCCCACAAAGTCAATATATGTAATATTTATTTTCCTCCGAACTTAGACCCGTCCATAAAAGAAATAACTGAACTCTTCAATCAAATTCCAGAACCGCGTATTATATTAGGCGATTTTAATGCCCACAATATACTTTGGGGAGGTAAAAAAACAGATTCCTTGGGACGTAAAATCGAACAAATTGTTACAGATTCTAATATGAATATCCTTAACGATGGAAGAATCACAAGGTTCAATATTTCCACCGGCAATGGATCCCCAATAGATTTATCCCTCTGTGACCCTGTCTTACAACCAACTCTGTCGTGGGATGTGACATCCCATTTGCATGGAAGCGATCATTTTCCTATCCTAATTACGAACAATAACCATATCTCCTCATCAATTCCATCCAATAAATGGTGTCTGAAAAATGCAGATTGGTCTCTATATTCCTCTTTAATTTCACAAAAAATTTCTCAGTTGGTTCAGCCCTTTGATACAGACATTGATATTAACTCCAAAGTACTCCATCTCGTACAGTTTTTAACGTCAATAGCTCACGAGTCCATAGGTTATTCAAAATTTCCAAAAAAACGTGCTCCAGTCCCGTGGTGGAATTCCCACTGCGAAGCAGCAATTAAAGAGTCAAAAAAGGCGTTTTATAAATTAAGAAGGCACCCAACTTTAAATAACCAGCTAGAATTCAAAAGATTAAGGGCGTATTGTAGATACACCTTAAAGAAGAGTAAGAGAGAAGCCTGGAAAAATTATGTATCATCTTTAAATTCATCTACCCCGACTTCTGAGGTTTGGCAAATGATAAGCAGAATGTACGGGAAAAAATCATTTAACACCATTCATTACCTAGAACATCATAACCATATTTATTCAACTAAGCAAGAAATAGCCTCCGTACTAGCAAACGTATACCAACAACATAGCAGTGACGAAAATCTATCTACAAGTTTCCTAGCCCATAAAAATAAATTTAATAATGCATGTATAAATCTTGATGACCACAATAATTTACCTCTAAATGCCATATTTACGATGGATGAACTGTTAGAAACTTTAAACAAAGTTAAAGACACTAGCCCAGGGCCTGACAACATCCCTACGACATTTTTAAAAGCTATGCCAACGGAAGGAAAACAATATCTTTTGGATCTTTATAATTTCATTTGGACAAATAATGTTTTCCCCATTGATTGGTACGATTCCATTATTGTACCAGTTCTTAAACAGGGCAAGAATAAATCGGACCCAGAGTCTTACCGACCAATCTCCCTAACATCTAATATGTGCAAAGTACTTGAAAAAATGGCAAGCAACCGACTAATGTGGTACCTAGAAGATCGACAGCTACTTAGCCCTATACAAAGTGGATTTAGAAAGTCCAGATCTACATTAGACAACATAGTGGATATTGAATCTGTAATTCATGAGTCATTTGGATGTGGTCAAGAATGTCTGGCTGTATTTTTTGATATAACGCGTGCATATGATACAATCTGGAGATCAGATATCATAAGAATCCTGTCAAGTTGGTCGATTAAAGGAAATATTATCAAGTTTATTAATAATTTTTTATATAGGCGAAACTTCAAAGTTCGAATAGACAACTTTCTTTCAGACTCTAAAATCCAATTAAACGGTATTCCTCAAGGGTCTACTCTTAGTGTTGCACTTTTCCTTATTGCCATCAATGACATCGCTAAGTCACTTAGCCCATTAGTCAAAGCCCGTCTATTTGCTGATGATCTTGTTATATTCTGTCGTGGTAAAAATATATCAACAATGACGACCCATATACAGCAAGCCATTTACAAACTAGAGAATTGGTCGAATACTACTGGCCTAGAATTTTCACCCACTAAAACGAAAGCAATGATCTTCAGTAAAACTCCAAAGAAACAAGTAAATCCACCGAAACTCTTCCTAAAAAATTTACCAATAAAGTATTCAGAATCGATCAACTTCTAGGGAGTAAAACTGGATAGCCGACTATCTTGGCAAGACCACATCCACTCTCTCCGTCTGTCAGTTCAAAACGGCCTTAACTTAATGAAAAGTATCTCTCATAAACAATGGGGTGCCGATTTCCAAACTCTTATGACTGTATACAAAACCCTAATTCGTTCAAAACTAGATTATGCTGCTGTTGCCTACAACTCAGCCAAAGGTTCACTATTGAAAGTGCTAGACACAGTTCATAATTCAGCAATTAGAATTGCACTGGGAGCACACTACACAAGCTCAGTTGAGTGTATGTATGTTGAATCAGGCGAACCATCCCTTCAACTCAGGAGAGAATACCTTAGCCTCATGTATGCCTTAAGAGTATCAACTAACCCACATGTACCTGTTTATAAAAACACATTTACAGATAGATTTCCATCGACATTTAATTGTGGGAAAAGATTGGATCCTCCGTTTTATCATCGAGTGAGAGCAACGTTACAGAGCTTAGACACAATAATTCCACAAACTTACAATACTTTTAAAGTCAGCCAACACATATTACCATGGACAATTGCTCTCCCTGCTTGTAATACAAACCTATCTGCATTCAAGAAAGGTGACACACCAGCAAAAATCTTCAATCAGAGATTATTAGGGATATTAAATGGTTTTAATGATCACATCCATATTTATACCGATGCATCCAGATCTGCAAATGGAGTAGGAGCGGCTTTCACAACAGATAACTATAACAGTTCCTACCAGCTCCCTTCCCAAACCTCCATATTCTCAGCTGAACTCTTTGCTATCCTCCAGTCATTAAAGTTTGTTAACACACATGACATCAAATTCTCAATAATCATTAGCGATTCCCTAAGTGCATTAACGGCCTTGAGGCGGGTATACCCCAAACATCCTATCCTCCTCTTAATTAAGGCGGAACTCTTGATATGCCAACAAAATCAAAGATTAGTTCAGTTCCTCTGGGTACCATCACATTGCGAGATAAGTGGAAATGATAAAGCTGACACATTAGCAAAAAATACGAGTGAGAATCCCTTAACAGACATCATAACTACTTGCGTTCATACTGATCTAAAGCAATATTTTAAAAACAAGATCATGACAAAATGGCAAACAAATTGGAACGAATCAAACTCTACATTAAGAACAATCAAACAAAGTATATCACCGTCGAAACATCCTACAAAGAGAAGAGACCAAGTGCTCATGTCCAGATTGCGACTTGGTCATACGAAGATCACCCACGACTTTTTATTAAAGAAGGAAGCCCCTCCGATGTGTTATGTGTGTGATAGTGAACTAACAGTGCAACATATAATAATAGACTGTCCCCTCTACGTTATAGAACGGCAACATCAACAGTTACCATCTACAATTAAAGATTGTTTAAGTGAAAGTAATTCATGTAAGACTCTTAATTTTTTACGTACTATAGGACTCATTAACCAAATTTAATATACCTAAATTTTGTAATTTGATGTAAATACAGTTCATTGCTAATAACCCTTGTGGTTGAAGCAAATTGTAAATAAAAAAAAAAAAAAAAAAAAAATCGAACGTCACTGACTTGGCAACATTTCGAGCCTATGTGTATAAAAATTATTGTTTTTGATAGTATAAACGTCACTTCAGTGTCGAATTACCGACGCACTGTTGCCTCACTTTTGAAAGTTCGCAGAACTTTCGCATTCTTGGACCACGTTTTTTGCTACCTGTTGATCGCTACTGTGTGCTCTTAATGAATCCCGTTTAAATATTTCATATCTGTGGTAAATTCACTTTACTACTTTAGTTTCATTTCAGTTTGAAACTCATTTCTCGGTATATTCCAAATGTACAAATAGCTCTTGATTTAGCTAAAATATCAAGTAGCCCCCGGCCATTCATCCGGACAGGTATAAAGGAGTTGAATAAACTTATCTTATTTGCCATCTATTTGCTGGAGAAGCTCGGAAATTAATAATTTGCAGCGGTGAATAGAACCCCAGAATATTATTCTGTGTGCACAGTATACTCTGATTTACATTCTAATATCGTAAATGTTACATGCAACCGAGAAGGTCCATTTGGGCTACCTGATATTGGTGATTACAAATGGCGGCGCCGGCTGTACAATGTTTGTTTCACTGTTACATAGATAGAAATGGAGTTTGGAAATTGTAGCGATATATATATTTCAAAGGATGATTAGGCTTTGGACGATTGAATTAGTTTAGTCCGTAATCAACCTTCCTTTCATCAATGCATATTTAATTACTAGTAGAATATTTTAAATTTTTGAAGCCTTAAAAGTTGCGAAAGTAGTTTTATGCCTTCAATACCAGGAAAATCACAAATTGTAGTCATGTACAAATGTACATATTTTCCTGTTTATCAGTAGCAATGACTTATCGCATTGCTACCTTAAGAGACTAAACACATGAGGGCGTTAGACACCGCGTTTGCCTAACGCAGCGTTTCAAGTTACCAAGGAACAAATGGTATCGTACACATGCAAGCGCGCGTTTATCAAGTTTTATCAGTTAAAACGCGGCGTTCAGCGCTGTTATGTGTACGGGGTCTAAATGTTTAGCCGTTACAAAAGTATTATAGTGACCAAGGAATTATTGCAGAAACCCTTATCTTAAGCTTTAACTACAAGCGTTGGCGTTGGCAAATATGTTTAAAAATTTATTTTTTGACCTTGTTCATCTATCTAGCCTATCACTGGAATGAATTTTCCAGTTGGTGTTAGTTTTGTTATAATCGGCGTTCTGAGAAAATTATAATTACCAGTTTATTATTTGTTGTTTCCGGTTGTGTACAATATGTGCTACGATTGTAGTAATGTAAGTACATCTTACAATTGTTTTTTAGTCATTATGGCACACAATATATTTCTCTTTATAAATAATACTTTTTCTCACGTAAAAAATCACATTTCAAATTTTTTTTATTAGTAATTTTATTTTTCGAGTGATCACATTCCAGTTAGAAATCCCAATTGACTTACTGAGAAGGACCTCCAAGCATTCGCTGATGTTGAATAAGGTGTATAAAAAACAACTAAGTGTACTTTTTCAAAAGTAAAAAAAACGATGTTTTTAAGTATATTCTTTTGTGGCGTATAAAGTACGCCACGCGTGTACTTATGTTACGATTTCATGCGCGGGTAGTTAAACGTTAAGCTTATTACATACAAAGTCATGTGTATTTGGTGTCGTTAAGTTTCCGCTACAGGTAGAAAGTAATTAATACATGTTAGTATATTCCCTAACAACACAAAACATTCCAGGAATGTACTACTAAAGTTCTATTAACGTTTGAATGTCCTGGGCATTCAAAGAACATTGGGTTAACATTTGATTAAATTATTCCTGGAATGTAACCACAAGACATTCGATGAACAGACTACCACTGTCCTATATTTTAAGCTGCCAAATAATAAATACTAAATGTTATATTAATGGATGCTCTCTGCTCTCCTATATTATAGACCTATTGGTGATTTTTCATTTATTGACAATTTAAAGATCTCTGCGATATTTTCTTCAGTTTCCTGTACAAATAAAAATAAAAATAGTTTATTATTGCAACCTTTAACCTAAAAATTAAAAAGCAAACAGGAATTTGTGCAAAAACGAAGAAAGGTATTTATTATTTCTAATTGCGTTCATTTTCAAATTTGCCGCGCGTGTATCATGCAGGACCTCGATTTTTGACCCATCGCTTCGTTATCGATCATTCGCTATCTGTACACTAAATAGATACGAAGCGAATACGTTCGATAACGAAGCGAAGAGTCAAAAATCGAAGCCCAGGGCGCATGATGTTGTATCGCATGTCATGATACCCTAAAAATTTGTGATTGGAAATTAGTGGCTTTTGCTGTTCTGTTAGTTTTGCTCTGGCTGGATCTTTTTTGTTTTAACAATTATGTAAGTATTATAAAATCCGTTTTCAACTTTCTTTATTCTTTGTTTTCTTGTACCTCTACTAGGCAAACGACGAGATAACGAGAAATAATATTGGTGAATGAATTACAATAAATCTAGCTAGAGTATGAAACGAATTATTTATGCATATTATTACCTGTAAATAGTACCTATTTCTTTTGATTGATATTTGTAAAGAATAGAAAAATTACTATTCATTATAATTTTTTTAGCATCAGCTAAAAGTAGCCTACAAAAAATCAGGAAGGAAACAAACGTATATCTTTGTGGCTATGAAAGGTAAAAGAAAGGTTTACAAAGCAAATGTGACACATTTTTGTATGATATTTAGGAATATGTAGGAATAAGTAAATTACATTAAAAAATCTAAGTTAAGAAAAAAAGAAAAGAACTAAATATAAGATATAAAAACATGTATTGGCTAGTTGAAAGAAACTCCACATTGTCGATGCATAATAAGTTATAACTTTATAAACAAATATTAAGACCTGTATGGACTTATGGATGCCCACTATGGGGGTGTACTAGACCAAGTAAGATAAAATTATACAAATATTCCAGAACAAAATACTGAGAAATATTGTAGATGCTCCTTGGTATGTGACAAACAGTGATCCATAAGGACCTAGGAATGGAAACTGTAGACATACTCATCAAGAATATGGCAGTAAGTCACGAGCAATGACTTCATAAGCACGAGAATATTGAGGCAAACCAGCTCCTCGATACTACTGGGCAAACTAGAAGATTAAAGAGGGCCTTTTAGGTGATAGTGAAAAGTAGAGCATAGTGATTGTGTGCATGTGTATGTTAGAATAGTGCACGAACTTGTTAGATTAGATAAGATACGCAATGGGTTAAGCTCTTAATTCTAAGGAACAGTAGTAATTTAGGTTGAATTAAAACTGCTCATTGGTCAGTTATGACCAGATTGTATTTGTAATAATTATCATCGTAGCGATGATTATGAAAAAAATATATATGAGAATAATTTTTGCAATAAAAATGTTTATAAAGTAAGTTATCAATCGAAGTAGCACAGAAAACGACAATAAATATCGTCTCCATACCACCAGATTGACAACAGGTGGAATACTTTCTTTGGTTACAACCTCCCGAGATTTTCAAAATTTATAAATCATACAGGATGCCGAGGAAATTAAGATGAGAGAATTTTAAATAATTCACAACTCATCTGCTCAGCGTGGTAAAGCTCCAACAAGAAAGTTTCCTTAATACTCAAACAAATGTGTAAATGAATTAATAATGTATAAACATTCTCAATTTCTTTGCAACATGAAAATGCAGCAGCTGCATAATACTATGGACAAATCTGAGAGTGCAGATTATGTAAATCAGTAGTCCCATATCCTCTCAGATTTGACCGTAGTATTATGCAGCTGCTGCATTTTCGTGTTGCAAATAAATTGAGAATGTTTATACATTATTAATTCATTTACACATTTGTTTGAGTATTAAGGAAACTTTCTTGTTGGAGCTTTTACCAAGCTGAGCAGATGAGTTGTGAATTATTTAAAATTCTCTCATCTTAATCTCCTCGGCATCCTGTTTGATTTATAAATTTTGAAAATCTCAGGAGGTGTAACCAAAGAAAGTATTCCCCCTGTTGTCAGTCTGGTGGTATGGAGACGATATTTATTGTCGTTTTCTGCGCTGCTTCGATTGATAACTTACTTTTTTTTCGGTAGATGGCTTTAGTTCATCCGTGACATTTCTTTCTTTGCAATTCGGAAAAGCCTAAAGTGTGGTGCGTGGAAGAATCTGAGAGAAGGGGATATGGGACTACTGATGAGGGGGAAACAACCCCCGAAACCGGTATAGACTCTTCCTGCACCCTCAGATTTGACCATAGTATTATGCAGCTGCTGCATTTTCGTGTTGCAAAGAAATTGAGAATGTTTATACATTTTTAAAAATGTTTATATTGATCAAGAACGGTATGGCCACATATATTTCTGGTCGGTAATGTGACAATACCTCCTATCCTCTTTTTCATGAATTTTGTAGGAGACGAAAAGCCATTTTTAGGGTCATCTGTTTTCATATGTAGGTTTTGACCTATTTTGTAGTAAATAGATAGTTGAATGTACTACAATACAAGTAAAAAAATATCATATGAAAACAGGAGTTGACCCTAAAAAAAGTTTTTAGTCTCTCTTACAAAACCCATGAAAAAACAGATAGGAGGTATTGTCACATCACTCACGATATTCAGGGAATTTTTAAGAAATATACTTTGAATGTCCAAAGAACGTTCGTGAACATTCATGGAATGTTCCAATAATAAGACATTTAGGGAATGCTTAAAATGCTGAAACAGGATTTTCCTGGGATGTTCAGGGAATGTTATTGTGCTTTTCGGGATATTCCAAGAATGTTTTCAATGTCCTGTGTGTACTTTTTAGGAACATACATGGAATGGTTTGGTGTTATTAGGGTTGTAAATTCAATTATTATACCTGCTATTCAATACGTTTCGCTCTCGAAACTTAACGACAAATCAAATCAAAAACCTTAATGTCACAAATCAAATTTTTAAATCAGATTATTTTTGATATTTTGGAGACGTTCACAAAAAAGGTCTACTTCACATAAATTTAGGCCATAAAAATAAACAAGTTTTAAAAGCTTTTATTTCGTGCTTAACTAGTTATAAATTTTGTAGTGCAAAACGATAGTTAAGGGTCTAATTCGCAGATGTGATATCGAAATGTCGAGTTAAATGGTATAAACATGTAACACCAAACAAAACATACTTTTACCATTAAACCAAAGTGGTTCTTCCGGTTTTCCTCAGGCGGAAATTACGCTGTTATCAAAACACTCAATTTAATGGAAGCACAGCTAAATGCCAACAGTCGACATCATCTCCATTCGATGAAATGAAAGGTTTCGAATTAAACCGTTCATCGGATGATAATTACAATTTTGAAACATAGATACAATGTTTATGAATTCGGGAGATATTGGACATTTCATTTGACGACATAACATGGAAATAGGAATTTGGTTACAAAATTGTTTGCCTGCAAGGTACGTGATAAATAAAGTTCCTGCGCAAATATCGAAATAAATTAGCAGCAAAAAAGGCTCTACGGTCTTTTATGGTAAATTAATAAATAAATCTTGATTTAATTAAGTAAATGATGCATTAAAAAATTAATTAAGGATTAGATAGGATGAGCTGACGGTCCTGCAAGTAGCAACAGTAGTTACATAACAGTTGATTTTCGCTTCGTAATTAACTTCAAATAATTGGGGAATTACAAGTTAGAAAATTCAACACATATACGTATGTGTTTGAAATCTAACGTATACAGGTCATAGTAGTGAATTAAAGAAATAACATCAGACAATTAATATTGAACTATTTTAAAAAATTTACCAAGTTTTATTAAATGAAAAATTCTACGAAAGCTAGGAAAACTAGTTTGGCGAATGATTTTAAGCCCGAGTGCCAAGAAAGGCACTAATTCAAGGTAATAATAAAAATTAGGACATGGAATTTGAGCTTTAAGAAACAGACCAAATCGTGGAAAAATATACTATAGAGATGCCCACCCTCGGCGGGTGTAATTTCCTCACCAAAATAATCTGTTGCCTACGTTTGGAAGGGTATGTCATAATTCCACAGGTATTTTCCTCACCAAAATCGAAGTGGTTATTTCAGGTAGTTTTTACTAAAAGGCATGCAAGGGAATTATTTTTCTACCTACTATAAAATTACAGTAGGTACCTATAATAACTAATTAATTAATTATAGTATTTTCTTTTTAGTCACAATTGGAATTTTTGACAAAATGGAATGTTTAATAGAAAGTAATCGCGATAAACCTTTACTGGTATTTGAAAATTCCTATTTTATAAAGTGAAAGTTTTAAAAAGTAAAGAAGTGTTCTGGAGGTGTAATAAAATAACTCGTACTGCGAAATTATTTACTATTGGTGCAAATTTTACAATATCTAGAAGTAGCCTACAACATAATCATGAACCAGAACGTCAGAAGATAGATCGGAAAATTGTTTCTAACTTTTGTAAACGTAAAGCCGAAGAGAATATTACTGAAAAACCAGCAAAAATTATACGCCAAGAGCTTGCAGTTACATAAGAAAAAGTATATTTATATAATTATCGACGAAAAATGATGCCCGGTCGACTTCCTTCCAATATTGATAAGGTTCAAGAATTTGTGAAGGACTGTGCTTCAAAAACAACCAAGGGGGAAAATTTTCTCTTTATAAACTGTATCAAAAGTAAGACAATTGTGAAACAAATATAAGACTTTTAGCCACATTGAATTTTATATATTATATGGATTATGGATGGCACATTTTCTTACTGCACCAGATATTATTTGCAATTATTCACTATTCATGGGCTAATTAATGGGCATTATATTTCTTTATTATACTGTTTACTGCCAAACAAAAAAAAAAACAGAAACTTACAATAGTTTTTATTTGTTAAAATCAGAAATTATTAAAGCTCTCAAAATTGAGTTTAATCCTAGTAAAATTTTTGTAGGTTTTGAAAAAACTATATACAGGGTGTCCAGAAACTCTACCGACAAACGAAGAAAGGAGATTCTTCAGATAATTTTAAGACAAATTAGCTCAATTCACCTTGTCCGAAAATGCTTCCTAAGGGAGCTGGAGCTCTTTGAAAATGGAGTATTGTAATTAGTTTTTCTTAAATACCTCCAGAACGCTTTAATTTAGAAAAACGAAAATCGGTACTTATATTTATCTTCCAGAGATAAATCGATTCCATCCATTACGAATTTCTAGTACCGATCATAGGCGTGCATTTTGGACAGGACAACGGTTATTTTATCACATACCTTTTTTGTCTTTAACTTTTAAGCATTTTTGACACTGTATAATTAAATTGTGAGGTATCCTAGTACTAAAAGGTACTCTTGCTTTACGTCTGTAGGACAACGGATTTCTAGAAAAATCGATTTAAAAAATTCTCGTTTTTAGAATTTGAAAAAAAAAATAAAAAAAAATTTCAAAAAAAACGGTGTATTTTACCAACTTGTAGCAAGAGTAACTTTTAGTACCAGAATACCTCATAACTTAATAATCTAGAGTCAAAAATGCTTAAAAATTAAAGACAAAAATGTTATGCGATAAAATAACCGTTGACCTACCCAAAACGGACTCATATGACCCGTACTAGAAATTCGTAATAAATGAAATCGAGTCATCTCTGAAATATAAATAAACGTACCAGTTTTCGGATTAGTTTTTTTTAATTTTTGTTGGAAATTTAAAAACAGAAAAATTTTCAAATCGATTTTTATAGAAAACGGTGTATCCTATCGACTTAAAACAAGAGTACCTATTAGTTGTAAAATATCTTACAATTTAATAATCCAGAGACAAAATGCTTAAAAATTAGAGATAAAAAAGTTATGCGATAAAATAACTGCTACCCTACCCAAAGCGGACGCCTGTGACCGGTACTAGAAATTCGCAATGCAAGGAATCGATTTATCTCTGGAAGATAAATATGTGTTCCAACTTTTGTTTTTCTTAATAAAAGCGTTCTGGAGTTATTCAAGAAAAACTAATTACAAGACGCCACCTTCAAAGAGCCCTAGCTCCCTTAGGAAGCATTTTAAATTCTCTTAAAATTATCTGAGGAACGTCCTGTCTTCGTTTGTCGGTAGAGTTTGTGAACAACCTGTATAATGCAATCATTCAAATATGTCCGAACACTGAAATACATGGTTGTAGATTTTACCTACACCAAGCTAGTAGTATGTGGTACAGAAAAATTCAGTCTCTTAACATCAGAATATACGAATGATTCTGAAGTAGGCAAGTAGCTCAAACATACTTTTGGCCTTACATATATAAAACCAGAAGACGTATCCGATTGTGTTGTGTTTGATTTAATGTCATGCAAACCAGAAAATGAAATTTTAGATAGTAGATACGCTAAGTATTTAGTTGAAACTTATACAGACGAAGACGAAAATGCCATATTCTCCCCATATTTGTGGGCAGAGGCAAGTTCTTCTTTTATTCCTATTACGAATGCTTGCGAATCTTTTCATTCGCATTTCAATTCCTCGTTTTATAAGACGCATCCATCCATATAATATTTCCTTAGAAAAAGTTAAAGAATATGAAGTAGATAAGTATGTTAAAATTTAAAATTTGCATATTGCAAAACCTATCAAAGATAAATAAGTAAATCTGAAATTGAAAAATGAAGAAAATTTAATAATACGGTATCAATCTAATTAAATGACTAGAATGGATTTTGTAAACTGTGTCTCTTATTATAAGTTGTAAATATTAAATAAAAATTTATACCTTTTACATATTTATTATCTATATTATAAACTATTATTATAATGTAAGGAAATTAATGTCTTGTATTCGGATTTCGGATGCTTTCATAATAAACATTCTTAAATTACTTACATCTATATTTTTATTTTATTATATGTATACCTCAGTGAGTTGGTGAGGAAAATACCTACCAGATTAATACGAACCCTTAAATTTGGTGAGGAAAATACCTGTCGGACTATATGGTTTTACTTGTTGGTGAGGAATTTACCTCCGCCCCTTGACCTGTATAGGAATTAAAACAACTAGGAAATGAAACAATAAAACTAGCAGAGAAAGCGTACCCTATTCAAGAGTGGGATTAATCATGATATAAGGAAGCATATGTATTATTGTATCATGGCGATTAGTGGTGTCCGAGAATGTAAACAATGCAGGTGTAGATGATCAACCAATAAGGAAGAAGAAAGTAAAGAAAGACAAACATCCCTAACGTAGATTCCCCCACTGAAGGTAAAGATTTGGAAACCAAAACAGAATTCTACGAAAACTTAAACACCCAATTGGGAGATATGAATGCGAGGGTGGGAAAATAGGAAATATGATATAGAGGTATAACAGGGGAAGAAACTCACATAAGAAATCAAACGCAGATGAAAAAAAGGTAATCGAATTTGCTAAAGAGAACCGAACAAAAACATCTCGCACAAGTTTTGATCATAAAGACATCTATAGGGTAACAAACGTTTTCCAATGGAAAAGTAAAAAATCAGATAAATCATAGGGGCAAACACCAAGAGTAACCTTACTTTTGCCATTAAACCAAAGTGGTTCTTCCGGTTCTCATTATCATGCAGCCCTTTGCGTCCACTGCTGGACATAGGCCTCTCTCATTTTTGTCCATTGTGCTCTCTTTTTATCATTTTGCATACAATTTCTTTCAGGAGCAGATGTCACATCAGACCATAACCCACTAATCGCTAATTTCACGCTTAAGCTTAAACGTATTAGAAAACCCCAAAGAACTCCAATTATAGATGTTAGCAAACTGAAAGAAGTTGATAAAGAAAACAAACTTCAACAGAAAATATACGAAAACTTGGATAAATTAGATACTAACAACTATGAGGTAAACCATCAATGGGAAACACTAAAAAACTGCCTACTTGTTCCATGTAAAGAGATATTAAAAGAACCGATAAGAAAGAGAGACAACTGGATGACCAACGAGATACTCGGCATGATGGACCAACGAAGACAAGCCAAGAACAAAGAGAATCACAATTACAAAATAATTAACAATGAAATCAGAAAAAAGATAAGAGAGACAAAACAAACTTACTATGAGGAAAAATGTAAAGAGATAGAAGATCTTCAGAACAAATACGATTTTTTCAACCTGCATAAAAAGGTTAAAGAAATGGCAGGGCTTCAAAAAAGAAACCACAACACAACTCTTTTAGACAAAAATGGAAACACTATTATAACGACTAACGAAAAGCTAAAACGATGAAAGAATATATGGAAGAGCTTTTCGACGTCGAAAGAGGAAACCTTCAAGACATATCTTTCAAAAACAGGGAAACAAGTGTAGAAATTACAAAGGAAGAAATATTGTATGCACTAAAAAATACCAGTAACGGAAAAAGCCCGGGGCCAGATTAAATGCCTATTGATATTCTTAAAATAATAGAAAATGAGTACATAGATGTCCTCTTAAAGCTAATTAATGAAATTTATCAGTCGGGTAACATACCCAATGAATGGTTGACCTCAACATTTATTTGTCTCCCAAAAAAGAAAAATGCTAGAGAATGCACCGACCACCGTACCATAAGCCTGATGTCTCACACACTTAAAATGTTTTAAAAGATCATTCATCAACGCATTTACCAAACACTTGATATGGATATTGAAGAAACGCAATTTGGATTCCGTAGAGGCGTAGGTACCCGTGAAGCTCTCTTTGCATTCAACGTACTAATCCAGAGATGCTTGGACGTGAACCAGGATATGTACGTCTGTTTCATAGATTACAACAAGGCTTTCGATAAAGTACGCCACAAACAACTAATGGACGTCCTCAAAGCAAAACAAATACAATACAATGATCTTCGAATTATAACAAATCTATATTATAAACAGCAAGCACACATACGCATTAACGAACACACATCAGAAGAGTTCGAAATTAAAAGAGGAGTGCGACAGGGGTGAGTATTGTCACCACTACTATTCAATGCATACTCTGAAGAAATTATGAAAAGAGCTCTTGAGGGAGAAACAGCAGGACTAAAGGTAAATGGAACGCCAATTAACAACATTAGATATGCGGACGATACTATCATAATAGCCAGACAACCTTAAAGACCTCCAAAAGCTAATGAACAAGATAGTTGAGTATGGAGAAGAATATGGATTATCAATAAACATCAAGAAAGCCTGACAATTAAAGGTAAAACTTTAGAACAAGAAAACTATAACTATCTTGGCACAATAATTAATCACACAAACGATTACTCCAACGAAATCAAAGTTCGAATAGAGAAAGCAAGAACAAACTTCAATAAAATAAGAAAGGTACTTTGTGCAAGAGAACTGAAATTAGACTTGAGAGTTAGGCTAGCAAGGTGTTACATTTTCTCGACTCTGATTTACGGGATAGAAGCATGGACTCTTAACGCATCGACTACTAAAAAGTTGGAAGCATTTGAACTGTGGGTGTATAGAAGAATCCTGAAGATATCATGGACCGAGCATACAACAAACAACGAAGTCATGAGAAGAGTCAACAAAAGACTGGAAATATTGGAAACCATCAAGACACGAAAGCTGCAGTATCTGGGGCATGTTATGCGTAATGAGAGATACAACACACTTCAGTTGATTATACAGGGGAAAATCCAGGTCAAGAGAAGTGTAGGAAGGAGACGAATTTCGTGGTTGCGTAACTTGAGGGAATGGTACGGATGCACATCAACCGAACTGTTTAGAGCAGCAGCATCTAAGATCAGAATAGCCATGATGATTGCCAACCTCCGTCGCGGAGATGGCACGTGAAGAAGAATATACAATATCTTGACATTTTCTTGAGATCGTCAGTCCAACAAGTAGGTGGTCTTTCCCTACTTCTTTTGTCTAACCTCGGCCTCCACTCAAGTAATCCCTTCGTTTACCTTCCGTCACAGATTCGTGTGACTTGTCCGGTCCAGTTCCATTTCAGTGTGGCAGTTCGGTAAATTACATCGGTAACTCCTGTTCTTCGTCTTAAGTCTTCATTTCTAACTCGGTCACGAAGCGATATACTCAGCATTGACCATAAAGGTCAAAGGTCATCCGGTTTTACTCAGGCGGAAATTACGCTGTTATCAAAACACTCAATTTAATGGAAGCACAGCTAAATGCCAACAGTCGATATCATCTTCATTCTATGAAATGAAAGGTTTCGAATCAAACCGTTCATCGGATGACAATTATGGTGGGGGATCCCAAGCGGGAATTTCTGCAGTTACTTGAGTGCGTGAGATTATTACAAGGGGAGAAACCTTGCACCCTGAAAATGTACCCCTACCATATTTATATTGGCTCTTAATGCAGGGGAGTTCGTTAAGGGGGGCCGAAAAAAAATCTATCCTTAGAAAAACTCGAAATCGTCAGATTAAGATAAGGTAAGTTTAGTTCATGCAAAACAGTGTATATTTCAAAAATCTGATGAGTTGGGCGTGGCGTAAGTAAATGGGTGAGTCCCAAAGTTTCACAAGAAAAAAGCGAATATTTTGCGAAATGAATGACAGATCGAAAAACTAAAAATACGCACTCAATATTTTCCAAAAATCTATCGAATGATACCAAACACGACTTCCCACAGAAAAGGGGTGGGGGTAAATTTAATATTTTAAATACTAATCCCGCGATATTTCGCGAAATGAACATCAGATCGAAAAACTGAAAAATACACTTATTCAATATTTTTGAAAAATCTATCGAATGGCACCAAACACGACCCCCAACGGAGGTGGGGTGGGGGGTTATTTAAAACCTTAAATGAGAGACCCCATTTGTTATTTCAGATTTGGGTCCCTTACGTAAAAATGAGTTACTTTTATTTGAAAATTTTTTTCGAATTATGAATAGATGGCGCTATAATAGAAAAAAACGATTGTTGGAAATAGAAAATTAAATTAAAAAGTGGAAAGTCCCCACTAAGGTGGAAAACTTTACTTAACTTTTTTTGTTTTTAGGACCTACTCTTCACAACCCAATAGGTCCCCAAAGCGCTCGAGTTACTGCACATTTAGCATACTTTGCTCCCCTACCATAGATACAATGTTTATAAATTCGGGAGATATTTGGGCATTTGATTTGATGTTATAATAGGGAAATAAGAATTTGGTTACAAGATTATTCGCCTGTAAGGCACGTAGTGCGGCAGATTCCTGCAAATATTATTAGAATTGCACATTTAATGATACAAGCATATAATTTGGTACACGTATACAATGCATATAAACGTTTAAATTTAGATTTGAATGAGGCCATATCAGATTTTACCTTTTACAAAAATGGCGGGCATTCGAAATGGCGACGATTCATATGTGACTAATAGCACGATAACTTTTGAACTAAAATTCCGACTTTAACCAAATTTACTATATGGATTCTTTTTTTGGTGTATAAGATCGAGCTCTTGAACCGGAAGAATCGGTTTACCAGAAGTTGTGTTTTTCCTGATTTTTTATGTAAAAATATGTTTTTTTTTCAATTATTTTACCCTGTATATAGGGTGAGGCAGATAACTGGCCTATTAGAAATATATGTTGTTCTGAAGCTATTTCCTTGTGGCATTTTTATGATTAATTATTTATATGGGAAATAAGCCACAATTAAAATGAAAAAAATAATTTTATTAACGTTTCGACGTCCAAATCGGGTGCCGTTGTCAAAATACAAAATATTACTAAAATAAACTAAAGTGTTGTTGCTAAGCAAAAAAATTCTTCTATAATTTATTTAATCTCACTCATTTATATTGGCAATTCAGACATATATTATACATTTTAAAGTAGAAGACTTTAAAATGATATTGCCAATATTTATGAGTTGCGTTCCTGGGACGACTTACTGAAAGATAGTTCATTCGATTACATGAAATTAACCCCAACTCAAGAATATCCGTCATAAAAAATTTTCACTGTCGTTGCATTTGGTTGTCTTTTTAAAGACATATCACATGCTATAATTTTTTATGACGGATATTCTTGAGTTGGGGTTAATTTCATGTAATCGAATGAACTATCTTTCAGTAAGTCGTCCCAGGAACGCAACTCATAAATATTGGCAATATCATTTTAAAGTCTTCTACTTTAAAATGTATAATATATGTCTGAATTGCCAATATAAATGAGTGAGATTAAATAAATTATAGAAGAATTTTTTTGCTTAGCAACAACACTTTAGTTTATTTTAGTAATATTTTGTATTTTGACAACGGCACCCGATTTGGGCGTCGAAACGTTAATAAAATTATTTTTTTCATTTTAATTGTGGCTTATTTCCCATATAAATAATTAATCATAGAAATATATATTTGCTACTTCCGGTCATACCGGAAGTTGCTTATAACTTCGAAACAACAATCTTAATTACGTAGTTATTTTGATAGCTCAACCATTATTGCTAATTTTAAGGATCAGTCTAGATTAATATGTATTCATTTCCGAAAAATTATTTGTGATTTAATATTTTCACGGTCAACCTAATAAAATTTCACGTATTTTTTGTTACAATTAATATTTGGATTTAATCACCCATAACTCACAATTTAAAATAGTTAGGTATAGGGAATGCTTAAGAAATAAAAAACTACTGTGTAGTAGGGTGTTCCATTTAAGAAAACTCAGAAAATACTCATTCCGGGTTTCGACCAACCCCGTATACTAAAATTAAAAAATTAGCTATACTAACAATTAATAACAATAATAGACTATATTAAAAACCATTTTAACATAAATATAGTTTTTAATGTCAAACTAATACAATTCTACAGGGTCTGAATATTGCTACGAAATTTAAAAAAAAACGTAATTATCTTTTAAACTACCCTGTATAATATTACAAAACCTAATATTTTAAGAAAGTAGACATCGAGGAGACTCCATAAATGTAAAAACCGCTTAAATCCGATTTTCATAATCCTGTTGCCTTTACTTCTCGAGATATTTCTAATAGGACTTTTATCTGCCTCACCCTGTATACTAATGTTTCAAAAAGGTAATACCGGCATTAAAAAGACCGTAAACATGTTTGTTAGGAAATATTTTGAACTATTTAATTATGTGAATTACCATTAAATAAATGCATAATTTATCTTCACATGTACTTATATGCGGCAGATTCGTACAAATATTATAATAATTATTGTGCATTTAATGATAGAAGCACATAATTTGGGCCACATATACTACACATACAAAGGTTCAAACTTAGATACGAGTCCATCTCAGATTTTGCCTTTTACAAAAATGGCAGGGATTCAAATTGGAGACTATACATATGTGACTAATAGCACGATAACTTTTGAACGAACAGTCCGATTTCAACCAAAGGTATGTAGGTTCTTTTTTGATGTGTAAGATCGAGGTCTTGAACCGGAAGGATTGGTTTACCAGAAGTTGTGTTTTTTCTGATTTTTTATATAAAAATATGTTGTTTCTTTTTTCAATTGTTTCACCCTGTATATAAAAAAGCGTAAAAATATTTTTTAGGGATATTCTAAACTCTTTAGTTATGTTAATTACCAATTAATAAATGCATAACCTATCTTGATATGTACCTATGAACCTATGTGAGGCAGATTCATGCAAATAATATAAGAATTATTGTGCATTTAAAGGTAGAAGCATTTAATTTGGACCACACATAGTACACATACAAAGATTCAAATATATATATGAGGCCATCTCCGATTTTGTCTTTTACAAAAATGGCGGGCATTCAAAATTAATCTGCCGCATATTATAGGTAGGTACATGTGATGATACGTTATGCATTTATTAAATGGTAATTAAAATAACTAAACAGTTCAAAATATTTCTTTAAAGATATTTTTACACCCTTTCAATGGCGGTATTACCTTTTTGAAAAATTAATATATACAGGGTGAAAGAATTGAAAAAATAACAACATATTTTTATAAAAAAAACAGTAAAAACACAACTTCTGGTAAACCGATTCTTTCGGTTCAAGACCTCGATCTTACTCATCAAAAAAGGCCCTTGATGCCAAATTTGCCTGAAATCGGACTTTTCGTTCAAAAATTATCGTGCTATTAGTCACATATGTATAGTCGTCATTTTGAATGCCCCGCCATTTTTGTAAAAGGCAAGATCTGAGATGGCCTTATATCTAAATTTGAACCTTTACATGTGTATTATATGTAGTGCAAATTATATGCTTCCACCATTAAATTCACAATAATTCTTATAATATTTGCACGAATCCGCCGCATATAGGTACATGTGAAGATACGTTATGCATTTATTAAATGGTAATTAATACAGCTAAAAAATTTAAAATATTTCCTAAACAACATTTTTACGCTCTTTTCAATAGAGGTATTAACTTTTTAAAAAATAAATAAGTACAGGGTGAAAGAATTGGAAAAAAACAACATATTTTTACATAAAAACCAGGAAAAATAAAACTTTTGGTAAACCGATTCTTCCGGTTCAAGACCTCAATCTTATACATCAAAAAAGGAACCTACATACCAAATTTGGTTGAAATCGCACGTCTCGATCAAAAGTTATCGTGTTATTGGTAACATATATATAGTCGCCATTTTGAATGCCCGCCATTTTAGTAAAAGGCAAAATATGAGGTGGCCTCATATTTAAATTTGAACCTTTATATGTGTAATGTGGTCGAAATTATATGCTTGTATCATTAAACGCTCAATTGTTTCACATATCGGCCGCACTAACGTGAGAAATAAGGTTAAGACTCAAATATCGAAATAAACTTAGCAGCAAAAAAGGCTGTACTACTGTACTTGTGTTTTATGGTAAATAAATAATTAAATCTTGATTTCAGTAAGTAAGTGATACCTTGGAATATTAAGTAGATCGGATGTATTAGATGTGGCAATTCAATTTCCACTTCGGAAAAAGTAGCAAACAATTAACCAAAAGGACTACAATAAATTAAGTAGGCATTATTGCATAAATAAAAATAATATTCGATTCGTAATTTTTCGTGTAAAAGTCCTTTATGCCTGTAATAGATGTTTTTAAATTTTCCGACCTTAAAACAATAGCTGGGTTGAGCATTTTTCAACAATCAGACAAGTTTTTTTCCAGTTTTTTCCATCAATTAAAAAAACTGCATAAAAAAATAGAAGTATTTTTATATCATACATGGGATCCATTTCTCTTCATAGTGGTATTTTGAACCTTTTGACGTAAGTTAGACTTTTGAATTCTAAAATCAATTATTCATTAGAGACCTTTTTATTGTAGCATAGCTCTGAAGATGGCTTTATAAGCCGAAAACGCTCAGCTCGGAAGTATTTAATTTACATGCTTCAAAAGTACACTTCTTCCCATTTACCTGTGAAGAAGAATATTCCTAAGTTAAAGTTGAATTCATGTAATCGAATAAATTATCTTCCAATAAAGTCATCTCCGGAACGCAACTCAAAAATATCATTATACAATATCAATTTAAAAAGTAATCTATTATAAAATGTATAATATACAGGGTGTTTGGTAAAAAATGGGCCATAGCTTAACCTTACATTCCCGAGGTTAAAATAGGTCGATTTAAGCTACCTTACTTTAGTACAAAAGTTGATAATAACCGAAATACAGGGTGTCAGAATTAAAATTTTATTTTATTTATTTCTGAATATTTCCTGACAGCCATGGGACAACAACACGAAATTTGATAAGTGGTGCTGGTACTGTACACCCTACTAAATTATGTTAAACAAACGTTTCTGGCAGCAACCAGAGGCGTACGACGGGGGAAGGTGGATGTTTGGCCCTTTCCAAATTCCACGCCACTGGCGGAATTTCTATTTTAGTGCAATTTTTTGATTCTGCAATACTTTCTATGTAAATAACGTAGTCTTCATTCGTAACGATAAAGCCATTAGTTTTCGAGATATTTCAAGCTAAAAACGAAGAAGCATAATACATTAATCAAAATAAGTGTTCCTTTTCATTTTAACTTCAAATATCTCGAAAACTAATGACTTTATCGTTACGAATGAAAAGTATATTATTTGCATAAAAAGTATTGGAGAATATAAAAATTATGATAAAACAGCAGTTTCATCAGTGGCGTAGAATTTGGGAAGTGTCAACCATTCCCTTTACCCTGTCGTACGCCTCTGGTATTAACCAGAACCGATTATTTATTAATATAATTTAGTAGAGTGCACAGTACCTACACTTTCTGCCAAGTATCATAAGGATATGTCAAATAGTTTTATAGTCCAGGCACACATATAATTCTTAAAGTTTAAAATAAAGAATAAATTAATAAAAAAAAAGAATACTTTAAAATAATTTGACTTATCCGTGTAATACTTGGCAGAAAGTGTAGGTACTGTACATCCTACCAAATTATGTTAAATAATCGTTTTTGGCTACCGCCAGAGGCGTACGACAGGGGAAAGTGAATGGTTGACCCTTCCCAAATTCTACGCCACTTATGAAACTGCTATTTTAGCATAATTTTTAGATTCTCCAATACTTTCTATGCAAATAATATTCTCTTCATTCGTGACGATAAAGTCATTAGTTTTCGGGATATTTGCAGTTAAAAATGAAAAGAGCCACTTATTTTGATTAATGTATTATGCTCCTTCGTTTTTAGATTCAAATATCTCGAAAACTAATGGCTTTATGGTTACGACTGAAGAGTATGTAATTTACATAGAAAGTATTAAAGAATAAAATAATTGCACTAAAATAGCAATTCTGCCTGTGACTTCTGCCTTTGGAAGGGTCAACCATTCACGTTCCCCCGTCGTACGCCTCTGGTAGTAGCCAGAAACGTTTGTTTAACATAATTTAGTAGGGTGTACAGTACCAGCACCACTTACCAAATTTCGTGTTGTTGTCCCATGCCTGTCAGGAGATATTCAAAAATACATAAAATAAAAGTTTAACTTTGACACCCTGTATTTCGGTTATTATCAAATTTTGTACTAAGGTAAGTTAGCTTAAATCGACCTGTTTTAACCTCAGGAATCTGAGCTTAAGCTATGGCACAGTCTTTACCAAACACCCTGTGTATGTCTGAATTGTCAATATGAATGAGTCAAATAAAATTAAATTATTAGAAGAATTTTTTTACCGAGCAACAAGAAACACAATTTGTTTAGTATATTAATGATTTGTTTTTAATGTAATTTTAAAGTAAAATTTAGAAATTTTAACAAAAATACTCCTAACAAAAATAGTAAATCAATTTTGTTAATTTCAGAGAACAAGAAATTCAATAGTTTAATACATGAAACATACTAAAAGATACAGTTTATCATAAATAAAGTTTTTTAAGTCAGCTACTAACATAATTCTTTTTCAGAAGAATTTCAACCCACAATTTGTTGAAGTATTTGAATTAGGTCCATGAAGATATGATAAATAAACGCTGAAAGTTTGTTTAGAAAGTTAAGGATATAAATTAGGAGGGTATGGATGGGAAGCAAAGATAAAAACTTGTTTGAGTTACTCAGTTGAAGAAAGTTCTCCCCTCATTTCATTCCGACTTGACGCACTTTTCAAGTGCGTAATGTTCAGAAACAACATTATCGCCAGAAAGAATGAAACTTTATATTACACTGGCCACAAGTTATTAACTTTTTTATCTTGTTGAGGTCGCATGCGAGAATAGCGGAATAAGAACTTTTAGACGAAGAAATAAGCTAAACCTTAAGTGGAGTTCTGGCTAATAGTTTTGCTCTGGATAAATATAGAAACACAATTTAATATTTTGTAAACTTATATATGGAGTTAGTTTATAGAACAGGATAACATACAGGGTGGCTGAATGAAAACGAAACAGATACATTATCATAAACTACGACAAGCTAGATTTTTACCAGCGAAAAGAACAAGCTAGATTTCTCACAAACTTTGGAAGAAGAGACCATCTGCATGCAGTAAAGTTACTAATTATTAAAAAGTCAATAGAATATAATAAGCATCTTGTTCTAGAATTTGTGGATTTTCCTAAAGCCTTTGACACGATAGATCTGGATAGCATTTTTGAAGCTCTAAATGAATGCCGCATTGACTATCGTTATAGTACACTCATCTATAATATTTATAGAGGCAACAATGTGTGTTAAGATACATGATAAAACCAAACAAATAAGCAAAGAACGCGGCGTAAGACAAGGCGACACACTCTCGCCAAAACTATTCATAAGTGTTCTGGAATATGCCTTTAAGATGCTCAACAATAAAGAGATCTCAATAGATGGAGAAAAGTTAAATCATCTTCGTCTTGCTGACAATACAATCCTTATAACTGATCATGCTTTTCTGCTTTCTTTGCTTATAACTTTAGAACGATTCGTTTTGGAACAAATTCGTAGAGAAATAAAATAAAGATAATTGAATTTTGTATGATATACCACTGGTAAAAAATGTCTTAAGGTATTGTCTTTTCTGCAATATAGCAATAAATACAAAATAATGGGGCAAAATAAGTCTGTTGCTATTCAATATTTTTTAACCACTTTGGTGGCACTTAGAACCTTAGTAATTCGCTCAGGAAATTCTTTGTAACATACTTAAATCGTGTAGCAAATTTCATTAGAATCGACCTAATAAATTTTGCATAATAAATTTGCAATCTAAATGTTTTTAAAAAAGTTCAAATTTTTTAAAATCTTTCTGAACAAAAAGTAGACCATTTAGAAGTTGGCTAATTTTTTTACATATTAAGAGGTGCTCTACCTATCTAATACACTTTACGGAATTAAAATCGGATTATTTAAGGGGCCTCAGCAATGTTTTAAATTTATAAACAATTTTTTGGCTTATAAACAAATAGCTTTGTATAATAATAAAAAAATTAATTTTTAGCAATGCAAATAATTAAAATCGGTATCATTTGACTTAAACTTTCAAATGCTGTCAGCAGAATTGCTATTTTATTTTCTAATCAAAAGTTATACCGGGTGTCCACTTATATTTTCCCCCATTTTAACTGCCTGTAACTTCTAAACGGCTCAGGATAAAAATATGCGGTTTCCGCTGAAATGTTTTATTTTAGTAAAAGTTTTGTCTAAATGGATTGAACTTTTTATATCGCTTTCAAATACGAAAACAAAAGTGGCAAATTTTTGAAAAAAACTTTGTTGATTTTTTTTAATGGAACACCCAGTATATTTTTTGTAAATTGAAAGAAAGGTCCTTCACCTATCCAGCGATATAAAGTTTTTTAAAATCGGTTGCCAAATCACTGAGTAATTAATTTTTAAAATGAGAGGTGCAACATGGATATCGCATAACATAATATCAATTTATGTGATTTCCACATTGCATCTCTCATTTTAAAAATTAATTTCTCAGTCATTTGACAACCGATTTTAAAATTTTTTATATAGCTGGATAGGTAAATAAACGTTTTTTCAAGTTTTTAGGTAAATGACCATTTTTTAACGCATTTAAATAAAAAATGGCGGATTTTTGAAACAAAAAATGTTGTTGACTTTTTTTATTAAAACATCCAGTATAATTTTCTGTAACTTGAGAAAATGGTCATTTATCTATCCAGCGATATAAAAATTTTTAAAATCGGTTGTCAAATGACTGAGAAATTAATTTTTAAATTGAGCGATGCAATGTGGAAATCACATAACATAATATCATTTTGCTCAGTTATGTTATTTAGGTATGTGATATCCACGTTGCACCCCTCATTTTAAAAATTAATTACTCAGTGATTTGACAACGGATTTTGAAAAACTTCATATCGCTGGATAGGTGAATGACCTTCCTTTCAATTTAAAAGAAAATATGCTGAGTGTTCCTTTAAAAAAAAGTCAACAACGTTTTTTTCAAAAAATTCGCCATTTTTTTTCGTATTTGAAGGCGATATAAAAAATTCAATCCATTCAGACAAAACTTTTGCTAAAATAAAACATTTCAGCGAAAACCGTATATTTCTATCTTGAGCCGTTTAGAAGTTATAGGCAGTTAAAATGGGGGAAAATATAAGTGGACACCCGGTATATTATTCGCGTTCAAAAATTGCAATTTCTCGATTTTCTGAAGGTTCCACCGCGTTTATCTCGAAAACTATGCATCCTACGAAAAAACTTGTAAGAACATTTTTTGCTTAGAATTACCCAAGAAATACAAAAAAAATGTTTTATATTGCGAAAAATCGATGTTATGTAATTCCTCAAGTTCTTTATTTATAACAACCTTATCGACATCCGGATCAACTGTTACCCAAAAAATTCGTGTTCTACGGGTTAAAATACATAAAAAAAAACTTGGGTAAGTCCATCTAAATAAAGGAGCCCGTAGCACCCCCTCCTGGCCACAGCACTAATTTGTTTATAAGCCAAAAAATTGTTTATAACTTTAAAACATTGCTGAGGCTGCTTAAATAATCCGATATCAATTCTGTAAAGTGCATTAGATAGGCGGAGTACTTCTTTATATGTAAAAAAATTGACAAATCTTTGTATGTTCTAGTTTTTGTTGTGCAAGATTTTAAAAAATTTTAATTTTTTAAAAAAGTTTAGATTGCAAAATTATTAAACAAAATCTAGTAAGTCAATTTTGTACGGTTTTAGCACATTATAAACATTTTCTAACCGAATTAGGAAGGTTCCAAGTGTAACCTAAGTGATGGAAAATCATTGAATAAGGACAGGCTTGTTTTGCCCCCTTATTTTATATTTATTGCTATTTTGAAGCAAGGGTGATAAATTAAGACATTTTTAACCAATCGTATCTGATAGAAAATTTAATTATATTTGTATTATTCCTATAGGACTTTGTTCTAAAATGAATAGTTTTTAAGTTATAAGCAAAAAAGTAGAAAAAAAAACGATTTTTTTTGAAATTTTTAAATATTTTATTTTTTTTATTAATCTTCCGGGCATATTTGAGAAGGAGCATAAATCAATTAATATTAACGAAGTTATCAGCTAACTTTATCCGCAAAAATCTGAATGCCACCTCTCACATCCACCTAAAAACAGATCCTTACTGATCTATAGTGGCAAAGTATATTTACTTATGTGATGAAATTAGAATTGGCAGAGATAACCAAACATGCGAAATAAAAAGATGATTAGCTCTTGTTTGGGCAGCCTACGGAGCGCTGAGAGACATATTTAGGAGCAGTATATCAATCAGTTTAAAAACTGTGCTACCGGTAATGACATATAGAGCAGAGACACTGAATCTAACCAAGGCAACAGCATAGATAATGAGGGTTGCTCAAAGGCGTATGGAAAGATCCATGCAGGGCGTAATCATACGGGATAAAATTAGAATTGGAGATCTGAGACAAAGAACCGGTACCACAGATGTTATAAAAAGTGTCACCAAGCTCAAATGGAACTGGGCAGGACACGTCGCCAGTCTGAAGGACTTAAGATGGACACGAAAGCTAATGAAATGGAGACCAAGAGAAGATAAACGCAGTAGAGGAAGATCGCCTACACGATGGACAAATTATATCAGGCGGATTAGTAAAAACTGGCAACAATCAGCACAAAACCGTGAAGTGTGGAAACAATTGGGGGGAGACCTATGTCCAGCACTGGACGTAAATTGGTTGGATGACGACAATATAATTACGATATTACTATAATATATATTTTACTTTAACAGCTACTTCAGGGTAAGCATCACCCAACATTTTTTTATTGCACTGGGGTCAAGTAAGATATCATTTTAAAGTCTTTGCATTTCCTTGTAATTAAGTACTTAAATCTTTAAATTCGGTCCAATACTTTATTTCATTTATTTAGCAAACTTTTAATCTTTAAATTGTATTTGGGGTATTCCCATCTCGGCTCACTATAATCCTTTAGCCATTTATGATACCCCAGGTAGATTTTAAAAACCCCCCAGGTCGGCTCGAAGATTAACAGGTAGATATTATTACCCCTTAGTAGGTATAATATTAATTTTATCTTGGAATTACAGAAATGTAGTACAGAAATTTTGGGTTCTTTGCGAATTTGAGAAATAGTTTCACTTTGTTGGAAATGTTGGCTGTACAATCTATTTCCCTATTGACACATAGTGCATAGGAATTCGGACCAACTCATAATACCAGCAGGTGCACGGTGCCAATCTTGAAGCAAAGATAAAGACGCACATTAATTTGATAATATTTTAATCATCTAACATCGACTTGTTGTTGCATTAGATCAAGCAAATATAGCTTAAAATTTGTTTTTCAAAGGTCATGTGACCAATTTCTGTGGCTAGTTTCAACTACAATGATCTAGAGTTTAACCTGATGATGATCTGCTAAGACCGAAAACGTTTGTTAATCTGTGATGTAAAAGTTTTTGTCCAACTTCGATCTAAGAAATTTTTTTAATAAAATTTATATATACCAGCTACAAAAAGAAGTCTTTTTCTACAGTATTTTTGCTATGGTATAGGGATTTCCCTTTTTATGTTAATATTTCAGTCGTTTAACCAAGAACATAAAACTGCTCAAAACCGCTGGAACAATTATCCGTTTACGCCTAAATAAAATTCTCTGGCGAACGAGGTACAAGCTCCCCAGTATTGAATCCGTAGCTCAATGTAAATTGCTTCACCAGTCTTGTGTGTGTTAACTGTTAACTCGTATTTTTAACTTCGACAAGAGTGGCCATCACCGTACAGTTGACAGATTCGTGGAGTTCAGCTGTCATAAACAGTGAGAATGCTGCCATTACCAGTCTATTCAGTTAATTGCTTGGGAATGGAGTGTGACCTCTTTATAAAACCAGTGGCGTGTATGAAAATGTTTACTAATGAGCAGTAGGTATAAACAGCATAGAATGAATTAAATACAAATTAATGTTCATTAAAATACATACCGTATGAACAAATACATACCATACAAACGTTTTATATGAAAAGGGGTAGAGGCCATCGCAAATTCGAAAAGCTTTCTCAAATATTCGATAAAGTACAGAAAAATGTAGATACTCTAGGAGTGAAAATCAAACTATAACCAATTATTATGACTAAGACCGCGAAAAAGTACATCTAGCACCAACTTAAAAAGAAAACTACTCAGCTGAGTATCATTGCGCTCTATAATTTTATCTTATTTTTTTCAAAAACCATACATTTTAAACCAGTCCAATTTTTTGAACATAGAAATCACACTAGCATAAAAGGTATTATAAAATAAAAATATTGTATTTAAATTCTGGTGGATGCGGTTTAAGTATACTGTTTCATTTTTCCTTAAAATATATTAGTCATCAATATTTTTGCAGCATATCTGGTTGAGTTTGAATGTAATCGTCATTATTTAACAGTGCTCATTTTAAATGTCTTTTTAAGCACTACAAAAGTTATTTGTAGCATTATACCCCTAAAATCAACCATTTTTCTGTCATTTCAGGTTAAATACACCTTGAGTGTGCACCAAAAAATCTCTTTTCACCTACCATATCTCTTGTGTTATAACTAGAGGAATTCTGAAGAAACAAATCTCTTTGTTTTTCATAACCTACAAAACAATTTTATATAGTTTTTTCGTTAGATGCATAGTTTTTAAGCTATTCGCCAAAAAACGTCGGAATAGGTGTCATTTTTCAATGAAAATGGAAATTTTGAACCACGAATAACTTAAAAAGTATTGAGTTTACAAAAAAATCAATGTTTTTACAACCCCCTCTGTAGCTCAGTGATAAGAGCGCCTACCTTTTGACCCAACGGTCATGAGTTCGAATCTCACCTGGGTAGAGAATTTTTCATTTATTAAAAATTAATTAATGAAAATAGTTTCTATCTTTGTGCGATCGGTACTCACCGGAGGGACCGCAGACGTTCAAATAAAATAATTAGCGTCTCTTTGCAAATACAATGACGTCGACTTTGCTAAGTAACAAGACATTTACTCAACACACACACACACTACACATTACACTAGGAACCAGATTGAAAAAATCGACTGTAACATGTCAATGGCTATTAGTTGTCGAGGCATTAAACTAATGGTAGGGGAGGAAAGTATGCTAAAGGGCCTAGCCGGGTAAGATGGTGAAAAGTGCCCCCAACCCAATTTAAATTCCATATAGGCCACTTTTTAGCACATATAGAGGAACTCACTTTCTGAAATTTTTAGCCCCCTAGGTGGTCACGTGACCCTCCTAGAGCCTAATTAGGCTTTTTATGTTTTTATTTTTTATCTCACCCGCATCAAGAGCTAGCCAAAAACTTTATTTAAAAAAGTTGTAAGCTTCAACAAGATCTATACGAAAATTTTTTTTTTTTAATTTTTTGGCGGGAAATTCGAATTTTTAGAACAATTTAAAACTTTTAAATAACTCTGAGAAAAAAACTAAGACACTCGTTTTTACGAAAATCAATTATAATGTGTATTTTTGCACAATCTTTCACCCTGAATTTTTTCAGATTTTTAAAATTGGTGAAACGTACCTTTAAAAATAAAAAACCGCATTTTTTCGGTTTTTTTTTTCGTTTTTTGATACAATTTTATACATATTTTTCAAAAAATTTAACACCGTCACTAGAATAGGTAAAAAACTGAAAAATAATTGGGGTTTGCTTAATAAAATTTTTTTTTTTAACGCCATCCATTTTCAAGATACAGGGCGTTGAAGAAAACAAAATTTTACATATTTTTTACGATTTTGCCGAAAATACTGGCAACATTGTAATAAAACTTGGCGGGTTTTAAGAGGTAGTTAATGTGCATGTTTTGACATACAATTAAGGATTTGATATTCATTATTGGCGCGCATAGGGGTAATGGTCTGAACTTTTCAAAGAAAAAAAGATAGTACGCCACTGACATATTTCAAATTAACAATCATATTTGAATTCCTCGTTCAATTTGCAATAAAAAATCTATCTTCTCATTTTTTCATACGACGCGCCGTTTTGCTGCAAAAAAATAAAATATCTTAACGCTTCCAAAGTATTCGAATTAATTTTGATAATGGATGTACGAGTTTTATTTATTATGTAGATGTAGAAACTACTAGAGGTTCGAATACTTTGTAAGGGTTAAGATCTTTTATTTTTTGAATAAAAATGGCGCGTCGTATGAAAAAATAAGAAGATACATTTTTTGTCACAAATTGAACGAGGAATTCAAAAACGATTGTTAATTTGAAATATGTCAGTGGCGTACTATTTTTATTCTTTAAAAAGTTCAGACCATTACCCCTATACGCGCCAATGATGAATATGATGAATATCAAATCCTTAGTTGTATGTCAAAACATGCACAATAACCACCTCTTAAATCCCGCCACGTTTTATTACAATGTTGCCAGTAGTTTCAGCAAAATCGTAAAAAATGTGTAAAATTTTGTTTTCTTCAACGCCCTGTATCTTGAAAATGGATGGCGTTACAAAAAATTTTTATTAAGCAAACCCCAATTATTTTTCAGTCTTTTACCTATTCTAGTGACAGTGTTACCTTTTTTGAAAAATATGTATAAAATTGTATCAAAAAACGAAAAAAAAAACCGAAAAAATGCGGTTTTTTATTTGTAAAGGTACGTTTCACCAATTTTAAAAATCTGAAAAAATTCAGGGTGAAAGATTGTGCAAAATTACACATTATAATTGATTTTAGTAAAAACGAGTGTCTTAGTTCTGTTTTCAGAGTTATTTAAAAGTTTAAAATTGTTCTAAAAATTCGAATTCCCCGCCAAAAAATAAAAAAAAAAAATTTTCGTATAGATCTTTTTGAAACTTACAACTTTTTTAAATAAAGTTTTTGGCTAGCTCTTGATGCGGCTGAGATAAAAAATAAAAACATAAAAAGCCTAATTAGGCTCTAGGGGGGTCACGTGACCACCTAGGGGGCTAAAAATTTCAGAAAGTGAGTTCCTCTATATGTGCTAAAAAGTGGCCTATATGGAATTTAAATCGAGCTGGGGGCACTTTTCACCATCTTACTCGGCTAGGCCCTTTGCAGTTATTCTAGCGTTATGGCGACCTATTGGGTTGTGAAGATTAGGTCCTAAAACCAAAAAAAGTTAAGTTAAGTTTTCCATAAAGTGGGTGACTTTCCATTTTTTAATTTAATTTTCCATTTCCAATAATCGTTTTTCCGATTATAGCGCCATCTATCCATAATTCAAAAAAATGTCTCGCATAAAAGTTTTTTAAAAATTTTTACGTCCAGTAAGGTCCTTTACGGTAGTAGGGAATCCAAAACTGCAATAAAAAATGGAGGCTCCTCTATAAGATTTTAAAGTAACCCCCACTCCACATCCGTGGGGGTCGTGTTTGGTGTCATTCGATAGATTTTTCAAAAACATTGAAATCGTGTATTTTTCCGTTTTTCGATCTGATGTTCATTTCGCCAAATATCGCGGAGTTCGTATTTAAAATTTTAAATTTGCCCCACACCCTTCTCCGTGGGGGGTGTGTTAGGTATCATTATTCGATAGATTTTTGAAACATATTAAACACGTATTTTTAGTTTGTCGATTTAACGTTCATTTCGATTTTGTGAGTAGCCCATCTCCTTACGGCCCGCTCAAATCGTCAGATTTTTGAAATATACACTGTTTTGCATGTACTTAACTTACTTTATCTGACGATTTCGAGTTTTTCCAAGAATATTTTTTTTTCGGACCCCCCTTAACGAACTCCCCTGTATTAAGAGCCAACATATGATAGAGGTACGTTTACAGGTTACAAGGTTTCTCCCCATGTGATAATCTGACGCGCTCGAGTAAATGCAAACATCCCCTACCCTAAATAAAAATTATATAAAAATAAAATAAAAATTCCATATTTATGCAGTTGCAATCCAAAGGCAAAACAATTTTATTTTTCACTTAGAATACGGAACGCAGTGCCAGCACTCTGAATCGCCGATTTTCGACACTTGTTGGAGTCTCATCGGAGAGAACGTAGGCCTGCTGCTCCATACTCTAAGTGACCAATACCGAGAGTTTATCCCCCACACCGCAACTGACGTGAATGAACTAGGTGACTAGCGTCATCTGGCAATGGAAAGATGAAGTAGTTTTCAATCCTAATAGCAATATTAATAATATTTAAAAATATTAAAATATTACTGAAAGATTTTTAAATTGAAAACTTATTGGTCCATTTTCTTGGTAACACCCCCAAGGCTTCTAAAATTTGCAAACCAGATGGATGCTGAAGCGAAGAAGACAAGAGGGAATTCAACAAACTTACAATTCACGACCCCGTCTGTTCAGCTGGTAAATTCCAACAGAAAATGGACATAGTTTGTTACGGTCTTTGCTACCGCTGCGCTGGTTAAATAAAAAAAATATAAAAAAAAAATTGAAAATTAAGTTTTGATCATAGGACTCTAAGAACGGTGACCTTAACAGTGGTATTCCGGCTTAGCTCAGAAGAAGGCGATATCGTGAGTCGTACCTAAGTACTTAATGCCTAAATATCTTTTATAGTGTTAACCCGGTTGCGCCAATCGGTTTTCCCCAGATACCACTACGTAAAATTACTTACTTCTAACCGATAAATAGGTAAATATCAGAAGTTAAAAGAAATCCTAATCTCATAAAAAAAAACATTTTATAATACATAATTATTTAAGTTAATATTATTAAATATTTAAATGTAACCAAGGTTGTATTCATACATGTTACGGTATTAAACTCCTTATAGATCTATATAGGCTCACATTGATATTATACTGTATATATATAAAAAAAGAAAAGGAAAAACAAAATAGAAAATGTTATTAAAGTATGAACAACCTTAAATTAAACGAAAAGTGATAATGTTTCAGTCCACTTAGCCGCACGATATTAACATAACCACTGTGTAGAATTTTCTGCGTTGAAAATCCAATACTCCAAAAAAAAAAAGGAAAAATCCTCCTACCTTTCGATTTCTGCTTTCCCTTACTTACATAGCCAAACTTCAGTCGTTAAGCTTGGTATTTAATCATTGTGACTTCACCTTAGGCAGAACCCTATGCCATGCGAAGACTAATATATTTGGGTAGGTATACCTAGGACCTCACACTTGCACCCTACAAATAGTTCATATTTTAAGCAAAAATTTAATTTGCCGACAACATTCTTATTCAAATTTTGATTTTTGTCTACCCGGCCTAATTAATTAAGTCAGAATTTTATTATTATTCAAAATCATCAACCACCGGTTGTTACTGTAAATTTTAAAGTTCTTAACACCAACAAAAAGTGAAAGATAGTATAGGTAAACTACACGCTCTTTTTACGTTCGAATTCTACCACAAAAACAATTAACAAGTGACAGTAAAGAAATAAAGAAGTAAGATTCAACTTTGAATTGAGGAAAATGAAAAGGGTTAAATTATAACGAGATCTATCTTAACTTACCTCAAAGAGGGCTGTGATTATCCGGGAAAATATAAAATTTCCCTAGCACACCGGCATAGAAAACACGCTTCTAACCCTTGCTTCCGCTCAGCAAAAGTCCGTTACATCGGCCGATTGACAAACAAAACCAAAACCCACCAGACATCAATTCCACAACTATCCGACCCCTCACGCTATTCCTTCCAAACGTTCAAAGGAAAACCCCTAATTTTCCTCACATTGGCACGTGAACTTGACTTCCTGACCTCCAACCAAAAAGTAAAACCTTTCGCGTCGGTGTCAATGACAGACCCTTGTGATAGTGACTATGCCACCCAAAATACTGTTTGATAATTATGCTGTGTTATCAAGGGTACTGTTGGTTGTCTAACTAGTAGTGACCAATTCAGAGTTATTTATTTTCATATTTTCTTGTAGTACGGTAGCTGATCACAGCAAGTTTATAAATATTGACTGACATACGGCTGCAAATTGCAGTCGGCTTTTGCGTGAAAATAGACCATAACATCACCCCCTTCCTAAAAAAAAAAAAAAAAAAAAAAAAAAAAATGGATGGCCTCAAATTTGTGTGGTTGGTTAAACCTTCGCCCCTAAGGAGTATGATATCCATAATATTGCAACACCTAACTGTGAGTGAACACAGAAAGGCGCGTGGACTTGAATATATTGAGCCACTGACGGGAGTAAAAGCATTTTTCTAATTCTATTGTTAGTATCCTTACAAAATAAGACTAAAAACTAGACTATCAGAATCAACTTTGATACTGTTGAAATCGGGACCCTTTACATGGCCTCTGGTAATCACCAGTTACAGCACAAAAAAAAAAATCATAGCCAAAATTTTGATCCTATAGGGATCGACAATTTTCCAAATCAATTCACTTTTCCATACTAAAAAAAAAAAACCTGCATGTACACAACTAATACATCATCGGTAACTTGCATTGCCAAAGATACCTCAGTATCTGTAACATTAGAAAAAGTCCTATCTGAGATAAGAATTATACTCAATAACTATAAGGTTCTAATACTCTATCACTTACTCAAAAAAAAATCTTACCCACAGCTCGTTTTGTAGAGATATCACTCTCTTGGCAATGTATGCAAAAAAAAAAAAAAAAAAAAAAAAAATCCGTGACAACGAACACCTATAAAGGAAAAGGTCGTTGCAAAATTGCCTAGAACAAAACTATGTGCTCTAAAGTTTCCTGGAGTTCTATTAAAAAAAAAATATATATGTATACTTACTAAAAAAAACCATATCTAGACAAATCAGTATTACAATCTACCATATAAGATGACTTAAGTTGGAGTTGAAACAGCAGTGATATCTGCTTTCAAATCTTTACTGTGCCAAGTTCCTACGCTAGTACCTTTATCGTCTTTTAACTTGTATACCCAAGGACTGACTTTTTCATAAATTGTTAGGGGTCCGCGAAATTTTGGCGCTAATGATGCTGTGAAGTAACTTGCCGCATCGGACTGTACATAGTTTTTAAGCCACACCTTTTGCCCTACTTCATAAATTACATCTCTACGCCTGAGATCATACCGTTTTTTACTAGTCTGGTAGGCCTTATCCAGCCGCTGGCGAATATCTTTAAATAACTTTGACAATTCATTAGGTCGGTTCGCAGGTTCTGCAACCACGGACTCGTTAGAAACGCCTTGTGAATGATCCTTACCATTAACAATTATTTCCCTGCCAAAATTTGCCAGAAAAGGAGTTACCTTCGTAGTCTCGCTGATGGAAGTGCGAATAGCACACGCTACCTTTTGCAGGTACTGATCCCACTGACGGTGGTTGTCTGCTACATAGGAGCGCAGCATCGTCTTTAAAGTCCTATGCTGACGTTCACAAGCGTTAGCTTGCGGGTGATAATTAGCAGTGCGTATAAGATCAACACCATATGAACCTGTAAAATCCACAAACTCCTTGCTAACGAATTGTTTCCCATTATCGGTCAGCAGCTTCTGGGGCACTCCAAAAAGTAAGAATACGTGATCCTCCAAAATCTTGCAGATGGTTTTCGAATTTGCCGTACGCATAGGTTGGAAAATACAGAATTTGGTAAAGTAATCCTGTACACTCAAAATATAAAGATATCCATTGGTTGATTTGGGAAATGGACCTACTATGTCCACCGACACTAATTCCCATGGTTTCGATACGTCAGGTCTTCCACATAATTGACCAGCTGGAGCCTTTTGTTCGGGTTTACTAGCGATGCAAGTATGACAATTCCTTACGTACTTGCCGACATCACTCTTCATTTTAGGCCAATAAAATTTTGAAGATATTCGATGAAAAGTCTTATGTACACCAGTATGACCAGAAGTTGGATCGTCATGCTGTTTCCGAAGAATATCTTTCCGTTTATCTCTTGGAACCACTAACTTCCAATCGTATTCGAATCCTACAAGTTTCGAATAACGATTCGCCACATACTTATATAATCGACCATCGGCCACTCGCCACAACGGATACTTTAAAGGAGATTCTTCCACTAACGTCTTCTGTTTGACATACCATGGATCCTTAACCTCCGGAATATCATCTTGCGACTGCACTAAATCGACAACGTCAATGCTCGGGACGGCCCTACTTAACATGTCTGGAACGACATTTTCAGCTCCCTTGCGATGTACAATCCTAAAATCAAATTGTTGGAGTCTCAGAATCCACCTGGCTAGTCGCCCAGTTGGTTGTGGTAATTTATATAACCACGTCAAAGAATGATGGTCTGTAACGACGGTAAAAGAATAACCTTCCAAATATGCCCTCAGTTTCTCTATGGACCACACAATCGCCAAACATTCTCTCTCAACGGTAGAGTAATTTCTTTCGGTATGTGACAAGGACCTACTCACATATGCAATTACGTGTTCGCCATCATCTGACAGCTGACTTAAAACCGCTCCGATACCATACGCCGAGGCGTCCGTCTGAAGCTGAAACGGCTTAGAGAAGTTTGGACAACTTAGGATGGGAGCAGATACTAAACAGTCCTTAATCTTACGAAAGGAATCCTCACATTCCTCGGTCCAGTTCCATTTTCTGTTCTTTCGAAGCAAACCCGTAATCGGTGCAACTACTGACGAGAACTGAGGTATGAACCTCCTATACCACGAGGCCGTGCCTATTAGGCGACGAATTTCTGTTATGTTTTTGGGTGTTGGTATTTCCAGAATGGCCCTAACCTTATCCTGATCACAGTGGAGACCTAAATCGTCTACCACATATCCTAAATATTTTAACTCCTTCCGACAAAACGTACACTTGTCCTTAGCCAAGGTCAGACCAGCACCTGACAACCGTTTGAAAACTTTTTCCAGAATTTCGAGATGTCTGTCAAATGTGTCCGTGACTATTATAACGTCATCTAAGTAGACGAAAGCATATGGTTCTAATTCGGGGCCTAACACTCGATCCATTAGTCGCTGAAAAGTAGCGGGGCTATTAGATAAACCGAAAGGCATACGCTTGAATTGGTAATGACCACGACCAGGTACCGAAAAAGCTGTATACTCCTTAGAATCTGCGGCAACAGGAACTTGGAAGAAAGCGCTCTTGACATCCACAGAGCTTATGTATCGGGCGTTTCCTAACTTATCAAGTATTCCAGCAATAAAGGGAATGGGATAAGCGTCCTTCTTCGTAACCTTATTCAGCTGCCTATAATCAACACAGAATCGATACGAGCCTTTTTCTTTTTTCGGAACCATGACAACCGGAAAAGAGAACGCTGATTTAGAAGGTTCAATAATATCTTCTTCAAGCATCGACTTCACTTCCTTATCGATCATTTGTTGAATCGCTGGAGAAACTCTATATGGACGTATTTTGATTGGTTCTGAATTAGTAAGGACTATCTTATGCTCAATAAGAGTAGTTTTCCCTAATGATTTTCCCCCTACGGTCTCGAAGTAATTATCGACCAGCCTGTTCAATCGTGCTGACTGCTCATCAGATAACGTCCTGCTGAGCTTAACACTAGCTATGGGACATACTTGTAAACTTGAAGTCGCACCCTCATCTTGTTCAACATTAAAAGACCAACTCTGGTTCTTGAAATCTGGGACTATTTCCATGGCCAACCAAAAGTCCATACCTAACACCAAGTGATGGGGTAAGTCGGGAATGACATACGCTTTTAAGACCCTAATTCGTCCTTCTAATTGAAATGGTATTTCTACCGTACCACTTACCTCGCAAGCTGCTTCATTGGCAACACGACAAGTACTGATCTCTGTAGCTGAAAGTTTACAACCTAAATTCATTAAAATATCCCAACCGGGACTTCCAAAAACTGTTAAATTTGCTCCCGTATCCAGCAAAGCTCTAAGTTTTACACCTAAAACATCTACGATAAGATGAGGCCTATTGTCGTCTGGCAAACTTGCAAATATATAATCCAAAACCAACCGCATCTGAGTCGAGACGACGGACTTTGATAAACAAACCGATTGCACTGACTTATCAACACAATCTACTACCCTAAGATCACTAGAAGGAGGATCGACCGAGTGGGTAGCTACCTGTACACAATTAAACTCATTAGCCACTGAAAAATTGCTCAGGCTACCAGGGTGACTGCCTACTAACCTGCCAACTCGTTTCCCGAGCACTTAGGACAGTTCGTAATCTTCACATTCGGCTCTTTACATCGATAACAGAAAGGACGTGCTGGCTGGGCACACTGTCTTCGGAAATGACCAATCTTACCACAGTTGTAACATTTACCCCTAGTAACTAAAGTCGTGGGAACCGCACTAACATCTACAGATGAAGATGGACTAGTATTGGTAGTTGACGCTGTGACATTTACCTCTGCTCCAGAATTTGAAGTAGTACCCGTAAACGAAGGACCTACTGGACCACTTTGAGAATTCGTATTGCAATATCCGCCGTTGGAACGTCTTGAATTATTAATGGCAGAGACCCTTAAGTTCGGTCGCCTATACTCTAATCCTGGTTCGACAGAATTACGAGGATTAACAGGTGGAGTACGATATTCCTGCGCATTTGCATGTGCCTCCTCAATTTCTCTACCGACATAAATCAGGGTATCTATGGTATTAACCGGTTTTCCAGCCAAACCTAATTGAATATATGGCAACATACGGTTCTTAATGTGTCTGACCCTCGAAATCTCGTCTGGTTTAGTAGCCAATTTGTTATAGAGTCCTTCCATATATGCAACATAGATAACTACGTTTTCTCCCGTAGCCTGGGTACGATGTCTCAAAATCTCTAAAATTTTCTCCTCGTAATTACTAGGCAAGAAGGTGTTCCTCAAAACTTGTTGAAATTCTCTATAGCTCGAAATTTTGCTCCTGGCGAAACGATACCATATATTTACGTCGCCGTTCAGTAATTCCGACACACTATTTAACATTTGAGTTTCAGAAATATTCCTCGAAATTCGCATTTCCTCAAGACGGTCAAGGAAGTCTGTTACACTAGAAGTCGCGTCAAAACTTAACTTCCATTTACCCACATCTACAAATTTATCGGGTACCTTTATTTCTGAATTTTTAGCCATACATTTATCGGACACCTCATTTGGATGTGTCGAATAACCTAAATTATTCCTTGAAATATTTTGTCCAAAATGTGATGAATTACCTACGTTAGTAGTGAAAGCTGTGTTAAGATTTGGATAATTATCAGGAGTGTAAAAATTTTTCGGCTGAGTCGTATTACCCCCTAAATTATTATAATTATTATTTAGTTGAGAAACAAAGCCTGAAAAATTATTTAAATCTGAAGGAACGTTACCAGAAGGTGTAGGATAAAAATTGTTACCGCTACTACCGGAATATTGACTTACTAAATTATTATTGGGAAAATTATAATCCGGATTTGTCCTATGCATGTTAGGTACCTCCGCGTAGCTTGTTCTTAACGATTGAGCGATATCCTCCGCAAAAGTAACATGGTTTGTATTATTTGGAATAATGTTTGAAGAAATGGGAGTATTCCCAAAATTTCCAGGAATATTATTTGTACCAAGATACTGATTATTATTTGATTCAAGAATATGATTAGTACTAGGTATAGTCCTATTAGTAAATCTATTAAAAGCTGGCATTGTAGAAACATTGTTACTATCCAACGAAGGATTAATTATCGGACCAGGAATATTAACACTAGGTCTAAAAAAGTCATTATCAGCATTGTGACCGTAATCATTACTTGTAACAACAACGTTATTAATAGTAGGAACCTGCTGAGCTGAACTTGTAGTAGTATTATTTGTATTAGTTTTTAAACTAGGTTTTGAACTAGACGAAATATTTTTAAAAAGAGGGTCAAATTCCTGTAATGTTCGTTTGGGCATCCAATTTCCTGACCAAGTCGCTGAAGGAGTCGTATTACAATTTTGGGTATAATTTAAAGCTAACTTATTAGGATTATTCGTTTCTGTACCATATACTGTTTCTCCTATCGCCGATGATCTATGTAAAAGGTCTGCCAATTCGTCTGTACTCGCATCCAATAAGCTGGAAGATGACGTAGGGTCATCTTGACCGACAGCTTCTAATGTACCACCTGTAACTAGTGTCTCTAAATTAACTACTAAGTCCTTCATTAAATCCATCATGTTCCGTTTCTCATCTCTAAGCTCTAAAGGAGCACAAATATTTTCCACTCTTCTACTAACATGAAGTAACCTGGTGTTAATCCTAGCATATTCAGATCTAACGTTATTAATATCGAATTGTTCTAAGTCCCCTACTATTTCCTGAATTTGACCGGAACAAATACCTAATTCCGATACGGGATCGAATTCCACCGTTCTGGGTTTAATTCTTCCTAAAATCTCTGCTTTTATAGCACTCCGTAGTAAATTGCGCTTAGTCTCTACCTTACCGTCTCCAATGTCATAGCCTCTACTTGTGAGTTCATAAGTTAACTCGTCGCTACGTAACCTATAAATATCCATTTTGGGTAAACAGTCCGAGCCACAAATTACTTTACAACAATAAAAAAATAATAAAAAAAAAAGAAGAAGAAAATTTATTTATATTTCCTCACCCCCTTCAAAAAAATATAAAGGACCAGCAGTAAAAGCAAAATTAGTAAACCCATAAAACTGTTTTTACTGTAGGAAACTGTAGGGAAATTTAAAATAATTACCCATATAAGTCGTTACTTAAGTCAAAATTGGATTATCAAGCAAAATCAATCAAATTCTAAGTGGAAATGTATAAAGCACAATACCGTACTAAAGAATTCTTACTAACTAATATTTTGACACCACAACAACTAATTTAAGTGTGTAGACTCTTAAATTAAGACTCGATACAATATAAATATGATAATATCACTGTGATATGTAAATAGTGATAAATAATACTGGATTATTTAGAATATATTAATGGTACATACTAAATGAATAAATGAAATATGAATAAAATTAAATTATTTTGGTAAATTCTATGCATAAGTTATGGTGCACACTGTATAAAAAATCACGTTTGGGCGCCACTTGTTACGGTCTTTGCTACCGCTGCGCTGGTTAAATAAAAAAAATATAAAAAAAAAATTGAAAATTAAGTTTTGATCATAGGACTCTAAGAACGGTGACCTTAACAGTGGTATTCCGGCTTAGCTCAGAAGAAGGCGATATCGTGAGTCGTACCTAAGTACTTAATGCCTAAATATCTTTTATAGTGTTAACCCGGTTGCGCCAATCGGTTTTCCCCAGATACCACTACGTAAAATTACTTACTTCTAACCGATAAATAGGTAAATATCAGAAGTTAAAAGAAATCCTAATCTCATAAAAAAAAACATTTTATAATACATAATTATTTAAGTTAATATTATTAAATATTTAAATGTAACCAAGGTTGTATTCATACATGTTACGGTATTAAACTCCTTATAGATCTATATAGGCTCACATTGATATTATACTGTATATATATAAAAAAAGAAAAGGAAAAACAAAATAGAAAATGTTATTAAAGTATGAACAACCTTAAATTAAACGAAAAGTGATAATGTTTCAGTCCACTTAGCCGCACGATATTAACATAACCACTGTGTAGAATTTTCTGCGTTGAAAATCCAATACTTCAAAAAAAAAAAGGAAAAATCCTCCTACCTTTCGATTTCTGCTTTCCCTTACTTACATAGCCAAACTTCAGTCGTTAAGCTTGGTATTTAATCATTGTGACTTCACCTTAGGCAGAACCCTATGCCATGCGAAGACTAATATATTTGGGTAGGTATACCTAGGACCTCACACTTGCACCCTACAAATAGTTCATATTTTAAGCAAAAATTTAATTTGCCGACAACATTCTTATTCAAATTTTGATTTTTGTCTACCCGGCCTAATTAATTAAGTCAGAATTTTATTATTATTCAAAATCATCAACCACCGGTTGTTACTGTAAATTTTAAAGTTCTTAACACCAACAAAAAGTGAAAGATAGTATAGGTAAACTACACGCTCTTTTTACGTTCGAATTCTACCACAAAAACAATTAACAAGTGACAGTAAAGAAATAAAGAAGTAAGATTCAACTTTGAATTGAGGAAAATGAAAAGGGTTAAATTATAACGAGATCTATCTTAACTTACCTCAAAGAGGGCTGTGATTATCCGGGAAAATATAAAATTTCCCTAGCACACCGGCATAGAAAACACGCTTCTAACCCTTGCTTCCGCTCAGCAAAAGTCCGTTACATCGGCCGATTGACAAACAAAACCAAAACCCACCAGACATTCATTCCACAACTATCCGACCCCTTACGCTATTCCTTCCAAACGTTCAAAGGAAAACCCCTAATTTTCCTCACATTGGCACGTGAACTTGACTTCCTGACCTCCAACCAAAAAGTAAAACCTTTCGCGTCGGTGTCAATGACAGACCCTTGTGATAGTGACTATGCCACCCAAAATACTGTTTGATAATTATGCTGTGTTATCAAGGGTACTGTTGGTTGTCTAACTAGTAGTGACCAATTCAGAGTTATTTATTTTCATATTTTCTTGTAGTACGGTAGCTGATCACAGCAAGTTTATAAATATTGACTGACATACGGCTGCAAATTGCAGTCGGCTTTTGCGTGAAAATAGACCATAACAAGTTACTCAAAAAAGTAACGATCAATATAAAAATAAACTAAAAATTCCATTTTTATTCAGTTGCAATGCGAAGGCAAAACAATCTTATTTTTCACTTAGAATACGGAGCGCGGATTGCAAATTTTAGAAGCCTTGGAGGTGTTACCAAGAAAATGGACCATTAAGTTTTCAATTTAAAAATCTTTTAGTAATATTTTAATATTTTTAAATATTATTAATATTGCTATCAGGATTGAAAACTACTTCATCTTTCAATTGCCAGATGACGCTAGTCACCTAGTCCATTTACGTCAGTTGCGGTGTGGGGGATAAACTCTCGGTGTTGGTCACTTAGAATATGGAGCAGCAGGCCTGCGTTCTCTCCGATGAGACTCTAACAAGAGTCGAAAATGGACAATTTAGAGTGCTGGCACTGCGCTCCGTATTCTAAGTCAAAAATAAGATTGTTTTGCCTTCGCATTGCAGCTGAATAAAAATGGAATTTTTAGTTTATTTTTATATTGATCGTTACTTCTTTGAGTAACTATGTCCATTTTCTGTTGGAATTTACCAGCTGAACAGACGGGGTCGTGAATTGTATGTTTTTTGAATTCCTTCTTATCTTCTTCGCTTCAGCATCCATCTGACTTGCAAATTTAGAAGCCTTGGAGGTGTTACCAAGAAAATTACCCATTTGCCAAATGTTTTGCCTTCGCATTGCAACTGAATAAAAATGGAATTTTTATTTTATTTTTATATTGGTCGTTATTTCTTTGAGTAACTAGGTTCATTTTCTGTTGGAATTTACCAGCTGAACAGACGGGGTCGTGAATTGTAAGTTTTTTGAATTGCCTCTTGTGTTCTTCGCTTCAGCCTCCATCTGGCTTGCAAAATTTTAGAAGCCTTGGAGGTGTTACCAAGAAAATGGACCAGTAATTTTTCAATTTAAAAATCTTTTAGTAATATTTTAATATTGTTAAATATTAATAATATTGCTATTAGGATTGAAAACTACTTCATCTTTCAATTGCCAGATGACGCTAGTCACCTAGTCCAGTCACGTCAGTTGCGGTGTGGGGGTAAACTCTCGGTTTTGGTCACTTAGAGTATGGAGCAGCAGGCCTACGTTCTCGATGAGACTCCAACAAGAGTCGAAAATCGGCGATTCAGAGTGCTGGCACTGCGCTCCGTATTCTAAGTGAAAAATAAAATTGTTTTGCCTTCGCGTTGCAACTGAATAAAAATGGAATTTTTATTTTATTTTAATATTGGTCGTTACTTCTTTGAGTAACTAGTTCCATTTTGTGTTGGAATTTACCAGCTGAACAGACGGGGTCGTGAATTGTAAGTTTTTTGAATTCCCTCTTGTCTTCTTCGCTTCAGCATCCATCTGGCTTGCAAATTTTAGAAGCCTTGGAGGTGTTACCAAGAAAATGGACCAATAAATTTTCAATTTAAAAATCTTTTAGTAATATTTTAAAAATTTTAAATGTTATTAATATTGCTATTAGGACTGAAACCTACTTCATCTTTAAAAAAATATATATTTGCAGCATAATAAAAAATCAAACAGCTTATTGCAGGGAATGTTCTGACAGAATTTGATTATAATACCGGTATTTTCTGTGAAAATTTTTTTGTTAACTTTGTTGGTCAATAAACAACGCTATTTTACCTTTAAAATGGAGTACAAAGAAATAAAATAATTACACTTTTCTAAAAAAATAACATTTTATAATTCCACGTGTTTATTTTATTTACCACCACAATGTAAATAGTATAATTAGGCCATGTGGTGAGACCGCTACCGTCTGCAAAAATTTCTGATTCGGTTTCTCTATGGATTCCTATATCCTATATAAAAATGTCCCCTTTAAACAAATCTGAAGGGTGCCGGGCGGAATTTTTGAGCAGACATTGTTTAAACAATTGTTTTAAACAAATACAGAAGATCACGTTCTTTTGATCTGGAACATATATTGTTAGGTTTTTTGGTTCATTATAAACAAGAAAGGTATCTTGTAATTTTTCTCAATAATTGATAGTACTCGAGTTATAGAATACGCATTTTCGAGGCTTAAAAACTCATATTTAAATTAGTATTTTTAAGGGGAGCAAATACTTAAAAGACTAAACATTCAGTTTTCAGATTCTGAAGAGTGATCGCGTCTAATCTTAACTTATACCGTTGTTTTTAATTGTTAACTATGCGTGTTTATCCGATTTTTTTGCCGGTGCGGCGCGCCCTTTTTTAAAAATCTCATATTTTCCTCCGAAAAATATTTTTTCCAGATTTTTTGGAATATTCTAAATAAAATTAAGTTTCTTAAAATTTTTCTGAAAAGTTAATAGTTTTAAACTTATAAGCGATTTAAAATCCGAAAAGTGCTAAAAAACTTATTTTCGGATTTTAAATCGCTTATAACTTTAAAACTACCAACTTTTGAGAAAAATGTTCAAAAGCTTATTTTATTTAGAATGTCCCAAAGAATCAAGAAAAAATAGTTTTCGGAGGAAAATAGGAGTTTTTTGAAATAGAGCTCGTCGCACCGGTAAAAAATCGGATGGACATGGACAAAAACGGTTTAAATTAAAGTTAGACGCAATCACTCTTCAGAATCTTATAGCTAAATGTTTAAACTTCAATTTAAGTATCTGGTAACCTCACAAATATTAATTTTAATATGAGTTTTTGTGCATCGAAAATACGTATTTTCGCATTTTTCAGATTATAAATCGCCTATAATTTGAAACTATCAATTTTTGAGAAAATGTATAAGATACCTTGTTTAGAATGACCCACAAAACTTAAAAATATATGATCCGGAGCAAAAAACGTGATCGTTTGTATTTGTTAAAAAAATTGTTTAAATAATTTCTGCCCAAAAATTCCGGCCGGCACCCTTCAGATTTGTTTAAAGGGGACATTATTGAATAGGAATCCACAAAGAAACCGAATCAGAAATTTTTCCAGACAGGAGCGGTCTCACCACATGGACTAAATAAAAACAATTATTTTTCATATCAAAATGTCTATTTTAAAAACAAAAAGAATATCCGATGCAGGGAATCGAACCCGAGCCTCCTGGGTGAAAGCCAGGTATCCTAGTGACTAGAACATATATGTGATTTTTAATATAATTAAGATTATTATTTGACATATATAAGTTTCATGCAAAAATATTTAAAAAGTTATACTTTTATAAAAAAAGTGCTTTTTATAACACCACGGTTTTTTTATGTATGGGACACAATATAAAATTATTAACTATATTGTTCTTTTAATCCCTATGTCATGAAAGAAATTTGCAATCGATTTTAAACTCATATAAATCAAAGAAAATGTTATAAAAACAAAATTGTAAAAAATTAATAAAAAATATTTCGAAAGAATAATTGTGATATACCTTAATATAGCTAATAATATATTAACTTGCTAACTAAATAGACCAGGGCGCATCTGTAAAAATATTAGTACATTTGGACGTTGAGAGGTGACTCAAATTTGTTTGGAGAAATTGCTTGAAAATAAATCAAATAATAATATTTGAGTTATCCTCCCTCTCAAAAAGGCCCGGAACATTGTTTAAATAATCAAAATATCAAAAAATTAAGGAAAAATTCGATTTTTTTCTTGGATTTTTGATTATAACTTTAAAAGTATTCATTTCCGAGAAAAGTTGTACTGAGATAAAAGTTGCATAATTAAATTTCCTACAATATAGAATTAGTTAAAAATTTAAGAAATAGTCAACCTTTTTGAAAAATAGCAAAAATTGTGAAAAAAACATACAAAAACAAGTATTCGCATTTTACGTTTTTCAACCATTTATCGTACACATAGGACCTTCATATTTCACCCTGAAAAATTTTATGATACAGTAAAACAACATTGTAAATTTAATTAAGATCGGTTCGATAGATTTTGCAAAATAAATTTTGCAATCCAGCTTTCGTAAAAAAACTCATTTTTTCAAAATGTTACAGGACTGAAAATAAAGCAGATAGCAAGTTGAAAATTTTTTTGCATATAGAAGTGAACTGTACCTGTCATTTGCAATTTCGCAAAATTAAAATCGCTTAACACCACGGCGTCAGGAATTTTTTAAATAAACATTAATTATTGGTGCTACGCGCAGGACAGCGGATAGGTTGCTCTGATTGGGCATTCCAATGACCGTTGATAATGATTGATAAATTTTAATTTTTATGACATTTCGATATAAATAAATAAATTTGTTTATTGCAAAATAAAAACACATACTCTATCCTTTGAAAAATCACTTTTATTAGCAAAAACTTTCTTTGTTCATATATTTTAATTTAAATAATAAAAGGTTATTATTTTTAAACATATGCAATTGTTTAGACAATATTTCACAAACAATAATAAAATTAGTTTGGTTTTTGTGGAATTAAAAAATTAAAATACAACAAAATATAGAGTAAGAGAATAATATATTAGATAAAGATTGGAACACATTTTGGTGGAAATCAACCTGTGCGAATCGAACACCGCTGTCCTGCGCGTAGCACCAAAAATTATTGTTTATTTCAAAAATTTTCTGACGCCGTGGTAATTAATCGATTTTAATTTTGCAAATGCAAGGTACAGTACACTTCTATAAGCAAAAAAGTATTCAACTTGCTATCTGCTTTATTTTCAGTCCTGTAACATTTTGAATAAATGAATTTTTTTTGCGAAAGCTGTATTGCAAAAATTTATTTTGCAAAATCTATTGAACCGATCTTAATGAAATTTACATTGTTTTACTGTATCATAAAGTTTTTCTGGTTGAAATATGAAGGTCCTAAGTGTAGCATAAATGGTTGAAAAACGTAAAATGCGAATACTTGTTTTTGTATGGTTTTTTCGCAATTATTGCTATTTTGCAACTAGGGTGACTATTTTTTAAATTTTTAACCAATTTTATATTGTAGTAAATTGAATTACGCAACTTTTATGTCAGTACAACTTTTCTAGGAAATGAATACTGTTAAAGTTATAATCAAAAAACGAAGAAAAAAATCGAATTTTTCCTTTAATTCTTGACATTTTGATTATTTAAACAATGTTCCGGACCTTTTTTAGAGGAAGGATAACTCAAATATTATTATTTTATTTATTTTCAAGCAATTTCTGCAAAAAAAAATTTGAGTCACCTCTCAACGTCCATCTCAAAACAGATCCGCCCTGGACTAAAAGCAAACTAAAAAAAAGGAAGATCTGGGTTTGAACCGTGGACCTCTTAATCTGCAGTTGCAGTGGAATGCTCTACCACTAAGCTATCGATCAGCTATGTATTGATGTACAGTGATAACTCGGATTAATCGATAATCCGGGTTAGCCAGAGAATATGGTAAAAATTAATAAAACACGGTACCTATACTTACAGATGAACTCCATTATAATTGCAAAAACATGAAATAAATATGCACAGTAGGTACATCTAAGTTATGGACAGTTGTATACAATATTGTTTATTTCTGTGTAAACAAAAATCTCAGTCAAAGTGAAAAAATGTTTGTTTTGTTTGATGAAAATCGATCCGGGTTAGCCGGACGTCCGGGATATCGGAGGCCGACTTATCGGGATTCTACTGTACTTGAGAACGAGATCTAAATACTATTGCATTATTTAGATTTAAAATGGATTAAAATAAAAAATAAAACTCTATGACTCTATACAAAAGCTGTTAAATATTTCATTTTAATCGATTTCTGAGCTATTCTAAAAACTGCAAGTGTCTACGTAATATAAAAAACTGCAATACTTGGATCATATAACACGGACTGGGACGTTTCGCCGTCGCCGTTTCGCCGTCAACCATTTCGCCGTCGGTGTTTCGCCGTCGGTGTTTCGCCGTCGAGCCACTTCGCCGTCGGCCGTTTCCCCGTCGAGCCAGTTCGCCGTCGGCTGTTTCGCCGTCGCCATACCGGCATTGGTTAAGTTTACAAGAACGTGATAACATACTAACTTTTTTTTATACTAAATGTCAGTGTAAATAAAATGCTGATGTTGGTAGTTAAACCAAGTTATATTTTCGTATTCAACTATACATTGTTTTCGTCTGAAAAATAAAATATTTACAGTATTAAAAATATGACTATTATCAGATTCCCGGAAATAAACAATATTGAGAAAAGGGATTTCAATTTCAATTGTTTTTACTGTATCAAAAATAAAAAACTTCATTATGCAAAAGTGTTCGAAATATAATCGTTCGAAAACCATTCAAAACTTATATACAAGTAATGGCGACGGCGAAATGGCTCGACGGCGAAACGGCGTCGGCGAAATGGCTCGACGGCGAAACGGCGACGGCGAAATGGCGACGGCGAAACGGCGACGGCGAAATGTCCTAGACCCCATATAACACGTGGTGACAGATATGAACTCCTAAAATAATAATGCAGAAAAATGTCCTGGCTGAGAAATCTCAGAAAATGGTTTGGATGCAGCTCAACTGAACTCTTTCGGGTTGTAATGTCAAAAGTTAGAATAGCAATGATGATTGCCAATCTTTGTCGCGGAGATGGCATGTACAGAAGAAGACGTAATCTGGAAGTATCTTTAAAATGGATTACAAGATTTCCTGGACATAGTGACAAAGACCAAGCCAAATATATAAAAACGTTTTAATAAAAAAGCGAAAACAAAATTCGAGAATTTTTATTTGTGTGTTTATTTCTCAAAAATTTTGAATATTCAAACTGTATTGAAACAATAAACGCTACTATTATAGAAATACATAACCAATAAATAGTTTAAAAATTATTTTTCACTTTGGTCCTCACAGGCCACACATATGTATTCGTGGAACATTATTTCCCCCGTCCGCTGGAGGGTTCAAATAATTAGATATGGTTAACAATACATACTGAATATAACGAATAAGATCCCAATTGAATGAATATTTTAATATTGAAATGTAACGTAATATACTTAGTTGACTTAACCTCGTTTAGAGCTCGTAACTTATTAAACACTAGTTTAAATGAGCATTAAATAAATTAACGACGCCGCTGGTTTTGGACAGAATTGTACTGTTTAATTGCTACCAACTCGTGATGAATATTTAATTTAGTTAAATGGTTATACGGCTTTATGAACAGGTCTATTATCGTAACCGATCAAAAACAATATTAGATCAAACATGGTATGAATAGAGAGAGAGAGTTTAACAATACACTGAAAGACAAAACCGATCAGTACACGTTTCCTATTGAATTGTTATTATATTTGGTTAAAGTTGATAAAGGAACTATATTTAACAATAATTAAAAGTACCTATGTGAAAATTATGATGAAAATTGCACAGCGTTATGCTAACTAAAATTTAAAATGCATGATATTAAATAGTAAAATTTTAATTTATTATGGGGGGAAAAGGCAGTTTTTGTATTTGTTTGATTCAGAGATGGACCACCATCTCCCGATAGCTACTTCTGCCTCTGAAGCGTCACCGGTAAAGCTATGCAGTCACAACTCTGAATCAAACATCAACAAGCTTGCCTTATTTAAGGGAAATTACCGCGAATGCAATAATTCCACCTTTCAGACGCAAATCAGCGACATCTTTCGTAAAAACGAGGAAGACGAAAAGCCTCACATACAAAGTTTACTGTAATAAATCAATAAAATTACAATTACAATTACAATTACAATTACAATTACAATTACAATTACAATTACAATTACAATTACAATTACAATTACAATTACAATTACAATTACAATTACAATTACAATTACAATTACAATTACAATTACAATTACAATTACAATTACAATTACAATTACAATTACAATTACAATTACAATTACAATTACAATTACAATTACAATTACAATTACAATTACAATAATTGAAATAAAATAATAAACAATAATTTAAATTCACTTGGAGACAGAAAAATAACGAATACTCAAATATTAAAGAAGAAAACCCCGTGGTTTAGAGAGGAAGTTAAGATAAAATGCGAAGAAAAGAAGAAAGCCTTTTTACAATACAGAACAAAATACAGCAGGCATACAACCACTACAAACAAATCAGAACGAAACGAATGCTTTAGTGAGGCAAATAAAAAGGGAGCACTGGCAGAGTTTCTCATAACAGATGGAACACGACTTATACGGAACACAAAAAGAAGTATGGAGAATGATTAGAGGGCAAAGAAAGGAGATGAACGAATTAATAAAGGCGAAACACATTCAGAAGGAAACATGGGCAGACTACTTCCAATCTTTATTTGCTAAAGGCGACGATAATGAACCACCAATACCTGAAGTTACGACAAACGAAGAAATAAACATCGAGGAGAAAACGTTAAAATTAACAACAAAAGTAACAACAAACAAATTGAATGAAATTATAACATTAGCAGTAGAACAACAAGGTTTTAGGTCGGGAAGGTCATGCACTGACGGTATATTTATAACGAGGCAAGTTCAAGCGAAATCGTTGAAATACAACAAACCGGCATATTTATGTTTTGTGGACCTTAAGAAAGCATTTGGCAGGGTCACATTAAAGGACGTTATCCACTTATTATACTCGAGAGAGGTACCTCTGGGAATAATTAAAACGATAGAAAACATCTACCAGAACAACACAATAAAAGTAAAAGTGGAAGATGAACTAACTGACCCAATTAAAGCCGGCAATGGGATAAGACAGGGGGATTCCTTGAGTCCTTTATTGTTCAACCTGATCATGGACGAAATAATAAAAAAAGTAAGAACTAAAAAAGGATACCAAATGGGAGAAAAACAAGTTAAAGTAATCTGCTATGCGGACAATGCAATACTAATCTCTCAAACTGAAGATGATTTACAACGTATGCTGCACCAATTCAACATAACTGCCAGAAAATTTAACATGTTAATTTCCTCAAAAAAGACAAATGTATGGTTATAACAGCAGATCCAAAAAGATGTAAATTGGAGCTGGAAGGTCAGATAATAGAACAAGTGATGGAATTTAAATACCTAGGCATCACACTATCTGGCTACGGAAGACTCGAAACAGAAGTGGAGGATCAAGTAAATAGAGCAAACAGAGCCGCAGGTTTCCTGAATGACACAATATGGAGAAATAAAAATATCGGAAAAGAAATGAAAGGCAGAATTTATAAAACAGTTATCAGACCAATAATGACATACGAGGCAGAAACATGACCCGACACAGAGAGGACAAAAAGATTGCTCGAAACAGCGAAGATGAAAACCCTTCGAAAAATCGATGGAGAGACTCTATGGGATAGAGCTAGAAGTACAGATATACGACGGAGATGCAAGGCGGATAAAACTGGGTAAGAAGCAGAAGAATAGAATGGAATGACCACATAAGCCTAACAATAAATAGGGTAGTCAGGACAGCGAGAGACGGTTCCCCAATAGGAAGACAATCAGTGGGAAGACCACGAAAACGACTGAACGACAACTTACTAGAGGCACATTGAAAAAACAGACAGAGTCATGTCTATACAAAAAGAAGAAGAAGATATTTTAAATCTAAGACTTTTCGTTAAAAGCAACTGGTTTCTGGTTGAATCTTGAACCTTCGGCTTTAACAATTTATAAGCACGGAGACGACGAATACAGAAGAAAGCAGAAAGGACAACGGTCACGTATCTACTTTTTTTTCGTCTAGGAAAAGAGCCGAGAGACAGTTTCAAGTACTCAAAAATCTGAGTAAAGATAAACAAGGGAAACTGCAGTTTTGTATTTATTTGATTCAGATTTGGACCACCCTCTCCAGATGGGCAGTGCCTATCTCGGCCCAAGAAACAGGGTAGGTCATTTAAAAATGTCCTAAGACGGCGCAAAGATTAAAACTGCCCGATATAAAATATACCAGCTCGGCTCATGGAATATTAATTGTTACTATAAAATAATTTTACATCTCAATGGAAAAATAGTATCTTATGCAACGAGCATTTAATGATGGTCATTATGAAACGAGTATGAGGGATACGAAAAGAGCCGCCTAGCGGCGAGTTCTGTATTTTGTGGTGCTTTGTAAAACATACTGCTAAAACAGTAACATTAGTGTACCTTTAACTAAAAATAATTGTTTTTGACTACATGGGCAGTGGCGTAGCAGATATCCAAACAGTCAATATGTCTCAAACATCTAACCAAGCTTTATCCTATGTATCAGTAGCGAAATCGATTCCACGGCCAACATGTCCAACCAAGAAAAGCTGTTTCTTAAATTCGCAAAGAACCCAAAATTTCTGTACAATATTGAAGGAATGGGATTGAGGGTAGGATGTTGTTCTATGTTAATAAGAAAGTTTCTCTAATCTATAATTCCAAAATAAAATTATTATTACACCTACTAATATCTACCTGTTAATCTTCGAGCCGATTTGGGGGGTTTTTTAAAATGTACCTAGGGCATCATAAAGGACTAAAGGATTATAGTGAGCCGAGATGGGAATACCCCCTCCAGATAGCTATTTCTGCCTTTTAGGCCTCATTGGTGGAGCTATGCAGTCACAACTCTGAATCAAACATCAACAAGCCTGCCTTATTTAATGGAAATTACCGCGAATGCAATAATTCCACCTTTGAGACGCAAATCAGCGACATCTTTCGTAAAAAGGAGGAAGACGAAAAGCCTTAGATACAAAGTTTACTGTAATAAAACAATTAAAATAATTGAAATAAAACAATAGACAATATTTTAAACCTAAGATTTTTCGTCAAAAGAAACTGCTTTCTGGTTGCATCCTGAATCTCCAGCTTTAACAATTTATAAACACGAAGACGACGATTATAGAAGAAAGCAGAAAGGACAATGGTCACGGATCTGCTCTCTTTTCGTCCAGGAGAAGAGCTGAAAGACAGTTTCGAGTACCCAAATCAAACTTTGTATCTGAGGCTTTTCGTCTTCCTCGTTTTTATGAAAGATGTCGCTGATTTGCGTCTCAAAGGTGGAATTATTGCATTCGCGGTAATTTCCCTTAAATAAGGCACGTTTGTTGATGTTTGATTCAGAGTTGTGACTACACAGCTCCACCGATGACGCCTTAGAGGCAGAAATAGCTATCTGGAGACGGTGGTCCAACTCTAAGTTAAATAAATACAAAAACTGCCTTTCCCCCTTGTTCACCTTTACTCAGATTTTTGAGTACTCGAAACTGTCTTTCGGTTCTTTTCTGCTTTTTTCTATATTCGTCGTCTCCGTGCTTATCATAATTGTTAAAGCTGGAGATTCAGGATGCAACCAGAAAGCAGTTTCTTTTGACGAAAAGTCTTAGATTTAAAATATTGTTTATTATTTTATTTCAATTATTTTAGTTGCTTTATTACAGTAAAATTTGTATATCTGAGACTTTTCGTCTTCTTGGTTTGTAATTTATTATGTTTAATGGGAATTAACTGCAATTGAAATCGAAAATACGTTTAAATAATTGATGGATTCGACTGTTACTTGATGGAAGTTCATTTTATCTAACAGTAAAACACTGAAAACATTTGTTTTTTATACTTCCACAAAATTTATTAAAACTACGTGACTACAGCTGTTTCGGCAGAGTGCCTTTCTCAAGTGATTTAGTTTACTACGGGTTTGCCTTTTTAAAAAGACTTTAACTGAAGAGATTGAGAAGTGGGGAGCTGTTTGTCTCGAGCTGGTCATTCAGAATTATATCTATATTTTTTAATTTATTAATTTCCATAGATTCTAATAAAGATAGCATAAGGCCTTTATTTTGAATATGCAGAATTTGAAAAACTCTTCATTAAAAGAGTGATTATGATCTAGAAGGTGAATTGCGTATGCAGAATTGTCTCTTTTTCTATTGTTGAAAGCCTTTTGTGTTCTGCTATCCGTTTGTCAAAGGCTCTGTCAGTTTGACCGATGTATGTTTTCGGACAGTCACCACAAGTTAGTTTGTAGACACTGCTCTGTAGTTGTTTTCTCTTTCGGCTATTATTGTTCTTAATATATTTGAAAGAGGAAACAACTACAGAGTGGTGTCTTCAAACTAACTTGTGGTGACTGTCCGAAAAATTACATCGGTCAAACTGGCAGAACCTATGACAAACGGATAGCAGAACACACAAGGGCTTTCAATAATAGAAAAATAGACACTTCTACATACGCACTTCACCTTCTAGATCATAATCATTCTTTTAATGAAGAGTTTCAAAATCTATGGAAATTAATAAATTAAAAAATACAGATATAATTCTGAATGACCAACTCGAGACAAACAGCTCCCCACTCCTCAACCTCTTTAGTTAAAAACTTTAAAAACGCAAACCCATAGTAAACTAAATCACTTTAGAAAGGCACTCTGCGGAAACAGCTGTAGTCCAGGGTAATAAGGTTTTTTCCATGACACTCGAGCAGCCAGGATACTGAAGCGTTTTTTGACAGGTAATACCTATAAGATTAAATTGTAACTATTTCCTGCGTAGGATCTGCCGGCCATTTTTATTTATAAACAATTAAGTGTCAAAAAATGGCATTTTTCCTTTTTTTTTCAAATCTATGGAAAACATTGAAACTTATGGCTTTTTAGTACAGATATTTTTGAGATTTGGAAAAAGCTTTAAAATTACGTATTACACAGTTTGATTTATTGATTTATTGTTAATATAATTGCGAGAAAAGGTCGGAATTGCAAAAAAAAATAATTTCGCAATATCTATTGTAAAAATTAGTGTACAGTTTTGAAATTTTTGTCATATAAGGGTTCTTTGGTGCTTAATATGTGATAAAAATTTCAATTCGATTCATTCAATTGTTTAAATTTTATTCAAATTGTTTATCCCAGAGAGCATTTTTTTTTAAATAACATAAGTCAGAAAAAAATGACGTTAGGGCCATTCTACAGATGTCAAATGAAAGAGCATGAGCTATATGTATAAATTGGTTTAAAAAAAGCGAATAAAAAATGCATTTATTAGTAATAAATAATTATACAAAAGTATCGTAAATCTTTCCTTATAAATTTTTTATTTTGTTATATAAGAAATTATATATATTTATTACAATTTTTTATCAATTATGATATAAATAACATTACTTAGTAGTTGTGCACTTAAAACAGGGTAATAAAGTTAATTTTTTTGGAAAAATTTATTCAAAAAGTTTATAAGGAAAAATTTACGATACTTTTCATAATTATTTGTTACTAATAAGTGCATTTTTTATTCGCTTTGTTTAAACCAAGTTAAAAACATAGCTCATGCTCTTCCATTTGACACCTGTGGAATGGTTCTAACGTCATTTTTTTCTGACTTATGTTATTGCAAAATAAATGCTCTCTAAGATAAACAATTCGAATAAAATTTAAACAATTGAATGAATCGCTTTGAAATTTTTATCTCACATTAAGCACCAAAGAACCCTCGTTTGACAAAAATTTCAAACCTGTACACTAATTTCTACAGCAGTTATGGCAAAAATATTTTTTTTTGTAATTCCGACCTTTTTTTGGCAATTATATTAACAATATAATATGTCATGTTAAAGCTTTTTCCATAATCTCAAAGATATTTGTACTAAAAACATCATGTTTCACTGTTTTTCAGTGATTTGAAAAAGAAGGAAAAATGCCATTTTTTGAGTTAATTGTTTATAAATAAAAATGGCCGCCAGATCCTACGCAGGAAATAGTTACAATTTATTCCTATAGGTATTACTTGTCGAAAAAACGCTTCAGTACCCTGGTTGCTGAAGTGTCACGAACAGGGTATATTTTTGTCTTATTACCCTGGCCTACTGTAGTCACATACAGTTATAATAAATAATACAGTTATAATATAGTTATAATAAATTTTGCGGAAGTATAGAAAACAAACGTTTTCAATGTTTTACTGTACGAAAATACGTTTATTTTGAAGTTTCTATTTTCACTTCGGAAATCATTTAGAAAAAACTATTTTTTGAGAACGGTTTCCGAAGTGAAAATCGAAACATAAAAAAACGTATTTGGTGAAATAAGATGATAATAAATCGAAATTTTGGTAAATTCCCATTAAAGATATTTATTTTTAAAATTCCACAAGAAAAAAGCTTCCGAAAAATAGAAAAACTTTCACTGCATTTCATAGAAAAATACTGTTTTGTAGAAATTACATTTTTGTAGTAGGTAAAATACAATAAAATGGTTATATCCAAAATACGATCGAAAACTATGTAGCTAAAAGAAGATATAATAAAAGCATTTGCAGAAAGAATAAAAGAGAACAGCTAGATAAGCAACTGAAAACAGGGAAGAAGCCTACATAAACATCATTATCATCTTCATTATGGCTTATTCACTCCTGGCGGAGCGTTTGCCGCCCGGGCTCTCTGGTTCATTTGTTGCGGAGAATCAGTCCACTGTTGTCTTTTATTATTAAAGTAGCGTGTTGTGTGACTTGGCCCTGTCTACAACTTTCCTCCATTCTTTCCGGTCCCTACATCACTTCCTCCAATTGTAGATTCTTAGCTTCTTTATGTCTGCTAAGACTTAATCTCTCCATCTTGTTTTGGGTCTTCCCTTTGGTCTCTTTGTTGTTGGTCTCCAGTCAGTTATTCTCTTTAGCGTAGAGTCTGGGTTAGCTCTTTCTGTGTGTCCCAGCCAGCTGAGCTTTTGCGCCTTCACCCGAACTTGATTATGTCTTCACCCTGAATGACTTCTTTAATTTCTTTTTTGGTTAATCTTTTAAATTCGCCTACACTTATCCTCACTGGTCCCATTATTCGTAGAATGATCTCTCTCTCTAAGATTTGTAACTTCATTTCATTAAATTCCAGCTCAAGGGGACATGAGCTTCCCGGAGTAATGTGTTCTCATGTCCGAAGATCAAAGAGGTCACGCCTCAAGGAGACGGTACCTCCCTGGCCCCCAAGCTACCACATTATCCCTCACCAATCGCAGAAATAACATTGGAGACCGTACTTGTTTTTGATCTTGGATGCCCTGGGAAATGGAGCATCCGACAGGCTTTTCTGCGGTGATGCTGCTTACGAAGGGGTAGGGTTACACTTACACGCCTTTCTCCATTGTATACCGTTCATTTTTCTGAATCATTTTCTCCAAATGTGTGCCCGTTCAGCTAGCCAGTGACCTTGGTTTTTAACCTTAATCACTGGTTCTCCCACCAGGGTTTTGTCTGTGCCTGACGGTCGATCACCGATTTTTGGCAAGCGGTGTTTGCTTACGTCGCCGGCCGACACCCAACGGTACACAGCCTCAATGCTCAGGACTAGAGATTGATTCATCTGGAATACTTTGCTGGACGGAAGAAAATTTGGTTCTCTTTTGGATGTCCTAAAACTCAAAAGAAATTTATTAAGTGGTGTGTACCCTAATAACACAAAACATTCCAGGAATGTTCCTAGAAGGTACACACAGGACATTGAAAACATTCCTGGAATGTCCCCAAAAGCACACTAACGTCCCTGGAAAGTCCCAGGAAAGTGCTGTGTCAGCATTTTAAACATTCCTTGAATGTCTTGTTGGAACATTCCATGAATGTCTACGAATGTTCTTTGAACATTCAAAGTATATTGTTTAGACTGAATGTCTTGTTGAAACATTCCATGAATGTTCTTAGGACATTCAAAGTATATTTTTTAGACATTCTCTGAAATATATCGTCAGTGATGTGACAATACCACTCCTATATGTTTTTTCATGAGTTTTGCAGGAGACGAAAAACATTTTTTACGGTCACCTCCTATTTTCATACGTAAGTTTTGACTTGTTTTGTAGTAAATAGATAGTTGAATTTACTACAAAACAAATAAAAAAATATATGAAAACACGAGGTGGCCCAAACAAGTTTTTCATCTCCTACAAAATTCATGAAAAAGCAGATAGGAGGTATTGTCACATCACCGACGATATACCAGAAGTACAGTAGGAAAAATGAAAGAATACCCATGAACGAACATATAAAACACGCTGTATTTTCCTGTCACCGTGTCACACAAAAAACTGGTCAGCACAAGTACATGTAATAATTATTGTTACTTGCACTGGACAATTTTCTTTGTGACACGGTGACAGGAAAATACAGCGTGTTTTATATGTTCATTCATGGATATTCTTTCATTTTTCCGACTGTATATGTAGCCATACCATACCAAATAATAAATCCTTGATAAATATAAACATTTTTATTGCACAAAATCTTGTCATATATTTTTTTCCATAATCATCACTACGATGACGATTCATTGTATTGAATTGTTCATTAGAATTACAATCTGGTCATAACTCTGACCAATGAGCAATTTTAATTTAACCTTAATTACTACTGTTCCTTAAAATGAAGAGATTACCCATAGCGTCTCTTATCTAATCTAACAGGCACACAAGCACTATGCTCTTCTCTTCTAACCGCACTATTCTAACATACACATGCACACAAGCATTATGCTCTGCTTTTCACTATCACTCAAACTAGTTCAAAAGGCTTTGTCCTCTTCAATCTTCTAGTTTGCCCAGTAGTATCCAGGAGCTGGATTTGCAGCTTGTGGCTTCCAACTTTACTCCAACTTTAAAAACAAATCCAGCTGTAAAATATTTATGTGCCTGAAGGCTTTTGTATGCTTTCATCTATAATATCTATAATAGTAATTTGGTGGAATGCACTTTATGGTAAAATCCAATTCTGACTGAATTGTATATGGATCTAAATCCCCAATTATTTTCAGCTTCAATAAATATCTAAAAAAATAAAAGAAATAATGTTATTGCTTGCAAAATTCATCAATATTGATAAATATCAGAGAAAAATGAACATTGATAAAAATTGTTTGCCCTACCTTTCTCCAAACATCTGGTGTCTCCAATAATAATTTCCTTAAATAATCACTTTGCAGTGTGGTAAAGTTTATAAAGTTCACAAAATACAGCAAACGAAATCCAAAATATGACGATAAACATTGAAATGATGAAATGAAATGATATTACAAACATAACCTCTGTAACCTGTATGCCATGCCAACGAGAACCAGAAGTCACGTGATTTGGATTGCCAAAATACATATATACACGCAGCAAATTTGAAAATGAATGCAAATTGAATAGTAAATGGCCTCTCTTAAAATATAGGACATTGGTAGTATGTTCATAGAATGTCTTGTGGTAACATTCCACGAATAACTTAATCAGATATTCACCGAATGTTCCTTGAATGTCCAGTACCTTCAAACATTAATAGAACTTTGATAGTACATTCCTGGAATGTTTTGTGTTGTTAGGGTAGTAGTAGTGTTTAACCTAGGGGTGAGGCATGCATTCCCAGGTATATAGCGTCCTTACATGCCTCGTGTATGGGTTTCTGTATTTCTTTTCCTAAAGCTAATTATCTTATTTTATTAATTAACCTATTCTACTACTTCACTTGCCGGGTCCATTGTAATGCCAATCCATAGCTCTTCTTACCTACTATGTGACTACCTTTTGATGTCTCGCTCTTCGTGCATCTTCTATGCGTCGTGGGTCTGTTTTCGTCGTAATTCGTCAAGTTTCTTAGTGTTTCATTATTCGTCAAGTTCCTTAGTGGATGATTTCTTAATTCGCTAAATAATTAAAATTAAATTGCTCATCTGGAGCTATATTTTCGTAAACTTCAAGGATGCTTTTTATTCGTTCTTCTTCGGTTTTTAACGACATATTTTCTTATAAAAACAATATTTTTAAGAAATCATTGATAATATTTTATAAATTACTTTCCTTTTGTTTCTTTTTCACTTACCCCTAAATTTAATTTTCCCGTGAGGTGTAATTAATACTTAGAGATGATCCAAACCATTCTAAACAAAATTTGGTATACTTTATCGTTAATAACTCTAAAAGTATTTTGTTCGGCATTATGTAATTCGATATCTTGCTGAAAGCTTTAGGATATTCTTGAAAATATGTAACAGACACTTTTATATAAACGAATATTGTGTATCGCTTTAAAAGCAATTTTGTCTCGCGAGTAATGCGAGCAGTATTGGATGTATGGCGGTTTTATTGTTCCTGAATGTGGAAATATAATTTTCAGTAAGCTATAAATACATTTTCGTGGATTATGTTAAAAAATAGATCAAGTCTATTGATCAATATATACCTTTTTTACAATTTTAAGGAATGTACATATGAAATTATAGTTTCAAATTATAGTCCAGAAACCGAAGCTTTTCACCTTGCAATTTTTACAGAATGGATCGATTTGCTTGAAAATTTGAGAATAAGTAGTGGATAGTCCAAGGATCAAAATCTATATGATGTCGAAAGGTGCTTTTACCATGGGGATGATTGCTACCCCATCTCGCGAGTGGAAATTTTTTATTATATTTTGACAGCAAAAGTTGGTACAAACATTAATTCTAAGCAAAAAATATTCTATACATTTTTTTTTGCTAGAATTAATAGCTTTCGATTTATTCGCTATCGAAAGTGTTAGTTTTATATCGAAAAAATTAAAGGTTTTCGATATACTCATTTACGATTCACTCAATTTTTGCCGTAGAAAAAATGTTTCAACCCAAGTGCTTGGGAATATTTAAACATTTTTTCGTATCTCTGATTCTAATCTTTCTATTCCGAAGAAAATAGTATTTTTTACCAAACTACGAAAAATTGTTATTCGCTTTTAACTCCAGCTTTTTAAAAATATTCATTCTGAGCCAGTCAAACTTCTATAATCTATTAATAATACCTAAATAAAGAAGAATGAATAAGAGAGATCTGTCCTAAATATACAGGGTGTAATAAAAATACAGGTCATAAATTAAACAACATATTCTGGGACCAAAAATAGTTCGAAAGAACCTAACTTACCTTAGTACAAATATGCACATAAATAAAGTTACAGCCCTTTGAAGTTACAAAATAAAAATCGATTTTTTCCCATATATCGAAAACTATTAGAGATATTTTATTAAAAATAGACATGTGGCATTCTTATGGCAGGAGTATCTTAAAGAAAGATTATAGTGAAATTTGGGCACCCCATAAAAATTTTAAGGGGGTTTTGTCCCTTAAACCCCCCCAAACTTTTGTGTACGTTCCAATTAAATTATTATTGTGATACCATTAGTTAAATTCAATATTTTTAAAACTTTTTTGGCTCTTAGTATTTTTTCGATAAGGCAGTTTTTATCGAGTTGCGGCTACTTTTTTAATATGTTTACATAAAGATTTTATGGGGGTGTTGTTCCTTTAAACCCTCCAAATGGTTGTGTCCGTTCCAATTAAACTATTACTGCGATACCGTTAGTTAAACACATTAGTATTACTCCGTAGAGTAACCAGGTGCATCTTTCAGTTGGAACTTTGCCGGCTGCAGACGGGGATGTGAATTGCAAAGTGTAGAATTCCTTCCCTCTCGTCTTCACTGCATCATCCATATGACTTGCAAATTATAGAAGTCTTGGAGGTGTTACCATGAAAATGTACCAATAAGTTTTCAATTTAAAAATCTTTTAGTGATTTTTAATATTTTTCAATATTATTAATTTACTATTAGGATTGAAAACTTGCTTCGTCTTTCAATTGCCAGATGGCGCTAGCCACCTATTATCATCCATTTGGTTGCGATGTGTGGGAAAACCTCTCGATGCAATTTAGTTGGAGTATGGAGAACAGTGCCTACGTTTCTTCTGATGAAGCTCCAATAAGAGCAGAAAATCGCGGTTAAAGGAACTGGACTGCACTCCGTATTCTAATTAAAAAGTAAGATTGGTTTGCCTTCGCATCGCAACCGAATAAAAATGGTACACATTTTTATTTATTTTCGTATTACTCCGTAGAGTAACCAGGTGCATCTTTCAGTTGGAACTTTGCCGGCTGCAGACGGGGGATGTGAATTGCAAAGTGTAGAATTCCTTCCCTCTCGTCTTCACTGCAGCATCCATATGACTTGCAAATTATAGAAGTCTTGGAGGTGTTACCATGAAAATGTACCAATAAGTTTTCAATTTAAAAATCTTTTAGTGATTTTTAATATTTTTCAATATTATTAATTTACTATTAGGATTGAAAACTTGCTTCGTCAATATATTTTTTATTCGTAAAATATAGGGAATTTTTTTTATTTCAAAATATGAGGATATCTAGAATGATATTAAAGTCAAATAAAAAAATAATGAGTTAAAAATTGAAAATACTTTTGAATTTATTAAAGGAAAACATACGCTGGGGTCACAATTTCCCCCGCTTGGTCATCCGAAGGTTAATACCTCGTTCCTCCCAGTGAATTTTTTTGAAGACAACCTCCAGCGCTTGATTAAATCGTTTTGGAGAGATTGTATCTCTCTGTCAAACTCCTCGTATTAGTTGAACTGATTCTGTTCCTTCATATATTTTTATTCTAGTTGAGGCATTTGTGTGTACTCTACCAGGTCTGTATATATGTAATTAGTTCAGCTGTTTTGTAATGAGTTTATTATGGCCCAATATTCTACAGCCAGTGGTTTCCAACCTTTTATGTTTGGCGACCCACCTTCTGATGTTTTTTCATATATGCGACCCATCTCTTATCTCCATCGGTTGTAAGGCCGACACATTTGGACCAATTAGTTCCATTTTCGCGAATAAAATTATCCAAGGACTCGAAAATGTCTTGGCCAGTTGTAGTAGTGTTTAATGTGTGGCAAAATATCATTTCTTCTTCAACTAATCCATTGAAACTAAATCTTACTAAGCATAACAAATTAACCTTGTCAACAATATGTGTACTTTCGTCTAATTGCAAAGAATAAAAGTCATTCTCTTTCATAGCAGATATTAAACTCTCCTTTACGTTAACAGATATTTCCTTGATTCGACGTTTCACTGTAGTGTAGGGGTATTTTACATAAATATATCTGTTAATCTGCTTTTTTGTCAAACAAAAATGACGAAATTATTTCTGCCCCGGGCACAATTAGGTTTCGTCAGCTGTGTGCGGAGCGCTATTTTTTGCTATTATTAGCAAAGACAGCTGGTAAGAGGCCATGGCAATTTTATTTACTTATTACCTTGTCCCCACGCCACATTCTAGATATTCGGCCGAGTCGAAATTTTTTCTTTGAAAAAACATCAAAGTTTATTTAAGGCTTCCAGATGTTTAGTTGAAATTTGGTTGAAATGAAGTTTTGAAGGCTTCATACTTTCTAACTAAAGGTTTAGCCAAGGTTTAGAAACAAAGGAGTACATTGGAGTATAGGTTCTTATTCGTACCTATGAACGTGAAACCGTATTGAAGTTATTCAGGACAATATTTTCGTAACATTTTCTTCCCTTTCTTAACGTTTGAAAATACTAGAGGTACTTTAGCGTCATTGCTAGAAGATGGACGAATAAGATCACCTTCGACAGTAGATTGCAGTTTCCTCTTAACACAAGACCCACTTTTCAGCCAAATATCTATTGTTAAATAGTATAAAAAGTAGTGAAAACTGCATTATTTTTAAACGGAAACAACGCTAGAAAGAATATCAAACCAATGTTGTATGTTACTCGGGCAAATACCAGAGCCAGAGTCAGACTGAGAATAATAACCGAGTGTTTAGGTCCGAGTAAGAGAGCAAATGGGAGAAAACAGGTCCGACTGGGGCTTGGGAGAAAACCGGTCTGTAGGGTACTCAGCTGCTGTAAGATCCACGCCGCGACCCACTTGAAATCCGCCCGCGACCCACTAGTGGGTCTACCGGTTGGAAAACACTGTTCTACACAATCAAGCTCTTGCACAACGCTGTTGCACAATTGTTACAATTCATTCATTAAAATTTTGCTTATAAACTTTTTTGCTGATTTTGGTACTTGGTCCTTTACTTCAAGTGATGCATTAATTTTGGACAGTTTATTTATAATAAACAATGTTGCCTATTAGTATGGTATAACTAGACCCAAACCCAGATATACAAAGTGAAAGTTAACCTCAACACCAAATTGTTCTATATGGTCCACATAATGTTCAGAAAAAAGTCACACCATTTTGAGCGTCTATAAATGAGTCAGATTAAATAAATTATTAGAAGAATTTTTTACTAAGCAACAACATTTTTGTTTAATTCATTAATATTTTTTGTATTTTGATAACGGCATCCGATTTGGACGTCGAAACTTAAATAAAATCATTTTTTTAGTAAAATTATGGCTTATTTACCATCAAAACTAGTTAATTACAAAAATACCACAAGAAAATATCTTCAGAACAACATTAATATGTACTGATGAAAGAATTTTTTTTTAACAGGGTTGTGTTTTGTAAATAAAATTTGCTATTTCAGTGGACCATGGTATGTTAGTGATAAGCCCTTGAAGAAACGTCAACCTCACCACAGAAAATCATCATTAATTGCCCAAAAAATGTAAGTAGTTAAGTAAAGTTAAGTATCGAAAACCTTAACTTTTTACCTTCCGTATCTCTGGAACCGTTGATTTTATAATAATTATGTATAGGACCTTTTTTGTTTTAAATTTCATGTAGAGAACATTTTTCTATAGAACATTGTTTACGCTAAAGCATAGTTTTAGAAATATTGACGAAAAACGTAAAAAGACTACTAATTTACCGACTTCTCCCCCCAAACGGGACGCTCAAAATTGTGTAACTTTTTACTGGACAATATGTGGACCATATAGAACAATTTGGTGTTGGAGGAAAACTTTTACTTTGGATGTCTGGGTTAGGCATTTTTTTGGACCAATTATACTATGCTACTCCCGTAACTTTGGAACCGTTTATTTTAGAAGGATTATGCAAATAGCCTTTCTTATTTCAAATTTAATGTAGATCAGTTTTGTATAGAAGGTTGCTCATGCTAAACCGCATAGTTTTAGAAATATTGACGAAAAACTTAAAAAACTACGAATTTATCGATTTCTCCCCCCTTTCCCCACCCCCTAACCCGACGCTCAAAATGGTGTGACTTTTTTCTGAACATTATGTGGACCATATAAAACAATTTGGTGTTGGAGGATAACTTTCACTTTTGATGTCTGGGTTATACCATTTTTGGATCAATTGTATCATACTATATGCTAAATTGAGAACACAATACTTTTATACTATTTCAGATAGAAATTTTTATACAGCTAGAAAATTACATAACTCCATTTATCTACGAATTGGCCCTCGTACATCGTATCTCTCCTTAAATTTGATTCCCGACCATATTGTTTCAGGCCCTTCTCAGTTATATGCGAAAAAAGGCCAAAAAATTTACAAGGGTTCAAACGCAATAAAACTAAGATATTAGAAACATCTCTCTGAAGAACCGAATAATAGGCGATAATAGTCTAAAAGAAATAAATGTACGGAGATTTAAACGGAAAAGAGGAGCCAGAGGTCAACCATAAAGAAAAGGCAAATCCTTGGGATAACAAGCCAGAAGAAGGATATCCTATCCGAGGTGAAGTAATGACGTGCCAAAGACTGTTTTTTAAGGTGAGATCAATTTGCCTATTTCACGTCGGATATACGGGGTAATAAAAACTTACTGGAATAATTGCTTTTTTAAGCCGTTGTATTTATTATCTACAGCAAGTCGACAAAACAATAAAAATCTTATAAATTATTTAAAATAAGCCTCGTTAGTACGTTCTTTAAAGGTAAAATATTGCAAAACCTCTAAATTTTAAAGAACCGCTTGGACTGACATGAAATTTGGCATACACATAGCCAATAGGGACCATTTTTATTTTGAGCGTAACTTGCTTATATTTGATGCTAGAAATTTTTTTTATAAAAACAGAAATAAAGCTTTTTAAACACATTAAAAAAGTTGTAATGTGTTTTCCCCACAAATGCTTCAATATTTGGATATTTCACATTGAATTATTATATTTGGAATTTTTCGAATATGAACCTATTTTTCATTAGGTATAACTCTTCTTTTGCAGAGAGCTTTTTTATTAGGTATAGAGACCTAATATATACACCTTTTACACTTTTACACTTTTTTATAAGCTATAGTTTTGTTAAGAATATTTTTTTCGACAAAATGCATACGTTTTGAGTTATTTGCGAAAAACTGTCTAAAAACGTGGTGATTTTGTTGAAAAATGAACATATTCACTGCAAATAACTCAAAAAGTATTGATTTGGTGAAAAAACTCTATAGAACAAAAGTTGCTTAAAATTAGTCAGTTTATCCATTTCGGGACTTATCCTGGACATATATTTTTTCACCCCCGAGATGGGGTGAAAGTCACCCCCAGGGCAAAAGCACACATCGGCACCATATCACTTTTTTTGACATGTTAGCTATGCGTATACCAAATTTCATGTCAATCCAAGCGGTTCTTTAAAATTTACAGCAAAAACCGGAAAAGAATGTACTAAGTTTGTATTTAAGTTACATTGGTTTAATTGCTAAAAAGAACAAAAATAAGCATATACGTTGTTATTTCTAGCAGTCCTTCTACAAAACTAAAGATATCCTCAAAAAAAGGTAATAGGTATCTTTTATATTTTGTACGTTATTTTTCTTCTTCTTTTTAGTTCAGGCGAGACTCGTTAATATCTGGCATTGGTCTTAAGAGATAAGACGTAACCATTGTTCTTAAATGACAATGTCCGGTTATCCATTTCAGTGACCATTTTGTTTTCCCGTTTATTAAGGTTCACTAAATTGCCGAGAGTTCTTATCAATATTCTTGATTATTTTCTTTAGTCTGGATTTCCCTTTAGCGGCTCTCCAATTCTTTTAACGAGTCCTCATTTCTTTAATGATGTATAGAAGGATTCTACACCTACAAAGATTTACCTATTTCCTTGTTTTGCAAAAAAGTCTTTACTCGTTCATTTTCATGCACCGCTTCTTAACCAGGTGCCCATATTAAATACAATTCAGTATCTTTTGCCAGTCTCTTGAGATCATTGCAATTTGTCAACAGTTTTTATTTGGTGAGTGGGTTATTTACCGCCAGAATAGCCACTTGGTTATCCGTTATATGCTGATTATCTTTGCTTTGAAGATACTCTACTTGCTTTGAAGATATAAGATAGGTACTTTGAACATATAACTCCTACGTTACTAAAAAATATATCGCACACCTAGATCTAAAGAGAGTTAAGTCAAAAAAGCACTTTTTTCAAAAAACACGAAAAACTGTTTTGGGTGTCCATGTTAACTGCGGGAGTGTTTCGTTTTTACGGTTTGCTTTATTTATACACCAGAATATTATGTTGAAGTACTTTAATGTTAAATACACGTTTTAAGGCTAAAAATCGATATTTTTGAATTATTTCCCTTTTGCTTATTAATATATTTATATTTGTTATACTAACTTGAGTTGAGCCTGTGTTGGTGAATTAAGTTTGTAGTTGACTCTCTTTTAAAGAGGCATTGTTCATTTAGTTAGAACGAAGTGACTTTTTGGTTGGATGATGGATGATGATTATTGTTTTCTTCTTAAATCGGCTTGAATAATACATAATTCTGTTTTCTTCGAATATGCTGTTTTTATCGCTGTATTGCTCAAATCAAGAGTTTATTTAAAAAATGCCTTTCATATTTGCATTTTGGATCCAATAATCTCAAAGTAAAATGGATTTTTGAGAGCTCTTAAATTGTGTGTACTTAAGTACCGATATTTAGACTTTATTTGTTGCTAGTGGCGTACTAAGAATTCTTTTTGCTTTCCAAGATCACCGAGTGCCCAAAATTCATCAAAGTCCTGTTGTCTTGACATCTTGTCCACTTGATCTTTGCATTTTAGGCGACATTTGTCTCCACAGGGTGGTACAACCATTCTTGCTAGAATTGGTGTTTTAGATTTGGACATTGTGGTTTATCTATCTCAATCTTAGTAGCAGTTTCAGGAACCATAACATCTTCTGGGCCAACTTTGTCACTATCATCTTCGGTATCCGATGCACTGGAGCTGCTTCTGCTGGATCAAGTTGCCAATGATGATGAAGGTACGACCTTAAGTGGGTGCGCATTTTTGTTTAACAATTGCAAATTAGGATCTTTATCTTAGTTGTCAATATCACTTTAATGGCTCCAAATAAGTGAAATATAATAGTCCGGGGCTGCTGTTTAGATGTGCTAGGGATATATGTATTAACCGGTGTCAAAACAGCATGAGTTTCTTTGGATGGAACTTTATCACTTGATGACATCTTCAAGTTATCCTCCACGGTTGCATGTTGACTAGAAGTTATAGGAGTAATATTTTATTTATACTGTTCTTCTACCATACTTACTAAAAATCGCCGGCGATTCATTGTTTTCCTGAAATATACAATGTTTATTTTACTAATTTACAGAGTTATGTGCCACAAATCAATTTAGAAAGCCCACAAAAAACATTTTTTAATCTTTTTGGCTTTGTTGTAAAGATAAATTTGTCAGAAACCATCTAAAGGGATCCAACTTGAAAAATTGGCAGTAAAAGAGGAACCAATATTGTTAATGGTAAGATAAACATTAAACTGTAGTACGACCTACAAACTCGAATCGTCAATAACGAAATAAGTGTAATTTTGATAATATTTTACAGAAAAAAAGGAAGTATCAAATATAACTCAGCAAAACAGACACAACTACAATATCGAAAATGTTTCAAGAGTAAGGTAACAACTAAAAATAAAAATAAAATATTTACTTACCTTGCCAGCGATACAGGTTTAACTCAAATTGTTGTATCCTTGTAATTAGCAATAACCATTTAAAAGGTGACAACTCAAAATAATACTGCTTCAAATTTCAACTAAACAGGTACAACTCAAAATAACTCCATACTTTTTACGGAGGACACTGGCACTCCGCTTGTAATTCTGATTGCATCTAGCATTGTTCCCATTTATGCGCGGAGGGATCTGGCTGGCTCATTCAACAAAAGAGACTCTGGGTGCCATCTAGCGTTGAATTTTGCACATATTTTTAAATCTCTTATATTGATCGATAGGTATCCGTACAGGGAATTAAATGGTGAGCTTAACTCAATTTCACATATTTTTGACTTAACTCTCTTTAGATCTAGGTGTGCGATATAATGACAAATGAGGTATCGAATGCGAGCTTATAACCCAAGGATGTTATCAAAGGTGAGATATTTGGGAAAGAGAAAAAGGGAAGTACTGCTTTAAAGACGCTTTAAAGAACGTGAATATAAATTGAGGAGCATACGAGGACGATATCCGTCGACTCATCACAATGGCCAGACCGGCAACAGCCAAACTTACAAAGATATGGAAGAACAATGACATTACAAAAAACATTACGCTTTTGTTCGAGCATTAATATTTCCTATCACCACCTACGCTTTAGAGACCTGGATTATCAAAAATCAGATTCAAAGATTATAAATGCATATGAAATGTGGGTCTACCGTAGAATGTTGCGTAAATCATGGACCGCACATCGCACAAATAATTCAATACTAGCAGAACTTAACATAAAAGCTAGATTCACTACAACTATCAACAAAAATACGCTGAGCTATTTTGGTCAAAAGTAGAAGAAGAGAAGACACGGAACGAATGGTAGTTAAAGGCAACGTAGCAGGCAAAGGATCCAGAGGAAAATCTCCAGTACGTTGGTCGGACCAAATAAAGGACATGACTGGTTACTCATTATTCGAAGAAAAAACAAGCCGCAAAGAAGAGAGATAATTGGACAGAAATATTCAAACAAATTACATTACATTACGAAGGAGAAAAGATAGATGAAGGAGGAAGAAACCAATTGGATTGTTAATATTAATGTTTTATTAAAAATATTATACAAATTATCTCCTGAATCCAAAACTTTAAACGGCGTTTCGATATCTCCAACCATCTTCGAGATAACCGGCCTCAAATTCAAAAATTTTTTTACGTAGATTACGAATATCATATTGCCAGATAGATATCTCGAAGCAAATTCCAAATATCCTATCTTAATTAGTATATATTAATCGTAATTAGATAGTATGAGTAAAGTCATCTATTTTTGGGAAAAAATTATTTTTTCAAAAATTGTTTAAACAAATTTATTAATTATTATTAATTATTATTTATTAGTTTATTAATTAATAAATGTCTAGACAAATTGCATATTTGTAATGTACAGAAAAATTACATACAAATTGAAAAAGAACGATCAAAATATATTCAGTAGATTCCGAGATATAGAAAATGATAGTAGTTTTAAGTTGCTTTTTATAGTATTTGAACTCGTGCATTTGTCGCCTCCCAGCTCCCCCTTCACTTACCACGACTAGTCACCAATTAACCTTCTGATGACCAACCTTTCTTTGTTACACGGATGACCAAGGGGCGGTAAAAATGACCCCAGGTCAAAAATGTCAAAAATGACAATTAACAAAAAAATAAAGTTTTTTTTTTAATTTTTAATTTTTTTTTGGCATGGACTTTATGTCATATTCAGCCAGTCACAAGATGAGTATTAGTGTCATGTGTAGTGTGTATGTTGAGTAAGTGTCTTGTTACTTTGCCAAGTCGACGTCATTAGCGTAAAACTACTTGTAATTACACATAATAGACGCTATTTTACTAAACATCAACTTCAGAATATATTTTTTATTCGTAAAATATAGGGAATTTTTTTTATTTCAAAATATGAGGATATCTAGAATGATATTAAAGTCAAATAAAAAAATAATGAGTTAAAAATTAAAAATACTTTTGAATTTATTAAAGAAAAATATACGCTGGGGTCACAATTTCCCCCGCTTGTTCATCCGAAGGTTAAACTACATTTTTAAAAATTCGTGTAAAATACCAGCTTTTGTAATATGTAAAATGACTTTTTCTGCAGACAATATTTTTAAAGTTATTCTAAATGTTTTTAAACTACAAAAATTCACAAATTTGGCATAAGGATGTTTGACTATATTAGATAATCTTTTTATCGTTTTTTAGTACATTTTGATATTATCAGTTTTCTACTTTCATTTGGCATACTCAGAATTGCCCTATCTTCATTATTTTATGTCTTATGTTATTTCAAAATAAAGGTCTCTGGGATAAACAATTAAAGTAACTCTTAAACTAATTAATAGATCGGTCTCAAATTTTGTGGGTTTGTTAAGTACCCCAATACCCAACTTTGGGTGAAACACTAAAATTCTAAGGTAGTTTTTGTAAAAGTTATTAACAAATAACTATTTTCACTTATTTTTCAGTTTGCGTAGCAACAAATCAACTTTTTAACTTTCAAAAATCGGCATTTTGAAGGTTTTTTAATGTTCTAAATAATTGAATTTTGTAATTTTATGTCAACTAGCTTTTGAATGGGGTGCAAAAAATCGAAAAAATCGCGATTTTTGCACTAAATTGTTAATAATTAAAAAACGGACGCGAACTCTAGGCAGGAATTAGGTATGTTTTTATCCTATATGTATACAATAACTAAAAAAGAAGTCAGCTACCTGGATCTTTGAGTGTCCTGAACATGGTCTATTTCTAGCTTATTACCCTGGTCTATATATAAAGTTTTCGTTATGGTAATGCTCGCATTCTCAGTTTGTTTTAACTACTATGGTTATACAGCCAACCTATAAAAACTTCCTCATTTATAGCTTAAAAAAATTTTAATATTTTTTGTCTCAATTGGTTTCTTTGTGATTCAACGAACACATTACTAATTAGCTTTTATTATTTAGTCTAGCAAAAGAAATAAAGCCGAGCCTTCTTCTTCTTTATGTGCCATCTCCGCAACGGAGGTCGGCAATCATTATAGCTATTCGGACTTTGGAGACTGCTGCTCTGAAAAGTTCGTTTGATGTACATCCGTACCATTCTCTCAGGTTGGGCAGCCACGATATTCTGCGTCTCCCTATGCTTCTATTTCCTTGAATCTTTCCCTGCATAATTAATTGGAGCAAGTTGTATCTCTCTTTACGTAATATGTTCGAGATATTCCAATTTTCTGGTTTTGATTGTATTTAAGACTTCCATTTCTTTATTCATCTTTCTAAGAACCTCTTTGTTTGTGACGTGTTCTGTCCATGATATTTTTAGAATTCTTCTATATACCCACAGCTCGAATGATTCCAGTTTTTTCATTGATGCCGCATTCACGGTCCAAGCTTCCATTCCGCAAGACAAAGTCAAGAAAACGTAGTAAAGCCGAGCCAATAATACCTAATGAATGCCAAAAGGAGTAGAAGGCGGCATCCGACAACAAACAAGTATGTGAAGTAAAATGCCTTAACAAAAGAACAGTAAGATAATGGCGTTTCAAAGCTACCTTTGATTGTTGAACATTCTATCCAATTAGGAATACTTTATAGAATAATATTAAGCAAATAGCAGTAAACAATGGGTACAACGAACAAACAATGAACAAAAATTGTAAATCAAAACTACATAAGAAAGCCCTGAAATTAGTCTTCCCACCAGCAGAGAGAAAACCCCATACCTTCTGCTCTATTACATATTATACAGGCAAGATGTCAACAAAAATAATCAAACAAATAAAAAAAAGAAAGGAATAATACTAGCTGTCAGAACAACAACTTAAGCAAATGCATTAATAACAATAATGGCCACAAGAAAAAGCAATTACAGAGTGGTGTATACAAACAGATATATGGTGACTGCCCAAAAACTTACATTGGCAAACTAGCAGAACCTTTGAGAAACGTATATCAGAACACAAAATGACTTTCAATAAAATAGAAAAAGAGATTCTACGTACGCACTTCATCTTCTAGATCATAATCATTCTTTTAATGAACAATTTCAAATTCTTCAAAATTCAAAATAAACGCCATAAGCTATGTTTATTAGAATGTATGGCAGTTAATAAATTAAAAAATACACATATCGCACCTTGAAAACCATAGGGCAGTAACTGCAAAAATCATAATATCGAGTTATGAGCATTTTAACTTGTTGTAAAGTTAAATTTATTTCCTGTACTTAGTTCCAAAAATTAAGCTACAAACCTGATATTTGGTATAATTGTCTTTAATTTTGCATATTTTTATATGAATTAAGAAGTACATAAAATTTCCTCTAGGAAATAGGTATTTTAGCACATACGGCCATATGGTTTTAAAAAATATATCAATTTTCGCAAATGACGCAGTAAAAATGCATATCAAATAACAGTTTTTTTATTTAAGATTGTACTTATTTATTACAATTTTTTAGTGTTAACACTTAATCAAAGTCTTGCATATTATAATCTGTTCGGTTTTTGTTGTTGCATGGGTCACATTTAAATCTGCATAAAACCTATGATAGTGCTCTTAAATAAAATTAGCCTTACATAGTGAGTGTCTACATCTTGTTTTTTGAGATTGCATATTCCTGGTGGATGCGAATATGCTTTACTTAGTTCCATATCATCCCTAGTTGTCTTTGCCTTATATTAATGGTTCTGAACTTTGTATCGTTGAAGCTTGCCTTAACCTGAAACTTACTTTTAAATGTCTTCTCCACCTAGCTCGTCTTATGTCATTCCAGACGACCTGGACCTAGACGACTGGATCCCGCGTATGAAAAAAAAGTTGATTAATAGCAAGCTGAAAATTTGTTAATAGCTTAAGGGTGTCTAGTCGGACAAACTTTGATATATGGGAACACTGGAACAGGGGAAGTTTTAATTGTGGAGCAGGATAAAAATTTGGAACGGTCAGACCACAAAAACTCTCATGCAAAAAAACTGCTATTTATCACCTGTCATAATTCTTGCCATTTGACATGTTCTACGTGTTCCACTCATTATCATGCCCATTTGCTGATAAACAGCAGCCTGACTTTTGCATGAGAGTTAAATGAAAGAGTAACAAATTAATTGGAAGTTCTGTCGGACAAAATACACGTGACGTTTTTGTGGTCTGACCGTTCCAAATTTTAAACTGTTCCACAATTAAAACTTCCCCTGTTCCAGTGTTCCCATATATCAAAGTTTGTACGACTAGACACCTTTAAGCTATTAACAAATTTTCAGCTTGCTATTAATCAACTTTTTTTCATACACGGGATCCAGACCTATATAATTGTTCCCCATTCCTTACATCGTTTTTTAAAGTCCAATATATCCGATGTACACCTTTCATTAATTTTATAAGGTTCACCTGGTTTTTCGCTGTTTGACCTACTGTAAACGATTGCGCAGCCACGTAAATTGGTCATCTTTTAAAGCCTTTTTTTGTTTCTCAATCAAAGAATGCACGTTATCTACCGTATTTTAGGAGTGACCCGTTATCAAAAATTTGTGGGTAATTTTAGGTATGTTCAATTTCTGTACTGCTTATTGACAAAGATAGACAGTATACTTGTTCTTATTTTGCCCACAGTAGTTACCTGAGTATAATATTATTTCTTTTTCCCTGGCATGGTTCCTCAGAAATTGTAACAGGAACGACGCTATTTCATTTGAATCACGATTAGCAATTCGCTCGAACCAAAGACAGAAGTGTCCTGCATTTGTGGTCAGGCAAAAAATTGTGAAATTAAATAATGTTAATAATCTCCTTTTGTAATAAAATAAAGAGACTTCGCCTGAAGGCGTCGGTAGTAATGATTGTAAATCAAAACAAGCAGTGATGCAAGTGTTGGATTTTGCAGATTTTAAGTCATTTATTTCTCTTTCCTATTGAGTTCCACTTCCTGACGGTGAGTATTATAGGCTGTTTATAATGCCGATTTATCTAGTTAATTTCTGTAACTTTCTCACCAAGAGTTTTGTCATCGCTGACGAATTATCTGGTAGTTTGTTTCCTTAGGTAGTGAGATCCGACTCGAGGAATGGACTTGATGTAAATCATTATGTTTTGTTTCATGACTTCGTTGATTCTTTTTCCATTCTTATGAGTTGCTCGCTTTTCTTTTGGGATAAACCCATCTGCAGTACGACGTTGTATATTAATTTGTTATAGTCTTGTCGCTTATTTCCAGTGTTGCAATGAAATCTCTAGGCAGCACTCTATGTTTTGTTGCATTCAAATGATTTTTCCTTAGTACATCTTGCTTTTATTTTAAAAGCGTGAGCCACATTTTGCACATATTGCCATATAGATCTGAGTTTTTTTCCAATTTTAGAACCGTAGAGCATCAACTGCAGATAATGCCTGATGGTATAAAAAGAAGAATCGATTTTTGAAAAAAGCCATAGGGATGTATCTTTCTGGTGCCGAACTTAAAATTTTTTTGCAGATGCTGCTATATAGCATTAAAAAATAGATTTTTTTCCTGTTAGACTGCATTCAAAGGTCATTTCATGAAAAAATTGCAGATATTGCCATATGGTTTTCAAGGTGCGATATAATTCTGAATCATCAACTTGAGACAAACAGGTACTCAGTCTTCAACATATTCAGCTAGAGACTTTAAAGCACAGACACACCGTAAAATAAATTTTTTAGAAATATTAAAAACAAAAGGTTTTCAGTGTTTTGTTTTAGATTTTTTATTTCAATTGGTATCTTTGTGATTCGACGAACACATTACTAATTAACTTTTATTATTTAGTCTACCAAAGAAATAAAGTCGAGCCAATAATACCTAATTATTGCCAAAGGAAGTAGAAGGCGACATCCGACAACAAACAAGTATGTGAAGTAAAATGCCCCAACAAAAGAACAGTAAGATAGTGGCGTTCCAAAACTACCTTCGATTGTCGAACGTTCTATCCAATTAGGAATGCTTTGGAGAATATTATTAAGCAAATATCAGTACATAATGGGTACAATGAACAAATAATAAACGAAATTATAAACCAAAAACTGCATAAGAAAGTCCTGAAATTATTCTATCCACCACCAGGAAAAACCCCGTAACTTCTGCTATATTAGATATATTATACAGGCAAGATATCAATGAAAATAATCAAACACATAAAAAAGAAAAAAATAACACTAGATTTCAGAGCTAACAAAAACTTAACCAAATACATTAATAACAATAATATCCACAAGAAAAGTAATTACAGAGTGAAGTATACAAATTGACATACTATGACGACTGCCCAAAAACTTTGGCAAACTAGCAGAACCTTTGAGAAACGTATAGCAGATCACAATACGACTTTCAATAAAATAGAAAAAGAGATTCTACGTACGCACTTCACCTTCTAGATCAGCGATACTCAATCTTTTTCTTTCCTGGGCCACATAGTAGATATTGCCACAGCTTGCGGGCCGCAATCAAGATGAAGTAGTATACATGGTGTTTCATTGGGAAACGGAAATACTTGAATGGTGAATAGAGGTAAATGAGGCGGTTCTAGACATACTAAATTTATTTCTCCACTGAGTTTATAACCGAGTTACAAGGCGATTTATCGATTTTGCCCATTTATTTCGGGACTCATAACTTTAGAACCACTTTGTATATTTTTTTGATATTTGGTACACATATGTCACATTTAGAACCCAAAGCACCAACTACTAATTACAAGAAAAATCCAGGTCCGTATTAAACAAAATTATAAATCCATTGTGACCTTGAAACAACATCCTGTATATTGAAATTTTCAAAACCCGTTTGCATATTTGAAAAGAGCTTTAATGGAGCTTCCATTTTTTGCGCAGACAATCCAATGAATTTAATTTTGAAATTGTGTCGAAATTTTTAAAAACTTGAACTTTCAAAACAAAAATTTCGATATAATTTCAAAATTAATGTCATTAAACTATCGGCGCAAAAAATTGAAGCGAGCAATTAAATTTATTTTTTGTGCTCTTTTCAAATGTGCAGACGAATTTTAAAAATTTTAATATACAAGGTGTTGTTTCATGGTCACAATTATTTTAATTTTTTTTGTTAATCCGGACCTGAATTTTTCTTGTGATTAATAAATGGGTCGTTGCAGTGTAGTAAATAGATACTGATTATTTTTAAAATGAGTATTTGTTCATTAACTTTAATACTTTATTAGTAACAGTTAATAATACCCTGCTTTTTAATCAGAGTTCTTACAAATTTCAATATAATTTAAAATTAAAATCATTAAATTGTCTGCCTCACGCCCAAACACGCAAAAAACACATCGGCACAGTATCAAATAATTTGAAAAAGACGTGAAATTTGACAGATAATTTGATCACATGGCCCTTTAGTTAGCCTTCGGGCCGCATAAAAAACGCTAGAGGGCCGCATGCGGCCCGCGGGCCGCAGGTTGAATATCACTGTTCTAGATCATAATCATTCTTTTAATGAACAATTTCAAATTCTTCAAATTCAAAATAAACGCCATAAGCTATGTTTATTAGAATGTATGGCAGTTAATAAATTAAAAAATACACATAAATAATTCTGAATCATCAACTTGAGACAAACAGGTACTAAGTCTTCAACATAATCAGTTAGAGACTTTAAAGCACAGACACACCGTAAAATAAATTTTGTAGATATATTAAAAACAGAAGGTTTTCAGTGTTTTGTTTTAGATTTTTTATTTAAATTGGTATTTGTGATCGACGAAAAGCTAATTACTAATTAGCTTTTATTAAATTTAGTCTAGAAAAAGAAATAAAGTCGAGCCAATAATGTCTAATTAATGCCAAAGGAAGTAGAAGGCGGCATCCGACAACAAACAAGTATGTGAAGTAAAATGCCCCAACAAAAGAACAGTATGATAATGGCGTTCCAAAACTACCTTCGATTGTTGAACGTTCTATCCAATTAGGAATGCTTTGGAGAATATTATTAAGCAAATATCAGTACATAACGGGTACAAGGAACAAATAGTAAACGAAATTATAAACCAAAAACTGCATAAGAGAGTCCTGAAATTATTCTATCCACCACCAGGAAAAACCCCGTAACTTCTGCTATATTAGATATATTATACAGGCAAGATATCAATAAAAATACTCAAACACATAAAAAAGAAAAAAATAACACTAGATTTCAGAGCTAACAAAAGCTTAACCAAATACATTAATAACAATAACATCCACAAGAAAAAGTAATTACAGAGTGAAGTATACAAACTGACATAATATGATGACTGCCCAAAAACTTACATTGGCAAACTAGCAGAACCTTTGAGAAACGTATATCAGAACAAAAAATGACTTTCAATAAAATAGAAAAAGAGATTCTCCGTACGCACTTCACCTTCTAGATCATAATCATTCTTTTAATGAACAATTTCAAATTCTTCAAATTCAAAATAAACGCCATAAGCTATGTTTATTAGAATGTATGGCAGTTAATAAATTAAAAAATACACATATAATTCTGAATCATCAACTTGAGACAAACAGGTACTCAGTCTTCAACATATTCAGTTGGACGGGGTCGAGTTCGCTCCCAATGGTAAGAATTTTACCTGAACTAAAAAAGGTAGAGTCCGAATTGGCTCCCATAGACAAAATTTATTTTACCTAAATATGTCGAAAATATCACCCAGCGTTGTCACTTCTTTCAAATTTTCTCTTTTTGTTAGAAACAGGTACTTTCCTAGAAATATCTAATGGAAAAGGAGAAAGACCTAACCCTTCGGTCCTAACTTAACTTTCGGGTATTAGAGTGTAGAACGCAAACCGGCCGATTTCAGGTAAGAGCGCAAAACGGTCGAGCGCATACCGGCCGACACCGATAATTTGTGTTAAAATTGTCTCATATGCCAATGTTGAACTAAAACAAACTCTAAAAGTATTTGTCTAAAAGTATAATTTTCCTATAAAAAGTCTATATCACTATGTAAATTTCCTAAGCAGTATAAATATTACACGATTTGGCAACAATGTCTAATGTTTCCGCGATTATATGAGAGCCAACCCGCATTCATGCGGGAGCCAATTCGTACCTTTCTAAAATATACCTGAACTAAGCGGAGCGAACTCGACTTCACCCATTCAGTTAGAGACTTTAAAGCACAGACACACCGTAAAATAAATTTTGTAGAACTATTAAAAACAAAAGGTTTTCAGTGTTTTGTTTTAGATTTTTTTATTTCAATTGGTGTCTTTGTGATTCGACGAACACATTACTAATTAACTTTTATTATTTAGTCTACCAAAGAAATAAAGTCGAGCCAATAATACCTAATTAATGCCAAAGGAAGTAGAAGGCGGCATCCGACAACAAACAAGTATGTGAAGTAAAATGTCCCAACAAAAGAACAGTAAGATAATGGCGTTCCAAAACTACCTTCGATTGTTGAACGTTCTGTCCAATTAGGAATGCTTTGGAAAATATTATTAAGCAAGTAGCAGTACATATTGGGTACAAGGAACAAACAATAAACGAAATTAAAAACCAAAAACTACATAAGAAAGTCCTGAAATTAGTCTATTCACCACCAGAGAGAAAACCCCGAACCTTCTGCTATATTACATATATTACAGAGGTAAGATATCAACAAAAATATTCAAACACTTAGAAAAGAAAGAAATAACACTAGCTTTTAGAGCTAACAAAAACTTAAGCAAATTCATTAATGTAGGTTTTCTTTAAAGACAATCGTAATAAAAGTCCGTTTGATGTTTAACAGTTTTAATTAATAAAATAGTTGACTAAATTATTGATACTATTAAATTGACGAAATGTAAAAGTGTGAAAGTGTGTAATTGTGCCCAAAATCTTACGTGTTCTTATTCTTACAAAAAAGAAATGTATTTATAGATAATTTGCGTCTAATCAATATAATACCCGTCTTAATTCGTCTTTTTCTAAGTATTATCCCTAAGAACGCGTCTGTCGTCGCTGTGATGTTATAATCGACTAAATGTATTCGTTCTCGTTCCCTACGCTAAAACAAACCCTCTTAGGCTAATCTTTTTTTTTTCCTGTGAAAGAACCCAATTAAAATTGGTTCAAAGTATGGACCGACCCGCCGCCGTCTTTTTCCAATAAACTAAAACTATAAAGTTAAAAGTAGTCCGCTACCGTCGCCGTAATCCCCAATTCGTTGTGTACATCTGGGCCAACGTCCATATGTGTAGACCCTTATGCCGTTCTCGTACTAATAATTATGAAAAATGATATACAGGGGAATTTAAAATATAAGGTAAACTATTTACAATCCTACATTAATAACAATAACATCCACAAGAAACAGCAATTACAGAGTGGTGTATACAAACTGACATAATATGGTGACTGCCAAAAACTTACATTGGCCAAACTAGCAGAAACTTTGAGAAACGTATATCAGAACACAAAATAGTTTTCAATAATAGAAAAAGGGATTCTGCGTACGCATTTCACCTACTAGATCATAATCATTATTTTAATGAACAGTTTCAAATTCTTCAAATTCAAAATAAACGCCATAAGCTTATGTTTATTAGAATATATGGAAGTTAATAAATTAAAAAATACACACATAATTCTGAATCATCAACTTGAGACAAACAGGTACTCAGTCTTCAACATATTCAGTTAGAGAATTTAAAGCACAGACACACAGTAAAATATATCACTTGAGAAAGAAACTCTGCCAAAACAGGTGTAGTGACATTAACCTATAATAAATTTTGGAAATTTTATAAAATATTGAAAACAAAATATTGTTGGAAATATTGAGAACAAAAGTTTTTCAGTGTTTTGTTTTAGATTTTTTTATTTTAATTGGTTTCTTTGTGATTCGACGAACACATTACTAATTAGCTTTTATTATTTAGTCTAGCAAAAGAAATAAAGTCGAGCCAATAATACCTAATTAATGCCAAAGGAAGTAGAAGGCGACATCCGACAACAAACAAGTATGTGAAGTAAAATGCCCCAACAAAAGAACAGTAAGATAATGGCGTTCCAAAACTACCTTCGATTGTTGAACGTTCTATCCAATTAGCAATGCTTTGGAGTAAGTCTGGCGTTAACTAATTAAACGCCCTTCCGCTGCTCCAATTATTATGTTATGCATGACGAAATTAATTGTTGTTTCACATTTATTTGTTCCAATTTATGAAGACGTGTTGGCATGGCTTTTTGTTTTATTTTCCTAGAAAATTACCTGCTGCATATATGTGCACGATATCAAGAACTATTTTATACTACACTAGCTATTTGTTGCCATGGCAACTATCCTTTACGAAATAGAACGGAATGTTATCTGTCAATTCTAGTTATTTTCCAGAAGACGATATTTTGCAATATAGCATCTCGGCGTATATTAATATTTCGATCTAAAAAATTATTATGCAGTTAAAGGGCCCTAATGAACTCAAAGTACGTTTCTATACAAGGCAAATTCCGAATGTATAAGGGTGCTTCCATTTCTAATCACTCAATTTTGGAACAAAAAAAATTTTGGATCTCTGAACAAAGGATAAGCTTCTTCGGGACGTAAAAATAAGATATTTAAGGTCAAAATGTTATTTTATGCGTTTTTACAGTGATTTGGTGTTTATTTAAACAAATTTGCATTTTCTATCGTAAAGTATTAATGGAAAACATCTTTTAATAGAAGGGACTCACAAATGTCATTATATGGCATTATAACAAGTTACTTTGATTCGAAACGAGCTTTTGACCAAATTTTAAAGTATTAGTCCATGTGGTGAGACCGCTCCCGTCTGGAACAATTTCTGATTCGGTTTCTTTGTGGATAACTATTCAAAAATGTCCCCTTTAAACAAATCTGAAGGGTGCCGGGCGGAATTTTTGGGCAGAAATTGTTTAAACAATTTTTTTAAACAAATACAAAAGATCACGTTTTTTGCTCCGTAACATATATTTTTGAGTTTTGTGGGTCATTCTGAACAAGAAAGGTATCTTGCAAATTTTCTCAAAAATTGATAGTTTTCGAGTTATAGACGATTTTAAAATCTGAAAAATGCGAAAATACGCATTTTCGAGGCTTAAAAACTCATATCCAAATTAGTATTTTTGAGGTTGCCAGAAACTTAAATTGAAGTCTAAATATTCAGCATCAAGATTCTGAAGAGTGATTGCGTCTAACTTTAATTTATACCGTTGTTTTTTAATTGTTAAACATGCGTGTTTATCCGATTTTTTTGCCGGTGCGGCACGCTCCGTTTCAAAAATCTCCTATTTTTCTCCTAAAAATATTTTTTCTAGATTCTTTGGGACATTCTAAATAAAATAAGTTTCTTGACACTTTTCTCAAAAGTTAATAGTTTTAAAGTTATAAGCGATTTAAAATCCGAAAATGCGTTTTTTGTCATTTTTCGGATTTTAAATCGCTTATAACTTAAAATCTATTAACTTTTGAGAAAAATGGCAAGAAACTTATTTTATTTAGAATATTACAAAGAATTTAAAAAATATATTTTCCGGAGGAAAATAGGAGATTTTTGAAATGGAGCGCGCCGCACCGGCAAAAAATCGGATAAACACGCATATTTAACAATAAAAAAACAACGTTGTTCTGAAGCTATTTTCTTGTGGCATTTTTATAATCAAGTATATTCAAATGGGAAATAAGCCACAATTTTACCTAAAAATGATTTTATTAACGTTTCGATGCTTAAGTCGGGTGTCGTTGTCAAAATACAAAATAATATTAAATAAACAAAAATGTTGTTGCTTAGTAAAAAATTCTTCTAATAATTTATTTAATCTGACTCATTTATATCGGCAATTCAGACACGTATTATACATTTTAAAGTAGACGACTTTAAAATTGATATTGCCAATATTGATGAGTTGCGTTCCTGGGACGACTTTACTAAAAGATAGTTCATTCGATTACATGAAATCAATCCCAACTCAAGAATAGCCGCCACAAAAAATCATAGCATGTGATCTGTCTTTAAAAAGACAACCAAATGCAACGGTGGTACTGAAATTCTCGCGTTAGAGATTCCATAGTAAATCACGAGGGAAAACCAGGAAAAACCTCGTGATACTATCCCGACATCGCAAGTATTTGGGTTTACATTTAGTTTACTCTCAAAACTAATACCAAATTCTGACTTGATATTTTAAATTTTAAATAATACTAAAATACTAAATATGTACTAACTCGATATGTTACTGATTTACTAATTGTGGTATTTTCTTTCTATTGACTTCCTCCTTTAGTATGGGTAACCACATCCTACTGCATTCTACCGAGGAATTTGCGACACAATTGGTTTCATTTAGCATAATTAGAGCCGCTTCTTTGATTTTTCTCTTTTTACTATCTGCTTCTTTTAGGACCATACTTGAATCTCTCCACTGAACTCTATGTTCATTATCCCATGCGTGTTGACATATTTGAGATCTATCAAATTCTCTATTTTTTATATAAGACTGATGTTCATTTACTCTAACGTCTAATGGTCTTTTATAATATATAGGTGAAATTTATATGAACAATTTTATATAGGTGAAACGTCAAGACCATTAGACGTTAGAGTAAATGAACATCAGTCTTATATAAAAAATAGAGAATTTGATAGATCTCAAATATGTCAACACGCATGGGATAATGCACATAGAGTTCAGTGGAGAGATTCAAGTATAGTCCTAAAAGAAGCAGATAGTAAAAAGAGAAAAATCAAAGCGGCTCTAATTATGCTAAATGAAACCAATTGTGTCGCAAATTCCTCGGTAGAATGCAGTAGGACGTGGTTACCCATACTAAAGGAGGAAGTCAATAGAAAGAAAATACCACAATTAGTAAATCAGTAACATATCGAGTTAGTACATATTTAGTATTTTAGTATTATTTAAAATTTAAAATATCAAGTCAGAATTTGGTATTAGTTTTGAGAGTAAACTAAATGTAAACCCAAATACTTGCGATGTCGGGATAGTATCACGAGGTTTTTCCTGGTTTTCCCTCGTGATTTACTATGGAATCTCTAACGCGAGAATTTCAGTACCACCGTTGCATTTGGTTGTCTTTTTAAAGACAGATCACATGCTATGATTTTTTGTGGCGGCTATTCTTGAGTTGGGATTGATTTCATGTAATCGAATGAACTATCTTTTAGTAAAGTCGTCCCAGGAACGCAACTCATCAATATTGGCAATATCATTTTTAAAGTCGTCTACTTTAAAATGTATAATACGTGTCTGAATTGCCGATATAAATGAGTCAGATTAAATAAATTATTAGAAGAATTTTTTACTAAGCAACAACATTTTTGTTTATTTAATTTTATTTTGTATTTTGACAACGACACCCGACTTGGGCGTCGAAACGTTAATAAAATCATTTTTAGGTAAAATTGTGGCTTATTTCCCATTTGAATATACTTGATTAAAAAAACAACGATATAAATTAAAGTTAGACGCGATCACTCCTTAGAATCTTGAATTTGAATGTTCAGTCTTCAATCTAAGTATCTGGAAACCTCAAGAATACTAACTTAAATATGAGTTTTTAAGCCTCGGATATGCGTATTTTCGCATTTTTCAGATTTTAAATCGCCTATAACTCCAAAACTATCAATTTTTGAGAAAAATTATAAGATACCTTTCTTGTTTAGATTGGCCCAAAAAATCTAAAAATATATGTTCCAAATCAAAAAAACATGATCTTTTGTATTTGTTTAAAAAAATTGTTTAAATAACCGAATCAGAAATTTTTTTCAGACGGGAGCGGTCTCACCACATGGACTATACAGGGTGTAACAAAAATACAGGTCATAAATTTAATCGCATATTCTGGGACCAAAAATAATTCGATTGAACCTAATTTACCTTAGTACAAATGTGCACATAAAAGAAGTTACAACTCTTTGAAGTTACAAAATGAAAATCGATTTTTTCTAATATATCGAAAACTATTAGAGATAATTTATTGAAAATAGGCAAATGGTATTCTTATGGTAGTAGTATCTTAAAAAAATATATAGTGAAATTTGGACACCCCACAAAAATTTTATGGGGGTTTTGTTCCTTTAGACCCCCCAAACTTTTTCGTACGTTCCAATTTAATTATTATTGTAGTACCATTAGTTAAACACAATGTTTTAAAAACTTTTTGCCTCTAAGTACTTTTTCGAAAAATCAGCTTTTATCGAGATATTTTGAATATTTGTCAAATCCACCACATATTTGTATATGGCTAAGTACGATTATGGAGACTATTGGTAATACATAATATGAAAATTTATTTATGATTTACATTTTTAGGTATATTTTGAACCATATTAAAAAAGAAACCACATCTCGATAAAAGGTGCCTTATCGAAAAAATACAAAGAGGCAAAAAGTTTTAAAAACAATGTGTTTAACTAATGGTACCGCAGTAATAGTTTAATTGGAATGTACACAAATATTTGGGGGGTTTAAAAGAACAAAACCCCCATAAAATGTTTATGGTAACATATTAAAAAAGAAGCCGTAACTCGATAAAACCTGCCTTATCGAAAAAATACTAAGAGGCAAAAAAGTTTTAAAAATATTGAATTTAACTTAGTATCACCATAATAATTTAATTGGAACGTACACAAAAGTTTGGGGGGTTTAAGGGAACAAAACCCCTATACAATTTTTGAAGGGTGCACAAATTTCACTATAATTATTAAGATGTTCCTGCCATAAGAATCTCCACATGTCAATTTTCAATAGAAAATCTCTAATAGTTTTCGATATATTAAAAAAAATCAATTTTCATTTTATAACTCCAAAGGGCTGTAACTTTTTTATGTGCATATTTGTACTAAGGTAAGTTAGGTTCATTGGAACTATTTTTGGTCCCATAATATGTGGTTTAATTTATTACCTGTATTTTCGTTATACCCGGTATAGAAACCGTTAAAATACCGATTTATACATTTTTCTCCATTCATAAAATACATCACAATCGATTTGGCTAAAATTTTGCCCACAAATAGCCAAAACATAGGACTTTAAGTGGTGAGAAGGATTTGAATTATATTGCAATACCAAAAAATTTACATGCAATATGATAGTCAAAAATATCGACGTCTACTGTAAGTAAAATTAACACAAAAATATCGACCTTACGACAAAAATTGTTAAAAATAAATTATAATAATTGCAAATACAATTTATTTGGAACAATTTCAGTTTCTACCATTTTTGTTCAAAAGTTAAAATGGCGGAGATATTGAGCAAAACTGGTACTCCTTTAAAACCAAGATGGCGGCTAACGTAATGGAGAAATTCATTCGTGATTTTAAATTTAGGCTACTCTTGACCCCCCTAAAGATTAGAAAAATAAAATTTTGGGCAGCTCGGCATGCAAGGTTATTCCGACTGGACTAATATACTTTTGAGTCTGATATTACTGCATGTAACTTTTTTGGTATTGTAATATAATTCAAATCCTTCTAACTACTTAAAGTCCTTTGTTTCGGCTATATGTGGGCAAATTTTCAGCCAAATCGAGGATGATGTATTTTGGGAATGGAGCAAAATGTAAAACAGGGTATTTTAACGTTTTCTACACTATAAAATTTGGTCAAAACCTTGTTTTAAATCAAAATATCTTATTATAATGCCATATAATGACATTTTTGAGTCCCTTCTATTAAAATATTGTGTTTTTCATTGATACTTTGCGACAGAAAATGCAAATTTGTTCAAATAAACACCAAATCACTGTAAAATCGCTTAAAATAACATTTTGAGAAAAAAAGAAGAAGATTTTTTGACCTTATATATCTTATTTTCACGTCCCGCAGAACCTATATACCAATTTTCAGACAAATCGGAGATCCAAAATTTTTTGCATGAGTAATTGGACATGGAATGTACCATAAAACATTACTATCCCTTGCAAGATAATTCGGATGGAATTCCCCAGATTAAGAGACTGGGCCAATATCAAGCACAAAATAATCTGGAGAATTCCATCCGAATTATCTTGCAATAGATAGTAAACAGAGTTAACAAAAACGAAATCAAGGTCACTTGTTAATTTTATGATTATCTATATAAAAGAAAGTAGAGTTATGTAAGTTATACCATTTATAACTCGAGAACGACTGAACAGATTTTTATGAAATTTTACACATGTATTCGAGCGGACTGGGAATAGGATAATATGTCGTTTCTTACCCGTACATCATAAGGGGCTTGCCCCCCTCATATACTTTTTAATTTTTGAAAAAACCTCATATACTTTTGAATTTTTACTGATTTTATGAGATGTAGGACCAAAAGATACATACAATCATAAATTTTCAATTTTCTATCTCAGACCGTTATTTTTTAATAGCCATTTAAATAGTTTACATCTATGTATTAAAAATTCTCCGGTCACAGTATTTGTTACCATACCCCTCCGAAACGACTTACCGATTGTTATGAAATTTTGCAGGTATATTCGACCGGACTGGGAGTTGGATGTTATCTACATTTCATATCCATACGTCATAAGGGGGTTGCCCCTGATGCCGTAACTCTCACAATAATGACGTGAAAAATACGAAATTAGGTACGTAGACTCCTTGCTGAATTCCGAGCAGAGCTGTACTAAAATTGTTTCTCTAGCTCAATCGGTGTTCGAAATAAAATATCTCGTGCCGTAGAAATATTCTGAGGACCGAAGAAAAAAGAGCGACAAATTTCATGGAAAAGACGTGGAACAGTTTAACTTTGGGACTCAAATTGGGCAAATTATGAATTTTTATTTTGCGAAGTTTTCAAAAAATATCTCTAAACGGAACTTTTCTGACGAACTGTAAGCAGGAGAATAATTCTTAGCACACGAAAAAACAAGCAGCAAATTATAAAATTTTAATTAATTTCAATTACTTTTGTTTAATTTTATTTAATTTTATTTTATTGAAGTATTTTATTTATTTTCGTTTATTTTATTTTATTCTATTTTATTTATTTTTTTATTTTATTTCATTTTATTAAATTTTATTTATCTTTATCTAATTTCATTAATTTTATTTAATTTTATTCAGTTTTATTTATTTTTATTTGCTTTTATTCAATTCCATTTAATTCTAATTTGATTTAAATTTATTTAATCCACACCTATAGAGTTGGAACCACCCGGAACCCAATCATAAAGACGGGATTGTTTGAATGTAGATAAAATAAAACTGTTACAGTGAACTCTACCTTGAACGGACAGTCGTTGTTCCGCAAAAAGTGTCCGTATAAAGGAGGTGTCCGTTGAAGAGAAAAAAAATATGTTAGCTTAAAATTTTTAAAAATAAGTGCATGAATATATGTTGTAAGTATATACATATAAATAGAAACATTAGTTTAACATTACATAACACAAGTTTTGGATGAGACGCAGCGTTGTCTGAATACAAAAGAACTTTGATTTTTTCTCTGCATTCTTCTATGAAATATATTTAGCCAGTCTGTCATGATTTCTTTTGTCATTTCTCATCCACGATTTCTTATTGCTATAGCATTCAATAGGTAATTGTGCTGCGTGTGAACCCTTGAATTATCGAGGACTTTCACTTTTCCCGACTACCAGTGGCCTTTCTGTGTCCCCCATCATATTGGTGCAAAATAGAATAATTGTGATCCTATCTTTAGAAGCCTTACCTCCAGTGCATCTTTCTCCTGTCAGAGTATAAGTGTTCTTGGGTAATGCTTTAACCTCTAAAAAAATAATCCCGTTTCATCTAAGTTAAAAATGATTCGCGGAGCGTATACTTTTATCAAAGTAGGCAGTTTTTCCTTTCAGTTAGAAACCACTAATAAATCTACAGCAGCTGCTTCGCCATATACAAATTGTCACACATTCGCCACATTGAAGGAAATATTGTGTCGCTTACAGAATTTCTAGAGCCATCCACCAGAAGCTTTCATATCAACGCTTAGTTCCCTTGGAACTCCTAATGCAATTTCTTGAATAATTTATCAGAAACAGGAATATTTTTAGAGAGCACTTTACAAAATCTATCGAACACAATTAAGTATTTCTAGGTCTAATCCAGCACCCTCGGTTTTCAAAAACTTATTTTCGCTTTCAGTTTTTCGCTCTCAGAAAACTGATTAATTAAATCACTTTTATGTTTAACAGTTCACTGGTTTGAGGTTTTCCAATTCCAAATTTTTCTGTTAAATGTTTAACACTTCTCCTCATAATGAACCACATCAACTTTTTCTTTCAAATTTGTAACTTCATCTTATTGCACCCCATATTATTAACGGTGCAAAAACACTCAAAATACAACTACGTCTATTGAATAGGCATCACATATTTCGGTTAACATTCTTAAATCCTTGTTCCAGTCAAAACAATAATAAAACAAGCTTCTGGTATTGCATTTCTTTCATCGACGGACACACACATTACATTTTTATTACTTAGTGATGATAACGTGAAAATTGTTAAATATCTAGTCATGGACATCTGTAATGATTTCAAATAATAAACGTATTATACACGTCGTTTATAGGTCTGGATCCCGCGTATGAAAAAAAAGTTGATTAATAGCAAGCTGAAAATTTGTTAATAGCTTAAGGGTGTCTAGTCGGATAAACTTTGATATATGGGAACACTGGAACAGGGGCAGTTTTAATTGTGGAACAGGTTAAAAATTTGAAACGGTCAGATCACGAAAACGGCACATTTATTTTGTCCGACAGAATAGACTTAAACGCTCCGAACAGAGATTAAACTCTTATGCAAAAATCAGACTGCTATTTATCACCTGTCATAATTCCTGTCATTTGAAATATTCTACATGTTCCACTCACTAAAACGCCCATTTGGTGATGAATAGCAGTCTGATTTTTGCATGAGAGTTTAATCTCTGTTCGGAGAGTTTAAGTCTATTCTGTCGGACAAAATACATGTGCAGTTTTCGTGGTCTGGCCGTTCCAAATTTTTAACCTGTTCCACAATTAAAACTTCCCCTGTTCCAGTGTTCCCATACATCAAAGATTATCCGACCAGACACCGTCATGCTATTAACAAATTTTCAGCTTGCTGTTAATCAACTTTTTTTTCATACGCGGGATCCAGACCTATTATATTGTAAAATATTTGAAAAAAAAATGTACACCTTTTTCATTTACTGTCCGCGTCCGTTGTTGAGAGTGTCCGTCTAAGAGAGTTAAAAGGTACAGGTTTATATATTATCGCCGAATTATTTTTGCTTTAAAACTCGTCCGTATAGAGGAGGTGTCCGGCGAAGAGAGGTGTCCGTTAAGAGAGAGTTTACTGTATATTCATTATAAGGTAAACAAGTTTAAGATCGTAACTGTTGCACTACAAACTTTATTTTGTTACTTCTAACTAAATTTTATTACTTCAAACATCATATGTGTAATTCATTAAAAACAATAATAAAACGTCATTCATATCGAGCTTTTTTGTTTATTAATTACGAATTCCTTTTGTTTATTTTAAGTTTATTGTATAAAAAAGTTTATATTTATCTATTAATGCAGTACGAAGTCTGCCGGGTCAGCTAGTGTTTTATAATAATGCCCTAGGTCCTAACGACCTGTTGTGCGTATAAGTAAATAAATGATGAAATTAATAATTATTGTCGTTTCACATTATTTATTTGTTCCAATTTATGAAGACGTGTTGGCACAACTTTTTGTTTTATTTTCCTAGAAAATTACCTGCTGCATATATGTGCACGATATCAAGAACTATTTTAGACTATACTAGCTATTTGTTGCCATGGTAACTATCCTTTACGGAATAGATCGGAATGTTATCTCTCAATTCTAATTATTTTCCAGAAGACGGTATTTTGCAATATATCTACATAGTATCTCGGCATATATTAATATTTCGATCTCGAAAATAATTATTAGAACAGAAATTTTCATAGAAAGGATTGCAGAATTTCTTTTTGAATGTGACTGCATAAAAAAGGAGACAAACTCGAGTGTGACAACTATAGAAGTATAGCCTTACTTGATATTGTATACAAAATCTTGACAAGAATATTGAGAAATAGATTAAACTGCTATAAATAAAGGAAAATTAAGCAGTTAAAGGGCCCTAATGAGAACTCAAAGTACGTTTCTACATAATGATTATGGCGCAAATGTCTGGAGAAAATTCGATATTTAGTAAACTGCCAACTTTAAGGAAAAATCCCGAGACAGGTCGATTTTTATTTTTAAATTACGATATTTCGGCATATATTTCATACGAGTGACGTCATCCATATGGACGTGATGACGTAATCGATGATTTTTTTTAAATGGGACTCGGAGTCGTGTGATAGCTCATTTAAAAGGGTATTTAATTATGTATTCAGTAATATAAATATTAACATATTGTTTATACAGTGCCCAAAAAAAAATTTTGAATTAAATTAATTGACACAAAAAGAAGGATGTATGTCATCATCATCATTCTCTTTGCCTTATCCCTATGCGGGGTCGACTTCCCTATTTGCATTTCTCAACACAATTCTATCTTGGGTCATATCAATGTTAATCCCCTTTAAAAACATGTCCTGCCTTATCGTCTCCCCCCAGGTCTTCTTTGGTCTTCCTCTCCCACTCCTTCCAGGAATCTGCACTTCAGCTATTCTTCTTATTGGGTGATTAACGTCTCGACGTTGAACATGACCAAAACATCTTAACCTATGCTCTCTCATTTTGGCATCAATTGGTGCCACACCTAGACTTCCCCTAACATACTCCTTTAAACCTTTTTCTTCCAGAGCTTGTGTCCACTGTTCTAGTTTTTGTTCTAAGTCTCTTTCACTATTTCCTACTAACACGACATCATCAGCATACATTAAGCACCATGGAATGTTACCCTGTAGTTTCGCTGTTACCTGGTCCAGAACTAATGAGAATAAATACGGACTAAGCACAGAGCCTTGGTGCAATCCTACTTTCACATTAAATTTATCAGTCTGTCCCACAACTGTCCTAACACTAGTTGTTACTCCCTCATACATATCCCTCACAATCTTTACATATTCACCAGGGACTCCTTTCTTATTAAGTGCCCACCACAGAATCACTCGAGGAACTCTATCATATGCTTTCTCAAGATCAATGAATACCATATGAGGGTTGGTCTCTTTATTCCTGTATTTTCCATCAGTTGTCTTACAATGAAAATTGCATCTGTTGTTGATCTGCCCTGCATAAAGCCCAATTGATTATCGGATATTTCGGTTTCTTCACGTATTCGTTTATCAATTACTCTCTCCCATATTTTCATGGAGTGGCTAAGTAGTTTTATAGCCCTGTAGTTTGTGCATTGTTGTATGTCTCCCTTGTTTTTGTAGACAGGTACTAATATACTGCTTCTCCATTCGTCTGGCATTTGTCCAACTTCCAAAATTCTATTAAATAGACCTGCTAGCCAACTTGTTCCTGTCTCTCCCAATGCTCTCCATACTTCCCCAGGAATATCATCTGGTCCGACTGCTTTTCCTTTCTTTATTTTTTGAAGCGCTTGAGCCACTTCCTCGTTTGTTATTCTGGTAACCATTGCTGTTACTGTCTCTGCTAACTCCACAGGCTGTCTGTCAAATTCTTCATTTAATAGACTGTCAAAATAATTTCTCCATCTCTTTTTGACATCATTTTCGTGAATTAGTATTTTTATTATTTTCATCTCGGATACATCTAATCTGATTAAAATCTCTTGCATTCTTTGCTCTCTGTTTGGCTATTTTATATATCTTTGCTTCGCCTTCCCTGGTATCAAGTTGATCGTATAGGTTGGAATAGGCTTCTGCTTTAGCTTTTGCTACTGCTACTTTCGCTTCCTTTTTGGCGACCATATAGTTTTGAAGATCTATGTCCGATCTGGTTTCTTGCCACTTTTTATATAATTTTCCCTTCTCTTTTATTTTTCCTTGTACTTCATTTGACCACCACCAAGTCTCTTTATCCTCAAACTTCTTTCCTGACGTTTTCCCAAGTATTTCAATAGCCGTCTCTCTAATAATATTGGCCAGTTTTCTCCAAATTGTGTTAGGGCTTCCTTTCATATTCCAACAAATTTTTTCTATCATTTTAAAGTCTTCTACTTTAAAATGTATAATATACGTCTGAATTGCCAATATAAATGAGTCAGATTAAATAAATGATTAGAAGAATTTTTTTACTTAGCAACAGCATTTTTGTTTATTTTAGTAGTATTTTGTATTTTGACAACGAAACCCGATTTGGGCTTCGAAACGTTAATAAATTCATTTTTTTAGTAAAATTGTGGCTTATTTCTCATAGAAAATACTTAAATATTTTGTCTACTATTCTTTCCCTGAATAGACCTTCCTTCTCATCTTTTAGCATCCACCACTTGATTTTTATGTGGTCCTATCCGATATTTAAAAAAGAAGAAAGATGTATGTAATTTATTTAATTCAAAATACATTTTACTGCTGTAGAAAAAAATGTTTAATTGATAATAATTTTTTATTGATTTTGCGCTATGTTAGTATGTAAAAACTATTGTAAAATATATTGTCAATAACCCTGTTTTTCATTATTTAACTGTCGGGTTTTCTAATTGGAATATTGATTTTGGTTTTGGTATTTGTAGTGCAGTCACTGAAGGTTTTCACCTCCGATTTCGTTGAACCTCCATCGATTTTCATGAAAATTGGTGAGCAGTTAGAGGATACCTCAAGAAACAAAGATGATATGATGCCAACTTGCGCTTTTACCCTGGGGGTGGATGCCACCCCTTTTCTGGGGTAAAAATTATTTTATGAAAAATAATACCATATGTCGATAGAGGGACAAATTCTAAGCGAAATTTGTTATATTAAGTTATCAACATAAATCAATACTTTTTGAGTTATTAAAGATCAAAAATTTTATTTTAATTTTATATTAAAGCGGTTTTTCACGTATATCTCAAAAACTCTTAGCTTTTACAAAAAAGTTGTTCTTACCAAAATTGAAGACAATAAAAAACTGAATACACTATTCGCTCAAAGTATTAAACTAATGTTAATTCAAAGTGAGTTATCGGTAATTGAATGTATATTTTTTTCGGTGAGTAGTCAATTCTAAGTATTCAAGCTTAAATAACGAGAAAACGATGCATTTTATAAAATATACCTGTTTAACACTTATCAAAGTACTTTAGAATACCTACCAAATGAGCTTCAGAAGAAGTTAATAGCATCAAAATTAAGCAAGTTATGATGAAACGAAAACAACCCTTTCGAATTTTTTAGGAAAAAGTGAAAAATAAAACATACGCCATTTCCACAAAAATTTAAATTTATAGTAATCCTTACAAAAATTTCTTTGTGTTAGCATAAGTAATAATTTTAACAATTTTCACTGGTTTAGAATGCATATTTTTGAAAAAAAGATATAATTAAAAAATCAGAGGTTTTAAAATTATCGTCATTTTCATTTTCTTCTGATAATAACTATAAAAATACTCAATATACGTAAATATGGTAAATAACCAAATTTTAGTTTTTTCTATATCCAATATTATACCTTTTTTACCATTTCCGTAGGGTGAAAAGTAACCGAGATAGAAACGTTTAAATCTTAAATTTTGCTGCGAGAACCATGTAACCGTGGCCATTTAATCTTTGATTTTTAAAAAAGTAAGGGTTCTAAAAGATCAAATTTAACGCAATTTAATAGCCTTTGCAATTATCTTTCAAACCGTTCTTAGGTGAATCTGATGTCTTAAAAATTAACGGAGTTATTTAAAAAAAAACGATAAAATTTTTTGGAAAAATTTTTAAAAGATAAGGTTTGAAAAATTTTTTGAGTATAAATTTTAATGCTATTAACTTGTTCTTTATCTCATTTGATAGATATTTCTAAGCACTTTCACAAATCTTTAATAAGGTTATGTTATAAAATTCATCATTTTCCCGTAATTTAAGCTTGAATTCTTAGATTTGGGTACTCGCCGAAAAAATATGCATTCAATTACCTATAACTCACTTTTAGTTAATACTAAAAGGTTTTTTTAGTAAGGAGTTTATTTAATTTTTTATTAGCTTTAATTTTGGTAATAATAACTTTTTTGTAAAAACTTACAGTTTTTGAGTTATCTATGAAAAATCGGTTAAAAACATGCATTTTTCTTAAGAAAAATTAAAATTTTTGATCTTTAATATCTCAAAAAGTTTTGATTTATTTTAATAACCTTATATAACAAATTTTGCTTAGAATTTGTCCCCCTATCTAATTGTGGGGTTATTTTTAATAAAATAATTTTCAACCCGAGAAGGGGTGGCATCCACCCCCAGGCTAAATGCGCACGTTGGCACCATGTCACCTTTGTTCCTTGAGATATCCTTCAACCACTCACCAATTTTTATGCAAATCGATGTAGGGTGAACGAAATCGGAGGTAGTAGCTCATATCCACCTTCAGTGACTCCACTATTGGTTTTTCCAAGAAAAAGTACATGTATAGCTAAATCTTTTAAGTCTTTGTTCATAGAGTAGTTCTTGTATCAATAATCTATTAAAGCCTTAAAAACGTCCTGCTACTAAATCACTTACTTAATATTTACTGCTTTATATAAATATACTCACCGGCACAAAATTCCGCCACCCAAATTTTTTTATTGACTTGCACAGTATATAACTTTATTATTTTTTGTGCTCCTATTTTCAAGATTCACCACTTGCACCAGTTTGTAGATAAATGTATTGATATCGTTTGGTATTATTCCGGTAACAAAAAAAATTTGCTTGCATGGCATTATAAAGGGGGGAATGGAAGCATTGTATTTTCTCCTAACTTTAAAACATTCTGTGGAAAAATGGAATAGCTGATTTTATTTCATAATCCTGTCACATTATCTCGGATGAATCCCTAAAATTTTGTTTTTTGAATTATCCTATTATCTCTTTTCTTGTAAGAGCTGTACCATTTTTTGTAAATAAAAACACTGATTGACTCATAAAATAGAAGTGGGATTGATAAAATTAGAATAGAATGGCCCGCATGCAGCCCAGACCTCAATCCTATTGAGCATTTATGGGATGAATTAAAAAAAGCTATTCGCCGTCATCCTAGACCTCCAGAAAATTTGGTACAGTTATGGCCCTGGTAGAGGAATATCGGGCTATTCCCCAGGCAAGGGGAACACATATTTAGTCTTTTGACAATTTTGGCAATTTGATTCTTGAATTTAGCAAACTCCTTTTACAATTTACAACTGTTCGACAAATCCATCAGTCGTTTTAAAAGAAATTTACATGGGATCAATATTTGAGTGAAACGTCTGTAATTTGTTAACTTGTTTTTATGATATTATTTCCTATTACATATTTACTTGTATATTATATTTATATTTCTGTATGTCTGTTATTTATATTATATTATGTTATGGTTTTTATCTGTACACTATGTATTTATGTAACACTTTATGTTCAGTTAAAAAATCTAATGTATTTTTATAGAATTGGGCTTGCCCGTAAAATAGATAAATAAATAAATGTTTATTCAACGCTAAACAGATTGTGAGCAGTCGTTGCTACCAGAGGTGGACATACCCGCTATTGAATTGTTTTGTTTTGTTGTTAATTTTGTTAATTTTAGTGCGTTTGATATTTTTAATTAAATAAACCTCCAAAGCAGTGTTTTTATTTACAGCTCTTAAAAGAAAAGAGATATTCGGATAATTCAAAAAACAAAACCTAAGTAACACCTCCAGGATAATACAAGAGAAGTATGAAACAAAATCAGTCCTCCAATTTTTCCACTGAATTTTCTAAAGTTAGGAGAAAAAACAACGCTTCCATTCACACCCGTATTGGAACCGTGCAAGTTCGGAAAAGCGACACCTGGTTTCTTCGCTCTGCACTTTTATTCGCACTTTTAATTATATTGGCCAATCATATGGTCCTGGTTACTGGATAATTGTCAAGGTCATAGTCCAAAAAAATAATAAGAAGAAAAAATAAGATTTAGGTTATGTTATTAGAACGTAAACAAGTGTATGTAGTAAATAAAAATAGTTATTAAAATGCAGTACTGCAAGCAAAGTACAATTAATTAAATTAACCTTTATATAATAATTGCATATCATATCAATATTGTGAAGCAGTATATAATTTTTCTTCTTAAATGACAATAGGTGTGAAATGTACGTCAATTTGACAATTTCAATTGACAATATGAATTATTTAAGAAAGTTGTAAGATTTCTCCGCTATTCGCGCACGATCGTTTCGCGTATCAATTCCGAGTACTTGCACACCGCGAATAATGCCATCTAAGCAAAAAGTTTTTGTTACCGGAATAATAACAAACGACAACAAGACATGTACATACAAACTGATGCAAGAATCTTGAAAATCGGACTACAAATAATAAAGTTATATATTGTCAATCTTAATCAAACATTTTGGGTGGCGGAATTTTGTGCCGGTGAGTGTATAGCACTTTCTAATAAAACACTAAAATTACAAAAAATAAAATTTGTCTTTATTATTCTCGTTCTCTTCTTGAGTTCGGTATTTTTTAATTATGTATAATTATTGATTTCCTTTGTCCTTCTTAATACCCGAGAACCTAAAGTCACAAGCCAAGTTGTGGAACATTTATTGTTGCAATAAAACAGGCTAAAGCCTTGAAAACTTTATAATAAGCAATCTAGACAAACCACCAAACTACGGTAGTTATTTACTAAGTCTCTTACGCCTCTGGAGCCATGTTTTTAATCTCTTTTATATCTGACATTGCACAGTTTGCTAATTTAAATTCTTGTAGATTTATAGCCCTCGGTTTTTATATCTCAACTTACTTACTGAAATATAGTGGAGATTTTCAGTGTGAGATGGTTTGTATATTTTCGGAAAGCGAATGAGTAATTTCGCGATGGAATTACAGGGAAAAAGATTAAAGAGCCGCAAATTTTTGTTTAATATGTAAAATTGTGTTGGTAATTTACGAAAACCTAAGCTTTATTTAAATTTTATTGTGGTACGTTTACCCGAAGCTATTTGTATCCATTTTCGTGCACAAACTGGTGAATCCTCTTGGCTGTAAGGGTAGATATGTAGTGATTATTTCATTCATAGAGATTCTGACCAATAGAAACCTACAAGAATACAAATTAAAGCAATTATTTTTTCATGATTTTAACTTCGTGTAGTAAGATTTTCCATCACGTGTTTAATTCGGTCCAATCAGATTATTATTATTACAACGAGAATATTCTATTGTACATTATTACAGTGGGAATAATTTTAAGTATGTTGTTTCTGTTTAATTGTAGTTTCCTAATTTTGACAACTCTTACATTTAGAAAGTATCCATAATAAACTTTTAGTTCTGCATCTAATGTCAAATTGTCACGAAGAGAACACAAATCGGTAATTTTAAGCGCTCGAGTTTACTTCGGTAAGATTATTTCATGAGTAGAACTGTATTTATAAATAATTGTAACTAATATTTTATTATTATCTTCGTCTATATATTTGCTAATCTGTGCTGTTCACTTTGACAAGTTGAAAAATGTGTGTTACATTAATTGTGATCAATGTCACTGAACGATTTTATACAAAGACTTGAATTTTATATGTAAGTATTAAAAAATAATCTGTCGAATATCACACGAAAGTAAGAATAAATAAGAAAATAATGCTCCAATTTTCTTTCTTAAACTTGTGTCCAATCGGCAATACTCACTCGAGCCCTCCGGGCTCTCGTGTCTATTGCCAAGAAACAAGATTTAGAAAAATTGTTGAATTATTGTCAATTTATTCTCACTCTTTTGTGATATTAATGTTGATTATTTCATTCATAGGAGACTCTGACCAATCGAAAGCTACAGAAATCAAAATTAAACTGCTAATTTTTGATAATTTCCCGTCGTCAAGTATATTACGTCAGATGCCCTTCGTTGCTATGAAAAAATACATTCAGTGACATTAATGACAATTAATGTTTTAAAAATTATAAAAGTGATGACTTTCAACCGTAAAATATTTATAACAACTGTGTGTTTAATTGTACTAATTTGTAATTACTTAAATAAATTGCATTAAAATTTTGGTTTTGAACATTTTTATTCATGAAATAATCGCTACAAATTGCACTCGATTTCTAAAATTAATAGAATTTTAGAACTCTTGTGCAATTACTACTGATAATTTTTTTCGATAATTACCCGTCGTCAAGTATTACGTCAGATGTCCTTCATTGCTACGCAAAAATACGTTCAGTAGGGTGGGCCGAAAAAATATTTTTTTATCCGATCGAAACGGGGTAGGTTTTAAAAGTTGCATTTGGGGTCCTAAAAGAAAACTGCAAAATATTTTTGCTGAAAAAAAATATCTTCAGTCTGCGCATTTGACTTAAAATTTCAGTTTTTTTGGTAAAAAGTAACATTTTGGAAATAATTTTGTACACATTAAGAAATGAGATAGAATGACCGGGTAGCGTTATATATATTTGTTAACACTAATAGAATAAACCCAAACAGTTTCATTTGTCTTTTGCAACATCTTCAGTGTGCGCAGGAACCACCAATTTACGTAATTTTAAGGTTTAATACAATATTTTTATACCACTTACCTTTTCTAATATTTGAAGTCTAGTTGTTTTGAAAAGTCTACAGTCAGCTTTTTTCTGTACATTTATCGACGAAAATATATCATCATTTATGCAACTCTTCGCTAGTTCATAATGAACTACCCAGGACTCACCACGAGGAGGTGGTTGCATGTAGAGTCCCACCCGTGCCCTCCCTTTCACCCAACCATGAGAGCACGTTGTTCTTTTTGCTTAGGCTTTGAACTCTTTCTTACAGTCAAACTTAGGCCATATTGCTTTGTCAAATAGTCTAGTTCTGATTATTTCTTCCCTTTTCTTTTCATCGCACACTTGTAGTGCTGATCGTTTGACTTCTTTTACTGCTCTTTCGACAGCTTGAGTATGTGTCGGTAATTTTCCCAGCAAACCTTCTGCAAGAATATCTGACACGCCGTCAACCAATATTCTGTTGAGGTCCTCTTCTGATAGTTGCATGGTAACAGGGGGCTCAGTTACATCCATAAACTGCCGTTCAATTAAATCTACGTATTCTTTGGCAGAAAAATTTATTTTAGGAATTTCAAAAAGTCGAACTCTTTCTCTGTCGTTTTTTCTTCTGGCTTTTAATATTCGCCTGATCGCAAGCTGACGAATGTGTTCCCTGTCATCGAAGAGCATTGCCACAAGCATATTTTCGGGGTGTGCGAAGTATGAATTATTTTGAATGCACCTATGAATCACTTTCTTTTGTTCGTGTGACATATATGATGAAAAGTCCAGCATTTTTCAAAGGTTGCTTGAACCATCCTTCAGTTTGTGATTGCATTTGATAGTGAACCATCTTGGAGCATAAACTAAGGCAACATATTTGGCTAAATCTTTCAACTCATCTGATGGTGAACTAGATGCAATGTACAATCGGAGTAAACGATTGGCAGTTGTCACCCACCGTGCATGATTCAACTTTCAAGGACTTCTATCCCCAAATCCTGGTGGTGATTCTCCTTTAGTAACTATTCTGCATATGTCGTATAAATGTTTCTGATCCATACTCAAATCTACTTTGTTTAAATCTGGAAGCTGTCGAAAGAGCAGTAAAAGAAGTCACACGATCAGCACGACAAGTGTGCGATGAAAAGAAAAGGGATGAAATAATCAGAACTAGACTATTTGACAGAGCAATACGGCCTAAGTTTGACTCTAAGAAAGAGTTCAAAGCCTAAGCAAAAAGAACAACGTGCTCTCATGGTTGGGTGGAAGGGAGGGTACGGGTGGGACTCGACATGCAACCACCTCCTCGTGGTGAGTCCTGGGTAGTTCATTATGAACTAGCGAAGAGTTGTATAAATGATGATATATTTTCCTCGATAAATGTACAGAAAAAAGCTGACTGTAGACTTTTCAAAACAACTAGACTTCAAATATTAGAAAAGGTAAGTGGTATAAAAATATTGTATTTAACCTTAAAATCACGTAAATTGGTGGTTCTTGCGCACACTGAAGATGTTGCATAAAACAAATGAAACTGTTTGGGGTTATTCTATTAGTGTTAACAAACATATACAGTGCGGTGGAATACGTGTTGCCCCCCCCTGTTAACTTGTTTATTTTAAGAATATAAGCAAAACGCTCGGACAGGTCGATTTTTAAACTAACCACAGTATCTTATAGCATCAACGTTTCGAACTTTACGCGATTCCTCTTCAGGTGACAGGCATAACTTTTATTTTTTAAATGGTAAAGTACATCATTCTACACATCAAGTACACCAGAAATTCTACTTTTGACATCTATTTACCGATCCCGTCCAGTGAGTTAATAAAGAAATCTATATTATATTCTGCAAAAAAACTATACAACCATCTCCCTCTACAACTTAAATCTGCAACATCTTTCCCCAAGTTCCGTAAAATGACTAAAGCCTATTTATCTGAAAGACCATATTATTCAATAGCAGAGTTTCTTAACCAATAACTAAGAAATTACAGTATTGTTATGTATAAGTAGAATCTTAATCTATATTTGAGTGTCATATGCAGCAGCATAACTTATTAAATTACTTATTAAATTTCTTAAGGTAGATTACGCAATTTGCAAAATTTTTTTTTTAATTTTGCAATAGATTGTTACTGATTTTTATTTGACTTTATTATGTTTTATTTATATTGGCGATTTGTATAATTTTAGTAAATTGTATTTGTTATTGTTTTATTTATGATTCCTGTGAGCTTTGTCTATAAAATTGTTAAATTTTTCATGACAATAAAGCATATTTCTATCATGTGACACCTCATTTAACAGCTTTTAAAATAATGATTTCAAAAATGTATAATACTTTAATCCTTTTTGAGCTCGCAGGCCCAAAATTTCGGTCGAACTCTTTTTAAATGCATTTATTTTTTTCGAATTCTGAGAAAACTAATAAGTATTTTTGAAAAATTTAAACGCAGAATGAAAGATTAGATTATTACCGAGAGCTGACAGTCCCTTACAATAAACAAAAAGTTTATTTTGAATGATATATTTGAAATTAAAAATCACACTAAATTTTCTCTTTTTTCCACCACTGTGACTTATTAAAATAAACATTATAGGAGTTCTCAGGGACCTTGGACCATCGAGAATACTGTAATATTTCATTCTGCGTTTAAATTTTTCAAAAATATTTATTGGTTTTTTCAGGATTCGAAAAAAATTTAGAAAGAATTCGACCGAAATTTTTCGCCTACGCTCTCAAACAGGATTAAAGTATTATACATTTTTGAACTTCGTATTTTAAGAACTTTTAAATGAGGTGTCACATGATGTACTTTCCCATTTAAAAAAATCAAAGTTATGGCTGTCACCTGAAGAGGGATCGCGTAAAGTTCGAAACGTTCATGCTATAATATACTATGGTTAGTTTAAAAATCGACCTGTCCGAGCGTTTTGCTTATATTCTTAAAATAAACAAGTTAACGGGGGGGGGCAACACTTATTCCACCGCACTGTATAACGCTACCCGGTCATTCTACCTCATTTCTTAATGTGTACAAAATTATTTCCAAAAAGTTCCTTTTTACCAAAAAAACTGAAATTTTAAGTCAAATGCGCAGACTGAAGATATTTTTTTTAGCAAAAATATTTCTTTTAGGACCCCAAATGCAACTTTTAAAACCTGCCCCGTTTCGATCGGATAAAAAAATATTTTTTCGGCCCACCCTAACGTTCAGTGACATTAATGACAATTAATGTTTTACAACTAGTCACAGAGAACACCAAGAAACAGGTTTAGCAAATATTCAGGAGAAGATATCAATAAAATATTAGTTAAAATGATTTAAAAAATGTTTTATTCGCGAAATAATCTTACCGAATTGCTCTCGAGCGCTTAAAACTTCGATTTGTTTTGTCCTCGTGACACTTTGGCATAATTTCAGTCCCCTTCGCGTAGTGAAAATAACACTAAAGTGTCACCCGGGATACAAATCGCTTAAAACTTCGATTTGTTTTGCCCTCGTGCCACTTTGACATAATTTCACTCCCCTTCGGGTCGTGAAATTAAAACTGTCAAAGTGTCACTCGGAATACAAATCGATAATTTTAGAGCTCTCGTGTAATTACTACTGAATTAAATAATAAAAATTAAAAATTGTTTTTAATACCTAAGGATTATAATAATATAGTAAAATCACAATAAAGATGCACTAGAAATATACAAAATAAGACACATTGAATGTTATAAGTAGAGCTCGGGAAATATGCAAAATGCATATTAAGTGCATATTTGCATATTTTGGATAAATTTTGTAAGTGCATATGCATTTATTAAAATTGCATATTTTTAGACTTTTTTGCATGTTTTTGCATATATGCATTTTAAAAAGAATTGTGAATTCTCAGATCTAAACAATAAATCTGAAAATTCTCGTGAAACCACTTTCTGAGCATATCCTTAATATCTGCCTTTTACAATTTATAAGCCGACGAATAAAGGAGTCGAAGGGGACTCTACAATATTCAGTCACATTTTGTTAGTGAAAACCTTTTGTTATTGTTAAGTGATGCTGCACCATATGACCAAAGGTGGACAACATTTAAAAATATTTTTTTCAAATTTGCTACTTGTCTAGAGCACGCGTCTGCTACAAATAGAGTAGCAGGATGCTACAAACTGTAAGGATGGAATTTACAATGGTCAATACCCTTGTATCAAATATAAAAACATATTTTTAAAAACCCTTCTGCGAGTATAGGTATATAAAGATAGTTTACCTAATGTGCCTTTACCACCTGAACCTGTGATAACAAGATGGAGAACATGGTTAAATTCTGTAAATTTCATAACCGATAATTTTGAGGGAATTAGAGACGTCATTTGTAGTTTTGATGTAGACGCAACTCAGGTGCTATGAAAAATGTGTGGATGTTTTAAAAAAACCGTTACTAAAAAGTAATTTGACACATATCCAAACCAATTTTGTAAATATTGCTTAGCCAATTACTAAATTAGAAAACCGAAAGAAACCTTTATTTAGACCAAAGTATTGAAATTATCAATTCATTAAATGAAAGAATTGAACACCTTAGTGAATCAACAAAGTGTGTCAAAAATTCTGCACGGTGTTAAAGAAAAATGAGGGATATGAAAAAATAATTCAAAAAAAAATTATTAAGATGGGGAAATGTGAAGATAATTTAATTTTATAGGTAGAACCACCAATTAAACAATCTTTTAAGTTAGGTTCCTTAACTTCATGTGAAGTAGAAAGAAGTTTTTCCGTGTATGCTTAAACAATTACAATCAGATATACCTACGGCTATTTTTCTGTAGAAATTTAGAAAAACGTTTAATAATTTATAGTTTTAATAATAATTTTAATAATAAATAATAAAAAATGATGATAAATATGAAGAATAAAAAATGAATATAATGATGTAGGTTATAGAAATTTCAATAAATATTTTTTATGACCTTAGCATAAAATAAATATTTTTTTAGTAAATGCCTCGACAGTCCATTGGCATCAAATAAATAATTGAATACCTTCAAAACAAGGATTACTGCGTTTTTTATTTATATGCATTAAATGCATAAAAGCATATTTAAGTGCATATTTCAACTGTTTTTTGTGCATATTTGCATGCATATTTTAGGGTTTTTTAAGTGCATATTTCCCGAGCTCTAGTTATAAGGAGCACTCCCAAATCATGATTTACAATACAAATATATACATTTTAAATCCCAAATCATGATTTACATTGTAAAGTTTATACATTGTAAATCATGATTCGGGAGTGCTCTTCGTAACATTCAATGTGTCTTGGTTTGTTTATTTCTAGCGCATGTTTATTGTGATTTTAATATAAATCTTATAACAAAATTTAAATCAAGTTGATGCTTGAGATTCTCTTTGCCGATACAGTTGTAGTTGCAGGTTTTTTAATTAATTTTGAGACATCTAATATGGTTTCTTCGTTGTGCTGCCCATCATTTTCCATGGATTCCTGCGTTGATCCAAAACCTCTCCTGAGTTCACCCATTTATTCCTTATTGGAGGGATCCGCATAGAATTTAGTCATAAGGGTATTGTTAACAAAATCCAAAATTCAGTGTGTTATTTTACTTTTGATATTTCTACCAAAGGAAATTACAAAAAAAAATGCAGGAGCTGAAATTGTCTTAATGAGCTGTTTATTTTTTTTTAATATAAGCCGGTCAGTATTTAGCCATTTGTACCTAGTGCAGTGCAATGTTATAATTTTTTTGTATATATCTAATTTTGTGTGTATCACCGTTGTTTTTTTTTACGTACAACGTACAACACTAAATTAATGGTATCAAATGTAATGTTTTAAGTCTAAGCCAAATAAAAAAATGTAATGTTTTTAGTTGTAATATTTGGACATTACCTACATATTTCTGTGTGTAAGATCTGAAATAATATGTCCAACTAAAAATCTTTTCTGCACGATTGATCATTTTTGACTGCTTACCGTGACAGATTTTACGTCAGTAGGTGACATTTACTAGCAACTCGACGGTAAGTAATCCAACTCGACGGTAAGTACTCCAACTCGACGGTAAGTAATTCACTTACCGTCGAGTTAAAAAATCTCTTAATTTTAATTTATTTTTTAAAAGAATAAAGAAAACTAACGAATTATTTATTAATATTGAAACTTATGGTACAATTTGTTAAATTATTTAATAAAATCCCACTTGTTTGGGCTGTGGTTTCACTTCTAACAGAAACTCCTGCAGAATCGCATACATTAGTAGTATTACTAGTATTGCACAATATTTTTTCGGCAAAATCTATTTTATTTTGAAGAGAATCTTCTACATAGCTTTCTGCCACTGTCGATGAACGCCAATCTCCATGACGCTTTAATCCGAGGACATCAACATTCCCAAGCCCGTTCAATTTCTTCAAATTCACTTTCGCTCATATTTTAATTTATAATAATCAAAATTGTACTTTTTTTTATGGCATAGACTTGGGTGTCATTTAGCCAGTCACAACTTTTTTTGTTTTCTGTTCATACATAAGGAAGGCAATGAGGTCCTTAGAATTCCATAGCAAACTCTTCTACAGCTCTCTACTCAGTCCAAAAGCTGGCCGCCATGGACTGTCCCAGTTGCTCACCACATTTTCCATTATGTATCTTCTTCTTCTTCTTTTTTCATATGTACATAATATACCAAATTATCAGGATTAATAAGTTTAGAGGTTAATTTTAGTTTCACAGGTAAATTTTATTAAACAATCATATATTATGTTCTTGCTGTTCAGAGACAATAGATAGGATACATTGAAAGGTGGAAAAACATTACATTTTATTAAATCTTGGATTAAATTATATGTGCATGGAATATATTTTGCGCACTCAAAGAAAGTATGATTTAAGTCACCAACCTTCTGACATTCTGTACAAAGATTTGAATCAAAAACTTTAATTCTTGCTAGATGTAGAGGGAAACATGCATGTCCAAACTTCATTCTAATTAATGTTGTTAAATATCTTCGAGGTACTACATAATTTTTAAACCAATATATATTTGGAACAGAAGGTTGAATCAGTGAATACCGAGATTTGGATTGTTTACAAAGATCTCGCCATGATTGACTCCACTGATTTTTAACTCGATGCTTAATAGTGTTAACTAAGTCAGATATGCAAAACTTACGATTATGTGAAGTACCATATTCAATAGCTAAAATTGTACTTAAAATTATTGACAACTAAATAAAAACTCAATTCTCCATTGTTGTTATGCACCCTAGTTACTACCTAACAACCAAAGTATCTATCTTGATAAAATGAATGAAACTAGTCAATATGACGAAAATGTTTAATTTTATAATTTATAATGGTATCAATCGTGCAAAAAACGTTATAAGCATGTCGAACGTTAAGGGTAACCGATCTCAGACAATAATTGGAGTCGTCGCTCCGCTCCTCCTCCAAACAATTGTCTTCGATCGGTATAAAACCCTTACCGTTCTCCATACTTAATATACTATTTCGGCTAATAGTAATAAATATTACCATTGTGTAGCAATTTTTTATCGTTTACTTTTTTTGATAAACTTCTTTTCTCTTGGAGAGCAAAAACCCAATTCTAATAAATTTTAATTAAGACTAAATAAGGTAGGTGTGATCGTTAATTGATATTTATTTATATTTTGCTTTTAAGAGTTTTCTTTGTCTCTTGAAGAAAACAAAAAGTAGCTCTATTTTCGCAAATTGTTTCTAATTTGTTTTCTTTGTTTCAATTATCCAATATTTTTGGGTTAGCTCTAGTAGTTACCATCTTATAATTCTTTTTTCTTTTCCTTCAATTTTGTTTTTGTTTCAAAGAACCGTCCCCACATCTCTTCCGATTCTGAGCAACGCGGCCTTTGTTTATTTTGTGTATATGTTACAGTTCAAGTTGATTCTCAGTTAGGCAGGCCGCACATCAAAGAAACATGAAACGTAAATTACGTTTCATGGAAATAAACCACTGCTAAGCAAATATACGTCCGGCAATTTATGAGACTCTTCGAAAATAAAAATGTGTCATGAGCATGAATCACACTCGTTTCATTGATAGACGGACTTTGAGATTTTTTTAGCAGTGTTTTCTTTTCATGAAACATGTTTTTCGTTTCATGTTTCATGTTTTTCGTTTCATGTTTCTTTGGTGTGCGGCTTGCCTTAGAGTTGACTTTTCCTAGTTCGAGTCAATTCCAACTGAAACGAGCAGTAAAAGTTGATTTGAAAAATTTAAATCAACTTTTACTAGTTGAAGTTGACCCTTCCTAACTCTTGTTAGTAAAAGTAGATTATACAATTTATACGACTATAATCTCACGTGCATTTTTGATGAGTATGCGTCTCTTTGTTTTGACCGTCTCAACTACTTATTAGTCCAGGCTATAACGTCGCCCCCGTTAGGTAAATTATTCTGATTCGATTTTTTTGCACAAACTTACTCAAACAAATACATCCTTATAACAAATACACAATGTCAGGCGGTACCGCGGTCGAAAAATTGTTTATAGTCCAGGGCGGATCTGTTTTGAGATGGACGTTGAGAGGTGACTCAAATTTTTTTGCAAAAATTGCTTGAAAATAAATCAAATAATAATATTTGAGTTATCCTCCCTCTCAAAAAGGTCCGGAACATTGTTTAAATAATCAAAATGTCAAAAATTTAAGGAAAAATTCGATTTTTTTCTTCGTTTTTTGATTATAACTTTAAAAGTATTCATTTCCGAGAAAAGTTGTACTGACATAAAAGTTGCGTATTTAAATTTCCTACAATATAAAATTGGTTAGAGATTTAAAAAATAGTCACCCTAGTTGCAAAATAGCAATAATTGCGAAAAAAGCCATACAAAAACAAGTATTCGCATTTTACGTTTTTCAACCATTTATGATACACTTAGGACCTTCATATTTCACCCAGAAAAACTTAATGATACAGTAAAATAATACTGTAAATTTCTTTAAGATCGGTTTAACAGATTTTGCAAAATAAATTTTGCAATCCAGCTTTCGCAAAAAAATTTAATTTTTTCAAAATGTTACAGGACTGAAAATAAAGCAGATAGCAAGTTAAAAATTTTTTTTGCTTATAGAAGTGTACTGTACCTTTCATTTGCAATTTTCAAAATTAAAATCGATTAATTACCACGGCGTCAGAAAATTTTTGAAATAAACAATAATTTTTGGTGCTACGCGCAGGACAGCGGTGTTCGATTCACACAAGTTGATTTCCACCAAAATGTCTTCCAATCTTTATCTAATATATTATTTTCTTACTCTATATTTTGTTGTATTTTAATATTTTAATTCCACAAAAATTAAACTAATTTTATTATTGTTTGTGAAATATTGTTTAAACAATTGCATATGTTTAAAAATAATAAACTTTTATTATTTAAGTTAAAATATATGAACAAAGAAAGTTTTTGCTAATAAAATTGTTATATCAAAGGATAAAGTATGTGTTTTTATTTTGCAATAAACAAATTTATTTATTTATATCGAAATGTAATAAAAATTAAAATGTATCAATAATTATCAAAGGTTATTGGAATGCCCAATCAGAGCAAACTATCCGCTGTCCTGCGCGTAGCACCAATAATTAATGTTTATTTAAAAAAATTCCTGACGCCGCGCCGTGGTGTTAATCGATTTTAATTTTGTAAAATTGCGAATGAAAGGTACAGTACACTTCTATACGCAAAAAAATTTTCAACTTGCTATCTGCTTTATTTTCAGTCCTGTAACATTTTGAAAAAATGAATTTTTTTTACGAAAGCTGGATTGCAAAATTTATTTTGCAAAATCTATTGAACCGATCTTAATGAAATTTACAGTATTGTTTTATTGTATCATAAAGTTTTTCAGGGTAAAATATGAAGGTCCTAAGTGTAGCATAAATGGTTGAAAAACGTAAAAATACTTGTTTTTGTATGTTTTTTTCACAATAATTGCTATTTTGCAACAAGGGTGACTATTTTTTAAATTTTTAACCAATTCTATATTGTAGGAAATTTAATTACGCAACTTTTATGTTAGCACAACTTTTCTCGGAAATGAATACTTTTAAAGTTATAATTAAAAAACCAAGAAAAAAATCGAATTTTTCCTTAATTTTTTGACATTTTGATTATTTAAACAATGTTCCGGACCTTTTTGAGAGGGAGGATAACTCAAATATTATTATTTGATTTATTTTCAGGCAATTTCCGCAAAAAAATTTGAGTCACCCCTCAACGTTCAAATGGACTAATATTTTTACAGATGCGCCCTGGTCTATTAACCAATTTTTGTTAACCAAATTCACAAAAATAATTCTTATATACTCTACCTCATATTATGTATAAGTTTTTATTGTGTGAAAATTGTAAATATAGATAGAAGTACATGAAGGGTTTAAAGTGTGCCTGAAGTAATAATGTATTTTAAATGGGATTTACTTTTTTGCAATATTTTTTTAGCACACTTTCATATAATCAAATATCCTTAACTTTCGCCTTGTCATGGTGATGACATGTGAGCAATAAGTTACAAAAAAAGTTTTGACAGTTTTGTGGTTTGACAGAAGTTTGAATTTTTAAATGTCAAAGTTTTAAAAAAATGTAAAATAGGAATGTATTCCAGTGACGAAGAGTTGCAGTTTTTTTATTTGTTTTTTGGTAGATAAAATAACAAGGATCTACAGACCGAGCTAGTCTCGTAAATTCCACGGCTTCGAGCCACGCTTCACGCAACCGTATTTGCGTACTTGTGTTTCGAGTGGTGTGGTCGAATGGAGTTATAATTTACCAAATTTAAATATGTATAATCGTTTCTACTGATTCATAATATACTATAATATAATATATTAAAGTTTTTAATATTGCTAATATTATTAAAGTTTTTAACATTGTATTTTAATATAATTTTTTTTATTAATAATAATATTACCTAAGTATTGCACCTAGTTCATAAAAAGTACAAGATAAATACCGAGGTTTTTTCATATGAAAATGCAAAGCAAAATATACAATTTGCAGAGTAAATGCTTGTTTATTTGATAAAATAATATAAATTGTCAACTAAAAAGGGGTAGTTCCCTGGGTTGGCTGTATACCTTATAGTTAAACAAACTGGAACATGAAGTAAAAACCACTTCTATGTAAAAGGTATATTTACTAATAAATTTTTAAAATCCCATTGGATTCAATAAAATGAGTTCGACAGAACGTTTTCAAACCTATCGGTCCATCATCAGTGAATTTGAATACTTGCAAAATAGCCCCAGAACCAAACAATGGTTGTGATTATAAATAAATCTACATTATGTTAAAATAAAATTAAAAAGGCTAAACGCCGATGTTCAGGGATTAAACCTCTGGGAACATGGTGAAACTCTACCGGAGGACCCAATCAACCATCTTGGTTGAACTAAGTCACTTAGTAGTCATCGTTGACCGAAGATGGTTGATTGGGTCCTCGGGTAGAGTTTCACCATGTTCCCAGAGGCTTAATCCCTGAACATCGGCGTTTAGCCTTTCTAATTTTATTTTAACATAATGTAGATTTATTTATAATCACAACCATTGTTTGGTTCTGGGGCTATTTTGCAAGTATCCAAATTCACTGATGATGGACCGATAGGTTTGAAAACGTTCTGATGAACTCATTTTATTGAATCCATTGGGATTTTAAAATTTTTTTAGTAAATATACCTTTTACATAGAAGTGGTTTTTACTTCATGTTCCAGTTTGTTTAATATAAATTGTATGTAGGTAGGTAGAGTAGCTAAGCGTTGAGTAGTTATAGCAAAAGTAGCTACGCCATCTGAGACACGAAAAGGATGAAATTAGTTTTATTTGCTTTTCTCATGGAGCATGATGAAGAGTTTTTTAAAATAGTTAACAAAGCATGTTGTTTTGCTACCTATGTTGCAAATACAGTGGAACCTCGATAACTCGGATTAATCGGGACCACGACCGATCCGGGTTATCGAAAATCCGAGATAGCCGGAGAATATGGTAAAAATTAATAAAATACGGTATACTTACAGATAAACTCCGTTAGAATTGAAATAACATGAAATATATTTATAAATATGCACAGTATTACCTACTCATTAAAATTACTAAAAAAAACACCAAACCCAAACGTAAGCAGAACAATACCAGACACACAATACTAAAGACCATTGTTTATAAAAGAATTTTTTAAATAGTCTTTCCTAAACAATGCTGACAGTTTGAAATAAAAAGGAATAGATACTACAGACAGCTGGCTGTTGTTTCTGCGGCGTGTACTATGAGTCATTTTTAATCTCGTGTTCAAATTACACACATAAGTACACGACACAGAGAGTCTAGACACATTATCTCTCAAATATTATATTACATACATTTTTATTGTTGAAAGGATTGTCTGATAATTAAGTATTTTGATTGGAAATAAGCCACAATTAAATTGAAAAATACAAAATATTGAAAATCAAAATGTTTATCTGATGAAAATCGGTCCGGGTTAGCCGGACTTCCGGGTTATCGGGGGCCGACTTATCGGGGTTCCACTGTATGTTGTTTTTTTTGCAAATTACAAAATAGGTTGTTTTCAATACAAGTTGTTATACTACATTCATCTCGCTAAACTCAACCGTTATAGAGATAAACGCATTTTAAATATGCGAGACAACATACTTTTTTGCTTAAATATCATTGTAGTTACACCCGAAAAATAACTGAAAATCATAAAAATTTACAAAAATGTATCGCAAATTTCTTCAAATGGAATTTGCGATGCAATGACATAAATATGAGAACTGGCACAATTATTATGGTTTCAAGTTTATTTTTTTGGTGTAACTATACAATATTATGCAAAAAATTATGTTGTATCGCAGATTTAAAATGCATTTATCTCGAAAACAGTTAAGTTTAGTGAGATGAATGTGGAATACCTTTTTTAGTAAAAATATTGAGCGAACAAAAATTTTTATTCAAAAAGTATATAGAGTAGGGGATAAAACAATTGAATGTATTAAATGAGCGTGAAAGACGTATGTGGCGCCCTCTGGGTAATAGTATCAGTTATGGTGGCGAATTTAGATTTCTCCTCCCAAAAAACCCCCGTTTACCAAATTTCGTGTTGTTATCCCATGCCTTTCGGGAAATATTCAAAAATAAATAAAATAAAATTTTAAGTTTGACACCCTGTATTTCGGATATTATCAACTTTTGTACTAAGGTAAGTTAGCTTAAATCGACCTATTTTAAGCTCAGAAATCTACGGTTAAGCTATGGCCCATTCTTTACCAAACACCCTGTATAAAATATGGTATTACCTGGATGTTTTTTTACATGTGACGTCAAGTTCGAAGATTTCGAAAAGTTTATGTTACACTTAGTACAACGATTCAATTTCTACTTACAACAAAAAGAACACTTTGAAAATAAAACAAGAGTTTAAATTATAAACACAAACTAAATACATAATTTCTCACAACGGTCAAAAACCACACATAAAAGTTTTAAAAATTCATAACACAGAATATCAGTTACGCAAATTTTCACACAGAATCCAAACACCTGACACAGTGTCTCAAGTACGATTGCGCGAAGCCGTGGAATTTACGAGACCAGCTAGGTCTGTAGATCCAAGTGATCAAATATTGTATGAAACTGTGCGTGAAGTACTTTTTGCGCACTTAGGCGATGTATAGCACCCGGCCCGCTCGTGCTCTATACTCTAACTGTTTTATAAATAACTAAGTATTTCACTCCGGAAAATTTTTTTTAGATTATTTTGGTCATTCGGAGCAAAAAAGGTCTCTTGTGATTTTTCTCTAAAATTTATAGTTTTCGAGTTATACGCGATTTAAAATTTGAAAAATGCGAAATAACCATTTTTAAGGCTTAATAACTCGATTAAAAACTATTATTATGAAAGTCAGAAAGTCACCTAATAAAATTTTATTCCCCCCCCCCCCCACCTACAATATCCTGAAAAAATTTTTGTCATTATTTTATTACTAAGCTGTTATTTTTAATTTTCAACAATGAGCGCTAAAAGCGTATTGAGGCGGCCGTCAATGTGAGTGCGAGTAAGATCCTCCATTCCGACCGTCCAATGGTGCATCTCGGTCGCACTCACATTGACAGCCGCCTCAATACGCTCCTAGCGCTCATTGTTAATAATTAAAAATAACAGCATAGTAATACAATAATGACAAATATTTCTTCAGTACCTTGTAGGGGGCTCGTTAAAATTTGATTTGGTGACTTTCTGACCTTCATAATAATAATTTTTAACTGAGTTATTAAGCCTTGAAAATGGCCATCTTCGAATTTTTTAAATTTTAAATCGCGTATAACTCGAGAACAATAAATTTTACAGAAAAATCACAAAAGACCCCTTTTGCTCCGAATGACCCAAATTAATCATGTAAAAAAATGTCCGAAGTGAATTTTTTTTGTGAATTTGTTTAAACAATTTTTCGATTACGGTACCACCTGACACCCTGTGGATTCGTCATAAGGACCTCTTTTTAAGTAAGTTTGTGCAGAAAAATCGAACTGGAATAATTTACCTAACGGGGGCGACGATACAACTTGGACTATAAATATTTGAACATAATATACAGTAACATTTAATTTCTAGAATCGGTTGTTTGTGTGAATCAACTTTTACTAAATGGCATTGGGAAGAGTATACTTTAACTAGTTGGAGTCTACTTTTACTAGTAAATGTTGAATAAAAATCTTCATTTTATATTTATAATCAACTTTTACTAAAACCAGCCGTTTGAGTCGACTCGAAATAGGAAAAGTCAACTCCAACTGGATAATCAACTTGAACTGTAACATATACATTAGCACGCTATACTTTAATGATGCCCTAATGATACAGAGTGTTTTATTTAAAAATTGACAAAATATTTTTACCCGTTACTTTAAAACCATTCGACATATCCTTGTCATAATTGGCAACAAGTGTAGGTACTGTACACCCTACTAAATTATGTTAAACAAACGTTTTTAGCTACCACCAGAGGCGTACGACAGGGGATAGTGAATAGTTGACCCTTCTCAAATTCTACGTCACTGGGGGAATTACTATTTTAGCGCCACAATTTTTAGATTCTCCAATACTTTCTATGTAAATAATAGACTCTTCATTGGTAACGATAAAGTCTTTAGTTTTCGAGATATTTGAAGTTAAAATTGAAACGGCACAGTTATTTTGATTATTATATTGTGTCGCTTCATTTTTAACTTCAAATATCTCGAAAGCTAATGATTTTATCGATACTAATGAAGAGTATATTATTTGCATAAAAAGTATTGCAAAATCTAAAAATTACACTAAAATACCAATTCCGTTAGTGGCGTAGAATTTAGGAAGGGTCAACCAGTTTTTTTCCACTGTCGTACGCCGCTGGTAGTAGCCAGAATCGATTATTTAACATAATTTAGTAGGGTGTACAGTACAGTACCTACACTTTCTGTCAAATATGATAAGGATACGTCAAATAGTTTTAAAGTACTGGGTACAAACAATTTTTTAAAATTAATCATATGAATCATATCATAAATTAATCAAAATAACTGTGCCGTTTCATTTTTAACTTCAAATATTTCAAAAACTAATGACTTTATCGTTCCAATGAACAGTATATTATTTACATAGATAGTATTAGAAAATCGAAAAATTGCGCTAAAATAATAATTCAGCCAGTCGCGTAGAATTTGTGAATTGTTAACCATTCACTATCCCCTGTCGTATGCCTCTGGAAGTAGCTAGAAACGTGTATTTATCATAATTGATAGGATGTACAGTTGCCACACTTTCTGCCAAGTATGATAAGGAAACGTCAAATAGTTTTAAAGTACTGGGTAAAAATAGTTTTATTAAAATTATTAAATAAAACACGCTGTAACTCAGTAAGGATCCACATTTTATGAGTTATTTGGGTTAAATGTTTTTTGTGTTAAAATAATTTGAGGTCTAAAATCTAAAACTCAGAGATTGGACATTCTAAATGATACACCCTATATATTGTCGCTAACACGATTTTCTTGTTTTAACTTTTTTTGGTCTAATTTATATATTTTCTTTGTTCCGATTGTGAATTTTAAATAAAATTTTTATCTGAGTCTCGTTTTACAAAATAGCTTAACGCTTTGCAAATATTTCGGCCGTTTCCCATCTTTAATTAACTTTTGATATTTCTTGATATTAAAATTATTTATCACTAAAGTGATGGAGAAACAGATTCACCTAAAACTAGAATATGTGTGGATATACTGTCTGTACAGTTCCAGATGTTTACCATGCCACTGAAACATGTGTTGATATTTCTCTGTTGAGTTCTTGAAAAAAAAAGTGAAAATAAATTATAAAAGTAAAAGTGTAAATTCAAGAATAGCAATATTCCACAGCTAATTGTCTTTTTTTACATCTTTCGTTCAATCATGATATGATAACCGTTCCAGAATTCTAGGTTTTTCAATGATTAGTTAGGATGTTGATTACCGATAGGTAAAAAATATTGTATTTTATTGTATATTATAATACATTATCGACTATTTATCCATAATAATCAGCTATTCTTCAAAAGTTTACAACCTATTTTATTTATATCCAGCTCATTTCTGCATAATCCGATTTTGTAAAGATATTCAAATTGGATGGTTAGTAAATATATTTAACATGTTATGCCTGGATTACGTAAACAAAATATTTGTGCTTCGTTAATTAGCATATGACTAACATTGTACAAATTATTAATTACCTTAATTATAATCAGCCTTATTAATTTAAACAAGGTTAATACACATACATTTCGATGTTATAGGCAGTTTGTATGTTAGTGTAAACATCCATCACTACGTGTAAGGTTAGAAACAGAGAAACTGTTTCAAATTAAATGAAATGGTTTTTGTGACGGCCAATTTCAAAAAGTGGAGTGTTGTTTGTGCTTTGCTCTGTATTTTAAATTTTGCTGATGGATTAACCGTAGGCAAGTATATAAATTTTGTTGAATTTGACTCTATTTTTACGAACAGGAACGAATGGCGTTCTGTATATTTGAGTAACTTTTTTGATAACATGTTATTTATTTACAGTAAAATAAATAAAATTAAAGCCTGCTTTTTTATAACAGTATGCTATGAAAATAGAATCTCATTATTGATCACATAAAACATTATTTTAACTTCTATATTGAATAAAATATGTCACAATTTTAATAAAAATACTTTATATTTGACGTTTTAATTTCCATAGGTCGTCTAACTTTTTAAAATGTCCATTGTTGTATTGTGGCGTGCCAACGTTGGTCTTTTTATCTAGCAGTGTGGCCTGTAGTAAAGCTCACCCTGATTATCTGGAAATAGACAACAAATTTTTCAATATTTTAATAATAGGTAAATTCGTAGTTTTTTACGTTTTTCGTCAATATTTCTAAAACTATGAGGTTTAGTATGAACAACCTTCTATACAAAAATGTTCTACATTAAATTTCAAATAAAAAAGTTTCGATGCATAATCCTTCTAAAATGAACGGTTCCAAAGTTACGGAGATAGTATATTATAATTGGTCCAAAAAAGGCCTAACCCAGACATTCAAAGTAAAAGTTTTCCTCCAACACCAAATTTTTCTATATGGTCCACATATTGTTCAGTAAAAAGTTTCACCATTTTGAGCGTCCGGTTTGGGGGGAGATCGGTAAATTAGTAGTTTTTTTACGTTTTTCATCAATATTTCTAAAACTATGCTTTAGCGTAAACAATATGTCGGTTCGCTAAACTCAGACGCAACTGGCTAGATATTTTAGTCGGTAATTTTTTTGTTTTTTGCCAATTTTGCAAAAATTAGCAAAATTACTGACTATTTAGTAATTATTAACTATTTAGTAATTATTTTTTGCCAATTTTACTAAAATTGGCAAAATTACCGACTAAAATATCTAGCCAGTTGCATCTGAGTTTAGCGAACAGACTATACCTAAAATTTAAAACAAAAAATATCCTATACCTAATTGTTATAAAATCGGTTTCAGAGTTACGGAGGGTGAAATGTGGAGGTTTTCGATACTTTTTAATCTTTTGGGCAATTGATGATGATTTTGGGTGGTGAGGTTGACGTTTCTTCAAGGGCTTATCACTAACATACCATCGGCCACTGAAATAGCAAATTTATTTACAAAACACAATCCTGTTAAAGAAAATTTCTTTCGTCAGTTGTAATAATATTAATTGACCAAAAAATATCAAAAGTATCGAAAACCTCCACTTTTCACCCTCCGTAGCTCTGGATCCGTTGATTTTATAATAGGACCTTTTTTGTTAAATTTTATGTAGAACATTTTTACAATAGAACAATTTAACATAGAACACCTTTAATATAGAACAATAGAACATTGTTTACGCTAAAGCATAGTTTTAGAAATATTGACGAGAAACATAAAAAAACTACTATTTTTTTACTTTTTACTTAAATTTACTTTTTACTGAACAATATGTTGACCAGACCATATAGAACAATTTGGTGTTGGGAGTAAATCTTTTACTTTGGATGTCTGGGTTAGGCCTTTTTGGACCAATTATATTTGCCGATTTCTTCTCTCCCCCCCCCCCACCCCCCATAACTCGACGCTAAAAATGGTGTGACTTTTTTGTGGACTATATAGAACAATTTGATGTTGGAGGATAACTTTCACTTTGGATGTCTGGGTTTGGGTCTAGTTAAACCATATTAAACCATACTAATAAAGTAATAAAGTAAAAAATTAAGTACATACAGAACAGTGTATATTTAAAAACTCTGACGATTTGAGCGGGGCGCAAGGAAATGGGTGAGTCACAAAGTTTCAGAAATAAGCGAATACTTCGCGAAATGAACGTCACATAGATAAACTAAATAATACGTGTTCAATATTTTTCAAAAATCTATCGAATGATACCAAACACGACCCCCCACGTAGTGGGATGAGGGGAAAATTTAAAATTTTTAATAGAATCGCTGCGATATTTCGCGAAATGAACATCAGATCGAAAAACTGAAAATACACGTATTCAATATTTTTGAAAAGTCTATCGAATGACACCAAACAAGACCCCCTATGGAGGTTGGGTGGGGGTAACTTTAAAATCTTAAATGGGAGCCCCTATTTTTTATTACATATTTATATTTCTTACGTAAAATAAGTAAATTGTATTCGAGATATTTTTTGAAATTATGGATAGATGGCGTTATAATCGAAAAAACGATTGTTGCAAATGGAAAATTAAATTAAAAAATGGAAAGTCTCCACTAAAATGGAAAACTTAACTTAAGTGTTTTTTGGTTTTAGAACCTAATCTTCACAACCCAATAGGTCCCCATAACGCTTTATTAACTGAAAATTTAGCATCCTTACCTCCCCTACTATGTTTCATAATATACCAAGCAGCAGATACACTCAAGAAAACTCAAATATATACAGTGTTTGGGATTAGTGCGAGGAATTATTGTACTCATTTTTCGTAAGAGATGCGAAAAAAATTTAGTAGGTAAAAGTTAAAGCATGTAATATTATAGGACTTTAAAAATATTTTCAATCTACAGGATCACCCATATTGGCAGGATTGAACAAACTTATCTTTTTTTTTTTTTGATCAAACACCCCCAGATTTTTAAATTTTTTGACTTTTCTCAATATTTTCGTTTTTTTCAATAAAAAGTCATACTGTTGGAGGTCCTTAAATGAAAAATTACGTTTCCTTTATTAATTTCGTAGCAATATTAATACCCTGTAGAACAGTAGAGATTTGGGATCAAAAAATATATTTATATTCAACCGATTTTTAATATAGTCTACTATTGTTCATCACAATAAACCATCACGATAAAAAACAGGTAACAATGTACAAGTAACAATGTAAAAGTAACAATGTACAAGTAACTAAAGTACATTATAGATATGTATTGTTGTAGAATTGTTTTTTTTTTTAAAGAAATTCAAAAAAGTTAAATTTATATCAACGACCATAAAATCATAGCTTTTCATCACCCTGTATATCACCAAAATTGTTTAGAATTTAATTTTGCTATTAAGCAAGTGTTTCTGGAGAAAGTGAAACGACTAATAAGTGATTCGACGAAATGAACGGGACATGAACAAACAAATTCGGTGATTAGAGAGTTGGACATCGTTGACGAAAACAAAGACGTTTTTAAGATCCTTCCGGGAAGGTATTTTAATGTGGTAAACAAACTGTATTAGTTTTAGTTGTAAAAGTAGAAAGCAGTAAAGAACTAATTATGATATTCTTTGAAATTTGACAAATTGTAAAAGTTGTTGGAAGAATAATTGGTTTCTTAAGAAATAAATGGTTTGAGAGAGGTTGTTGTTGATTGGATCGAAAATATCAGGAGAATGGATAATGAATGTGAGAGTATGGATTTGAGAGAAAAATAAAGACACTGTGTAATTGACATCGGAAGAATGCAGTCCAATTTTTTTTTAAGTGTAGAATCAGTGTAGAGTGGTGTGATCGGCCTTTGCGAGCAGAATCAAGTTGAAACCAAATCGTCGACCGGTTGAATAGTTAATTTTCCTGGTCCGAGGGAGATTCCTTTTGTTTTGTCTAGAACGAGTAGCTGATTATTATCCGTTTGTGCACAAGATATTCGAGCAAGTCCTGTGTGTTTTTCTGGAAAGCAGTTTGGACGAGAGGGACTTTTTGGCAACATCCAGAGAGTACGTGTTGGGAGAATCAAAGACGGCGCAATCCAGAAAACGAGGGAGTGAAGAATGAAAGGTTAGTCAAATCATTTGTCGGAATTGAGAAAATTTATTTATATCAAAACCATATTTGTTTATTAAACAATTTTTTAACGCAGTTAGTGATTTCAAATTTGAGAAATCAATTCAAGAGAAGAAAAGTAAAATTCACTCAATTTAGTATGAGTAAATAAGAAATTAATCAAATAAATATTTTGTCAAAACAAGGAGATATCAGAGTTAGAGTTTAATTTATTAAGTTAGAGATTGTTGCAACAAAGTTAAATTTTAGCATTTTTGAATCTTATGTACACGGCTTATTTGATAGAAACAATATATTACATTTATATGATTTTGAGTGTTTTCAATTTCCCTGTTTCTACCCTGGAAGAAGTAAGCAACCAGAAATACTAGAAGCCACAGATCACAGGTATTGTATCAAATACAAGATTAGCCCTGAGAATAAAATTGATTTGAAAATTTAATTGGAATTTAGTTGTGTTTTGACATAGGCAAGAAATAAAATAATTGAATAATCAATTAAATTAAGAATTTGCTAATTAATCTAAATAAATAGAAAAAGTAGAGCATAACAGTATATTTGGGTGTCATATGCAGTAGCTTAAACTTATTAGTTGCTATGTTTGTATTTTATTTATTGTATGTTCAATTTGTAATTAATATAAATTTCGCAATATATTGTATTTGGCTTGCTACAATTGAATAACTTGTATTTTTTTAATATTGACGATTTATCTAATTTCAGTAAGTTGTATTTATTGATATTAATATTTTTTTACTCTATGTAAGCTTTGTTCATAAAATTGTAAAATTTTCAGTGACTATAAAAAGCATATTTATAATCCCATAGAAATAGATTAAGAGCGCAGGCGCAAATATTTTACAGCTATCCCTACTTTTTCTTTCTTTACACGGCTAACTACGTGTAATAAAATTCTCACTGGTATAGATATGTACATAAACATTCCTTGACAATGGCATTGTCACTATTAACTTAGAGATGATTTTTGAATGTTCTTAGATGAATTTTACTCATATAGTAGTTTAAGTTATCAAATTAGGTAATTAATCTGATAATTTTTTCACTAACTATATATTCAATGATTATAATAATTTATATACTAAGCAATAAAAACTAATACTTGATCGAGAAAAGAGGAAAAGCGATAAAGTGATTTTTTTAATAATATATTGTTACTATGGAACGCTTACACAAATTTTGAACATCTTTAACAACAAAATATTTGGATAACAGAATACATCCTGGTGTATTCTCTGCAGTGGTGCTGAAAAACTACCCATAAAACGTGGAGTAAACGACAAGATTGTGTTTTATCACCCACCCTTTTTAATCTGTACTCTGAAGAAATCTTTAGAGAAGCTTTGGATGACAGACAAGAGGGAGTAAGGCTAGGCGGAGAGGTAGTCAACAATATTAGATACGCTGACGATACAGCCATTCTTGCAGAAAATTTACAAGAATTTCAGACACTACTAAATCTAGTCAGTGAAGCAAGTTATCGGAGAGGCCTTAAAATCAACATTTCAAAGACAAAGTGGATGACAGTTGGAAAGATTAATATAGATCAAGGTCTGCTTTCTCTTGATGAAGAGGAGATAGAACGGGTAAATCATTCCAAGTACCTTGACAGCTGGTTAAATGTAAATTGTAACTCTGATGAAGAGATAATATTATAACTAGGATCGAAATATCACGGAAGGCTTTTATGACCTGGAAACCAGTTTTATGTAACAGAAACCTGTCGATGAATATTCGAAAGAAGGTTCCGAAATGTTATGTGTGGTCGATCTATTGTATGGGTGTAAGACATGGACGTTAAAAATCACAATTCTAAACAAATTAGAAGAACCCGAATTGTGGTGCTATCGACGAATCCCAAAGATATCGTGGGTCTTGCACATATGTTCGATATTTTCTCCAAACGATGAATTCAGAACGTCTGCTCATAAACATCATAAAAAAGAGGAAACTAGAATACTTCGGCCATATAATTTGAGGACCTAAATACCATCTGCTTCGCCTTATAATACAAGGAAAAGTGGAGGGAAAGAGATGGATTGGTCGCAAATAACTTCCATGGCTGCGTAATATTAGACAATGGTGTTGCTGCACAGTAGAAGAATTGTTTAGCGCAGTAGCCGATAGAGACAGGTTTCAGGAAATTGTAAGCATGATGACGGCCAACGTTTGAATACAGACACGACAACTAAAGAAGGAAGAAGAATATTCTCGGCTTGGGATCTTCCATAAATAATAAACAATATATAACTTTTTATTAATTTCACGTTTTAAATCAATTATTTACACTTAAAATACACTATCAATATTATTTAATAAACAACTCAAAATATTCCTAAAGCCGTGTTAAATATCTAAAATTGTCACTGTCTGGTCAGCCTTTTCTGTTCCACTGAGTGCGTTGTATGACAAAGATAGCGAATGTTGGATTTGGAAAATATTACCACGGACATAGTGCTCATTTTTTTCGAATCCTGAAAGAACTAATAAATATTTTTGAAAAATTTAACCGAAACCAGAATGAAAGGCTAAATTATTACCGATGGCCGAAAGTCCCCTAGAATAAATAAAGAGTTTCTTTTGAATGAGATATTTGAAATTAAAAATCACACTTAACTTTCTCTTAGTATTTCACCCCTGTAACTTATTAAAATAAACATGATAGAAGTTTTCAGGGACTTTCGGCCCTCGGTAATATCGTAATCTTTCATTCTGCGTGTAAATTTTTTAAAAATACTATTAGTTTTCTCAGGATTCGAAAAAAAAAATGAACTCGATTTAAATAGAATTGGAGTCGAAATTTCCGCCGATCCCCTTAATATAATACTTCAATTAGATATGTCACAAAAAACAATTACAGAACCTTGTAAATATTTTTGTTTTCATACACTTTCTGGGCATGCTATAATATATTGAAAGCGAATTTAAATTCCTGCCGTTATTACAAATTCTATTACTGTTTTCTTTTAACGTATTTACTTAAGTTTTCATTGAATGGCTTCCTACTGAATCCATTAACACCAGACTGGTTTAATTAAATTATATTTCAATAGCAAGTTAATGTGTCAGACAAAAAGCACAAGAACTAAGAAAGAAGGGAGAAACGTGAAAGCAGGGTATAAGAAAATATTTTCTGAAATGGCATGAACCAAACGCTGCGTTGGTAGTAGAGACCAAAGCAAAAAGCTAAGCACCAGCAGGAAAACGAAACAAATCATCATCATCACGTAGCGCTACAACCCTGGATGGGTCCTGGCTGACTGTACAACTTTCTTCCAATTTGTTCGGTCTTCCATCAACCTAGGGTCAAATGGGATGTTTTTTCGGAGATCTGCTTGGATGTTATCTCTCCATCGCATTCTGGGACGTCCGAGTGGTCTTTTGCCTGTAGGAATCTCCTCCCATACCAGTCTTATAAGTCTCTCGTTATGAAGTCGATCTGTGCACTTGGCCTGTCCATCTTAGTCGCTGTGATTTAATTTCTCGGACAATATCGGTGTCATTGTAGAGTTCTTTTAATTCGAAGTTGGTTCTGATCCTATACTGGTTTGTGTTAATGTCGTGGTGAGGTCCGAAAATTTTTCAAGTATTTTTCGTTCAAAATGTCTGAGCTTTTTCTCGTTTGATTTGGTCATGGTCCACGTTTCGCAACCATATATTAGTACAGGTCTGACGATGGATTTATATATTTTGATCTTGGAACTTTTGTAAGATTTTTTGATTTTATAAGCTTATCCGGTGCGAATAGACAGCGATTTTTTGATTGGATTCTGTCTTTTATTTCTTCAGTAACATCGTTGTCAGCTGTGATTACGGCCCCCAGATACTTAAAACGTTGTACTCTTTCGAAATTGAAGGTGTTGACGGTCACATTTTGTCCTAGCCTGTCTCTTCGTGTCGTTCTATTTATACACATATATTTCGTCTTCTCTTCATTAATCCTCAGCCGTACTTCGCTTGTTGCTCCTTCCACCTTGCTGAAAATGGCTTTTGTGGATATGATGGAGTCTCCAACGAGATCAATGTCATCTGCGTATGCTAGTAATAACTTTTGACCTTGAACCCATAGCAGTTCTGTTTTTATTTCGGCCGACCTCATGGCTTTCTTTAATACAAGGTTAAAAATTGGTGGAGATAACGCATCGCCCTGTTTGAGTCCACTGTTGATTTCGAAGCTGTGACAGTTTATTATTTACACGTACTTTTGATATTCTACCCTCCATACAGACTTTAGTCATCCGAATGAGTTTCTTTGGTATTGAGAACTCCGCCATGGCATTCCATACTTGGCTTCTTTCTACGCTGTCATATGCCTGTCGAAAGTCTATGAAGAGATTGTGTATGGGTCTGTTATACTTCCATCCCTTTTCTAGAAGCTGTCTCAGCGTGAATAGTTGATCTATTTTGGATCTGTTTGCCCTAAAACTGGCTTGATATTCTCCTAGGACATTTTTAGCAAAAGTGGTTAGTCTACTGAGGATGATGTTTGAGAGGACTTTATATGCCGTGTTTAAGAGTGAAATTCCTCTCTAATTTGCGCATTTTGTTTTGTCCCCTTTTTTGTGGATGGGCACTATGATGTTTTCCTTCCATCTTGCTGGTATCCTTTCTTCTAACCATATCTGTGTCATTAATTGGTGGACTTGGCGATGTAGTGTTCGAAATGAAACGAAACAAATGACAACGAAAAATGCGAAGAAAAGGATTAAGAACCCTGGAAATGAAACAAAACAAGAAAGAAATAAAGAAGAAAAACCGAAGAATGACAAGATACAGTTAGCAACAAGGAATGTCAGCGGAACATTGTATGAAGGTGCGTTAAAAAAACTAGTCAAAGTAGTCAATGAAGCAAGGAAGTATAAAATTGATTCAATGGCTCCGCTTCTTCTTCTTTCCATGCCATCTCCGCGACGAAGGTTGGCAATTATCATTGCTATTCTAACTTTTGACACTACAGCCCGAAAGAGTTCAGTTGAGCTGCATCCAAACAATTATCTCAGCTTTCTCTGCCAGGACATTTTTCTTCTATCTATGTGGCGCCTTTCTTGAATCTTTCCCTGCGTTATTAATTTTAGAAGTTCATATCTGTCACCACATGTTTTATGTCCCAAATATTATAGTTTTCTTATTTTGATGGAATCTACTATCTCCCTGCTGGATGCAATGGCTCTGCAAGAGACAACAATTAGGGCCACAAATATCGGAAATAGGAGATGTGGTGCTCTTTAAAAGTAAAGGAAAAAACAAAAAGTTTGGAGCTGTTTTTTAGCTAAATGTATCGAGAACAAAGTGTTAGCTTTGAATCCTGTCTCTGACATGATGTGTTCAATACAAATTAAAAGTAATAAAAGGAACTGGAGTATAATCAATACTCACGCACCGTCAGAAAACAAGGACGATGAAATAAAAGATATTCCTAAACGTGAGGTAAAAATAATAACGGGTGACTCTAACGCTAAAGAAGAAAAAGAACCTCTGTATACGGCTGTAAATAGTAACTATAGTAAACACGAAGTATCAAACGATAATTTCCAAAGACTTCTTGGATTTGCAATGGAGAAAAAAATAGTGGTCAGGGGCACACATCTAAAACGAAAAGAGATATTGTACGTATAAAGCCTATTCTGATCGAAAGTACATAAATACATGAATATAATATGTAATTCAAAACCTAAGAAGTACGAGAGCAGCTGAAATGGATTCGGACCGTTATCTCGTTAGATACACATGTGGTAAAATGCAGGAAGAAAAAGAGAAAACGAACAATAAAAGGAAGATAAACTACAATATTGAAAAACTTAAGGAAGAAGAATGAAATATGAAGAAGAAATAAATAAAATTATCCAACAATATCATTAAAATTTACAAACATAGCAAGCCTGGGAACAAATAATTAAATCTGTCTCAGGAGAAATTACGAGAAAATAGTTAAGCGCGAATTCAAGGGAAGTGCGAACAAAGGTTAGTTTAACGAAGAGTGTCAGGCGAAAGCTAAGGAAACGAAGATCAGAAAACAAATATTAAAAAATAATAGAGAGTGTAAAAAACAAGAATATAGAATAATGCGGTGGAAACTGAAAGCCATGGGTACAAAGAAAAAGAGATACCATAATGAGTTGAAATTAAAAGAGATAGAAGAGAAGTTCAAAAACAAAGAGGTGAGATCGTTCTATCAAGAAAAATGTGGACCAAGCAACAAAAATAAAATTTGTTTAATTTATTAATGTTTTGTATTTAGATAACGATTTCCGAAGTTAAAATCGACCGACAGGTCAAATAAACTTATTTTTAAAATAAAATTGTAGCTAAGTTCCAACAAAAATAAATTGAATTGGGATTCTACAAAAAATAACTTCGCCACAATTGATTACCTCTCAATAATGTAAGATTACCTTTTTACTTGTTCTTAAATTTTATTTATGTACCATACTGAATATATCAATGAAAATATTTTTTTTTTTTTTTTATTAACTCCATTGAGTACAACAATCTGCCCATTGGGCATTAAGCATTTGTTATGGTAAAAAATATAGACATGTAGAGAGTTACTCCAGTGAGTAACCTCTTTACAATTCTAAAACTAAAATTTTATCAGTCTGAATACACTTTTGATTACGTTCAGTTGGTTAAGTCGGACGGCAGTTGCCGTTTTAGTCTACGCACTTCAAAGACGTCCCGCACATTTAATTGTCTGGCAAACGCATTAGGATGCACTAACACTCGTTCAAAGTATTTAACACTAAAACGTTGTATGGCTTCTTTCACGGATTCTAGGGGGATGTCGTGTTGAATCACCTCGTTGGATACATAGTATGGCGCATTGACTATGGAACGCAGCACCTTGTTTTGAAATCTCTGTAAGATGTTTGTATTGGAGACGCTAGCAGTGCCCCATAGCTGAATCCCATAAGTCCATATGGGCTTGAGGATGGACTTGTAGAGTAAAATTTTGTTATCCAGAGATAGTTTGGAATTGCGTCCAATGAGCCAATACATATTTCTCAATTTAAGTCCAAGCTGTTTTCGTTTTGTAAAAATATGTTTTTTCCAAGTAAGGCGGCGGTCCAAGTGCATGCCAAGATATTTGGCGTCCTCGGATTGAGGAATTAGACAATTATCAATATATACAGGGGGGCATGTTTCTCTGCGTAGCGTGAATGTTACATGTAATGATTTAGTTCCATTAGATTTGATGCGCCATACTTTCATCCATTGCTGAATTCTATTTAGGTTTGATTGAAGATCCCTTGATGCTGTTGTTGGATCTGTGTGGGATGCCAGGATAGCAGTGTCGTCTGCATACGTTGCAACTGTAGTTGTACTAGATGTTGGAATGTCCGCTGTGTATAAAAGATACAGAATTGGGCCGAGAACGCTGCCTTGTGGGATGCCTGAGTGAATGGGATATATCTTGGTGTGCTCGGTACCGTGCTTCACAAGGAAGTGTCTATTTTCTATGTAGGATTTTAAGAGATGGAAGTGAGGATAGGGTAGGAGCTTCTTTAATTTTATTTGTAGCCCTATGTGCCATACCTTGTCAAAAGCCTGAGATATGTCAAGGAAAGCAGCAGAACAGTATCTTTTGGAGTTAAAATCCTTGTTTATTTGGTTGACTAGCCTATGCACTTGTTCTATGGTTCCGTGTTTGTCTCGGAAACCGAATTGGTGTTCTGGAATTATTTTATTTTCGTCTATTATCGTTTTCAACCTTTTTACGTACATTTTTTCAAAGACTTTGCTAATCATAGGCAAAAGGCTTATAGGCCGGTATGAAGATGCATTTTCCGGTCTTTTTCCTGGTTTAAGGATCATTAGGATTTGTGCCACTTTCCATGAGCTAGGGAAGTACTTTAGACGCAGAATTGCATTAAATATAAAGGTGATTAGTTTTATGCACTTATCCGAGACTTCTTTTAGAATCTTGCCAGAGATTAGGTCAAATCCAGGGGCTTTTTTGATGTTGATTTCATCTATTATTGTTTGTTTTACTTGGTTGACTGTAAATTTCGTGTGGGGCAGATCCATTTGAAACGGTGCTGTTAGGAATCTGGTTAGTTCTGTTTCTTCCTCTGTAGATACTGTAGAAGGGTATGGCGTAAATACTTTTTGAAGGTGCTTGCCAAAAAGATCAGCTTTTTCTTTGTCGTTCCTAGCCCAGGTGTTTGCCTCATCTTTGATTGGTGGGTTATGCTGTTGGGGCCGTTTGAGCTTTTTCGTGGCTTTCCAGAGTGAATAATCTGTAGCTTCAGTTGGTGTTAAATTTTCTAAATATTCTTGTATTCCATGGTTTTCTTCTTCATGGATTAATTCCTTTAATTCCTTTGTTGCTTTGTTAAGTTTTTTCTTATTTTCTGCCGTTCTTGACTGTTGCCAATTTTTACGTAATTGTCGTTTTTCTAAAATTTTTTGTTTAATTGTGGGAGACACATTATTTCTGTTTTGAGATGGTTCGTAGCTGGGAGTCGCGTACCATGCAGCAATTTGTATGCTTTCTGTTAGTTTATCTACAGCTGATTCAAGTTCGAGTTCATTTTTCAAGGACAGATTTAGTGAGATCAGGCTGTCTAGATTTTCTCTAAATTGGGACCAGTTAGTCTTGGTGTTATGCAAAGTTGGTTGATGTTCTTTGTTTAAGATTTTTTCGGAGACTGTTATTATAAAGGGTGAGTGGTCTGATGATAAATCAAAGCATGATTCAGCTTTACATTTTTTGGTATCGATGCCTTTTGTGATGCAGAAGTCAACGACATCAGGTATTTTGTTTAAATCAGACGGCCAATAAGTTGGTTCGCCAGTAGAAATTTGTTGCAGGTTATTTTCTACCATTGCTTTAGCTAATTCTCTGCCTCTTGGAGTTGTTAGTCTAGAACCCCACATCGGATGTTTTGAATTATAATCTCCACCTGCAATGAATTTGTTCCCTAGAGTGTTAAAATATTTTAGGAAATGTTCTTTTTTAACGACATGTTTAGGTGGGCAGTATAAGGCAGATATTGTTATTGGGCCGTGTGCTTCCTCAATTGTTAAGCTGGTTGCTTGCAGGTAGTCTTTGTTATATTTTTCCATTTCGGAGTGTTTAATAGAATCACGTATAATCATAGCGCTTCCACGGTGAGCTCTACCGTCTGGGTGATTTGTATAATACAACTTGTAGTTGGGAATCCGCATGTAGTGTTTTTCTGTAAAGTGTGTCTCAGAAATTAATAATATATCAATATTTTGATTAAGTATGAATGTTTTGAGTTCTTTAGCCCGTTGATAAAGGCCATTTGCGTTCCAGACTACTATTTTATATTTAAGTTGTGAAGCCATTAAGCAATCTTATTGATGACAGTAGTAAGCAAATTGAGCATTGTGCCCATTTGCTCCATGAGTTTTTGCATCATTTCTTCCAGCTTGGCTAAGTTGTTATTAGGTTGGTTAGGTCCTGGTATTGTTTGGTTGTTATAGCTACACTGTGGTTGATTGTTGTTGACTATTTGAGCATAGGTTAAATCAGGTTGTATTTGTAGAGTATTATTTGTTTGGATATGCGGTTGCATGATTCTTTTCTCTCTTAGTGTAGGATATAGCTTCTGCTGTAGTTGAATGTGAACTTGGCATCCTCTATAGTTAGCCGGGTGGTCACCGTTACAATTGACACATTTTACTTTGTCATCACGTGATTTCCGAGGACAATCTTTTGTTTCGTGATTGCCTGTACATTTTACGCATCTGTGTACTTTGCGGCAGTATGTTTTGGTGTGTCCGTAGTCTTGGCATCTTGTACACTGGGGGATTGTTCTTTTCGTACGAGGAGGTTCGCATTTGATGATATTGTTTCCTAATTTTTCTATTTTATAGACCTCTTTGTTGTTTTCCTTCGATACGATATCAATGAAAAACATTGGCAAGGGGGTTTTTGATACATAATGTTTTATATTGTGAATGTTCACTGCTTCGTGGCCTTGTGCTGCTAGATTTGCCTTTATGTCATCAGTATCTGTACCATGATGCAGTCCTTTTATGACAAACCTGAATGTTTTCTCGCTTTTTGGCCTAAAAGTATGGTATTGAGTATTCCTTTTATCAAGTTCAGTGATCAATTTTTTAAAATGTTCGGCCTCAACGACTTGAACTTTTACTGTTTCATAACTAATGGTTTTAATAGTGTATTTATCTCCTGTGGTTTGTTTCAGTAGATCATGAATGTGTTGGACAACACCTACATTATATATGGTTATCGGTGGGGGCTTGGGTACATGTTTTGTATTGTTTTCTTGATCTTTTGCTTCGTCTTGGCTTTCTTCGTTTTCTTCTGTAAGCATACTATACGAGTTTTTTGTTTCTAGTGGCTTTTGCAGCCAATAATCACTTAATTTTGTTTGTTTCCTGGATATTTCCACTTCGGGACTTCTTATTCTTTTTTTATTTGTTACTTTCTCCCATTTATCTTCAGATTCAGAGTTAGGAGCTGCTTGTTCATTCATGTGTTGGACTACCTGTGGATTTTGTGGATTTTGATATACTAAGTGTTGGGGGAGAGGTAAAGGATTTGGTTGTGAAAGATATTGTGGGAAAATTGGTTGCATTTGAGTAGATGAGCCTGGCATTTGCTGATATATGGCCTGTTGATTTTGATCATGGTAACCCGTTTGGGGCTGTGACATTGACGCAGGAAAAAAATATTGTTGATAAGACATATTATTGTTATTCACCTGATATCCGGATTGATGAGTTGGCACACCATTTCATTTGATATCCCTTTTTAACTCCACTCCACTGGTATGAAATTGTTGGATATTTTCTTCAGTTATTATCACTAATTGCCTTATGATAACTAGCTCGATTCCAAAACACTTATTTACTTTTAAAATGTAAAAATGTAATTAAAAATAAAAACTGAATTTATTTATTAGAACAAGTTTACGGAGACGTTCAAATTACTGATATTAAAACATGTAGGTAATTAAAATCACATTTAAATAATCACATTTTGTACACAAATCGAAATTAACGTTTACAATATAAAATGTTTTAAAATATTCTGGACTGAATGCGACCGCCTTACTCGGAGGTTTGTGGTCGACTATAATGAAAATATCAATACTTTTTTATTTTCACATACCCGCTTGACATGCTATATTTATATTGAAAGGAAATACATATAAATTTCTGCCTGGCGGTAATATAAATTCTATTATTGTTTTCTTTTAACGTATTTACTTAAGTTTTCAGTGAATGCCTTCCAACTGAATCCATTAACACCAGCCTCGTTTAATTAAATTATATTTCAATAGCGAGTTAATCTATTATTCTTTGAATTTAATTATCTAAAAGCCTTTAAATTGGAAATCAAATAAGAATTGTTATTTCAGGTGTGCTTCTCGGAGATTATCCCTCCCAGGAACAGCGGCTACTGAATAGCACCATTTCCAGAAAATTTAACAAAGGGGAGATATCGTTTTCGGCGAATGTGCAGCATGTTTCCGAAATTGATAGTTTTGGTGCCAGCGAAACTTGTAAGTACACTAAATCTAATTCGGAAACTTTCAAATGTGTTACGTAAACCTGTGATTCGTACTAATATTGGGTCAAAAGATATTTAAAGAGTAATTTTTAATATTAATAATTATCATTTATAACAGATAAATTATTTAGATGTTGAATTTAAGATTCAATCCAGGATTCATTAGAAGTTATTTAAGTAAATTTATTCTCAAAAGTAGTTCTCAAAACTACAAAATCTAATTTTGTAAATGAACAGAATTAACATAGATATTCTCTAAACAAGAAAAATGCGATATGAACGCCCAATAGTAATCATAGTGGAAAAACTGATATTACTGCCCACATAACAATTTCATGTTCTTAGTAGATTCATAGAACATACTTTTCAGATAAAGTATGTACTAAGAATATGCGTAATTACCATTGCGAATATTCTGAGCACATACTGAGTATATACTACATTACAGTACTTAAACGTTTTATGTATATACTTAGAATGTACTACCGCACTTCTTTTCAGTATACACTAAGAATATACTTTTTAAACCATTCCAAGGACGCGCTATAAACATTCTATTTATATACTTAGAACGTACTACCGCACATCTTTTTAGTTTATACTAAGAACGTACTTTTTAGAATATTCCAAGGAAGTGCTATAAACCTTCTATTTATATACTTAGAACGTACTACTGCACATCTTTGTATTAGAAGAATATATTTTTAAGGATATTCTAAGAAAGTGCTATCAAGTGCTATATTGCTCAGAAGTATGTTTTCAGCATCACCTAATGTCATCTTAGGTTCTACTGGTTCTACCAAATACCTATTATATTTACATATTTTAATGGCAAATGAGAATGTAGTTAGTACCTACATTCTGCAATATTACTTAAAAAGTAAGTACATATTTATAAATTTTAGTTATCTATATAAACTATTATATTATATATAATATTTAGCTAAACTAAACTATGTATGAGTAACTAAAATTTATATACTTATATGTACTTATTTATATGTATTTATTAAATAATAATGAGTTACCAAAATAGATTATTACTAGTAATTTATTATCATTCGTCTTCATCCTTAACACTGCCACACTGCATAGATACATATTTTCGATTTCATATTTTACCGTTGTTTCCTACCCTGATCCATTCAGGTAAGAAATGGTAAGAATAAGACAAGACGGGGTTAGGCGGATATGTATTGTGGAAGTGGAATAACAACATCGGTGCACCGGTGAGTGTTGCCAAACGGAGGTAAATTTCACTTTTTGCGGGAATTTTTAACATAAAAGGTGATAAAGGGAAAAGTTAACTCAAAAGGGAATTTTTGTTCCAGTCCAAATTATTAAATATTAAAAAAAATCAAAATATTTGAAAATAATTAAACATCTCAGATTTTGTAAACAGGCGGGAATTTTTTTTATAAAAGTGGGAATTTTTAAGGTAGACGGAAAAAGCTTACTCGATGGTTGGCAACACCAAAGCCTTTGGTTGTGGGTTTTGGCATACTTTGGTTCTGGAATGGCCCGTATCACAGCCTCCCGTATTGAATTGAATGTACCAAATTCAAATTCCAACGATGTAAAAATACTCGTGATAAACTCGAAATGGTAAAGTTATTTCAATTCCCACATAACAATGATGTTCGCATCATGTTCTAAGCATATACTACCAACATTCGTCGGAGTATATTCTTTTTAGTATATGTGTAGTACAAGCATAGCATCTACCTTAAAAAACATTCTAAATTTCATGTTCTTTGCATATACTTCAAAGTATATTCTCGTTCCGAATATACTAAGTATATTCGTGTACGTAGGATCTCGGAATATTCGTAAAAGTTTATTCTTAGAATATACCTTTATCGAATATTCTTAACACATACTTATAAGTACATTCTTAACACATACTTATAAGTAGATACTTTTAAAATATCTTAAAAATAATTTGTATGTATAGGAAGTATAATATTAGCCTTATAGATTATCAACTTCGTTATTTTTTAGAATACATAATTAATAAAATTTATGTATGTAGGTAGTATTGGACGAATTTCATTTCAAAATTTTTGTAGGGTAAAAAAGTTTAAACATTAATTGTATTAACGTTTACATAGATACTATTAAAAATTCGTTTTCATAATTGAAATGACTTTACCATTTCGAGTTTATCATGAATCATTAGTATTTTTACATCCTTGGAATTTGAACTTAGGTACATTCAATTCAATAGGCCATTTCGCAGAACCAAAACGTGCCAAAATGCACAACCAAAGCAACCAAAGGCTTTGGCGTTGCCAACCGTCGAGTAAGCTTTTTCCGTCAACTTACCTTAAAAATTCCCACTTTTATAAAAAAAACTTTCCTCCTGTTTACAAAATCTGAGAAGATATGTAGAATTATTTTCAAATATTTTGATTTTTTCTTAATATTTTACAATTTGGACTGGAACAATAATTCCCTTTTGAGTTAACTTTTTCCCTTTATCACCTTTTATGTTGAAAATTCCCGCAAAAAGGGAAATTTCTCTCCGTTTGGCAACACTGACCACCGATTTTGTTATTCCACAATACATTCATAACCCCCCATCTCCTTATCATATTCTGACCATTTCTATTCTTACCTGAATGTATCAGGGATAGGAAAAAACCGTAAAATATGAAAAAGAAAACAGGCATTATTTCATTATTTGTATCATCTATGGATCTATGCAGTGTTAAGGATGAAGGCGAATGATGTAGTACTAGGACTAAAGAACATACATAATCTGTTTATTTTGTTTGCGGTGCTTCAAAGTACATATAATCTATTTTGATAACTCAATATTACTTAAATAGGTAAGTACATATAAGTATTATATAAATTTTAGTTATTTATTATGCATAGTTTAGTTTAGCTAAATATTATATAATGATTTATATAAATAACTAAAATTTATAAATATGTACTTACTTTTTAAGTAATATTGTAGAATGTAGGTACTAACTACATTCTCATTTGCAATTAAAATATGTAAATAGATATTTGGTAGAACCAGTAGAACCTAAGATGAGATTAGGTGATGCTGAAAACATACTTCTAAGCAATATAGCACTTGATAGCACTTTCTTAGAATATTCTTAAAAATATAATATTCTTCCCATACAAAGATGTGCGGTAGTACGTTCTTAGTATATAAATAGAAGGTTTATAGCACTTCCTTGGAATATTCTAAAAAGTACCTTCTTGGTATAAACTAAAAAGATGTGCGGTAGTATGTTCTAAGTATACACATAGAAGGTTTATAGCACGTCCTTGGAATGTTCTAAAAAGAACATTCTTGGTATATACTGAAAAGAAGTGCGGTAGTACATTCTAAGTATATACATAGAACGTTTAAGTACTGTAATATAGTATATACTCAGTATCTGCTCTGCACATTCGCAATGGTAATTACGCACATTCTCAGTATATACTTTTTCTGAAAAGTATGTTCTATGAATCTACTAAGAACATGAAATTGTTATGTGGGTTATGAAAACGAATTTTTAATAATAAACGTTAATACAATTAATGTGTTAACTTTTTTACCATACAACAATTTTGAAATGAAATTTGTCCAATACTACCCACATACATAAATTTTATTAATTATATACGATTAAAAATATATACAAAGTTGATAATCTATAAGGCTATGGTTCTTTTCATGAGCATTTTCCAGTGGGTCACAGTTTTTCGATTTCTCTCGAACGCATTAAATTGTATGTGACAGAAAAAAACGCACGTCGCTGATTACATTTCGTCGGTGACATTTATAACATTTAATCTAGTTGTCAATAGATGGCGCTAATAATATAAAATTAAATAATATTATATTATTCTATATTAAAAAAATTTAATCTGTACAATTTATAAGACTATACAAATAAAAGAAAATACAATTTTATAAATGCAATAAAAACAGTTGATTTGTTTTTATGGCAAATTGCAAATAAAATGTGACAACTGTCAGATTTAACTAAAATGTCATGTTAGAGTAAATGTCATAAATGTGTATTTATCACGGACTAACCTTTTTTTCTATCATTTGTGACGCACTGGAAAATGCTCATGAAAAGAACCATAATATTATACTTCCTATACATACATATTAGGTTTGTTCTAGCATCAGTTTCAAACGGTTTGAAACCATCAGCGAATAGTCGACCAGCGCGAGTAGAGGGGATAGCACTGGTGACTGTATTATGTTCTCTCACTGACCAACTGTTTGCTGACGGTTTCTGACTAGTTTGACTGTTTGCTAGAACAAACCTAATATTTTTAAGATATTTTAAAAGTATCTACTTATAAGTATGTGTTAAGAATGTACTTATAAGTATGCGCTAAGAATATTCGATAAAGGTATATTCTAAGAATAAACTTTTACGAATATTCCGAGTTACTACGTACACGAATGTACTCAGTATATTCGGTACCAGAATATACTTTAAAGTATATACAAAGAACATGAAATTTAGAATGTTTTTTAAGGTACATGCTATGCTTGTACTAAAAAGAATATACTCCGATGAATGTTGGCAGTATATGCTTAGAACATGATACGAACATCATTGTTATGTGGGTGAGTATACCCACAGATATGGGGTTAAAGTTCTGCTAGGCGAAATCTGTGAAAAACTTTGTTATAGTCTCCGAAAGAATCATAGTCATTTAGTAGCTTAAAAAGGTTAACATAAATATTATAAAAGCCTACGGCCTCTACATCCAAAAAGCCAGATGAAGAACTAGAGCGATTTTATCAACAGCTAGACGAAGCCTTAAAGGTGACTACTAATCAAATAATTAACATCGTAGTAGCAGTTTTTAAGGCAAAAATAGAAGAAGCCATAAACCATGTAGTTTGAAAATAAATATGGTCTTGATCAGAGAAAAGACAGAGGGGATAGATTGATACACTACTACCGAGACAAATCTGGTCGAAAACTTTACCAAGAGACTTTACATATTGAGGTCGCCCTTATATGAACATCAGGCTGTTATGTATGGAGTTAAATAGATTACTTGACAATTAATAGAAGGTACAGAAATTATATTATAGTCAGTTCGCTAAACTCAGACACAACTACTAGTGATTTTAGTAATTAATTTTACCTATTTGGTAAAATTGGCAAAAAAATAATTAATAAATAGTTAATAAATACTAAATAGTTAGTAATTTTGCCAATTTTCAAATTTTTACAATTGTCAAAAAAAATTACCTACTAAAATCACTAGCCAGTTGTGTCTGAGTTTAGCGAACCGACTATACTAAGGGTTCTGCATTATCTGAAGCAGATATAAAATCCGACCACAATCCATTATTTGCAGATACTAAACTAAGGCCAAGAAGCGGAGAAATGATTAGAATATAACAAACCAGCCTTTTTCTGTTTCATAGACCTAGAGAAAGCGTTTGATAGAATACAATTAAAAGATGTGATACACCTACTATATTAAAAAAATTTACCACTGGATATCATAAAACTGATCGAAAACATATATGTAAGAAATAAATAGAAATGAAAGTCAATGGAATTATAACAGAGCCCATAGAAGCAAACACAGGAATCAGAGAAGGAGATTCACTAAACCCTCTACTGTTTAACATATGTTGGATATATTAATAAAACAAGTGAAGAAAAAAGGGGGTACAAAAATTACTGCACGAATTCAACATTAACGCAAAAGAAATGAATATGAAAATATCAACCCAAAAAAACAAAAAGCTTAGTAATAGCCAGCGAACCAATAAGACGCAAATTGGAGTTAAACAATCAAACATTATACAACAAGTAATGACTTTCAAATATACCCTAGTCCACGAACATACGCCTGTTTTGGATTACTTCGACAGCGAATATTTTACTGTGCAAAATAAGAAGAACGAAAATAAATTGCAAATTACATTGTTGTTTATTGGAATAATTATTAGCGCCATTTACTTTCGTACTTCTTATGTTGCACAGTAAAATATTCGTTGTCGAAGTAATCCAAAACAGGCGTATGTTCGTGGAATGGCCCATACCTGTGAACTAATCTATCAGCCGACAACAGTATCGAAGAAGAGGTAAAATACCAAATAATTAAAGCCAGTAGAACGGCCGGATGTCTAAATGACACAATTTGAAAAAACAAACACTCAAGAGTGGAAACAAAGGTCCGAATATATGTCAGTTATTAGGCCAGTTATGACTTACACGGCCGAAAAAAGACCATACAAGCAAAACACAGAAACATGTAGAGACCAATGAAATGAAGACCTTAAGAAGGATTGCTGGAAAGGGATTACAGGACAGTGAGAAAATCAGTCGCATATGTGGGGTAGACAATAGGTAAAAATACCTGGGTAAAGAACAGAAAAGAAGAGTGAAATCAACACATAACCAGGATAGTAAGAATAGCCAGGGACAAGTCACCGTTAGGCAGAAAAAGTACAGGACGCCCAAGGAAAAGGTGAAATGACAATTTAGGGACAGAATGAAAGGCACCGTTGAAGAAAAACAGGCAGTTCTGCCTATAAAAAAGAAAAAGAAGAAGAAGAAACAGGCCCGCTACAGCCAAAAAAGAAAAAACAGAAGGCGTCAATAAACATTAGAAAACTTAAAAGTAACGATACAATAAAAGCACATACAGAAGAAATAAGCAATATATTCTTTGATATGGCAAATATGGATGATGTTGAAAAGTCATGAACCACCATAATAGATTCATTTTATGATGTGAACAATACTTTTCTTCTCCAAAATAAAACAATTACCAAGAATAGTGGATAAAAGAAGAAATGTTTGAGATGATGGAACAACGCAATCAGTGTAAGATCAGGCACGAGCTGACCAGGGCCTATTTAACCACTAGGCCCGTGAGGCACCTGCCTCGGGCACGTATTTGAATGGGGCCGGAAAGATCACCAAACAAAACATGTTTATTACTATGACAAAACAAATTTTCAAAATTCTTTCATTTTACGAACAGGCAATGATAAATGATAACCATAAGAGTTATAATTAAGTGAATAGGCGCAAATTTTCGCCTTCAATGCTCTTTAAATGCATTCATTTTTTCGAATCCTAAAAATATTTTAAAAAAATTTAGACGCAGAATGAAAGATTACATTATTACCGAGGGCTGAATGTCCCTTAGAATAAATAAAAAGTTTCTATTGAATAAGACATGTATTTAAAATTAAAAATCACACTCAATTTTCTCTTTTTATCTCTTTTTATCCCTGTAACTTATCGTTTAAACTTTAATGTTTAAAATAAACATTATCGAAGATTTGAGAGACTTTCGACCCTCGGTAGTCGGTAGTAACGTTTATCATTCTGCGTTTAAATTTTTCGAAAATACTTATTAGTTTTCTCAGGATTCGAAAAAAAATAATGCATTTAAATAGCATTGAAGCCGAAAGTTTACGCCTGTTTAATTCTTTAAATATAAACTTTATTTATTGTTATATATTGTTTAAAAAATTTTATTCTCTTGTGCAACTATATTTCTATTAAATAATTAAAAAAAGTTATTATTAAATTATATTTAGGGGCCCGAAAATTGTGTAGTGCCTCGGGCCTGATTTGAAGTAAAACAGGCTCTGGAGCTGACCCAAGTAGGGTATCGAAATATACGTAGCAAAATTCATGAGGAGATTATAGCACCAAAGAAGATCTGTATTACTATGTATACTTGGCACCGAAGCTGAAAACATAAATATATAAACTCGGTGACACTTTTAATCTCCACAAAAAATTAAGAAATAAAAAAAATAAAAAATATGAAAAAAAATATTTTTAAGAAACGTTTTTCTTTAGTTACGAGTGACTAGAATTAAACATATTATAAAAAAATCAACTAAAAAGCAAAAAATAAAAAAATTGAGAAAATCTAACACATTCGTCAAAGAAAAGCGTGGCGCGTCTTCATCGAATAAACGGTTTTCGCACCACGCTTTTCTTTAACGAATGTGTTAGATTTTTTCGATTTTTTTTTATTTTTGGCTTTTTGGTTGATTTTTTTATAATATGTTTAATTTTAGTCACTCGGAACTAAAGAAAAGCGTTTCTTAAAAATATTTTTTTCATATTTTTTATTTTTTACTTTTTAGTCTTACACTTTTCAAACATTAAAATATATCATCACGTTTATTAAAATATGTATAAAGCATATGATGTACAAACATGAAAAGTAGTCGGAATAGGCAAAAAAATTGAAACTTTATTGTTTATTTATGAAGCATAATGTAAACAATTAACGAAAAAAGTGAAATAATTTATAGCATATAATTGGCTACAATCTGTAAAATTTCAAGTTTCTTCATTGTAAAAAACAAGAGAATTTAAGCATTCTCCGTTAAAATCGTTTTTTTTTAATTAAACAATTAATAAACAAAATTTTTTTATTGACTATTCGTGTATTTTTCCCGCGAATGCATATGTCTGCAAATTTTTAGTCATTTGCATTGAAGAAAAGGCAGTCAAATTAATGTCCAAAGATTTGACCCAAACGATTGAACTAAAGAAAAGCGTTTAATTAGTGAATACGACAAAACGAATTCTAATGTTAATTGTAGCACAAAACGTCTCTATCGATGGATTTTCTAAGACTACGATAAAAACACGAATTTTTTGAATTCGAGTTTTGGTTGCAGTTTTGTTTCGTATCGTGTTAAAATTTGACACGAATAAACGCCTATTTATATATAAACAAATATAATGAGCTTTGAAAATTTTAAACTATATTGTTTATTTATGAAGCATAACGTAAACAGTTAACGTAAAAAGTGAAATTATGTATAGTTCATATCATTAGCTACAATCCGTAAAAGTTTCAAGTTTCTACATGGTAAAAAACAAGAGAATTTAAGCATTATCCACTAAAATCATTTTTTTTATGTAAACAATTAATAAACATAAAAAAAAATTTATTGACTATTCGTGTATTGTTCCCGCGAATGCATATGTCTGCAAATTTTCATTTAGTTGCATTGAAGAAAAGTCAGTCAAATTAACGTCTAAAAATTTGATGCAAACTATTGAAGTAAAGAAAAGCATTTAATAAGTTACTAGTATACAAAATGACCAATATGAACTAATAATGGACCCTCGCGATGTACTTAGTACCTTCTTATAGTAATTTTGTTGTAAACACGGACTATGCGTGCTGTGGACCTTTCGTAGAACAGTTTTATAATTCTGATATACTTGAGAGGCATTCGGTATTTCTCTAAATATTGCCATAAGCCTTTGCGATCTACACGATCAAATGTTTCCTCGAAATCTATAAAGTTGACATATATCTTATTCTGCCACTCTCATGATTGCTCTATAATCGTTCTTATCGTACAAGGGTGATAAATGCAGGATCTTCCTGACCGGAATCCAGCTTGGGTTTTTTCTTATAACTTTATCAAATTCCTTCTTCATTCTTTCAAGTATTATTCGGGTCATTATTTTGCTTGTTGTGCATAGCAGGGTAATCGGTCTAAAATTTTCACATTCGGATATATCGCCAATAGTATGGATGTGGACAGTAGTTAGGCCAATTATGACTTACAGTGCAAAAACAAGACCTGACACCACAAGGACAAAAAGACTGATGGAAACGTGTGAAATGAAAATAGTATGAGATATCATAGGAAAATGATTATGGGATAGACAACGTAGCGTAGACCTAAGGCAAAGTTGTAATATAGGGAATATAAATGACTGGACACTGAAAAGAAAAAAAAGAACGGTATAGCCATATAAACAAAATGGGAGAAGGAAGACTAGTAAAGATAGTACGAGATAGATCACCAAACGGCTGAAGAAGTATAGGAAGGCCAAGGAAGAGGTGGAGTGAAAACCTGAATATCTGATGAGGAGGCATCCGAAGATGGAACAGGCGCGAGCCTATTAAGAAAGCAGGAAGAAGAAGAAGAAGGATGTGTCGCCCTTCTTAGGAATTTTTAAAATTATTAAGCCTTGCGTCCATCCCCTGAGTAGCCCCTCGGTTCTCCAAATTTTATTAAATATGTGTACAGTGTAGAGGTGGACGTTTCGTTGTCTGCTTTGATTAATTCTGCAGGGATATTGTCTATTCTAGCAGCTTTTCATCTATTCAGTTGGTTTAATTGGATCTTTTATCTCTTCATGAGTGAATGCTTCGGTGTTCATGTTCATTGGGTTCATGTTAGGTTCCTCTTCTATTTCGTTTTTTACATTCTCTTCTTCATAAATTTCTTTGAAATACTCCATCCATCGAGTAAGAATTTGTTATTCTGTTTTCAGTACGACCCTATCTTTATCTATTATTTGAGTGGTACCATTTTGGCTTGTTCTTGTCAAGGTTCTTGTGATGTCATACAATTTTTTATGTCGTTTTCTCTGGCCACATTTTCAGCTTCATTAATGAGTCCGTTGTGGTATGATGTTTTATCAATATTTGCACATCTTTTGATTTCTTTGTTTTTACAGTATTTCTATTCTAATCGTTGCTTCTCATTGTTATCTTTGATTCCTGGCAACTTGACTTTAATTTCTTTACGTTCTTGTATCTTGCCCCATGTTGTTTTTGTCGCCCAGGGTTTGTTACTGTTTTTCTAGTATCCAACTGTCTCCTCTGCCGTTTTCTTTAGCGTCTCTTTATACTTGTTCCATAGTTCTTTAACAGTGGCTTCCTCCATGTCATCGGCCGTTCTCCAATTATTCTGCATTCGCTATCTGACGACTGGACTATAAAGAAGAATGGTAAAAGTCACCCAACCAATTTTTTAGTTGTTGAAATCTCCTGATTATTATAGCCTAAATGAACAACTGAAAATTTCTAAATTAATTTTGAGACAATCTGTATAATACCTCACATGTTTATATTGAAATATTAATACCAGCATATCTTTTGCAGTGTGCAACGTACTTAAAGCCGATCTTGGTGTAGCAGCAATTTTTGGTCCTCGATATACACCAGCGACTGCAATTCTTGAATCCATTTGCCTGGAATTTGAAATTCCGTATATTTCAACATCATGGCGACCGACGTCGATAAAGAATTCGGGATTCTTTTTAAACTTCTTTCCAGAGACAGACTATTATTCTAAAGCTTTGGCAGAGATCATTCAGAGTTTTGGTTGGAAAAATTTCGTTGTTGTATACGAAAACGACGACACCTTATTAAAATTTAAGGATGTTTTGAAATTCCAGAAGTATAACGAGAACGACAAAAGGAATAGAATATATTTCGAGAAGCTAGGAACAGGTCCTAATTTTACGTAAGTTTCAAATAACATTATTTACACCCTTAATAAAAACTTTGTAATTTTTACATTCATTGTGATAATAAAAAAATATGAAAAAAATATTTTTAAGAAACGTTTTTCTTTGTTACGAGTGACTAAAATTAAACATATCATAAAAAAATCAACCAAAAAGCAAAAAATAAAAAAAATTAAAAAAATCTAACACATTCGTCAAAGACGTGGCGCGTCTTCATCGAATAAACGGTTTTCCCACCACGCTTTTCTTTAACGAATGTGTTAGATTTTTTCAATTTTTTTTATTTTTTGCTTTTTAGTAATTTTTTTTTATAATATGTTTAATTTTATTCACTCGTAACTAAAGAAAATCGTTTTTTTTTAATTTTTTTTTTCATATTTTTTATTTTTTTTTTTTTTTAGTCTTACCCTTTTCAAACATTAAAATATATCGTCATGTTTATTAAAATATGTATAAAACATAATATGATGTACAAACATGAGAAGTAGTCGGAATCGGCAAACAATTTTAAACTTTATTGTTTGTTTATGAAGAATAACGTAAAGAATTAACGTAAAAAGTGAAATTATGTATAGTTCATATAATTAGCTACAATCTGTAAAAGTTTCAAGTTTCTTCATTGTAAAAAACAAGAGAATTTAAGCGTTTTCCGTTAAAATCGTTTTTAATTTAAACAATTAATAGACAAAAAATTTTTATTGACTATTCGTGTATTGTGTTCGAGACTGCATAGGTCTGCAAATTTTTAGTCATTTGCATTGAAGAAAATGCAGTCAAATTAACGTCCAAAAATTTGACCCAAACGATTAAACTAAGAAAAAAGCGATTAATTAATTAATACGACAAAACGAATTAAAATGTTAATTGTAGCACAAAATGTCTCTACCGGTGGTTTTTCTAAGACTACAATAAAAACACGAAATTTTTTTAATTCGAGTTTTGGTTGAAGTTTTGTTTCGTATCGTATTGAAATTTGACACGAATAAACGCCGATTTATATATAAACAAATATATGAGCGTTCAAAATTTGAAACTTTATTGTTTATTTATTAAGCATAACGTAAAAAATTAACGTAAAAAGTATAATTATGTATAGTTCATATCGTTAGCTACAATCCGTAAAAGTTTCAAGTTTCTACATTGTTAAGAACAAGAGAATTTAATCATTTTCCATTAAAATCGTTTTTTTTTTATTTAAAAAATTAATAAACATAAACAATTTTTTTATTGACTATTCGTGTATTATTCCCGCGAATGCATATGTCTGCAAATTTTCATTCATTTGCATTGAAGATAAGTCAGTCAAATTAACGTCTAAAGATTTGATGCAAACTATTGAAGTAAAGAAAATCGTTTAAAAAATAGGATATATCTCGACAGCTAATGTATACAGCAGCGGTGCTCAAATGGTCGATCGCGATCGACCTGTCGATCCCCAAAGTTTTTGAAGTCGATCGCGATTCATGAAAAAGAATACAAAAAATTGAAAAGATGGGAATTGCGCTAACTTACCACACTCGCAACTTCACAACTTTTTATAAAATAGAGATGTGCAATCAAAATTTTTATTTCCTAAATTGATTTTTTATTAGCAGTCGATCGCTGGATGCTTGCAATTTATGTGGTAGATTCCATGCAGTTTAAGTCTGAGCACCACTGGTATACAGGATGTTGTCGCTGGTAAACAAAAATACTTAAATAGTGAATAGAGGTCACTGAGGCAGTTCTACAGTACTACATTTATTTTCCCACCGATTTTTTATAACCGACACGAGGGTGTTTAATCGATTGTGTCCATTTCTTTCTGGATCCACAACTTTAGAACCACCTTGTATATTTTTTGGATATTTGGTACACATATGTCTCATTTAGAACCCAAACGAACCAACTACTAATCACTACAAAAATCCAGGTCTGGATTAACAAAAAATACTAAAGTCATTTTGACCTTGAAACAACAGCAGGTATATTGAAATATTCAAAATCCGTTTGCATATTTGAAAAGAGCACAAAAAACTGAGTTTATAAAGTTCGCTTCAATTTTTTGCTTAGACAATTCAATGACTTTATTTTTGATATTGAATATATTAATAATGTGATAAAGAATTATTATAGCTACTAAATAAATACTTATTTTAAAAATAATCAATAATCATTTACTACATTGGAACGACACACTTGCTAACCACAAGAAAGTCCAGGTCAGGGTTAACAAAAAAATGTATAAAGCAATTGTGACCTTAATACAACACCCTGTATATTGAAATTTTGAAAATTTGCATGCATATTTAAAAAGAGATAACAAAAATTAAGTTCTATGGTTGTTTTAATTTTTTTACGCAGACAATTTAATGACATTAATTTTAAAATTTTATCGAAATTGTTGTTAAAGTTCTCAGAATTTCGATATAATTTCAAAATTAAAGTGGTTATATTGTCTTCGCAAGAAATGGAGGGAAACCATTTCAGTTTTTTGTGCTCTTTTCAAATGTTGAAGCGGATATTGGAAATTTCAATATAAGTAGGTACATATAGGTTGTTGTGTCAAGGTCACAATTACTTTATATTTTTTTTAACCTTTACCTGGATTTTTCTTGTGATTACAAGTGGGTCATAATTCCAATGAAGTAAATAAGAGAATTGATCATGTTTAATATCAGTATTATTTATTCACTAACTTTAAAAATGTATTATTAACAGATAATAATACCTACTTTTAATCTCAGATTTTCAGCAATCTTTTATCTTATTCTGACAAATCTATATTTAATATCTTAATCAAGTTTATAAGTGATTCTAAGATAAAAATTTAAACATATTTATAACAAAATTCTGTGGCAAAAAGACTCTTTGTCTAATGCCATCTCTTTCTCTCCACACACACATACACACAATCTCAGATTTCTTAAAAATTTCAAAATAATTTCAAAATTATAGTCATTAAATTAAACTACAACTAAACGTATTGTGATCTGTTTAAATACGCAAAGGGATTTTATTCAATATGCAGGGTGTAGTTCCAAGGTTAAAATAAATTTATATTTTTTGTTAACCGGGACCTAGATTTATTCTTGTGATTAGTGGTTGCGAGGTTTGGGTTCTAAATGGGACATAGGTACTTATGTGTGTCAAATAAAAAAAAATAAAAGGTGGTTCCAAAGTTTTTTTTTTGCACAGGCTTTTGCCATTCAGCCAGTCACAACTTTTTTAAGTTCTTCCTAAAGCAAAGAAAAGAAAGTAATTATCACAATACCTATTTGATTATCAGTAAGGAATAACATGGTTACTCGCTTCTCGTCTAGGGACCCATCAAGACATTAGGTTCCAAAGTTATGAACCTAGAAATAAATGGGCAAAATCGATAATAGACCCTTTAACTCGGTTATAAAAATCGGTGATGCAATAAATGTAGTACCTATATCAGAAACCGCCTCGGTGACCTTTATTCACCATTCAAGTATTTTTGTTTTCCAATGAAACTACCTGTATAATATTGTAACTTCAGTTACAATTTTTTTTTAATTCTCTTAACCCATTCGCGAACACGACTGTATATGCAGACAGTAATTTCATATTTGAAATTGCAGTTGCATTTGTATATGCAACAAAATAACAACATTGAAATTTTAAATTTCATTGCTTTTTATTAAGAAAATTATCACATATAAAAAATTGATTGATGTAATTAAATGTTACTGGCATTTATTGTAAGCATATCGTTGTGTAGTGTATAACATTACAACTCTAGAGAAATACCAAGAGAATTGTTGAATTCTTCTGACTTTAATAAAAAGCCCGGAACCAAAAAATACGAAAAATACCCGATAAGCCTTATATTTATATAATCTTTTAAAATTATTGATCCTAAAGATAATCCATAAGAGAATTAACAATCTGAGTGGAAGTCAGACTTTGCCATCCAGTTCTGGTTGATAAATGCTATTGGTATGAGAAAGTCCTTGTGTTTGCTACAAGTCTTATTCCAGAAATTCAAATACGCCTATTGAAACGTATACCCATGTCTGGTTGAGTACAATGCGCCAAGTTGAAGGTGAACACACCGAATATTATGTGAAAATCATACGCGGACTGAGCAAGACTGTATCTTGTATCAAGTAATCATCAGTATATACTGTGAACGAATATTTTTCAAAGCTACAACAGAAGGTCAACTGTACGTCAATCAAACACCAATAGAAAGATTGACCTGACTAAAATTACAAATAGGTTTCTTCTTCTTAAGGTGCCTATCCGTTCTGGATGTTGGCTATCCTAACTTTGCTTGCTGCTATTCTGAATAGTCCGCTTGTCGATGTATTAAACCACTTTCTCAGGTTTTGAAGCCGAGATATTCTTTTTCTCCCTGGTCCTCTCTTTCCAAATACCTTGCCTTGAAGAATGAGTTGCAACAAGCCACTGTTCATTCCTTATAACATGGCCAAGATATTCTAGTTTGCGCTCTTCGATTGTGTTAATAATCTCGCCTTCCTTGTCTATTCTACGTAGAACCTCAACATTAGTCACACGATCCACCCACGAAATTCTCAAAATGCGCCCATAACACCACATCTCGAATGCCTCGAATTTTCTCAAAGAAGCCTCGGAAAGTATCCAGGCCTCTACTCCGTATAATAACGTAGAAAATACATAGCATCTGATGATAGAGATTTTGGTAGCAAGAGGTAAATCGTGGCTTCTGAAAAGAGACTTCATCATTATGAACTCTAATCTCGCCTTTCCTATGCGTTGTTTTATTTCACTTGAGTGGTCCCACTGGCTGTTTATGTTGGTACCAAGGTATGTGTAGCTGTCGACGCTGTCAATTAGTTGTTGGTTAACCAAAACCTGTGTACAGTAAGGTCTCCTTTTAGGCGGATTATTTTTATGCGATTTTGAAGTTATACGGTTGGTATTTCATCCAAAAATGTCTATTATTATCAATTAATATAATTAATTTTAACTATTCCCATCCAGTAGTCAGAGAGTTTGCAATTCGGGTATTCCTCTTGTTACATGATGTACCATGCAGCTATTATCTCAATCTGAATTTCGCATTGAAAGGTATTAGGCCTTGATCTCGCGTATAAAAAAAGTGAATTAATAGCAAGCTGAAAAAATGTTAATAGCTTAAAGGTGTCTAATCGGACAAACTTTGATATATGGGAACACTGGAACAGGGGAAGTTTTAATTGTGGAAGAGGTTAAAAATTTGGAACGGTCATACCACGAGAACGTCACATGTATTTTGTCCGACAGAACTTCCAACTGATTTGTTATCCTTTCATTAAACTCTAATGCAAAAATCAGACTGCTATTTATCACCAAATGGGCATTTTAATGAGTGGAAAACGTAGAACATGTCAAATGACAGGAATTATGACATGTGATAAATAGCAGTCTAATTTTTGCATGAGAGTTTAATGAAAGGGCAACAAATCAATTGGAAGTTCTGTCGGACAAAATACATGTGACGTTTTCGTGGTCTGACCGTTCCAAATTTTTAACCTGTTCCACAAATAAAACTTCCCCTGTTTCAGTGTTCCCATATATCAAAGTTTGTCCGACTAGACACCTTAAGCTATTGACAAATTTTCAGCTTGCTATTAATCAACTTTTTTTCATACGCGGGATCCAGACCTATATAACCTGTAATTGTTTTGAAATTAAATTTAAATGTTGCTGACTTCAAGTTGCAGTATAATAAACAGTACATTTTGATTTCTGCATTGAAACATTTAATTAAATGTAGTAAAGTTTTATGTTCCATTAGAAGAGGTTTTGGCAATTTCAATATCGTTAGTCTGCGTTTTTAATTTCTTCTTTAAGATTTTATTTGGCCCAATGAAGAAAAAAATACATCAAAGACATAATTTTTGGTGGACAAACGTCCACCATTATATGTGATTTTAGAAAATCACGGAACGTATCCCTACTTTTTCAATGCAAGTAAAGTCTTTTTTATGCGATTTTTTTATATGCGGTTTTCTGAAGAGCGTATCCACCGCATAAAACGAGACCTTACTGTATTTAATATTTCGCGCTTAATGACTACCATGTACTTTGTGTTTTTCGTATTGAGATCAAGTCCGTATTCTCTACTTATATCTGATATGCGCGACATTATTCTTTGCAAACCATCTAGACTGTCTGCAAAAACTACAGCGTCGTCGGCATATCTAATGTTGTTCAGACGCACTCCGTTGACTAATACCTTTTCCTGTAGTTCTCCCAGCGCCTGCTCGAAGATACATTCAGAGTATATATTAAACAGCACAGGGGACAAGATGCATCCTTGCCTCACTCCTCTATCTATTGAGACTGCCTCTGTCAATTGGTCATCCACTTTAATATTGGCAGTTTGGTTGTAATACAAATTATACATGATTCTCAAGTCTCTATCATCTACTTTCGCTTCTTTCAAGATGTTTATGAGGTTATCATGTTGTAGAGCCTCTCGGGTGACAAATAGATTTAGTACAAATAAATATTAACAGGAACGTTAATCGTAATAAATAACTTTCAAAAATACTAACTTATTGTATTTACCTTTTAAGTGGGCATTTTTGCCTTGTGGCAGTTTATATCAATTTATTTGTTTCAGGAATGTTTTCGAAAAAATACAAAAAACAGCATCCACGAACATTATCCTTGACTGCAAGACTGAACTAATTATACCAGTGTTAAACCAAGCACAAGAAGCAAATATGCTTAATGTGTATAACAGCTATTTTTTGACAAATTTGGTAAGTTTACGTTAACAAATACTGTTCAGGTTTTCCATTATTTGCTTAGTTCTTTTGAAAAAAAGCATAATTTTGGTATGGCACAGAGTATTTTAATATTATGAACCGTGTTTTTGCCTTATCCCATGGATCATAAACTACAAATAATGAGTAAAAGGGCGCTATTTCACGTTGCTCTTGTTCCTGTCTTTAGTTTTTATCCTTTTCTATTATTTTCTATTTCTCTTCGCCAACTATAAACCGGTGAAGAGCGCCTCTCCACGTTCCGTGAGACCCCGGCGTAACATACGTATAACATTGTACACTACCTTTGCCAGCAGGTACTGGCTTTGACATTGACACTGCACCTTGCAGCTTTCTCTTGCTAATCGATCGATCTGAAACATTTAAACTAGGGATGGCGGTTGTTGACAAGAACACCGGTTTTCGGTTATACCGGCTTTTTTACCTACAGTTTAACCTGGCGGTTACAACCGGTCAGAAAAATCGGTTTTAGGTTTTTTTAGTTATAGCCAATACCAAATAAGTTAAATTTACATTGCGGTTTAGTTTGCGATACTACATTCGAATTGATATCAGTCCATATCAGTATAGAAATCAGTCATCAGTGTTGTAAAATCGGTTTCAGTCAGCTTAAAGTTTCTCATTTATGCACGGGGTAGAAAAATTTTCCCAGTTTTACTTTGAAAAGAAAATCCGGTTATAACCGGGACAAAAAAAAACAACCGGAAAAACCGATTATTGAAAAGGAAAAAACCGGTTTTAGGTTAAAACCGGTAGGTTTTTCCCATCCCTAATCTAAACTGATCGTTGTAGGAGTGTCTTCCTTGGCTATCTTGTATTTACTAGATATTAACATTTAAAAAACATAATGTATTCGAACCAAGCGAACGTACTTATATAATAATAACTAAAAAAACAAAAAATATACAAGTAAGCATGCATTTTGGAAATGTACCGATAGAAAGACTTGATAAATACAAATACCCAGGAACCTGGATTGCAGAAAATAATGATCACAAAAAAATAAGGGCCAAGATAGAAGCAGCAAGAATTTCGATTGTAAAAATGAAAACAAGTGTCAGCAATAAAGATCTTTGAAATTTATTAGAAATGATTAGAAATGCAAGTAAGAGCTTTGAGATGCTACGTGCTCTCGATACTGCAATATGGACTTGAAAGCTGGACATTGAAGCAAGAACACATAATATAAGCTATAGTCATTTGAAATGGGGTGTTGCAGAAGGATGCTTAGAATTGCAAAGACACAAAAGAAAAAGAAATCGAAAATAATGCAAGAAATGTTCAAAGAAAAGTAAATAATAAACACAACAAAAATGAGAAAGTTGCAATATCTGGGACAGGTAATGTGGGAACAGCGATATGAAATGCTAAGACTCATAATACAGGGAAAGACAAGAGAAGGAAGGAGTATAGAAAAAAGGAGAGTGTTATGGTTGAAGATTTTAAGGGACTAATTTAATTGCAGTTCCATAGAACTTCAAAGCGGTAGATAGACTTTAGATAGTGATGATGATATCCAACATCGGATTAGGAGTTGGCACTTAAAGAGGAAGAACAAACCAACCTTACATATTTAGAATACATTTGGCGATCTGGCGACGTTGATCAGCATTCTAGGAGATATCGTCGTTAAGGTTGGTTTCTTTCAGGAGCATTACCTGTTTGTAGAAGAGTGTTATGTATGCCTATATCATATGTTGTTTTATTTCTTTTTCTCTTTCGCAGAAGCGACTTTTCTAGCTGCCTGATTGGTCCCGATATCATAATGAGGTATTATCTCAGAGGGAAGTGCTTGTAAGAACGTTCGTTACCAATGTAGATCTATGTGTATGATCTTTTCATCAACTTTTATAGAGTACAGTATGACAAGGTTATGGAAATCCTGTAAAGACAAAATGGTTTTGGATGGAAGATGTCCTCCTCAAATAAGTAATTCCTATATTAATTTTTATAGAAACCAGACATTTTAAAGTGATGTCCAATTTGATCTAAAATTTCATATTAAAAATATAAAATAAATGGCATTTGCTAAGGATAATGATTTTAATCATGTCTCTCTCGGATAATAATAACTTTAATTATCCGCCTCCAAATATCTCCGTTCCTGGCTGCTTTCCTTCAGTTGTTCACCCTAAATATCTCTTTAGCATCGGTTCTCACTTCGTCTATCCACATATTCCTTGATCTTCCTAGTGACCAACGTTCCAGCATACATAGTTCCGCTAAGCGTTCTACTGGGTGTTCTGTAGTTATCCACTCTTATAAGGTGACCCGTCCAGCGTATTCTTTGTATTTTTGCATAATTTGCTATAGATGGTTCTTCTTAATATTGGTATAACTCGTCGTTGAACCTTATTCTCCATATACCATTGTCGCAATTGGGTTCCATTATCCTCCTTAATATCTTTCTTTCAAAAGTATTGATAAGATTTATTGTCTTTTCAGTCATGATCCATGTTTCTACGCCGTAGGTTGCTATTGGTCGTATGATGGTTTTATATATGATATATGGTGTATATATTATATATATATATAGTTTTTTATATAATATATAAAATATAAAATATATATATTTTATATATATATTTTATATTTTATATATTTAATATATAAAATATATTTTATATTTTCATATGGTGCAAATGAAAGGAATAAATTCGATATTTCGTAAACTGGCGACTTTTGCGGAAAAATCCCGAAATAAGTCGATTTTTATTTTTAAATTGTGATATTTTGGCATATATATCACATAAGTGACGTCATCCATCTGGGCGTGATGACGTAATCAATGATTTTTTAATAAGGGCCGTGTGCTAGCTCATTTGAAAGTTTATTTAATTCTCTATTCAGTAATATAAACATTAACATCGTTATTTATACAGAGGGTCCAAAAACACTTTTTTATATTAAATTAATTGACAAAAAAAGAAGAATGTATGTAATTTATCTAATTCAAAATACATTTCCTACTGTCAAAAAATAGGGAAAAAATGTTTATTCGAAAAATTAACGTTGCTTTTCGCTTAAATTAAGTGTTAAAACTTCCAAAAAACATGTGCCTAGCGGGACTTGCTTGAACATTGAATTTAAGCGAAAAGCAATGTTTATTTTTAAATAAACATTTTTTTTTCTGTTTTATGATAACAGTAAAAAGTATTTTGTATTAAATAAATTACATACATTCTTCTTTTTTTGTCAATATTTTAAGTTAAAACATTGTTTTTCAACACCCTGTATAAATAATTATATTAATATTTACACTACTGAATATAGAATTGAATAACCTTTTAAATGAGCTAGCACACGACCCCTATTCTCATTTAAAAAAATATCGATTACGTCATCACGCCCAGATAGATGACGCCACATGTGTGATATAGGTGCTAAAATATCATAATCTAAAATTAAAAATCGACTTATTTCGGGATTTTTCCTTAATGTCGCTGGTTCACGAAACAACGAATTTATTTCTTTCATTTGCACCATGCTTGTATATTTTAAACTTTACTTCCCTATGGATATTTTTGTATTCAAACACCTGCGACAGAGAGAAATAGGTATGTTTTTTAAGCATTATTCGCTTCCGTATTTCCTCCTCCTCGCTGCTATCCTCAGTAACATTACACACAGTTATTATCTGTACAACACCAACGACCAACCAATGCACCCTCAGACTGAGAGTTTTGTTTACGCTGACGACCTTGGTATCGCCGTAAATGGAAAAACCCTCACACAAGTAGAGTCGACAATGGAAGAGGCTTTAAACATGATGTAAACTTACTACAAGCAAAACTCATTAAAGTCAAACCCTACTAAAACCCAAGTATATGCATTTCATCTCAACAACCATCTGGAGCATGTAAAACTAAATGTTTCTCGGAAGGAGAAACAGCTTGGAACATACTGATAGGCCCAAATATCTTGGTGTGATACTAACCGGTCACTAACGTGTAAATTCCACTGTCAGAGTACGAGACAAAAGGTTTCTATGAGAAACAACCTTCTCCGGAAACTTGTAGGGAGCAAGTGGGGTGCAAACTCCCAGGTCTTAAAGTCAACAGCTGAGGCCTTATGTTTCTCAACAGGGGAATACGCTTGTCCCGTCTGGGGTAGATCTAGACGCGCCCAACAAGCACTGCATTAAATGAAACATGTAGAATAATTACCGGTTGTATGAAGCCTACCCCTCTTCCCCTACTGTACCGGGTAGCTGGATTCGCATCACCAGACGACCGTAGATGTGCCTCACAATATGTGGAAAAGTTCAGGCAAACTTTTGATGAAAGGTAATTATACGGGTTTGACGAACCGCCAGGAATCAGCCGACTTAAATCAAGGAAAAGGTTTATGAGAAATGTCAGCATCGAACCACCCGAACTGTTCCCCCTACATCCAGAACGACCTAATGGAATGAACCTGGACTGGAGAACCTGGCGGACACTCAACCGCATGCGCACGGGTGTTGCCTCTGTAAAACAGAACCTCATATTAAATGGGGCATCGAGACAGATAACGACGCACTTTGTGAATGTGGGGAAATACAGAACGTGGAGCACCTGAGAGTATGCAGACTTTGCCCATCACAGTGCACCCTCGATGATTTATGGCTCGCAAATACAACGGGTGTAGACGCAGCCCGATATTTGGCAGAAAAACTGTAGTCGGATCCAGACACGAAAAAGTAAGTATGTATTATCTGTACACACAGTTATGTGAGCTGTTTTGCTCTATGTTAGCGTCGTCTATTGTGAAATTCTGCCCGAAACTCGAAAAGTTTCGTTGGTTTCTGGCCTTAATTATTAGGCCTCTAATTTTATCTACGTTGACGGCTAGCCTTATTTGCTTCGAATTTTCTTCAAGCTCCACATAAAGTTCTGTGATGTTTCTTGCAGTTCTTCCCATCAAAACTTTAATCGTCATTATAATAAATTCACTATGAATAATGATGTTATCAAGAGATAGATCAGTAAGTTTAGATACGAAATAAATCAAAAATGTCTTAGGTATTTCACAAAAGAAACATTTAAAATATTTTTTTTGATGTACTAGATATGTTTATACATACTATGAACATTTTTACTATTACCATTTTTTTATTTACTTATTTCTAGGATGCTGACACCCTAGACTATAGTGATTTAAATACAACAGCAAATATAACTACCATTAGGCTATTCAACGACAACGATGAATTTTTAAAAGACTCTGTACGGAAAAAAGGCTTAGCAGAATTAATTCACTACAGAAAGTTAAAGGTAAGAAAACACATATAAACACAAATACAATTTGTTTAATATATAAATAATAAATATAAATAATAAAATGATCCCGGAAATCTTGTCCAGGACAAACAGCACGACGTGTCGTACTAGGCTTTTATAAGATTAGATATTGAGCGATTTTTTATAATAAATAGTATTGTTTGGCGGTTATTAATAACTGATACTACTTCATTGATGTTCTTGTAGACCGACACTGCTCTATTCTACGACGCCATGTGGTATCTACATGACACAATAAAGTTACTAGGAAGGGTTTCCCTATTCACAAGTCCAATAGATTGTAACAGTACCACCAACCAGAAATTTAGGAAAGGCATGGAACTATCGATTGCAATGAAAAACGTAAGTATTTTTAACATAAGATTTAATTTAGATTAAATCATATGTTTCTATGGGATTAAGCCATAGGTCACTACTGATCGTAGGGAAAATTGCATTTTATAACTCTAAAAAAAACGCTTACACAGGTTTAACATAAAGTTATTACCCATGGTCATTTATAAACAAGAAATTTCACAATATTGAAGATAGGAAATAACAAAGCAAGTAATCAAGAAATCGGCACAAAAAGAGATTTAATTTTTTTTTTAAAAAGACCATAATATGGTCTATTATGTAAACACATTCTTATGTAAAAAGATTTTCGGAAAAATTAAAAGGTTTTGAAAATGAGTACAATATCACAACAACATACAAATCAACGAATACACTGATATTTTCTGTCCGAAACCAAACCTACAGACACACAAGAGAAATCAAAGAACTGCATCTATAAAATACCCTGAGAATGCAACAATTTCTATGTATGAAAAGCGCAAGACCACTAAGTGTCAATATAAATGAGCTTGAAACACATCAAAGCAGAGACTCTGACAAATGACAGATATGCACACATACCATTTTAACACAAAAACACCTAAGCGGTGTTTTGGATATTTACAACTATTCACAAAATTAACTAGTCTAACAAAGAAGTTTTTTCTATTAAGAATATTCATACTAATGTTTGGTTAGTGTTCTTCATTGGCATCACTCATATTATGTTTTAACCGGCTTAACTTACTTAACACCTATACCTAATTTACATGCACTTACACTTAACACGCATATTACTTGGCTTGATGTTATTAAAAGCAATAAGAGAAACTCTTAGAGATAAAATAAGGAATGACGATTCATTAAGAGAAACTGTAGTCTAGAATATTGTGAGATAGACATGAGTACGATGCCGCAAATGGAGAGATCATGTGGACAGAATGGACCCAGGAAGAATCGTAAAATGAGCAAAAATACACAAACCCACTAAAAAAATACCATTAGGAATACCTCTGAAGAGGTCGAATAACAGCTGAATATTGACATCACAGGGTCTGGGATGATATAATAAGCGGGTCCATGTCCTACAAAACCAGAAGAAGAAGTTACTCTGATTTTACACCTAAAATATTTAGACTGACTTGAAAAGTTATATACCAACTCAAAAGATTAATTTCAAAAGATTAAGTATGTTCATTTTTCCATGCTGATCTATTATTTTAACGAAATCTGCATCCATATATTAACAAAAAATGTTTAGGTACATGTTTCTTTCGAAATACTTGAATCACATCTGCAACCATTCTCATTTCCAGGTGTATGTGTAAGTCGCAATTTCTTACTTCAAACATTTTATTTATTTTGTATGTTTTGTAAAGTATGCACTATTTACTAAAATTTAAATATTTTAGCGGTTACCAACTATCGGTCTCACAGGCCCTCTTCAATTTGATGATACGGGCAGTCGAATTGACTTTAATATATTCGTGATGGACGTAACACACCAAAAAACTATAGCGACGTGGTTTGAAGCCAACCAAAGTCTTAACGTGTTCTCCATGGCTGACGAAACAGTTACTGCTGTGACAAATCTCCAACATACGAAGGTTAAAGTTGTTTCGAGGTAAGCATATTAATATACCAGGAGATAATAATATTAGGTACGTTCAGCCACAATTTTCTGAGTCCTGCCCTTTGCAATACTAGGTGGTTATAGGAGATACTTACAATTTGTGGAAAAATCTACGGTTTTTCTGTAACATTTTCTTGTGTAAATTAGATTTTTTATGAAAAATTAGGGTTTTTCAATTAATTTCAGAGACCCGTTACATCCATAGAATGACAGGATTCTATCTATTTCATGAAGAAAATTTGAAGAAAATCATAAAAATTTCATTACATTCATTACGTCTTTGTATTAAAATGTAGTATCTTAGCCCTTTTGCAACCCTCCTGCCTAAAAATTTTCTTCATAAAATCGATAGTATCCTGTCATTATATGGATATGGTGCCTCAGAAATTCATTGCAACACCCCATTATTTTTTCATGGAAAATCTAATTCTCACAGGAAACCCGTAAATTTTTTTACAAATTGTATGTAAGTATTGTATTGTAAGTATTGTTAGGACTGTATATAATAGGACAGGACGCAAAGGAAATGGACGGCTTCCATGACCAAAGTCGGAATTTACTAATCATTTTCCAGGTTGAACCCATCCGAATTTGTTATTATTATGTTTTTAGTCATTCTGTCTATATGGTCTATCCACTACGTTCTTCTTTTTTATTTTGATATTTTATGTTTTACGTTATTGTCTTATTCCTGTATCAAATGCCCTGAAGGGCACTGACGATTATGACAAAAAAAGAAGTCTTATTTCTGCGTTCCTAGATTTATCCCTAAGTGTTTTTAATCCATTATCTTGTGGATTCTCATTTCTGCGATTGTCAGCATTATCTTGTTATGTTGGGTCGAGTTTTTGTCGCCTTAGTCCTTATTAATCTAAGACCTAAACGTCTATTTGGCGTTTTTAAAATTCCTCTATTTACTTCATTCCCAAAATTCTTTTTCTTCTTTATAAACAACTCTGCGTGTTCGTTGGTGTATTGTTACCTCTATGAAAGGTTGTCACTCCATCTTTTGCACGGTCGGCCGATACTTCTTCTACCGATAGGTAATTTATCTCTTGCTATTTTGACCATACATGTCTCCCCCATTCTGGTTATGTGGTTGTTTCATTCTTTTTTTCTATTTAGTGTCCATTCGTTTATACACTGTTCGTTAAATTGTCTTCTGATATCTTTACTCCTCTTTCTATCTCTCAGTGTATTTCTGTAATTCTTCTCAGTACTCTTATCTCCGCCGTTTCCAATTGTCTTTCTGTTGTGGCTGTATCGGGTCTTGTTTCTGATGCATATGTCATTATTGATCTTACACTGGCTTTATAAATTCTTGACTTCATCTCAGTGTTAATATGTCGGTTTCGCCATATAGTGTTATTAAGGCATCTTGCCAGTCTATTTGCTTTTTGTACTTGATTTCTCACTTGTTTGTCCAGGTCTCCGTAACTTGACAATTCTTTTCTTACGTATTTTTATTTCACGGTTTCCTTGATTTTTTCCAGTGATGCCCAGGTGTTTCTTCGGGTTTAAGTTTGATTTTAATTAATTTACGAAATTATGGTAGTAAAATACATAAATATTTAAATAATTTACTAAATTATGTACAGGGTGAGTGAGGAGGAACGCGCCAAACTTTAAGGCTGTGTAATATACGTAAAAATAATTAAAAATAACTCATATGTTGTTATTCGATTTTCATTTGTTTCCGAGATATGGGGTGTTAAATTTTTTCTTACAAACTGACGATTTATTTATTGTTCTAAAACCGGTTGAAGTGTGCAAATGAAATTTGGTGGGCTTTAAGACAGAGTTATTGCGCATATTTTGACACACAATTAAGAATGTCATATTCACCATTGGCGCGCGTACGGATAAGGGTCTGAAGTTTTATAAGGAAAAAAAATAGTACGCCACTGAGATATTTTAAATTAAAAATTATTTTTGAATTCCTTGTTCAATTTCTGACAAACCATGTATCTTCATGTTTGTTCATACGACGCTTCGTTTTCATGCAAAAGATAAAATATCTTAACGCTTACAAAGTATTCGAAATAAGTTTCTACACATTCATATACATAGAAACTTCGTCGAAAACTTTGTAAGCGTTAATATGTTTTATTTTTTGCATGAAAACTAAGCGTCGCATGAAAAAAAGGGAAATAGATTTTTTGTCACAAATTGAACGAGGAATTCAAGAAAGATTTTTAATTTGAAATATTTCAGTGGCGTACCATCTTTAAAAAATTTCAGACTATTATCCGTATGTGCGCCAATGGTGAATATAAAATTCTTAGTTGTATGTCAAAACATGCGTAATAACTATGTCTTAAAACCAAGCAAATTTCATTTGCACACCTCAACCGATTTTAGAGCAATAAATTAATCGTCGGTTTGTAATAAAAATTTTAACATCCCTTATCTCGGAAACAAATGAAAATCGAATAACAACATATGAGTAATTTTTGATTATTTTACGTATATTGTACAGTCTTAAAGTTTGGCGCGTTCCTCCCCACTCACCCTATATATAAACCACATTATATTCTGGTATGTAGAATTGGTGAACCCTACTTGACATTAAGAGAAGAAGAAGATGGCAAGGCATTAGAAGGAAATGCTAGGTTTGAAGGGTATTCAATGGATCTGATATCAAGCATCGCCAAAATAGTTGGTTTCGAATTTGAAATTTATGTTGTTGAAGATAATCATTATGGCTTCTATAATGAAGAAACAGATACTTGGAATGGGTTAATCGGCGATGTTATTAATCAGGTATGTTTATTTTTTAAAAGTTTTGTTGGTATTGACTGATTAAAGTAGTATAAATCAAGTAGTAGCTTATTTATTAATTAATTCTATATTTATTCTATTTTAAACTAAAAACACTATGTTTGATTAAAAATATTAAAAAGAGAAAACTGTCTCATACTCGTTTGGCAGACGCCCCTAAGAATGTTTTATTTGACGATACAATACTACGGGTATTGTATAAATAATTTTAGCATTTTTATGATGTGCTGTCCTTCATACTTTATCACTTCTAATACTATTCCGTCTTAACCTGGAACGTTTTATTTCGCATTGCGTTTCTTATTTCGTCTTCTGTTATATTTGATATATCTTCAGATCCAACATTTTTTATTTCTGTGTTAACAGACCATTCTGTTGAAGTGTAGGAATAATTTAGTTATTTAGCAGATCTCAAGTTCCAATGAACCAATAAAGATAATGAAGGAAATCTTCAGAAATGATTAAATGAAAAATAATAAACTTTGACATTAAGAAATTATACAGATTATTTTTTAATGATTTTAACTTCCAATCGTATAGTAAGATATTTGATGTATGTATTACACCGTTCTTAGGCGTCAACGCCCTTCGGTAGGGATCTATGGGGAAGTATCACCGAGCCGCAAGCCCTTATCCCTTGCCGTACTGCTCCCTCATAGGTCGATCAGATGCCCGCATATTCCAGTCTAAGCGCCAGATTCATATTTAGAATTTTATACTGGCGCGTTAGCCTTTTTGTTTTTCCGATGGCCTGGGCTGGGCTTGAACTCACATACCTCAAGGCGAAGTGAAGTGTGGGTCAGCCGCTAGTCGCACTGAGCTATCCGATCGACAAGATATTTGATCACGTGTTTAATTCTGTCCAATTAGATTAAAATTATACTGAGAATTATCTGCTGTAGAAAATTACGGTGATTATTTCATTCATAGGATATTCTGACCAATAGAAAGCTACAGAGATGCAAATTAAGGTGAAAATTCCACACCTGTAATTTTGAACCAATCAAAATACGTTATTTTGACAGATCACCATGGCAACGGAGCTATTTTATCGGAAATTTTTTGCTCGTGGGGTACCCAACAGCGAATTATAGTGGAAATTTTTTGACGTTTACAATAACAGAACATTTTTGTTAGACTGGTTTTTATTTGTTTACATAATTTAGTTTTGATTCATTTTCTATCACTTGTAGTTACTCAAAACTTATGTAAAATTGAAGAATATACTATTTTCTATCTTGAAATGGTATTCCCATGCAACTACAATGAGTAGAAATTACGAATTTGAAAGCCTAAATAATTGCTGACAAAGCTATGGCGCGCTATTAATCTGTTCATGCAGCTTTGGATTTTCAAATGCAAATTTGGTGTGGAATTTTCTTACCGAATACCACGCGAAGTCAAATTAATATCCGGAAATTTTTTTTTTGATCATGAATATTTTTAGAAAATTTCCCTCGTCTGCGACTCGGGAAATTTTCAAAATATTCATGATCTCAAAAAAATTTCCGGAAATAATTTGACCTCTAGTGGTATTACTAGTGATAATTTTTGATAATCTCCCGTGGTTAAGCATATTACGTCAGATGCCCTTCGTTGCTATGAAAAAATACATTCAGTGACATTAATGACAATTAATGTTTTAAAAATTATAAAAGTGATGGCTTTCAATCGTCAAATATTTATAAAAACTGTGCGTTTAATGGTACTTACATAAATAAGTTACAATAAAATTTTGGTTTTGAACAGTTTTATTCATGAAATAATCGCAACAAATTGCACTCGACCTCTGAAATTAATATAGAATTTTTGCTCTCGTGACACTTTTTCACTCGCCTTCGGCTCGTGAAATTAAAACTGTCAAAGTGTCACTCGGGAAAAATTCAATAATTTCAGAGCTCTTGTGCAATCACTACTGATAATTTTTTAAGTAGATTGTTTCTGTTTCATGACAACCGCTCATTATACTGTGACGTTTTCTAGTTTTGACAACTGTCACATTTAATAAAATGACCGAAAGTAAACGTTTTGATTATGCATCCGTGGAAGAAATAAACATAGAAACTACATCAAATGCAAGTAAGAATACTTTACTTAGCAACAATTCAATTTGGAAGCAATTCCAAGAATTTTGTGATGAAAGGGGTTACAAACTGGAACAAGATACTACTGTCCCAAAATTGGCCGTCATTTTAAAAGACTGGGCATTTAATATGAAAAGGTGTAATGGTGAAGACTATAAGGAAGCAGTGATTAAAACAATGTGGAACAAAATCGCCAAACTTATTCAAGATTTATATTATAACGAATTTAACCGAGTCATAGACCCCTTTAAGGATGTGGAATTTAAATCCTCGCGAGATGCTAGAAACACATAGTTCTTAGTTCTCTTGTTATGTTCTGTTATCTGTTGTAATATACTTAATAGAATAAAATTACTTACTTACATAGTCCTAAGCCTTTCTACCTTTAGGTGTAAGGCTGGTGGAGTTGAGTTTGGCATTGTAGTCTCCATTCTTTCCGATCTTGCGTTAGGTTTCTTGCACTTTCCAATGTCAATCCCTTCTTCTCGATTTCTTTCCTGATTTCATCTACCCACATAACTCTTGGTCTCCCTCTTTTGTTTTTCCTCTGCACTCTCGTTTCGAACACTCGCTTTGTTAGCCTCTCGTTCGACATTCTACACACGTGCCCGAACCATCTAAGTTGTCCTTCTACTATTTTTTCATTGATTGGTTCTAGTTTTAGGTTTTGTCTAATTGTTTCGTTTCGTATTTTGTCTGTCCTCTTTCTGTTTGCTATTTTCCTCAGGAACCTCATTTCCATAGCATTGACTCTAGATTTTTGTCTCCCCGTCAATGTCCATGTCTCGCTGCTATACATGATTGTTGGTCTAACTACTGATTTAACGACTGCCGTTTTTACTTTTTCCGGTATCTCTTTTTTCCCAAAAAATGTTGTTTTCATAGTGTTAAATAAGCTTCCTGTTCGTCCCATTCTCTCGTTTATTTCCATGTCTTGTTTACCACTTGATTCGATTCTTACTCCTAGGTATTTAAAATATTCCACTTGCTCTAGTTGTCTCCCACCTCATTCTATTGCGTCTGTCTTCCTCGTATTTGAAATTATCATTGTTTTTGTTTTCTCTGTATTAATTTTCATATTTATGTTTGATAGTACTTCTTCTAGGACTTCAAGATTGTTCTGTAAGCCTTCTCTGTTTTCTGCTAGCAATACCATGTCGTCTGTAAATAGTAGCTCCGATAGTTGAGTCTGTTTCATTTGCCAGTATCCTAATGTTAGTTTTCTCATTCTTCTCTTGGCTTTCTTTATCGCTTCATCCAGTACCACTGAGAATAGCAGTGGACTCAGCACGCATCCCTGTTTGACGCCTTGACTTGTAGTAAATTCTCTGGATTCCTCGTTATTGGTTCTTACTGTATTTGTATCATTTTTGTACATATCCTTTATTTCTTTTATTATGTGTCTGTCGATTCCCCTTTCTTTTAGTGTCTTCCAAACGTCCTTTCTTCGGATTCTGTCAAACGCCTCTTCCAGGTCAATGAAGCACATATGTATCTCTCTATTCTTCTTGGTTACCTTCTCACATACTTGTCTTAATGTGAATATTAGGTCTTGCGTGCTTCTGCCCTTCCTGAATCCACACTGTGTGTCTTCCATAGTTGTTTCTATTTGGGTTTTTATTCTTGTCTCTATTCTTCTTGCGAATACCTTCCCAGGGATACTTGATATGGTGATACCTCGGTAATTATTACAGTTTCTCTTGTCTCCCTTTTTGTTTATTCGTAATATAATGTCTTTCTTCCAATCCTTTGGTAATTCTGCTCTATTTATGATATCATTCATTAGTTCTTTCATGCTATCCATTCCCTCTGTTCCCATGAATTTTATCATTTCCGGGTGATATGATCGTTGCCTGGTGCTTTGCCCAGTTTTATTCTTTCTATTGCTTTATCTAATTCGTCTCTTGTTATGGGTTCCACTTGTTGTTCTACATTCCTTTCTTGCATTTCCCCTATGTTGTCCTTGTCTACAAGGGTTAGCTCTTTGAAATGTTCTCTTCATCTTTCCATTATTTGTTTTTCTTCTGTTAGTACGTTTCCATTCTTGTCTTTTATTTTCGGCATAATGTGCTCTTTCTTTTGTCTGAGTTGTTTTAATGCACCGTAGAAGAGTTTTTTGTTTTCCCTATAATTGTTTGTCATTTTTTGTCCAAATCTCTCCCATGACCTTTCCTTTCATGCTTTCACCGCTATTTTAACCTCTTTCCTTTTTTCTTTATATGCTTCGTAATCTTCCGGGTGTTTTGTGCTTAGGTATCTCTTCCGTTTGTCTTTTTTGTTTTTTATTTTCTCTCGTATTTCTTCCGTCCACCATTCTGTTCTCCTCATGTTAGTATTTGCTATTTTTGCTTTCCCGCAAGTTTCCTCAGCTGCTTTGATTATGCTGGTTTTTAGATATTCCCATTTTTTTTCTATATTTGTATTTTTTGCCCTACCTTTCAAAGTATTATCTAATTTTTCTTGGAATTTCTTCTTATATCTTTCTTTTTTTAATTTGTAACTTTTTATTTTTCGTTTACTTCAAGATTGTTCTGTAAGCCTTCTTCCCTTTTCTTCTTTTTCCTTTGTTGTTCTCATTCTCATTATTACTAGATGGTGGTCACTGCCAATCTCTGAGCCTCTTTTCACTTTCGTATCCTGTACTCTTTTCCATTTGTTGCTGCTTACCAAAAAGTAATCTATGATTGATTTTTCGTTTCTGCTGTCTTGTACTCTCGTGTATTTGTGTACTTCTTTATGTTTAAATTTTGTATTTGTTTTAACTAGTTTGTTCTCCATACATATCTCTATTATTCTTTCATCATTTCTGTTTAGCATTTCTTCTCCTTCTTTTCCCATGCACTCCTCTATTCCACTGTTGTTGTTTCCAACTCTACCGTTTAGATCTCCCATTACAATTACGTTTTCTTCCCTATTATCAATTTGCATTTGGAGCTCCTCGAAAAATTTATTTTTCTCTTCCTTTCTTGCATCTTCGTTTACTCCGTAGGCTGTTATTATTGTCCATATTTCTTCGTCCATCAGTTTCATTTTCACCGATAATATTCTCTGGTTAACATATGTTTCTTTTATAACGTGTTGTAGTCTATTCGGTGCAATTATTATCCCGACTCCTTCTTTGCACAATAAAATTAATGTTACAAAAGACTTAACTTTTGTATGTGTGTATTAAAAAATAATCTTACGAAGATCACACGACACTAAGAATCATTAAGAAAATAATGCTTCATTTTTACTCAAATTTGTTGTCATTGGGCAGTAGCCACTCGAGCCCTGCGGGCTCTCGTGTCTATTGCCAGACAACAAATTTTCGAAAAACTGTCATATTATTTTCAATTTATTCTCACTCTCTTAGAATATTATACCCGAAAAGTAAAGCCAGAAACATTTTTTGACTTACTGTTTTTTAATTAAGCAACAAAGAATGCTATAGGTGCAGTAATCTTCTATATAATACAAATTAATAATCAATAGTTTAATTTTTTTTTCTGAATTTCTCTGCTTTACGATGTTTGGCAGCAGTGTTCTGTCATGGTGGTTATTTTTTGAGTTTTTGTAACTTCCTTCCTTTCAAAATTAATTAGTTTTATAATTAGATATCTACCTTTGCTTGTTTTTTTTTTCCAGTCTCGCATACCTTTCTTTTTATTTGAGCGTGTATTTTTATTTTGGACGTAAAAAATAAAAAAATATATAGAAACAAAATTCCATAAGAAGACAGAGAAAAACATAAATTAATAAGGAACGAAATAAAATAGGCTAAGGAAAGGTAAATGATGGATACATGGATTGAAGTGGAGGAATTCAGAAGAAACATTATCCTTATAATTTACATAAAATTAAAGATTTATCCGGAAAGTCACGAACAAGGACACCTAACCGATTAATTGACAAAAACAATAAACCTAATAATAACCCAATTGAAATAAAATAAGTGTGGACTAAATATATTGAAGATTTTTTCATGGACACAAGAACGAAACCAATACAAATTAATAGCTAGGAAGCTTCAATAATATCAAAATGTGAAGTCCAACATGCTGTAGACAACTCAAAATCTGACAGAATCCTTGGGCCAGATGAAGTTCACATCGAGCTGATTAAACTACTTATAGATGACAATAATTTAAGGGCAATCACTATCTTCTTCAACAAAATATACAAATCTGGTGAGATACATAGAGATTGGCTACTATCGATCTTTGCTCCGCTGCCAAAAACCAAGAACCCCAAACACTGTAATGACTATTATAGATTGATCAGCTTAATGTTACATATACAATTATTTAAAACATTTTAAAATTTTATACATACATGCAGAGAATATTCAGAAAGTATGAAGCGAATATGAGTAATAGACAGTTTCGCTTTCGTAAGGGCTTTGGAACAGTAGAAGCTCTGTATAGTTTCACAACTCTTGTCCAAAGATGTCGAGACCAACAAAAAGATCTTTTCTATGAGAAAGCTTTCGACAAAATTAAACATAACATTCTCATGAAATGTATCGTGAAAACAACTCGACAAAAATAATATTAACATTAGTCCTGTCGCCAGGGGGGTACAACGGCCTCCTTAATTCAGATGGACTTACCCAAGTTTTTTTGATATATTTTGCCCCGTAGAACACGAAGTTTTTGGGTAACAGTTGATCCGGATGTCGATAAGTTTGTTGTAAACAAAGAACTTGAGGAATTACATAACAGCGATTTTTCGCAAAACAAAACATTTTTTTGTATTTTTTTGGGTGATTCTCAGCAAAAAATGGTCTTACAAGTTTTTTTGTACGATGCATAGTTTTAGGGAGAAACGCGGTTGAACTTTCAAAAAATCGAAAAAGTGCAATTTTTGAACCCGAATAACTTTTGATTAAAAAATAAAATAGCAATTCTGCTTACTGAATTTGAAAGTTCAAGTCAAATTCAATCGGTTTTGATTATTTGCCTTGCTAAAGATTAAGTTTTTATTTGCTAAACAAAGCCATAAACACATAGTGTTTCCCGTGCCCAATTCATGCGTTTTAATGTACGTAATCTACGTAGAAATTGTCTGTATGCTCGCCTCGTTCGATTTCAAATGGGAAATGCATTGAAAACATCATTCAATCACTACGTGTTTATAGCTTTTTTTAACAATAAAAAAATTAATTTTTAGCAATGAAAGTAATCAAAACCGATAGAATTTGACTTGAACTTTCAAATGCGGTAAGCAGAATTGCTATTTTATTTTTCAATCAAAAGTTATTCGGGTTCAAAAATTGCAATTTTTCGATTTTTTGAAAATTCAACCCCGTTTATGTCGAAAACTATGCATCCTACGAGAAAACTTGTAAAAACATTTTTTGCTTAGAATGACCCAAAAAATACAAAACAATGTTTTGTTTTGCGAAAAATCGCTGTTATGTGATTCCTCAAGTTCTTTGTTTATAACAATCTTTTCGACATCCGGATCGACTGTTGCCCAAAAAATTCGTGTTCTACGGATCAAAATGCATAAAAAAACTTGGATAAGTCTATCTGAATTAAGGAGGCCGTTGTACCCCCACTGGCGACAGGACTATATAGTGAGAAATCTCTATCGGAAGCAACAGACTATTATTGTAACATTAGACGGAAATAGGACGGATACGCAATAGATGTAGAGGAGTGAGACAGGCATAGATATAACAGAATAGATTAGGCCAGTTCGAAAAATAGCGGAACAGTTCGGGTCGGTGGTCTATCTATCTCTCTCTCTACCGGCGCTTAGCTTTCTCTCTCTAGCATATGATGGCCGCCGCCTGTGTGTCACTGTCGTTCCGTTATTCCCACCTCTTGGTAGATACGCTCACACTCGCACGACAGACAAAGATAGCTAGACCACCGTACTTGATATCGGCGTTACACCCCGATGCATTGAGTGGCATATGACTAGCCTGATCTATTTTCTTTACATATCTCTGGAGACAGATCGGTGTACTTTCACCATCACCATTTAATATTTACTCCGAATAGTTATTTATACTAGCACTTGAAAACTGCACAGAAGGGGTCAAGATATAAATATGGTGAAAATATGAATAACATTCGTTATGCCTACGATACAGTCATTATCGCTGAAAATAAGCAAGACCTGCAGACGCTACTAAACACAACTATTTGTGATACTAGGGAACAGTTTGGTTTAACAATAAATATAATGAAAACAATAACCATGGTTATTATGTAGGATTAGTAAAATCATAACAAGGATCCAGATAAAAAATAAAGATATAGAACAAGTGGATAAAATGAAATACTTAGGAGTCTGCATTACGGAAGATCTAAATCCGAAATCAGAAATTTATTCAAGAGTAGAGCAGCCTTTTTGAAGATGAGGAAATTTCTGAACAACCAAAGACTTAATCTGCAAATCCGATATGGGATGGTAAATTATTTTATCCACTCTATTTTTATTTAAGGTGTTGGACTGTTAATGTCGACTTAATCAGAAAGCTAGAAGCGTTTGAGATGTGGCTTTTTAGGAGAATTTTGAAAATACCATGAACCGATCATATTGCGAACGAAATGGTGTTACAGATAATGGAAAAAGACAGATAACTTTTGACCACCATTAAAAGAAGAAAAACGGCATATTTGTGGCACATAATTAGAAATGATAAGTATGAGTTGTTATAGCTGATTATGAAAGGTCAAATCAAAGGAAAAAGTGGTAATGGTAGACGACAAATATCCTGGCGAAACATTCGCGACTGCCCCGGGTTAAACACACAGATAGACGCTTTTAAGAAAAGCAAAATATAGAGGCTGATTTGCAATGGTTATAGCCAATCTTCATTAGTTTAGTCGGTACTAGAAACAGAAGAATTTTGCACCCCCTTATGTCTTTTCTAGATATTTTCTTAATTATTTTGTTGATTTCTGTTATTTTTGTCTTGCACAAGCTCTTTCCTCTTTCTTATTAAATATTTTGCTTCCTTGGTGTGTTTTAGAAACCTTATCTGTTTTATTATAATGCAATCAGTGAAAGATATGTGCTTGGTATATTAAAAACATAAGGTTATAATAAATAATGACCAAATATGCTTGTACACGGTGTTTGGTGAAGAATGGGCCATAGCTTAACCTTAGATTCCTGAGCTTAAAATAGGTCGATTTAAGCTAACTTACCTTAGTACAAAAGTTGATAATAACGGAATTACAGGGTGCCAAACATGTCGACAGGCATGGGACATCAACGCGAAATTTGGTAAGTGGTGCTGGTATTGTACAATCTACTAAATTATGTTAAACAAACGTTTCTGGCTACTACCAGAGGCGTAATACGGGAGAACGTGAATGGTTGACCCTTCCCAAATTCTATGCCACTGGCGGAGTAGCTATTTTAGTGCAATTTTTTGATTCTCCAATACTTTATATGTAAAAAACAGACTCTTCATTCGTAACGATAAAGCCATTAGTTTTCGAGATATTTGAAGCTAAGAACGAAGGAACATAATACATTAATTAAAATAAATGTGCCTTTTCATTTCACAACTTCAAATATCTCGAAAACTAATGACTTTATCGTTACGAATGGAGGGTATATTATTCTCATATAAAGTATTGGAGAATCTAAAAATTTTGCTAAAATAGCAGTTTCATCAGTGACGTAGAATTTGGGAAGGGCCAACCAATCACTTTTCCCTGTCCCACCCCTCTGGTAGTAGCCAGAAACGATTATTTAACATAATTTAGTAGGGTGTACAGTGCCTACACTTTCTGCCAAGTATCACAAGGATATGTCATTTAAAGTATTCTTTTTTTTTTAATAATTTATTCTTTATTTAAAACTTTAAGAACTATGTGTGCCCGGTACTATAAAACTATTTGATATATCCTTATGATACTTGGCAGAAACTGTAGGTACTGTACACAGTGTACACCCTACTAAATTATGTTAAATAATCGTTTCTTTTTTATTTTTTTATAATTTATTATACTTTTTTTATTTATTTAATTTTTGTTTTTTTTTTTTTTTTTAATTTTTTCAATATAAACTTTTATACAATTCTATTCTTATTACCTCCCTGCAAAATCTACTTAATGAACTTTCACAGGGAGACAATATTACGTAATAAGGATAAACAAAAAAACAATAATTATTGCTAAACACATTCAACCGGACTCATTCAGTGCAAGTTAAATTTTCCTCTTAGTCCTTTTTAAAAACTCCCAGATGATTTGTTTAATTTTAGAATTTCTACGAGACAAATATAAAAGAGAAGCATTATTTTATGGGAAAGGTATTTCTTCTTGAACCAGATTGTGCATCAAAAACTTAATTGCAACATCATTATGTTTGCATCCAAACAACCAATGATTAATATCGTCAACATATCCATTGCAATCGCAAAGATCTGATTCGGATAGGTTAAATCTATAGAGGTATGACTTGACAGTGGCATGATTAAAGAGACATCTAATAAACATGGCATATATATTTCTATTGGGATAACTCCTGATAGCAAAAGGCTCAGTAGGTAAACTAGGATGAATCTCTACACCAAAATTCATCCTAGTTTACCTACTGAGCCTTTTGCTATCAGAAGTTATCCCAATAGAAATATATATGCCATGTTTATTAGATGTCTCTTTAATCATGCCACTGTCAAGTCATACCTCTATAGATTTAACCTATCCGAATCGGATCTTTGCGATTGCAATGGATATGTTGACGATATTAATCATTGGTTGTTTGGATGCAAACATAATGATGTTGCAATTAAGTTTTTGATGCACAATCTGGTTCAAGAAGAAATACCTTTCCCACAAAATAATGCTTCTCTTTTATATTTGTCTCGTAGAAATTCTAAAATTAAACAAATCATCTGGGAGTTTTTAAAAAGGACTAAGAGGAAAATTTAACTTGCACTGAATGAGTCCGGTTGAATGTGTTTAGCAATAATTATTGTTTTTTTTTTTTGTTTATCCTTATTATGTAATATTGTCTCCCTGTGAAAGTTCATTAAGTAGATTTTGCAGGGAGGTAATAAGAATAGAATTGTATAAAAGTTTATATTGAAAAAATTAAAAAAAAAAAAAAAAAAATTATACAAAAAAATATGTATACAAAAAAAATGTATAAAAAAAAAATTAAATCTTCTTAAAAAAAACAAAAAAAAAATTAAATAAATAAAAAAAAATTAAATAAATAAAAAAAAAGTATAATAAATTATAAAAAAATAAAAAAGAGAAAAAAAAAATTGAAAACACAAAGAGGGTGTAAACCTCCGCGGGGTTGATCCGGGTTGAAGCCTTATCGCTGTGTAAAAAAAACATATATTTATTAGCATTTAGTATTAGTATTTAGTATTAGCATGTAGTTTTTTTTGTCGATTTAATTATTTGTAAATTAATTTAAGTTGGTTAGGGCCATGAATGAGGAGTATACCTACTGGTCAATTAAATGTTTCCACTTCTACATATGTATGTACGTGCGTGCATAAGTATTATATGTGCGCACATGTACCTAATGTATTATGTAATGCAATGTATTATATTTGGAATATTGTAGCAAACAGTAATTTATTATCTATCGTGGCTGAATGGATCAAGTAATCCAAAGCCAATAAGGAAGAAAAAAAAATCGTTTCTGGCTAATACAAGAGGCGTACGACAGGGGAAAGTGAATGGTTGACCCTTCCCAAATTCTACGCCACTGTGAAACTGCTGTTTTAGCAAAATTTTTAGATTCTCCAATACTTTCTATGCAAATAATATACTCTTCATTCGTAACGATAAAATTATTAGTTTTCGAGATATTTGTAGTTAAAAATGAAAAGGCACACTTATTTTGATTAATGTATTAGGCTCCTTTGTTTTTAGCTTCAAATATCTCGAAAACTATTGGCTTTATCGTTACGAATGAAGAGTCTGTTTTTTTACATAGAAAGTATTGGAGAATAAAAAAATTGCACTAAAATAGCAATTTCGCCAGTGGCGTAGAATTTGGGAAGGGTCAACGATTCACGTTCCCCGTTTAACATAATTTAGTAGATTGTACAATACCAGCATTACTTACCAAATTTTGCGTTGATGTCCCATGCCTGTCAGGGAATATTCAAAAATAAATAAAATAAAAGTTTAACTTTGACTTTTAAAAGTTTAAGTATTTCGGTTATTATCAACTTTTTTACTAAGGTAAGTTAGCTTTAATCGACTTATTTTAAGCTCAGGAATCTAAGGTTAAGCTCTGGCCTATTCCTTACCAAACACCCTGTATATTCTTAAACTTTTATCCGAAAGTTTAAGGATAAAAGAAGTTATACATATTCTAAAATTATATGTTTTGTAATCCTTAGAAAGCTCACCTGGGGATTGCAGATCTTACGATAACACAAGAACGACAAGAAGTCGTGGACTTCAGTTTACCATTCATGACTTTAGGTATGTAGATAAATAATTTGACAAAATATCCGAATAAAATGCTTGTACATTTTAGGAATCAGTGTTTTATACAGAACACCCGATTATGGTGAAACTCGTACATTTGCAGTATTAAATCCATTTTCTCGTTCTGTTTGGATGTCTATCGTTTATGCGTATATCTTTATTTCACTTGGATTATACATTATACTAAGGTAAATATATACACTAAAATTTTTACTGAATTCCTTCACACAACTGTTCTCTACAGCTCTTTCTTTTTTGCCAGTCCCCTTCTTGCACATGTCTTCTTTCTATTGCTTCATTCATTTCATCTCTTGAAGGATCTTCGGTAGTCCCAGTAACGAAGCTTAAAATAGGCAAAACCTCGCAATTTTTACAGAATGAATCGATTTGCTTAAAAATTTGAGAATAAGTAGTGGATAGTCCAGGGATCAAAATCTATATCATGCCCAAAGGCGCTTTTACCATGGGGGTGGTTGCCACCCCATCTCGGGGGTGGAAATTTTTATTATATTTTGACCGCAAGAATTGGTAAAAACATTCATTATAAGCAAAAAACGTTTTATACATTTTTTTGATAAAATTAATAGTGTTCGATTTATTCGCTATCGAAAGTGTTAGTTTTATATCGAAAATAGTTTTTAATCAGTTTTCTGCTAATAACTCAAAAAGTTTTCGTTTTATCAAAACAACTTTACTTAACAAAAATGTACCTTTTGAATAAATAAACAAAACCGTTTTTTTTTATTTTCTTTAAGACCAATAGTAATCGAGTTATACTTTATTATATGTTGGCTCTTCTTTGTCAAATGCTAAATATTGTAGTTTCGAAGTCAAAGGACGGAAAAGCTATATATTTTTCAAGGATAACTTGTTGAAACTAATTTAAAGTATTTAAAAATATGTATCTCCAGAAATAAGAAAAACCTCAAGCTAAAAAAATTAAGTGACTTATAATGAAAAGAATGTCAGTCCCTATTTTTTTCAGCAAAAAAGTGATCGTAAACAACCCCCTAATCACCACCGTAATTAAAAGTTGTCATTGACCTGATTTGGTTTTCTTGATTTATGTATTGTTAATAGGTTCTAGAAGTTTGATCGGCTTAGAATGATTAGTTTTTAAAAAAAAATGGAGTTAACAGCGAATAGCGAGTTTTTTTACTTTCTTAAAAAATGCTTTTTTCTTCAAAATAGAAAGATTAGCATCAGAGATACCACAAAATATTTTATTAAGAAATTGTAACTTATTTATTTCCCAAGAAAATGGTTTGCAAAAATTTTATGTACAGCAAAAATTGAGTAAACTATTGACAATTAAAACTTGTAATATCATAATTTTTCCCAGCCAGAAATAGTGGATGTGTGAGTTATTCGTAAGGGGATTTTTCCACATCCTCTATTTCATTTGTTTGATTGTAATATCATGCAAAAACCACCTTTACCAACCCTTTCAATGCCACCTCTTTTTGTGACTGAGCATTTTAAAATAATTTAATATTAATAGCCTTATCTCTCTCTCTCTCTCTCTCTCTCTCTCTCTCTCTCTCTCTCTCTCTCTCTCTCTCTCTCTCTCTCTCTCTCTCGTTCCATCCCGCCTTGTGGAGTATTGGGCGCTTATGCGTTTCTTGACCAACAGTGTAAGATTGCTGTCTGGCCGGGACAGCGCATCTTCTTTTGCTTTTATTCTCTGGATAAATTGTGAACTAATTCCCTTCACTCTCTTCTATCTTTTGCTCTCTTTTTGACTTCGCCCCATCTTAGTCCAATTTTTTTTCGTGTTCTCTCGTTGTTGTTCTTTTCCAGCTGTTGTCTGGTCTGCCCCTCTTTATTTTCCCCTCTGGTTGGTATTCAAGTGCTTGTCTTGCTATGCTGCTTTGGTCTTTCCTTAAAGTGTGGCCGATCCATTTCCATTTCTTTTTCCTTGGCTGTAGTAGATACGTTAGTTTGCTTTGTCCTTTCCCATAGTTCTGTATTAGTTATTTTGTTTGGCCAGTATATTTTCAGGATTTTTCTTAGAGATTTGTTTACAAATGTTTGTAGTTTTTTAGTTGTATTTTCGTCCTGTTTCCATGTTTCTGCTCCATAGAGCAGTATACTTTTAATGCAACTGTTAAAGGTTTGAATTTTTGTTGTTTCCGATATTTCGTTTGTTTGCCAAATTCTATTTAAAGCGTTGAATGCGTGTTGCGCCTTTGTTATTCTCGTCTGTATATCCTTTTTACACCCCCCGATCCTTTCCATGACAGATCCCAGATATGTGAACTTGTCTACCTCTTCTACTTCTTTACCGTTTATCATTATTTTATTATTTGGATGGTTATTATTTTTTAGAAGTTTAGTTTTTTCTGTGTTTATTCGAAGTCCGATCGTGTCGGAGTACTGTGCCAATTTGTCAATTTTTGCTTGCATATGATTTCGGTGTTCAGTTATCAGGCAGATGTCATCTGCAAATTCGAGATCTTCTAACTGTTTGATAAGGTTCCACCTGATGCCTCTTCGATCGTCGATTACTTTCCTCATTACCCAATCTATCATAATAAGAAATAGGATAGGGGATAGTACACAACCCTGTTTGACTCCACTTTCTATGGATATTTCTTCTGTTACTTCACCTGAATGTTCTAGTTTGGCTTTGTATCCTTCGTAGAAGAGTTTATTAAAGTTTATGATTTTTTGTGGTATCCCATATAATCTAAGGATTTTCCACATCTGTGTCCTATTTATACGGTCAAAGGCCTTTTCGAAGTCGATAAAACTCACATCTATATCTTTATTCCATTCATTTGTTTGTTCCAAGATCATTCTAAGGGTGCAAATGTGATCAATAGTGGAATGGTTGGAACGGAAGCCTGCTTGGTTGTTTCTCAGTTTTTTATCTAGTTTCGGCTTCAATCTTTCCAAAATGATTTTGGTCAGCACTTTGGATCTGGCACTTAGTAGTGTTATTGCACGCCAATTGTTGCATTTGCTCAGGTCTCCTTTTTGTGTATTTTTATAATCAATCCCTCTTTCCACTCCTTTGGCAATTCTTCGTCCGTCCATATTTTATTCAAAAGTGTAGGTAGCATCTCTATTGACTGCTCGGTGTCTGCTTTTATTATGTCAATGGGTATATTGTCGATTCCTGCGACTTTGCCATTTTTTAGTAGTTTTAGGGTGTTTCCAATTTCTTCCATTGTAATTTCTCCAATATTCACTTCTAGCTCTGGTGATTCTACTTCCTCTTCTATGATTTGAGTTATTTCATGCTTAGCATATATCTCTTCGAAGTATTCCTTCCATCTTTGTATTATTTCTTTCTCATTTTTTATTCTATTTCCTTGTTTATCCTTTACTTCTCGTATATTTCGTTGTGCTTTTCCTGTTAAGTTTCGTATGGTTGTATATTGTGTTCGTAAGTCGTTTTCTTTCGCTGCTTCTTCTGATATATTTAGCATCTCATTTATATAGTTTCTTTTATCTTTTCTGGCTTGTTTTTTACTTCTGCATTTTTTGCCTTGTATTTCCTTTCAAGTGCCCTCTCTTCTTCCGATCCTTCCTTTTGTAGAATTTCTTTTTTGATTTTTTTTCTTTCTTCTATCAGTAGTAGAGTGTCTTTGGTAATCCATTTTTTATTTTGTCTTCTTTTTAATCCGATTGTTTCTTTTGCTGTATTCATCATCACTTCTTTAAAATATTTCCATGTTTCTTCGACTGACTCTCCAGTTTGTTGTGATACTGTTCGGTTAATTGCCAGTTTCTCACTGAATTTTTTTCTTATACATTCTTGTTTTAGGGAATCAACGTTGTACTTGTTCCTTCTGCTGATTTTTTGGTTTTTATCTCTGGCTAATTTCATTTTTAGTCTCGCTTTGATTAGCATGTGGTCTGATCCCACATCAGCACCTCTTAAGCTCCTGACATCTTGCAGCCAGCTTCTCCATTTATATTCAATTATTATGTGGTCTATTTGATTCTTGTATCTCCCTCCCGGTGATTTCCATGTTTCCATATGTATCCGCTTATGTTTAAAGATGCTTCCGCCTATTAAAAGTTCATTTTGCTCACAAAATTCGATTAATCGATTTCCATTGTAGTTTCTCTCTCCGATTCCCTCCTTTCCCAACACATGTTCATGTCCTTTATTATCATTTCCTATTTTTGCATTAAAGTCTCCGATTACTATTTTTATATCTCTTCTATATTTATTATTAATCCTATTAAACGTTGTTTGTAGTTGCTCGTAAAATTCTTCCTTCTCATTTTCGTCGTTTTTATTTGTGGGAGCATATACATTTATTAATATTATGTTATAATATTTTGCCTTCAGTCTCGTCCAAATAATCCTTTCTGACACTGGTTTCCACTCTACTAGAGCCTTTCTCCCCTTTTGGGCTAGCAGTATTGCCATTCCCTTTTCGTGTTTGTCATTTACATCCGTGTTCCCAGAATATATCATAAGCTGTTGGTCACCTACTCGGGTTGATCCACTACCATTCCATCTTGTTTCGCTTAGTCCGACAATGTCTAATTTGTACTTATCAATCTCTTGGCTTACCTGCTCCAATTTGCCGGTTTCGTGTAGGGTTCTTACATTCCATGCACCTATAAATATGTTCTCTCTTTTGTCTATTTCATGTTTATCTTTCATTTTTGCTCTATTTCTATTTTCGTCCTTGCTCAATTCCTTTTTCTGTGCCTTGTTTGTCGTGGTTTGTGCTTTTGTTTGTGTATTTTCATCTTCTGTTAGTTTTTTGGATTTCCCTGATCTTCTTCTAGCTGGTTGCTGTATTGATTCCATTTGTGTGTTTTCCATCTATTATTAATTTATTATATTTTATTGTAACACTTTTACCCTTATTAATTTCTTAATTTGCGACTTGTCTTATTTTTTTCTGTGTTTGTAGTTCTTCTTTTGTTATGTCATTATTTATATATAATTTATTGCCTTTTATGTGTTTTAGTTTAGCTTTATTTTGCATGATCTTTTCTTTTTCAAACTTGTTCTGTAGTTTGACCAAACATGTTTTTTCTCCCAGTTTGATAACTTCTTCGATTTGAACATTGATATTCATTTCTTTTTCCATGAAGTTTCCTACAGTTTGTTTCAGTGCATTTCTACCGATTGTATCTATTGTCAAGCCTTGTATTACAACATTATTTACTTTCCTTTCCTTTTCTAGTCTTTGTACACGTATTTTCATATCGTTTAGTTCTTTCTTCATTCCTTCCTTCTCCTTGTGTTTAGTTTGGTTTTCTTGTTTAACTTTCTCCAATTCTGTTTTCAGTTCGTTTAATTCCTCCCAGTACTTTCTCTGTTCATTCTTTATCTCTTTTACTTCCGTTGTTAATTTTGTTGTTTCTGTGGTTAAGTCATGAATCATTTTAATAATTTGATCGAGCTTATTATCTTCGTTACGGGTTTTGTTAGGCGATCTAAATACTTTTTTACTTTTTCGGAACAATTCTTCCTCTTCTTCTCTGTGCTTCTTTCTATGGTCTTCGGATGTGTCGTCGTCCGAATCCACTTTGTATCTATCCATTATTTTTACCGGTGTTAACAAATTCGAAGCCATTTCTTGTGGCGCAGCGTGCATGTATTATTCACTCCCGTTACTTAATAGCCTTACACACCTTGTAAAAACCTACAAACTTCTTTTTTAACGAACTTTCTAAGATAAAAAATAAAAAAGTTACGGTTAGAAAATCAATACATTTTTTTGAAAAAAAAAAAAGGAAAAATCCAATTGGAAGCATATTAATGTAAGTTAGCGGTGTTTTTAGTCATTGGCCTTATTTATTCTTCTTTATTTATGTATTATTAATAGATTCTAGAAGCTTGCCCGGCTTAGATTGATTAGTTTTAAAAAAACTGAAGCTTAAAGCGGATAACGAAAGTTTGCAATCTGGTAAAAAATGCCATTTTCTTCAGAATATAAAGATTAGAATCAGAGATACGAAAAAATGTTTAAATATGAAATTGTAGATAATTTCATTCCCAAGAACTTGGTTTGATAAAATTTGTTCTACGACAATAGTTGAGTGAATCGTAAATGAGTATACCATCGAAAAATATTGATTTTTTAGATATAAAACAAACACTTTCGATGGCGAATAAATCAAAAACTATTAATATTATCAAAAAAATGTATAGAACATTTTTTGCTTAGAATGAATGTTTTATTAACTTTTGCGGTCAAAATATAATAAAACATTTCCACCCCCGATATTGGGTGGCAACCACCCCCATGGTAAAAGCACCTGTCGGCATCATATAGATTTTGATCCATGGACTATCCACTACTTATTCTCAAATTTTCAAGCAAATTAATCCATTCTGTAAAAATTGCGAGGTGACAAGCTTTGGTTCCTGGACTACGGGGTCTGCCTCTCTTCGTTCTTCCTATCGGGCTCCACTCTGTTATTCTAGTTATCCAACGATTTTGGTTTTCTCTTCTGACATGTCCGTACCAGGTTCCTTTGCCGTCTTAAATGGACTGCATTATTCTATTGCCCCTTTTGATAGCTGCTTTGTTATTCTTGAAGACGGCTTTTACTGATTTTATTAATATTCGTGAGACTTCGACGTGTTCCGTTGCTTCCCACAGCTTGGTTCTAAGTATCGGGTCATATGCCTTCTTAAGATCTACAAAAGACAGATGGACGGATCTTTTTCTGACCATTCTTTTTTCTATTAGTTGTTCGACCATGTAAATGTGATCAAAGTATGCTTCCCCGCTGTGAAATCTGAATGGTCTTCTCCGATATTATGTGGTTTATATATTTCTAATTTTTCCTTTATGGTCTTTTCAGGCCATATAACTAAGATAAACATATGTTATACTAAGACAAATGTTATTTTCTGTTTTTATAAAAATATAAAACATATTGTTTTTGTAGATTATCACCGGAGGATTGGGAAGTAAGCCATCCCTGTGATGAACTCGATGATACAATGAAAAATTATTGGAATCTGAAAAATTGTTTAACGGTGGCTTTTAAGGGCCTTACATCTCAAAGTAATGATATATTACCAAAGTAAGTAATTAAGTTCCTTACTTAACATATTTGTCAAACAATAAAAAAAAAAGTAATAATATTCGTGATCGTCAACCCCAAAATTGTATGCGCCACTCATTTTTACAGCGTTTAGCGGATTTTTATTCTTGTATCAGGAGTTTTTCAAAGTTATTTATAAATTAAATGTATGAAGTTAAATGCAATATATATATTTCTCGATTACACGTTAAGCTTTATAAATGGTCGCCTTTATCGCAATATCTCCCAAATGATCTAGTGTCCATCGAACGTACAGGGTTATTCACTATATTTTGACCCCCCTGTAAACTCCTTTATTTACAGAAATAGAAAAAAATGTTAAATACAAAAGTTATTCGATTTTTAAAATATGATTTTTTGACATATACAGTATGTCCCTCTAAGTTGTATCCATATGGAAAACTTTTTTATTATTAATTTTACGGACAAAAGTCATCCTTCATAAAAAGCTCTGCATGGTCCAAAACCTAAGATTCAACCATCAGATATAAATTTTTATGAATATTATACGAGGTATGTCAAAAAGTTTGAATTTCACTAAAGAGTAAAGTAGCTTTATTTTTCACAATATTGAAAATTGCTATTATGAAAAGTTGTTTGGAATTAAAAACTATATTCTAATATGAAATTACATCCTTCTAATTGAAACTTTTTTTTTGAAAAATTATGGATAACTAACATTATTTTCAGTTATTTTAATTCTGATAACTCTTTTATTATTAATTTTACGAAAAAAAGTGATTCTTAATAAAAAGTTCTGCATGGTCTGAAACCTAAAATACAACCATCTTATGTTAAATTTTATCAATTTTGTACAAGGTATGTCAAAAAATATGAATTTGGCTCAAGAGTAAAATACCTTTATTTTTCACAATATCGAAAATTGTTATTATGAAAAGTTATTAATAATTAAAAACCATGTTTCAGTATGTAACTACATCCTTCTTATTAAAATATTTTGAACTATAAAGGTACTTTACTTTTGATCTAAATTTATCTTTTTTGACACATCTCGTATAAAATTGACATAAGATGGTTGTATTTTAGGTTTTAGAGTATTTTAGACCATGCAGAAATTACTGAAAATAATGTTAGTTATCCATATTTTTCAAAAAAAAAAAATTTAATTAGAAGGATGTAATTGCATGCTAGAATATAGTTCTTAATTCCAAACAACTTTTCATAATAGCAATTTTCAATATTGTGAAAAATAAAGCTACTTTACTCTTGAGTGAAATTCAAACTCTTTGACATACCTCGTATAATATTCATAAAATTTAATATCTGATGGTTGAATCTTAGGTTTTGGACCATGCAGAGCTTTTTATGAAGAATAACTCTTTTTCGTAAAATTAATAACAAAAAAGTTTTCCATATGGATACAACTTACAGGGACATACTGTATAACATTCTAGTGCCGTCATCTATCTGGGCGTGATGACGTAATCGACTATTTTTTTAAATCAGAATAGGGGTCGTGTGCTAGCTCATTTGAAGGGTAACTCAATTCTCTATTCAGTAATATAAACATTAAGGTAATTATTTATACAGGATGTCCAAAAATATTTTTTTAATTAAATTAATTGGCGCAAAAAGAAGAATGTGCGTAATTTATTTAATTAAAAATACATTTTACTGCTGTTAGAAAACAGAAATAAAAGATTAGTGCACAAATAAACATTGATTTTTGCTTAAATTCAATGTTCAAACTGCCAAGAGGCAGATGGGTGGCAGATTGAACATTGAACTTAAGTGAAAATTAATGTTTATTTGTTCAACAAACATTTATTTCTGTTTTCTGACAGCAGTAGAATGTATTTTGAGTTAAATAAATTACATAAATTCTTCTTTTTGTGTCAATTAATTTAATTTAAAAAAAAATTTTGAACACCCTGTATAATTAATCATGTTAATATTTATATTATTGAATAAGGAATTGAATAACCTTTAAAATGAGCTAACACTCGACCCCTATTCCCATTTAAAAAAATAGTCGATTACGTCATCACGCCCACATGGATGACGTCACTAGTACGACATATATGTCAAAAAATCATAATTTAAAAATCGAATACCTTTTGTATTTTACATTGTTTTCTAATTCTGTAAATAAAGCAGTTTACAGGGGGGTCAAAATATAGTGAATAACCCTGTACACTAGATTTTTTTTCTATTCGAAATAGATTGAAAAAAAAATATTGGTATGGCCGGTAAATGAACTCAGATTGCCAGTTGTTGGATCAAATCTAGCGTCGTAATCACTACAACTACATAAACCATTTCGGGAATAATCGTTAATTGGATTATACTGTTGTAGCTTAATAACTTCTAAACGGCTTAACCGATTTTGATCACTAAACATGAGTTTGAAACTTATTGACAAGTAGTATCTGATGCATCTAAGACTAAGTATGATAACTAAAGCTATTACAAGAATTATTGAGCTTGAAAACCCGTTTTTTCCCATAGGAAATATATTTGATCATACTTATGAAGCCTATAACGTAAAAATTCGATTTTTTCCGGAAATGGGATGTACACCGTTAGATTCGTTTAGAGTCCTTCTACAAACGCTCAGTTGTTGGCGCAATTCGTAGGTTGAAATTTTGAGTAATTGTCGAAAAAACCAAAATTTTCAAAGTTTAGTTTTCAGTTTTTCGGCGATACTAAGCCATGTGTACGTCTGATTCTGACGGATTAGACATCATTTGTAAGCTTATTTCAACACTATTGATTTGGTGCATCTGCAGTTCTCCTGTATCTTTTGAACCGAAGATATATACCCCAAAAATATGCCGTTTTGTGCCTACGAAGTCCTATAGCTGCATGGCTGATGGGTTGCCAAAAGTCACAAACAACTCCGGTTCTGGGTCGGCCCTCACCCCCTCTTGAAACACAGAAAAAAAATTCAGATCGAACTTTTCCAGACACATACATATATAATACATACATATCCACAAACACTTCCCCTAAATAAAAATTAAGTCATATTTCTGAGCTCGGTAACTTTTGAATGGTATAACCGATTTTCAAAATTAGACATGCGTTGGAAAGTTAATGATCAGTACTATCAGAAGCCGCAAAGGTCGGACTTAAATTTTCGAAACTTTTGGGAGTTTTGGGGACGAGAACGAAAAACAGACCCTTAATAGGAAGGGCCGTAAAATCCATAGCCTTGGACCAAAATGGATGGTTGATATATGGATGGGTGAGTCTTTTCCTGACCTTTAACCCGGCATTGGTCGCTAGGTAGGTTGTTATGCGAGTGGCCGCGCGTGAGATTTTCTCTCACATTATCAACTTTTGCCTTTCTTTACAAAACTTTACAAAAAAGGTGAGGTTTCATCAACGATAAAGCCATTTGCTATAAAAACACGACGTTTTTCTGATTAATTATTATTATCTTTATATAAAATGTGACTATTGATGCCGCCAATATTTAACATTGAAAAATATATGGTAAGTGGCCATCTACAACTAACTCGTGAAACAGTATATAGGATTTTCATATCATCGACCACATCCACGGCGCCTTTTATTACATAATAAAAGGATATTATTTTAGGTTTTAAGTGGAAAAATAAAATAAATTTTTATACACAGTTGGTGACGCCGGTGGTCACTTGATGAGAGAATCTCTCACATCAAGCGCACTGACTCAACAATATGGTGATACTAATAAACTGAGTCACTACCTGAGTGGACGAGTCTATTAGATTGTCGAGGGAATATAGTTAGGAGACTAGAAGTAACTACAGCGCGTATAACTACCCAGAAAAAAGTTGTGCGCAATTGTCTGAAACCAAGTTTCTGAGTCTGAGTCTGAGTTGGTCCAATTTTCAATTCAGTCAGATTTAGAAAAATCGAAAATTCGTGTATATAGTGTCGCGTGTTGGGGGTTGTGCGCCACTGGCGAGAACTGCCGTTCTCTGGTAATAATAATAATAATCTAATAATGTCTTTTTAATAGTAACTATGTACTTTTATTTATTTGTAGAGGTCAATCTGCAAGACTGGCTATCACTGTATGGTGGATGTTTAGCTTGTTAATCTCAAGTATGTACATAGCGAATTTAGCGTTGATGGTTAACCAAGCAAATATGGAGCCCTCTATAGAAAGTGTTGAGGATTTGGCGACTCAAACAAAAGTAAAATATGGTTGTCTACACGGAGGTGCTACTCAAAATTTTTTGAAGACTGCGAATTCCACGATTTACCAAAGAATGTATGCTACTCTGGAGCAATCTCCAAGTTTACTTGTTAATACTAATGAAGAAGGTATTTAGACTGTTTTATTTGTTTATGGTACATTCCATGTCAAATCACTCAGGCACAAAATTTTGGATCTCCGATTTGTCTGAAAATTGGTATATAGCTTCTACGGGACGTAAAAATAATAAGGATATTTAAGGTCAAAAAAATCTTCTTCTCCTTTTTTTCTCAAAATAACATTTTATGCGATTTTACAGTGATTTGGTGTTTATTTAAACAAATTTGCATTTTCTATCGTAAAGTATCAATGAAAAACATAATATTTTAATAGAAGGGACTCAAAAATGTCATTATATGGCATTATAACAAGTTATTTTGATTCAAAACAAGGTTTTGATTAAATTTTATAGTGTAGAAAACGTTAAAATACTGTTTTACATTTTTCTCCATTCCCAAAATGCATCATCATCGATTTGGCTGAAAATTTGCCCACAGATAGCCCAAAACATAGGACTTTAATTGGTTAGAAGGATTTGAATTCTATTAGAATACCAAAAAAGTTACATGCAGTAATATCAGACTCAAAAGTATATATTATTCCAGTCGGAATAGCATTTGACCTTGCATGCCGAGCTGCCCAAAATTTTATTTTTCTAATCTTTAGGGGAGTCAATAGTAGCCTAAATTTAAAATCACGAATGAATTCCTCCGTTACGTTAGCCGCCATCTTTATTTTAAAGGAGAACCTGTTTTGCTCAATATCTCCGCCATTTTTAACTTTCGAAAAAAATGGTAGAAACTGTAATTGTTCCAAATAAATCGTATTTACAATTATTACAATTTATTTTTAACAATTTTGGTCGTGGGGTCGATATTTTCGTGTTAATTTTATTTACAGTAGACGCCTATATTTTTAACTATGATATTGCATGTAACTTTTTTGGTATTCTAACATAATTCAAATCCTTCTCACCACTTAAAGTCCTATGTTTTGGCTATCTGTGGGCAAATTTTTGGCCAAATCGATTATGATGTATTTTGGGAATGGAGAAAAATGTAAAAAACGGTATTTTAACGTTTTCTACACTCTAAAATTTGGTCAAAAACTTGTTTTGAATCAAAGTAACTTATTAAAATGACATTTTTGAGTCCCTTCTATTAAGCTATTATGTTTTCCATTGATACTTTACGATAAAAAATGCAAATTTGTTTAAATAAACACCAAATCACTGTAAAATCGCATAAAATAACATTTTGAGAAAAAGAGAAGAAGAAGATTTTTTGACCTTATATATCGTATTTTTATGTCCTGCAAAAGCTATATACCAATTTCCAGACAAATCGGGAATCCAAAATTTTTTTTGCTCCAAAATTGAGTGATTTGAATTGGAATCACCCTTATACATACTTTTATTTTTATTGATGCTGTAAGAAATTATAATTATTATTGTATGCTTTGGCCGAACTAAGAGTTGTATTACCTATGTCTTTCTATAATATAATTTAAACTTCAAGATCCAGTTCAATCCATTGTACGTCAATAATCTTCAACTGTATTATCAATACTGTTGTTTATTATCATGTTCGATAATTTCTTATAACAGGTCTTATTTTCTAAATATTTGAAAATAGAGTAGGTAATGTTTGTAAAGTAAGTTTCAGGGAAATTTTTACTTAAGGGGATCGGTACATAGTTTCGGCTCCAATGCTTTTTAAATGGGATTCAGTTTTTTCGAATCCTGAGAAAACTAATAAGTATTTTTGAAAAATTTAAAGGCAGAATGAAAGATTAGGTTCTTACCGAAGCGAAAAGTCCATGAAAACTTCTATAATGTTTATTTTAATAAGTTACAGGGGTGAAAAACTAAGAGAAAATGTAGTGTGATTTAAATTTTAATTATTTCATTCAAAAGAAACTTTTTATTTCTTCTAATGGACATTCGGTCCTCGATAATAATTTAGTTTTTCATTCTGCGTTTAATTTTTTTTTTTAATTAGGGGAGTGCATATAGATTTTCACTTCGGAAAAAATCAAACAAGATAGAGCTTTTTGTAATTTCATTAAAAAATGTTAAATAAACAACATATCAAAAAATTCTACTCGAGAAGTGGGTGCATCCTTTTTTAATAAACAAATGAACTGCGAAATTAGATGTTTTTTTTAATTAACTCCGAAAATAAAAATTTTATAAAAAACTGACTTGAACCATTTAAAAATTCAGACAATTTTAGAAAAAAAAACTTATATAAAAATTTTTCTAAAATTAAATCTGTAGCTTCTATAATTTTTTATTTATAACGCTAAAGTCGCCTTCTCACAAACATTGGCACACTGTAAACTAGCGTATGGCGAAGTGCAAGGTTGAGTTATTTTAATGTAATTCTTTAACTGATCAGTCAAATGAAATTTTAGAACTTGGACATGAAAGAAGAATAATTGAGCTATTTTACGGTTATAATAAAAAGAAATGAAATGTATGGGCAGTACGGTGTGGGCTGAAAGTGGGACTTACATGAATTTGGTTTAAAAATGATTCAAAAATGTGTAACTAATACAATTTTTCTTATAAAACTTTCAATTTTGCAGCAGTTAGCTTTGAAATATCTTACTTAACAATGTTTTATTCAAAAAAGATCTCAAAAATTTTATTCAAATGATATGACGTCTCAAAATATGTAATTTTTGAAAATTTTATAATTTTACAGAATTAACAACCTTTTAAGACGGTATTACTCAAGTTCGAACACGTTTATCACAGTCTAATAGGTGTTTTTTTAAAGCTTAGGATGCAGTCTTTAAAATGCACTAAATTATTTCACTTTAGAAATAAAATACACTATTTCTTTTTAGGAAAATTAAGAAAGATAACAAAAATGTAATACAGAAACCGAAAATTACCAGCTAAAATAATGTTTATACAAAGTGATCAAAACATCTTTCTGTAAAACTTACCTAAAATACATTTAATAATAAGCTTCAACAATAATAAATATTCAACAAAAATTTTTTTTTAGCTCTTATACAGTAAGTCTGCGTAACTTGGAACCTATTGATAACTTTTTTATTATCAGTCTTACGAAAAAAAGTATTCTTTATAAAATACTCTGCATCGTATATAATTTAAGATTCAACCATCAAATATAAAATTTTATTAAATTTTTACGTGGTATGTCAAAAAATATGAATTTCACTCAAGAGTAAATTACCTTCATAATTCAAAATATCGAAAATTGTTATTAAGAAAAGTTGTTTGGAATTAAAAAATATGTTTCAGTATTCAATTACATCCTTGTAATTAAAATATTGTGAATAATGAAGGCACTTAACTCTTATTAAGAAAAATTCATATTTTTTACATACCTCGTATAAAACTGGAAAAATTTGATATCTGATGATTGTATCAAAGATTTTAGACCAGGTAGAGCATTTTATGAAAAATAACTTTTTTTCGTAAAATTGATAATAAAATAGTTACAATAATTGTAAGAAAATGATGATGGTTATTCGTAATTTTAGAAAAAAATTAATTTTTTTTTTCGATTAGAGTGATGTAATTGTATATTAAAATATAGTTTTTAATTTGAAACAACTTTTCATAATAGCATTTTTTGATATTCTGGAATATAAAGTTACTTTACTCTTTAAAGGAATTCATATTTTTGACATAACTCGTATACAATTGATAAAATTTAATATCTGATGGTTGAGTTTTAGATTTTTGACTATCTAGACTATTTTATGAAGAATAACTTTTTTCCGTAAAATTGATAATAAAAAAGTTTTCCATATGGTTCTTAGCTACGCAATCATACTGTAAAAGAGCTTCTCTATAAGAATTTTCAAATTGTAATGCCATATTCGGATTCATCATAACCAAAAACAAAATAGAAACATATTTGATCAAAGTAAAATGATGAATTCAACGATATTTTTAAAACTATTTATACAAAACAATTATTGTTATTGTTTAAACAATTAACAAACAATTAGCGGCCAAATCTGCGAGTAGAACTTTTTACTTTGACATGTATATAAACTAACAAAAAAAGTTTTAAAAAAATATAAGCTTGTTTGAATTATTCCGAAACAATGCATGTTTTCGTTCTAATTGCGTCCCCTAAATATTTATTAGTTTTTTCGAGATTCGAAAAAAATGGACACCATGTCCGTGGTGATATTTTCAATATCGAACATTCGCTATCTTTGTCATACAACGCACTGAGTCGAATAGAATATGGTAACAAGACAGTGACAATTTTAAATATTTGTGTTGTAGTGTATTGGTATATATATTGGTATATAATATATTGGTAGTGTATTTGATAAATAATTGATTTAAGACGTGAACTTAATAAAAAGTTATTTATTGTTTATTATTTATGGAAGATCCCAGCAGAGCACACACCAGGATATATTCTGTGATCCAAGTATTTTGTTGTCAAACATGTTCAAAATTGTAAGCGTTCCAGAGTAACAATTATTAAAAAATCACTTTACAACTTTTTTTCTTTTCTGGATTGAGTATTAGTTTTTGTTCTACAGTATATAAATTATAACAATCACTAAATACATAGTGAAAAAATTATCAGTAGTAATTGCACAAGAGCTCTAAAATTCTATATTAATTTTAGAGATGGAGTGCAATTTGTTGCGATTATTTCATGAATAAAACTGTTCAAAACCAAAATTTTATTGTAATTTATTTATGTAAGTACAAATTAGTACTGTTAACTGTTAAACACACAGATGATATAAAATATTTTACGGTTGAAAGTCATCACTTTTATAATTTTTAAAACATTCATTGTCATTAATGTCACTGAATGTATTTTTTCGTAGCAACGAAGGGCATCTGACGTAATATACTTGACGACGGGATATTATCAAAAATTATCACCTTAATTTGCATTTCTGTAGCTTTCTATTGGTCAGAATCTCATATGAATGAAATAATCATATTAATTAACTGAATTAATAATTTAACCAAGTAACAGTTATCCAAGAACATTCAAAAGCCATATCTTTAAAGTTAATCATGACAATGTCAAGTAATGTTTACATATCCATACCAGTGATAATTTTACTACACGTAATTTGCCGTGTAAAGACAGAAAAATTAGGGATAGCCGTAAAATATTTGCGCCTTTACTCTTAACTTAATACGTCAAGTTATATTTTTGAAATCAGAAAGGCAATAAATTCATAACAAACCTTTTCCACAGATACGGTTCTATGAGGTATTGTCCAGATTTAATGGACAAATCAGAAACTAGGTACCTAGTATGTATTATTATTTTTACAAAAATGGCATAGCGTTAGCCTGAAAAAGGCATAAATTTCTAATAATTCTAGAAAATAAGAAATGTGTCTTGAAGAATATAATATGTTCATCAAACGTATTCGAAATCGAGGTTTCAAATGGACCAGGGTTAGATCGGAATTTAAAGAAAGTGTGTAGCCAGTAAAAACTTTACATTGGACCATTTAAAACTAAAATTGCGTGCATAGTAATCGGCCCACTTAAAAATTTGGTCATTTTTGATATCTCGAATTTCCTAGACCTGTTGTCCGATTTAATTGATTTTTTTAATATGTTATAGCCTTATCCTCTAACCATATCGCTGTAATAATATTGTTGCTAAACAGGTACATTTTTATTGTATAACGGGTGTATGAATCAAACTGTGTTTTTTTTTTTCTCAATGTTTGCATCACCCTGTGGAATATTCTAGCATTAATAAAACACTGAAATTAAAACCCAACTAAACCTCTGGTTTTTTTTTTGTAAATTCTCTTTTTTGAATCATTCGCTTACGTTGGATAATAAAAAAGTTGGGCACTTTAATAACTAGCCATGTTCTTCATTAATACAGGGTGTTTCTAAATAAGTGCGACAAACTTTAAGTTGTAATTCTGCATGAAAAAATAATGATAGTTTGCTTTATAATCGTTTGTCGCAAATGCTTCGTTTCCGAGATACGGGATGTTGAGCGATGTTTAACGCGATACGATATCTTTAACGCGAGCGTCAGAGAACGCTCGCGTTTAGTATACATTAGGTTTTTTCTAGCAAACAGTCAAACTAGTCAGAAACCGTCAGCAAACAGTTGGTCAGTGAGAGAACATAACAGTGGTGTGCGGTGACTTTTTCGAAAGGGGAAGCGATTCAATAAGGACATAAAAATATTTTCTTAATGGTCGAGGGTCGAGCCACTTCCCACCTGATAACACTCTGATGCGCAGGGGCTCTCTATCAGCAAAGTACTTATGTGAGACGTCCTGGGTACAAGGATCCACACACTAAATCCGTGACGCGTGAATGCGTGAGGCACTCTATTCCCGCTAATTCTAGTGACTAGTGACATATCGTTGATCTGTATTACTAGTTCGGACCTCGAGTCCTCGCGCCGATCTTGGTTTTCTAAAGAAGAATACTATTTAAAACAAAATTTATACTCCGAGGCATTTTCCACAACACACAACTTTCACTAAAATGACACTTATTTATACTCGAGTTCTATTCTCCTATCAACTTCTGATAATTGTTGAATGCAGTCTTTTTCAATGGATAATAGGGCTAACTTTGGAAAATATGTCTTCGCTTGTTGAATTTCTTTTAAACTCTTAATTTGAAACTTTTAATGCATTTAAATACTGCAAAACTTCGTTCAACTGATGCACTTGTGGCTGGGATAGTTAGTACTAATACACACAACTTGACCACTTCACACAGTGACTTGTTTAAACCAGTAGTTATAAATAAATCCCAGATTTCTGGGTATTTCTTTATCATTAATGTCAGTTGTTTCATAAATGACACTTAACTGAGAATGCAAAGCTGGGATATCAAAAAATTTTCATTATTTAATCGTAGTGAAATAAATTCCTCTGTGGGAAATTTTGATGAATTATAATTAGAAATATTAAGATTATATATAATCCTACAAATTTTAAATCGTTAAAATTTTAAAAGCTAGAATTCATTTGTTGTAGAATATTATCAAAAGGTCTCTTTGTTTCCTTTGTTTTCTCTGTCTCTCTGTCTCCGAAATTATCAATCTTCATTATTCTTCTTTCATGTTCAAACCCCATATGTTCAGTTTTATCACAAATATTTTTAAACTGCTCTCGTTTTTTTAATTATCGTATTAATAAAGTCACCAATTTGTCTTATACAAAATGCAATACCATTTGATTTCTGTAAAATGTCAAATAAAAGATCAGTAAAAGAAAAAATTTCTGCAAAAAATTTAAATCGAAATATTTTTTAAGCGAATGTATGTACCTAATACCTAAGCATCCCTTAGCAGCAGTAATAGTCGGAGCATCTCACTTTCGGGAAGGCGATAGGACGATCGCTTCCAGGGTACCAAAATTCGCGCGACTAGTGGGTGCGGTCATTGAACCCTGACCAATTTTTAAACGGGACAACTGCATGACAAGCGGTGATTTTGAGATGCGCTTTTTGTCAGGAGTGGACCGAATAGTTGAATTGTGTGCATATTGAGTTCGTTCGTACGCGATTAATTTTTAATATTTTTCAATGCCTATTGCCTAGGTAATATGTAGATTACTTGGATTAGGGAAAAATTTTTGATTATTAAATATTAATTAATAATATATTTTCTTATATCGAAGTATAAATAGGGAAGCGGTGCTTCCCCCGCTTCCATGGACTGCACGCCTCTGGAACATAATACAGTCACCAGTGCTATCCCCTCTACTCGCGTTGGTCCACTATTCGGTGATGGTTTCAAACAGTTTGAAACTGATGCTAGAACAAACCTATTATAACAACTTGAGCTATCTTTTGCTAAACCAGCATTTACCAGGATAGATCCGTAGACGTGGAATCGAATCGTGTCCTCCAAGGTCGGCAGAAATTTGTCCTAGGAATTTCTCAATCTAGAGCATGCTTTGCGCAAACATCGAAAACGTCACAAATCTCAAACATTGGATAATAATCGAGGTACTAATTTGCCAATGAAGATCTTGCGTTGCTTAAATGGAACAATTTTAACGCTTACTGTAAATACATAATTATTTTTTGCAAATTTTTCAGCTGACTTATGCTCACTCCTGTATTACTCTGGGCTAATTAGCAAAATTCATGGAAAAGTTATTTACCAGCAATTTTATTGCTGGAATCGAATTATAAGATCCTATATATTAATAATATAGGTACGCAAAGTCCGCAGATAGTGTGCTACTTTTTTTATAAACAAAATGGCGCCGACAAATCGTATTTTTTTTAATTATTGCTCTATAACTCCGAAGATTTTAACTTTACAACAAAAACATCCAAATAAAAATTCACCGCAATTAAATTCTGCATAGAGATATGTTTTTCAAGATTTGCTCCGACGAAAATTTTCCTCGGAAAATGCGGGTTTTCCTAACAAAAACTCTAATTTTCAAATAAAGTTTTAGGTAAGTAATTATTAATCAATAATTAAATAACTTAATGACATCAAAGCTTTCTTGGTATAGATTGTAATTCTAGAAGCCGGTGAAAATTAAACGAATATTTTAGCAACAATTCAGTTGTTAATTAACAATTTACGATCGCAATAATAACCAAAATAATCATAATACATTGATCAAACTTATAAAGATTATAAAGATGAGATGCTTATTTAATATTTTATTAACAAAATATAAATTTTTCTCTTTTTTGCATAATCTTTAAATTTTGAAATAAAAATGTTTATAATACGCTGGTCTAATTAGTAAAGTACAAAGAAAGGTTATTTACCAGCAATTTTATTGCTGGAATCGAATTATAAGATCCTATATATTGTTAATATAGGTATGCAAAGTCGGCAGATAGTGTGCTACTTTTTTTATAAACAAAATGGCGCCGACAAATCGTATTTTTTTTCCATTATTGTTCTATAGCTCCGAAGATTTTAACTTAACACCAAAAACACCAAAAACACTGAATAAAAATTCACCCCAATTTAATTCTACATAGAGGCATGTTTTTTCCGATTTGCTCCCACAAAAATTTTCCTTGAAAAATGTGGGTTTTCCCAACAAAATCTCGAATTTTCAAATAAATTTTTTGGGTCAGTAATTATTTATGAATAATTATATAGCTTGGTGAAATAAAAGCGTTCTTGGTATAGATTATAAAGTCAGAAGCCGGTGAAAATGAAATGAATATTTTAGCAACAATTCAATTGTTAATTAACAATTTACAGTCGCAATAACAACCAAAATAATAATGAGACATTGATCAAACTTAGAAAGATTATATAGGTGTGATGCATATTTAATATTTTGTCGACAAAATATAAATTTTTCATTTTTTTGCATAATCTTTAAATGTTTAAAAAAATTGTTATAAACAAATTAACATTTCTCAGAAATTGTTTATTATATTCTAATTTTAAAAGATACTTAAAATGCGTATTTCATAGGTCTTGAAAATGAATGCTTTAAAAAAAATTTTCAACCATTTGCAAAAAAGTTATGAAAGAGCAAAATAAATATACGATTTCTCCGTTGTTTAATATTTGTTTTAATTGTTTCAAAGCTTAAAAGTGGGACTTGTTTGTGAGACCTGTTTGTAAACACACGTTTTATAATTTACGGTCGATTTAAACAAATTACCGCTAAATAAAAGCCTTTTAATAGTTAAGTTTTACTAGTGCAGTGACATAAAATACCAAGAACAGCAACTGTGAGTAAATTTTTAATATTAACTGCATCCAGACGATTTTTGTTAGGCTGATTGAGGTTAGATATCAGATACACAAGACTGAAAAGTAATTAGCTAGTAAAAACTCGCCTAGCGAAATAAAGAATTTTTAACAACAAAAGGCAGGGTCGGCCTGGGAAAAATGTTTTGGACAATAATATTTAACAAAATAACTTAGCAAATTTGAATATTTTAAATAAAATGTCACAACCAACATTTACAAATCAATCTTCATCCACCAACACTCACCCAGATAATAATTTAAATAATATGAATACCTCCAACACATCTTATGCAAGCACTGTCTCAAAAAATATCTACAAGTATCCTAACAAAGACCAGGCACTTATCTTCGGCTCCATTCAGGGAGCAAAACTTCAAGATTATCTTCTCCAATTGGGACCTCTGGTAAAACCAATAAACATCATTTTCTGTAGCAGAATTTCACACAACAGAATATGTGTTTATCTAACCAATAAATCACTGGTTGATGAGTTTTTAACTAATCATGGTCAAATTGTTGTCAATAATGAAGTCATCACAGCAAGACGTCTAATTTCACCAGCAGACAGACCAGTATTATCGAATGTAAGCCCAACGATCCCACACGAAACTCTTGTAACCTTACTGGAAAATATTGGATTAAAATTAGTTTCTCCAATAAACTTTCTTAGAATAGGTGCATCAAATCCAGAATACCAACACATACTCAGCTTCAGAAGACAGGTGTATATCGCTCCTTCCCCAGATATTACCATACCCGAATTCTAAGAAATAACACATGATAATCTATCATATCATATCTTTTTAGCCCTAGACAGTCAACGCTGCTTCACCTGCAAATTATCGGGTCATGTTGCATCCCAATGCCCTTCGGGCAATATTAACCCACATTCCCAACAATCATCACAACCCACACATAATGTTCCAATATCTCAACCGAATGAAACATCTCCTAACGACTTAAATTCCCACTCAATAAATAATATTCTACCCGAAAGTTCCTCAGTAGTAGAAAATTGTGCAAAAGTCGCCAATACTGCTTTGATCACATCCAATCTGGTAACAAATCCAGATCACACTGCTCAATCTGAAAATATCCCAACCTCGGACAAAACTACTAAGTCAACAACTTCATCCGCAACAAAACGAACAGCTGAAGATATGACCCCAGCCACTCCAGAAGAACAAATGCCACCCAATACTTCTACCTTCTCTCTTCCCCAAACAGTCGTTCAGAAAAACAAAAAACCCAAATCTAATACATTAGAACAAGAAATAGAACTTACTGAATCTATTATAAACTATATCGACTCCCATTCTCCTCCCTTCATAATCAACAGCCATCAGCTTAAACAGCTCTTAGAAAATACATACGGATCGAGGGATGTTCTTAGCATTGCGGGAGACTTCACAGAAGATATTCCAAAACTAATAGATATGTTAGAAGAACTTCATCCTCACGCAAACACTAAGAAACTAAAAACTCGTGTCACAAGGCTAAAAAAGAAATTACTAAAGCAATCCCAAGATGTAAGTGATACCCAATCTGATATCTCAAATACATCTCAAGATACCCAATAAATACATTCGAGTCATTACTCCAGTGGAACTTAAATGGGTACTATACCCGTTTAAATATGCTACAGCATATCATAGCCCTCCATTCTCTGGACATATTGTGTCTACAAGAAACTCACTTCCGAGACTAAAATGTCCACAAAATGAGGGGATACAATGAATTCGTTAAAAACCGAAATGTACAAGTAGCGAGTGGCGGCGTAGCCATTTGCGTCTCAAAGAATCTACAAGCAACACAAATTAGAATAAATACAAACCTAGACGCGATAGCCGTAAAAATTAAAGCACAACTAAATTACACCATCTGCAACATATACATTCCTCCTGACCATTATTTAATTGAGGATGAACTGGAGTCTCTAGTTAATCAACTTCCAACTCCTTTAATTCTTCTAGGAGATTTTAATGCCCACAATTACTCCTGGGGTTCTCAAAAACAGACAGAAGGGGACGAATTCTATCAAACATATTCAACACCATGAACATAAGTTTACTGAATGATGGCAGCAATACTAGATTCAATATAGCTACTGGCAATTCTTCTTGCATTGATCTTTCATTATGTAGCCCAACTATTAGTCCTTACCTTGAATGGAGAGTTATGGATGACTTACTAGGCAGTGACCACTTTCCTATAAAATGAACGAATTCAACTATAAAAGACAAAATATCAAACGGAGATAGTATCCATCAGAAATGGAAAATAAAGAAAGCCGACTGGAGCTCTATCTCAAAAACCATTGAGAATAACATATACAAAATTAATGAGTGGAAGGACGCAAATACAGCAGTAACTCAACTTAACGAAATAATCATAAAAGCCGCTGAATTTTCAATAGGAAAAACAAAAGATATCAAGAAATTTAAACCTGTGCCTTGGTGGAATGACGAATGTGCCGAAGCAATACAAAACAGCAAATCTGCTCTAAATAGATGTAGGAGGGAGAAAACCGCAACAAGTATAATTGAATACAAAAAACATAGGGCAAAAGCAAGATATATTACCAACAAAAGTAAAAAAGAGTCATGGAAGAAGTTCGTAGGAAGCATAAACAGAAACACTACAATATCATCGGCATGGAGGAAGATACAAGGTATTTATGGAAACAAAACTTACCATGTCATTAAAGCATTAGAATATGACGGCAAACGAATAAACCAAACAAAAGAAATAGGTGAAGCGTTCGCAGACTATTATCATAAGCTTTCCATAAACAGAAATATAACTAATGATAACACTGCCCTCCCTACGGAATTCAAAGAGCTGGAAAACCTTAATTCTCTAAACAAGCCACTAACAAAAGAAGAAATGGAGGAATCTCTCTCATCACTAAAAGACAGTTCTTCTGCTCCCGATGACGTCCCTCCAGTTTTTCTAAAAAATCTCCCAGAAACGGCGAAACAAATCCTGCTTAATATCTTTAATCACATGTGGAATAATAGTGACTTCCCTTTAATCTGGAAGAAAGCAACAATCATCCCCATACTTAAATCTAACAAATCTTCACTCTTGCCTGAATCTTACAGGCCAATCTCCCTAACCTGCTCCATGAGTAAATTGCCAGAAAAAATAGTCAACAAGAGACTAATATGGTTTTTGGAAACTCACAAATTATTAATTCCCGAACAATCCGGATTTAGACCATCTAGAAGCACACTTGATAACATTATTGACCTAGAAAGTCATATTCACGAAGCATTTGCTACTAAAGATAAATGTCTAGCAATTTATTTTGACATTAATAAAGCCTTTGATTCTACATGCCATAAAATCATCCTAAATAAACTACATCACTGGGGATTGAAAGGCAATATAATAAATTTCATATGCAATTTTTTATCTCAAAGAGAATTCCAAGTCCGAATTTCTGGAACAGTATCATCAACCAAGAAACAATTAAACGGCACACCACAAGGATCAATTCTCAGCCCAACTTTATTTTTAATTGCTATGAATGATGTCTTAAAAGATTTAAAGAAACCAGTTGTAGCCAGACTTTACGCAGATGACATGATCGTGTTTATCAAGGGAAGATGTCTTAGCACCATGGCTCAAAGCCTTCAGCAATGCATAACATCCTTCGAACGTTGGTCTATAATGTCTGGGTACAATTTCTCCCCAAACAAAACAAATTGCATATTATTCTCAAAAAGAAACATACCAGAGCAGCATCGACCATCAATATTCCTATACAACCAGAAACTAAGCTATACTCCACACATAAATTTTCTGGGCATGATATTCGACGAACGTCTGTCGTGGAAAAATCATATTAAAACACTAACTCTTTCTTGTCAAAAGGGCTTAAATTTATTAAGATGCTTAGCAAACAAGTCTTGGGGATCTGATGGTCTAATGCTGCTAAAAATATACAGAAGCCTTATTCGATCGAAAATTGATTATGGATGTATTGCATACACATCTGCTCGCCCTTCAATATTAAAATGCTTAGATACTATACACAACACCGCAATAAGAATAATTCTAGGAGCTTACAGGACAACGCCTGTAGAAAGCCTATACTGCGAACTGGGCGAACCAGCTCTATATTTCAGACGACAAATTCTTAGTTTATCCTATGCCTCTAGAATAGCATCAATACCATCAATTCCTGCTCACAAAAACACGTTCTGTAATCGTTTCAAATCAACTTTTCAACATAGCACCTCTCCACCACCCTTTTATGTTAGAATTCACCGGTATATATCAACGTTAAATCTCCAAAATCTCCCCAGAACGTGGTTAATGAATGAACACAGCATTTCTCCATGGATTATCAGAACCCCACATGTAAACACCCAATTGACGAAATATAATAAATATGATACCATTCCACGTCTTATATATCGAAATTATAAACAAATAGTCGCAAAATATAAAAATTATACCCACTTATTCACTGATTCGTCTAAGTCTTCCCAAGGTGTAAGAACAGCAGTATACATAAACAATGAAACCAAATATTTATTTAAGCTTCCCAGCTCCTACAGCATCTTAAATGGTGAACTTTATGCCATATTACAAGCGTTGAAGCACATTTCCAATGCACAAACCAAACACTCCTTAATAATATCTGACTCACTCAATTCACTGAGACTCATACAACAAACCTTCACGAAAAATCCTATAGTCATATTAATCAAAGAAATATTACAGTCTGCATCAAACAGACTCAAAAATAGTTTTTCTATGGGTTCCCTCTCATTCTGGAATCGAGGGATATGAAAACGTTGATCGTTGGGCTTACACAGCTGCGCAATTACCAACATTGGCAGAACAATCAATTCCAGCCGCAGATACAAAACAATTACTAAAATCAATGACTCTCAATTTATGGAGTGAAAAATGGAAAACATCCACGAGCAAGTTAAGAGACGTTAAAGAAGATACTGGTCCATGGAATCCACATACAACCAACAGATCGAACCAAGTCATCTTATCTCGTCTTCTGTTAGGACACTGTAAACTTACTCATGAGCATCTCATTACCCATACCGAAGCACCAAAATGCAGAAGGTGTAATATACCAGTATCAGTAAAACATGTTCTAACAGAATGTGATGAATTTGCCGCTTACAATCAATCTATATCTGGTTATTCAAAAAATATGAAAGACATTCTTAACCTGCAAACCGACTGTAAACCTCTTTTTCAATTCCTTAATAAATGTAACCTAGCAAGTAAGATTTAATTGTACACAATTTCATACTTTCGTAAACTTATTAATTGTATTCTCGTTACCCCGCTGATGACCTTCGTGGTTAATGCGGTTATTTCTAAATAAAAAAAAAAAAAAAAGCTTAAAAGTGAGTCTATGGTACAATCTAATTACTCACAAAGAATGTCAAAAATTAGTGCAATGGTTATATTTTAATCAAAGATTAAAAATACTTTTTTTTGTAATTTTTAGCGCAAAAGTAGGCCTGATACAGAGTCGGAGCTAAAATGTTCACTCGAAGCGACTGACACGCGGCATGCATTTATTTATTAAAAGTGTACGTCGCGCGGCCGGTCGTCGCTCCGAGTGAAAATTTTAGCTACAGTACTGTATTAGTCGACTTTCGCGCGTGTAAATTACAACAAAATATATTTATAATCTTTAATTAAAATATAACCGTTAACCTTATAATTGATATTTTTTTGTAAATAATCAGCTTGTACTTTAAACTCACTTCTACGCTTTGAAAGAATTAAAAAAATTATAAACACCGTAGTAATCGTATGTTTACTTTGCTGTTTCATAACTTTTTTGCAAATGGTTGCAAGAAAGTTTTAAAGCATTCATTTTCAAGATATTTGAAATGCGCATTTTAGCTATTTTTTTAAATTATAATATAATAAAAACTTTCTGAGAAACGTTAATTTGTTTAAAACTAATTTTTAAATATTTAATGATTATGCAAAAAAATTAAAAAAAATAATATTTTGTCGACAAAATGTTAAATAGGCATCTTCTCATCTTTATAAGATTTCAAAGTTTGATCAGTGTATCATAATTATTTTGGTTATTACTGCGACCGTAAATTATGAATTAACAATTGAATTGTTGCTAAGATCTTCGTTTAATTTTCACCACCTTCTGGAACTATAATCTAAACCAAGGAGGCTTGGTCAAGAAGGACAAGAAGTCACCAAATTATTTAAAAATTGGTAGATAATTACCTATCTAAAACTTTATTTGAAAATTAAAGATTTTGTTGGGAAAACCCGCATTTTCTGAGGAAAATTTTCGTCGGAGCAGATCGAGAAAAACACGTCTCTATGCAGAATTTAATCACGGTGAATTTTTATTTGGGTGTTTTTGTTGTAAAGTTAAAATCTTCGGAGTTATAGAGCAATAATTGAAAAAAACACGATTTTCGGGCGCCATTTTGTTTATAAAAAAAGTAGCACACTATCTGAGGACTTTGCATACCTATATTATTAATATATAGGATCTTATAATTCGATTCCAGCAATAAAATTGCTGGTAAATAACTTTTCCCAAAAATGGCCTATTCTCCGATAATCAGCCCAGACTATATATAACTAAGTGGAAACTTTTAAAAAGTATTTTTTGCAGGTATGGAAAGGGTACTAGAATCTGAAAATGGTCTATATGCATTTTTGATGGAGTCGACTCAAATTGAATATCAAATACAAAGACACTGTGAACTACGACAAGTTGGAGGATGGCTAGATAATAGAGCATTTGGAATTGCCATGCCAACAGGTGTGTCCTTTTATTACAATTATTTTGATGGAAATTATGTTATTATCATCATTATCACACCGCGCTAGAATTTTATTAGAAATAAGAAATTAATAAATAGAATAAATAGAAATTAACTAGGTATTGGCTAACCGTACAACTTTTTTCCAATTAACTAGGTATTTTATCAATCTCTAGTCAAATAAGGTGTTTAGTTTTTTTTTTGATATATGACCGAACGTTCCATTGTGTATATTGTAGGCCTGGATCCCGCATACCAAAAAATGTTGATTAATAGCAAGCTGAAAATTTGTAAATAGCTTAACGGTGTCCAGTCGGACAAACTTTGATGAAGGGAAACACTGGAACAGGGGAAGTTTTAATCGTGGAACAGGTTAAAAATTTGGAACGTCACACTACGAAAACGTCCCATGTATCTTGTCGGACGGAACTTCAAATTGATTTGTTGCCCTTTCATTAAACTCAAATGCAAAAATCAGACTACTATTTATCACTCATTAAATCTCAAATTAACTCTAAATTTCTGCTATTTGCTGATGATTTAAAAACCGATAGAATTATCGTATCTGTCTCAGATTGTGAAAAACTTCAAAATGATATTAACAAAATCATGGCATGGTGCAATTGGAACCAAATGAGCATTAATGTTGGAAAATGTCACTTTATTAGTTTCTGTAGAAGAATTAACAACCTCTTTTATAATTACAAATTAGCTGAAGAACCACTGAACCATGTATCAACTGTAAGAGATCTAGGTGTTCAATTAGATTCCAAACTAAATTTTTGCGCTCATTTTGATTATGTGAATAACCAGGCATTTAAAATTTTAGGCTTCATTATTAGAACTTCTAGATATTTGCATAACATTAATTCCATCAGACTGATTTATTTTTCCCTAGTTAGATCTGTTCTTGAGTATTGCTCAGTTGTTTGGTCACCCACCTATGAAGTCCATATAGCCAAGCTTGAAAAAGTCCAAAATAAATTCATTAGGTACTTAAGTTTTAAATTACACAAACCTTTAAGTGACCATTCGTACTCAGAAATTAGAAATAAATTAAACCTTCCTAGGCTATCTTCCAGACGGATGTATGCTAATGTTTTGTTTCTTCATAAACTACTGAATTCAAAAATTAATTGCAATGATCTACTGTCTCTAACTGACTTTAATGTTCCCTCTAGAGTTACTAGAACATCCCAAAATTTTGCAATTAAATTTCATCGCTGCAACTTTGGTAGGCATTCTCCGCTGAGTAGAATCATTCTAAATGGAAATAGAATAGACCTTGATTTGTTGCTCTGCGCTTCGGAAACTGTTTGTAGACAGTGTTTAGAAAAAATTTGTAATCTTATGTGATTTATATTTGTTATTTACTTTGTATTATTTTAATATTTGTTTTTTCTATATAGCTGCATCGCCAATTTTTGTCATACATATTCTCTATATTTATTGTATCACTAGATAATTATAATATTTTGTGTATATATTAAATTAGGTGGTATCCCGTTAATAAATAAATAAATAAATAAATTTGTTGCTGTGCGCTTCGGAAAATGTTTGTAGACAGTGTTTAAAAAAAATTTGTAATCTTATGTGATTTATATTTGTTATTTACTTTGTATTATTTTAATATTTGTTATTTCTATATAGCGGCAACGCCAATTTTTGTCATACATATTTACTATATCTTTATATTTATTGTATCACTAGATAATTATAATATTTTGTGTATATATTAAATTGAGTGGTATCCCGTTAATAAATAATAAATAAAAATCACCAAGATAATTCCTGTCATTTAACATGTTCTACGTGTCGGACCAAGTTGGTGATAAATACCAGTCTAATTTTTGCATGAGTTTAATGAATGGGTAACAAATGAAATGGAAGTTCTGTCCGACAAAATACATGTGACGTCTTCGTAGTCTGATATTTAAATTTTTTAACCTCTTCCACAATTAAAACTTCCCCTGTTCCAGTGTTCCCGTACATCAAAGTTTGTCCGACTAGATACCTTTAAGCTATTAACAAATCTTCAGCTTGCTATTAATCAACTTTTTATTGGTACGCGGGATCCAGGCCTAAGGGTACGAACATGCCCAAGATACATGGATATGCGCGGTGTAGGTCGCGATGGCGGTCGCTACATGGATGTCAAAACAAACCTTCATTTTCTTATGAGATCGCATATACCAAGGATATGTCACCCGTTCACCCTCGCTACCTATTATCGCGGTTTACAGCGATGTCGATGAAAAAAAAAATAGTTTGTTTTACATCGCGATCGAGCTGCTGATCGCGTGGTAATTTAAAGTTTATTGGTGGCTTTTAAACCACGTGACATTCGCCGGAGATACGGCTGGTGTATTTATTCATTTCTTGTTGTAATCAGTTGCGACAAGTTTTGGTTATACGCCAGTCAATGGGAGAAAGAATAGGATATTACCTCCGAATTCTATCCTACTGCATGGATTTTAATGAAATTTTGGGACTAGCCTCTACTTATCTCCTAGCTCAAAGTCTACCCTATGCCGATGTGTGCTTTTATCTTGGGGGTGGTTCCCACCCCTTCTTAGGAGTGGAAAATTTTTTGGTTAAAATTACCACGGAATTCGCTAGAGAACCCAATTCTAAGCAAAAACTGTTCTATAACTTTTTTTGAAAACTCAATATTTTTGAGATATTCGTGGTTGAAAATTGGCCATTTTTATTGAAACATAATATCTTTTCGAACGGTTTTTTGCGAATACCTTAAAATCAATGCATCTAACTAAAAAAAAAACTATATTAAACATTTTTGTAGGTTATAAAAACAAAGAGACACTTGCCTCTACAAATCTTCTAGTTATACTACAAAAAGAGATATGGTAGGTGAAAATAGTTTGTTTTTTAGTACTTTCTCAAATTGGTGTACTCAACTTGAAATAACAGAGAAACGGTCGCTTTTAGGTGTATAATGCTACTAATACTTTTTGTAGTGCTGGAAAGGACCTTTAAAATGAGCTATATTAAAGGTCCATTACATTAAAACTAATCGAGATATGCTGCAAATAAAATTGATAACTAATGTATTTTAAGAAAAAATGAGAAGTAATTTTAACCCCCATCCACCGAAATGTAAATGCATCGTTTTCCTTCCACAATACCCATTATTATAGTGTTATTTCTATGTTCAAAAAGATGGACGGGTTTAACATGAATAGTTTTTGAAAAAAAAAGATCAAGTTATAGAGAGCAACTTGAAAATGATAAGAGATACAGTAATGAAAAATAAAAAGGAAATTTTTATCTGAAAAAGCTTTACATTTTTGTGTGGTATCTTTTTTTCGTATCTCTTATCTTTTTCGAGTTACATGGAAGAAAAGAAAGATTTTTAAGAAAATTTAAAAATGCGCTCTATAATCTGATCTTATTTTTTTCAAAAATCATTCATTTAATCCAGTCCAACTTTTTGAACATGGAAATAACACTATAATAAAAAGTATTGTGGAAGAAAACGATGCGTTTACATTTTGGTGGATGGGGGTTAAAATTACTTCTCATGTTTTCTTAAAATACATTAGTTATCAATTTTGTTTGCAGCATATCGCGCTTAGTTTTAATGTAATGGACCTTTAACATAGCTCATTTTAAATGTATTTTCAAGCACTACAAAAGTTATTAGTATCATTATACAACTAAAATCGACAGTTTCTCTGTTATTTCAAGTTGAATACACCGATTTGAGTATGCAGCAAAAAAACAAACTCTTCTTACCTACCATATCCCCCTTTGTATTTTAACTAGAAGATTTATGAAGGAACGAATCTCTTTGTTTTTTTATAACCTACAGAAATATTTTATATAGTTTTTCTTTTAGATGCATAGTGTTTCAGGTATTCGCAAAAATCGAATATATAATGGGGGTGAGAACCACCCCCATTATAAAAGCGCACATCGGCATAGGGTAGACTTTGTTTCTTGAGCTATTCCCTACTTACAGTGAAAATATCAAGTAAATAGATGTAGTAGGATGAAATTTGGAGCCAAATATCCTCATTGACTGCCCTATTATATGGAAACCGCAAGAACACTGAAAGGAAGGTATATTCCGTATGTTCTACCGGTCATCGATGTAAACCTCGACCGCGATCGCGACCTATACCGCGCTCATCCATGTATGTTCGGCATGTTCGTACCCTAATATGTCTACTCATCGCATTCTGTGATATCTTCTTCTTCTTGACTGGCTTTACAACTCGGGGTGAGTCTTCGCCGCATCCACTATGGCCCTCCATCGTCTGCGATCTTGCGCTTCGATTTGCCATTGTTGTACCCCAATCCTAGATAGATCGGTTTCAACATCATCCTTCCATCTTTTTCTGGGACGGCCCACTGATCTTCTACCGTCTGGTCTCTCGAAGAGCACTGTCTTTAGCACTCTGTCTTCCTCTGATCTTACTACATGACCTGCCCATCTTATCCGATTAGCTTTTATATGTCTGACGATGTTTTCAGTACCATATAGAGTCACCAATTCAGCATTGCGGCGCCTTCTCCACTCTCCTGTCAATTCATCTCTTTGAGGACCAAATATCATTCTGAGGACTTTCCTTTCAAATATCAGCAATTTATTTATTTCTCGCTGTTGTAGAGTCCATCTGTCACTCCCATATGTAACAACTGGGCGAATAATTGACATGTAAAGTCTTAATTTAGATTGTTTTTTCAGCAGCTTAAATCTTAATAATGATGATAGGGACTATAATGCTCTATTTCCCGCAGCTGTTCTTGCTGAGACCTCTTTTTCTATGTGATTGTCCTCTATGATTACTGCTCCCAGATATTTAAACTCTTTTACTACTTCAAAGTTGTGGTCATTAATAGTTACGTTCTGCCTAACTCTTGCTCTTGGATTTTTGGTCACCAGCATATATTTCGTCTTCTCTTCATTTATTCGAAGGCCCAGGTTACCTGTTTCCTCCTCGAGCTGTGAAAACACCTCTCTTACGTCTCTTGTAGAATGAGCGACTGCATCTAGATCATCGGCAAAGGCCAACAATAGTTTTGATCCTCGATTTGCGAATCCCCCTGTTAGTTCAGACGATATTTTACTTATTGCGTATTCTAAAGCCAAATTGAATAGCAATGGTGATAGAGGGTCTCCTTGTCTAAGCCCTGATGTTATACTAAATGGCATCGATGTTCTGTTTCCTATCTTTACCTGTACATATGAGTCTGTCACGCACATTTGAGTGAGCTGCATTAATTTTCTTGGTATTCCCATTTCTAGCATTGCTAGCCATAGTCTGCTTCTTTTTATCGAGTCATATGCTTGCTGGAAATCTACGAAGATTTGGTGTACATCTCGGTTGAATTCCCAGTTTTTCTAATATTTGTCGGATGGTAAATATTTGATCTATTGTTGACCTTCCACTTCGAAAGCCGCATTGGTAGTCGCCTAGAATATCTTCCGAATACGGAGTGAGTCTCTTTAGTAAGATAATTGATAGAATCTTATACGCTCTACTAATAAGCGATATGCCTCTGTAGTTTCGGAATTGCTCTTTATTTCCCTTCTTATGTATGGGTATTATAACGCTTCCATTCCATTCTGTAGGCATTTTCTGCTGTTGCCATACTCTGAGAATAATGTCATACAATTTTTGATGTATAACGTTTCCTCCTTTTTTATCAATTCTCCATTTATACCATCATTTCCTGGTGCTTTGTGATCTTTAAGAGATGCTATTGCATTCTTTACTTCTTGGAGTGTTGGTGGTGGTATTTCCACATCTGTAGAATGAAATGTAGTCTCCGATTCCTCCATCTCACTTTAATCAATATTTAGTAAATTCCGAAAGTATTCCTTCCATCGTTCTATGATTTCTGTTTCCATCATTATCAGTTCACCTGCTTCATTTCTCATAGCTTGTGTTACCCCAACATTTCCACCTTGTCTGACTGTCTTCACTTCCCTAAAGAATTTTCTTATTTGATTCCTCTCGCCACTTATTTCCATTACTCATATTTGCTGTTCTATGTAGCTTCTCTTTTTAGTTCTGAGTAGTTGCCTTGTCTGTGCCCTCGTTCTGCGAAAATCTGCTTTGTTCTCATCTGTAGGGTTTTGTAGCATTTTCATTCTTTTTTGAGTTTTTGTTTCCAGCATTTCTTCGCATTGTTTGTCAAACCATTTCTGTTTTGGGCGAGTCCTCTTTTTCCCAATGGTTTCTTTCGCTGCTTGTTCTATCACTGATGCCACTCGCTGCCATGCATCTCCTAGGTCTACATTTTGGTCTTCCTCTCCCAGCAATTGAAATCTGTTGCTTATGGCTACTTGGTACTCCAGTTCTTTATTTGGTGTTTGAAGAGCTTCTATGTCCCATCTTTCTCTTTGTTCTTGTTGCTCCATCTTCTGTACTGATATTCGTGTTCTCAACTTTGATTTTACAAAAAAATGATCACTATCGCTGTCAGCTCCTCTCATACTTCGTGTATTAATAATGCTACTAGAGTGTCTTGCATCAATTCTGTGATATCAAATTTGTCTTTTTGTGGTAGTCTAATCCCAATCTCTAGGACAAGAGATTCACTTGCCCTAGAGATCACAGGCCGGAATAATCAGACAATTGATTTACAAAAAAGGGTAGGTCTCACATGGACTGCCTTTGATAGATTGAACATTTTTTAGTCTAGTATTCCAGTTTGTTACAAAAGGAAGGTTTTTAACCAATGTGTTTTACTGATTCTAACATATGATATAGAAACGCTAACTCTGACATAAAAGGAACGATAAATAAAATACGAGTTACACAACACGCTATGGAAAGATCAATGTTAAGTAGGTATTACCACTAGAGATAAAGGACCAAACCTAGCAATAAGAAGAAGAACAGGAGTCGCAGATGCAGTTGAAAGAATAGCCACGGGTAAATGGGCTTCGGCTGGACATGCTGCCACATTGACGGATGATAGATGGAACAGAAAGATTTTGGAATAGCGACTTCTTGGTGAATTACCGACTAAATAGACGGATGATATAAAGCATATCACCACAAATTTGATGCAAGAAGATCAAGATAAAAATAGATGGAAAATTTTACGGGAGGTCTGCGTTCAGCAGTGCTCTCCCTAAATTATACGTATATTTTATGTCCCTAATTTGGCTAATTATGTCATAAATTTCTGGTATATTCTAACTAAACAATAAATTTTCATATGCATATTGACAAACAATTGTCTATATTATATAAATTTATATAATGTATAATAACGAGCGATCCAAAATTATTGGGATCATAGCTAGCCGTGCAAAAAAAATATCCCCAAAACTCTTCACCTTAGCTCTGGAAGACGTCTTTAAAGAACTGGAATGGAAAGACATGGGTATCAACATAAACGGGAAGAATCTCAATCACCTCAGATATTGCGACGATGTTGCCCTTATTACAACTAACCAAAAAGAACTAGCCACAATGTTGACTCAACTAGCATACGTATCAGAAAAGATAGGATTAAAAATGAACATGAGTAAAACAAAAATCATGACAAATACAAATGACAGAATAAATATTACTATAAATAATGCCAATATTGAGGTTGTTGACGAATATAAATATATACCTGGCTCAAATAATCAAAGCAAATAAAGAGAACCAAACAATTGTAGTACAGAGAAGAATCCGATTGGCATGGGCAGCGTTTGGAAAGTTAAGATGGATACTAAAACGCTAAAAGATATAACAGTAACTAAAAACCCGTGTATTTGACCAGTGCATCCTTTCTGTTCTGACGTATGGCTCAGAAACATGGACATTAACAAAGGCCAACATAAACAAAATAGAAATAACTCAGCGAAAAATGGAAAGATCCATGTTGGGAATAAAACTAAAAGACAGAAAATCAAACAAATGGATAAGAGAGAAAACAAAAGTAAAAAATGTAACTGAACATATAACAGGGTTAAAATGGAGATTTGCGGGCCACAATGCGAGACAGGAAGATAAAAGACGGAATGCTGAAATACAAAACTGGAGACCGTGGACAGGAAGAAGAGGAAGAGGAAGAAGACCTCAGATGCGATATAAGGACGATATTGTTAAAGCTGCAGGAACTAACTGGAAAAGTGCAGCCAAGGACAGACGGAAATGGAAAGATTTGGGGAAGGCCTATGTCCAAAGTTGGATAGAAATGGGCTAAAGAAGAATAATAACGAGTGATCCACAATTATTGGGATCAAAGCTAGCCGTGTAAAAAATTACGTATGTCTTGTTTTAATCTGACTTTATATCGTTGGTTTATCAATTAATTTTGATTAACATTATAGAACATAAAAAATCAGCCAAAACCTTTAACACAGAACTTTAATCAAAACTAAAAAGAGTTAACAAAATTATAAGTAACAATAATAAATAAAATCAAACAAGATGCTGTATAATATGTCCACCACAAATATCTCTACATAACCTAACTTTTCTTGTTAAGTTGACGTACACTGCAAAGTTGACGTAAACTGTAAAGTATATCTGAATTAAGAATAGACATGCACCGTATAGTCGTTCATGTATGTCTGTCGTTCAGAGGTGACAATAATTTTGGATCACACGTTAATATTGAAGAATGAAGTATTGGTGAAGAATTGTCTAACCAATTTAAAACATAAATTTTATTATCCATAACCAACCTTAAACAGAGATCTTACAACATCCAAGCATACTTTCATTTATTCATATTAATAATAATAATTGTGTAATCTAGTTATTTATAAGGGTTTTGTTTGTAGATGCTAATTATAGAGGTGCAATAAATAGAGCCATTTTAAAACTACAGGAAGATGGATCACTCAACGATTTAAAACTGAAATGGTGGGTGGAAAAGAATGAAAATGAGGAAGATGAAACGGAGCCTTGTCAATCAGAAGATCCTGTCTCGACTGAAGAGTTATCGATAGAAAATGTTAGAGGACTGTTCATAATTTTAGGTATTGGAATAGGCATTGCATTCGCAGTTGCACTGTTCGAATTTTTGTGGAATTTAAGGCACATTGCTGAGGAACAAAATGTAAGTATACGTTATTATCCTTTTTATTTTTTCTTAAGTAAATATCTCATTTACTGACAGGTCTCCATTAAATTTTTATATTATTGCAGCCTTTATTAACCAAAATATTGGGTATAACTACCTCTTTTTAATTATTATTATAATACCAAAGACCACCATATTGCTGTTGTATATATATATCATTTGGATACGTAAATAATATTCAGAATAATAGTGTGTTCATATAAGGAAATCTATTACTTGATGGGTTGGAGGATTGGACATTAAAGAAAGATATTTCGGACAGAGTTCTTCGAGTCATGGGCCTACAGAAGGATATTAAGAATAAGTTGGTTGAATAGAGTCACGAATGTCGAGGTGTTGAGAAGAATGGGAAAAGAAAGACAGGTTTTAATTTTACAATTGAAGTTAGAAAACTGCAATATCTAGGACATGTCATGAGGGCGAACATTACAACTTGTGGAAGTTAATAATACAAGTAAGAATACAGGCTAGAAGTAGTCGTCGAAAAAGATGCATCTCCTGGTTAAACAATTTGAGAGCTTGGCTTAACTTCACTTCTGCTAATCTCTTTAGAGCAGCGGTATTGAAAGTGCAAATTGCCATGATGGTTGCCTTCCTTCTTGGAGGACATGAAAAAGTAGAAAGAAATCTAGATATGAATCAGGATGTCTATACGTAATTCATTGATTTTGAAAAGACTTTCTACGTAATAACACAAGTATATAATATAAATCAGAAAGTTAAAATAAGAATTAAAAATCAAGTTGCAGAAGAGATAAGTTATATTCTTAAGGGGTTAAAACAGGGGTATATATATATATTGTTACCGCTACTATTTAACATATACAGTGAGGCTATCTTCAACGCGACTAGAAGATTGTAAAGATAACATGATTACAAATTAAATAAGGTATATACAGACCTTTAACTTTGCAGATCTTAGCAGATGTATACGACTGACTGCTTGTAAATAAATGTGTTTCGACGGCTCCGTCTCGTCCATTCTCTCTTAGTGGCCTAGCCACCGCAGCCTGTTTATTTTGATAAGCCTTCCATTAGGTACTAGGTTCGCTATAAAGGCGGTAAAGCTCAAAATTATAGCAGCTACGTATATTTTTAATTACAATTTTAGATTATCCTCATAAATTATAGTTGTTAATATAAATATTTAGTGGTATTCAACTATTTCTTTTTTTATCTTATACAGTATGTCCCTGTAAGTTGGAACCATATGGAAAACTTTTTTATTGTTAATTTTACGAAAAAAAGTTATTCTTCATAAAAAGCTTTGCATGGTCTAGAACCTAAGATTCACCCATCAGATATCAAATTTTATGAATATTATTAGAGGTATGTGAAAAAATATGAATTTTGCTTAAGATTAAAGTAGCTTTATTTTTCACAATATTGAAAATTGTTATTAAGAAAAGTTGTTTGGAATTAAGAACTATATTCTAATATGCCATTACGTCCTTCTAATTAATAAAAAAATTCTTAAATTATGGATAAACAATATTATTTTCAGTTGTTTCAATTAGGATAACTCTTTATTTATTAATTTTACAAAAAAAGTTACTCCTTATAGAATAGTCTGGATGGTCTAAAACCTAAAACACAACCATCTTATACCAAATTTTATCAATTTTATACGAGGTATGTCAAAAAATATGAGTTTCGGTTAAGATTAAATAGAAAACCTTTATTTTTCACAATATCAAAAATTGTGGTTATAAAAAATTGTTTAGAATTAAAACGTTGTTCCAATATGTAAATACATACTTCTAATTGAAATATTCTTAACTATAAAGGTACTCTACTCTTGACCGAAATTCATCTTTTTTGACATACCTCGTATAAAATTTAATATAAGATGGTTGTATTTTAGGTTTTAGACCATGCAGAATTTTTTATGAAGAATCTTTTTTTTAATTAATAATAAAAGAGTTATCATAATTGAAACAACTGAAAATAATGTTATTATGATGTTATCCATAATTTAAAAAAAAAATCAATTTTTTTTTCAATTAGAAGGATATATGTAGTTCTTAATTCCAAACAACTCTTAATAATAACAATTTTCAATATTGTGAAAAATAATGCTACTTTACTCTTGAGCGAAATTCATATTTTTGACATACCTACCTCGTATAATATTCATAAAATTTGATATCTGATGGTTGAATCTTAGGTTAATTAGAATTAAAACGTTGTTCCAATATGTAAATACATACTTCTAATTGAAATATTCTTAACTATAAAGGTACTCTACTCTTGACCGAAATTCATCTTTTTTGACATAACGTATAAAATTTAATATAAGATGGTTGTATTTTAGGTTTTAGACCATGCAGAATTTTTTATGAAGAATCTTTTTTTTAATTAATAATAAAAGAGTTATCATAATTGAAACAACTGAAAATAATGTTATTATGATATGTTATCCATAATTTAAAAAAAAATCAATTTTTTTTCAATTAGAAGGATATATGTAGTTCTTAATTCCAAACAACTCTTAATAATAACAATTTTCAATATTGTGAAAAATAATGCTACTTTACTCTTGAGCGAAATTCATATTTTTGACATACCTACCTCGTATAATATTCATAAAATTTGATATCTGATGGTTGAATCTTAGGTTTTAGACCGTGCAGAGCTTTTGATGAAGAATAACTTTTTTTCGTAAAATTAATATGTAATAAACAAGTTTTCCATATGGTTCCAACTTACAGGGACATACTGTATTATAACATAGTGTCATACTTAGTATTGACTTTGTTTTTTTTTTATATGTTTAGATAGCTTATTGTGACGCACTATCAGACGAACTTAAATTTGCCAGTTATGTTTGGACGAATAGGAGGAAGACAACGTCGTAATAGAAAATTATATTTTTGTCTGTAGATCTATAACAACTAAAATATCAAATCTTACCGTTATTTGTAATATGATGGTTAAAATTTTTAACTTGATGATTATAACTCTTGTGATTCTGTTGAAATAAATTAATTTAATACACTGACTATAAAAAAATCGAGATTATAGATAATTGTCAAAACTTAAATTAGTTATGCTTAATCAGTGATGCTAATCAAAAAGTAAAGAAAGCTCTAATAGGGCTTTTCATTCACAGTCATTTGTTTCGAGCTTCTGTCATGTGTCACATAATATTAATATATCTACGTCATACGTTATTGGTATTGGCAATGATACAAACCAAAGACGTATGACGTAGATATATTAATATAATGTGACACATGACAGAAGCTCGAAACAAATGGCAATCGATGAAAAGCCCTATGGCTTGCACATGTCAATTCTATTCTATACTAAAATCACAATAAAGATGTACTAGAAATAAACAAACCAAGACACGTTGAATATTACGAGGAGCACTCCCGAATCATGATTTACAATCTTTAAGCTCTGTAAATCATGATTTTGGAATGCTCCTTGTAACATTCAACGTGGTTTGGTTTGTTTATTTTGAGTACAGTTTTATTGTGTTACGCTAATTCTTTCAGTATATAGTAATCATAATTCTGTCTTTGGTAGCACAAAACATATTTTGTAAACATTTTTTCTTACATAATTAATTGATTTATTTTATAGTCAGTTTAATAGCTTTTGTTGATTATTGTTTTTTTGTGTTTTGTAGATGTTAATATCAAAAATAATAAACATACGAAATATTTTACCAATGTTAATACCTATATTTTATTCCTATTATTAAACAAAGATATTTCTTATGAGAATATATCCCAAAAATGATGCTTCAGTATACGTATTATTTTTATTATATATTTTCTCACTACATCCTAAATACCAAACCTGACAAAGCTTAAATCGTCGGATTTGAAGTTTTCGCAGGGGCTATTATGTGACTTTTTTGACTAAGAGTATAATATAGAAGAGCTTAGAAAAGCGCGAAATGCGGTAGCAATCACTATTTATTACTTTCAAAAATACACTTCCCAACCAGAAGACAAGGAGAAAGAAACACATGTAGGCATAAACAAGACAGAAAAACTAAACGAAGCTAAACGAAGATACGTACATAAAAACCTAGATGAAGAAAGTACCCAAGACTTTTTTAAAAATAGAAGCAGCCACAAATTCACTCTACCCCTGGTAGAGAAAGGATTAACAACTAACTCATTAGAGAAATACTAGGAATCGAACGAACAATCACAGATGACTTATTGACAAAACTACTTATCTGGTTCTGACATTTATGAATGAATAACGAATACCAAAGGAAATACTAAAGTGGCAGCCAGAAAGAAAGAGAAAACGAGGAAGACCGAGAACAAGTTGGAGAGAAGGAATAGACAATGAGGTGAGAGAAAGAAACATAGAAGAGGACCTATGGAAAAACTGGACGAAGTGGAGATCTGAAAACGGCCACGGCGGAAGACGTTATATGCCGACATGTAGTACCCTAATAATACAAAACATTCCAGGAATGTTCCTAGAAGGTACACACAGGACATTGAAAACATTCCTGGAATGTCCCCAAAATCACACGAACGTCCCTGGAAAGTCCCAGGAAAGTGCTGTGTCAGCATTTTAAACATTCCTTGAATGTCTTGTTGGAACATTCCATGAATGTCTACGAATGTTCTTTGAACATTCACAGTATATTGTTTAGACTGAATGTCTTGTTGAAACATTCCATGAATGTTCTTAGTACATTCAAAGTATATTTTTTAGACATTCTCTGAAATATATCGTCAGTGATGTGACAATACCTCCTATATGTTTTTTCATGAGTTTTGCAGGAGACGAAAAACATTTTTTACGGTCACCTCCTGTTTTCATACATAAGTTTTGACTTGTTTTGTAGTAAATAGATAGTTGAATTTACTACAAAACAAATCAAAAAATATATGAAAACACGAGGTGGCCCAAACAAGTTTTTCATCTCCTACAAAATTCATGAAAAAGCAGATAGGAGGTATTGTCACATCACCGACGATATACCAGAAGTACCATGAACGAACATATAAAACACGCTGTATTTTCCTGTCACCGTGTCACACAAAAAACTGGTCAGCACAAGTACATGTAATAATTATTGTTACTTGCACTGGACAATTTTCTTTAAGACACGGTGACAGGAAAATACAGCGTGTTTTATATGTTCATTCATGGGTATTCTTTCATTTTTCCGACTGTATATGTAGCCATACCAAATAATACATCCTTGATAAATATAAACATTTTTATTGCACAAAATCTTGTCATATATTTTTTTCCATATTCATCACTACGATGGTGATTCATTGTATTGAATTGTTCATTAGAATTACAATCTGGTCATAACTCTGACCAATGAGCAATTTTAATTTAACCTAAATTACTACTGTTCCTTAAAATGAAGAGCTTACCCATAGCGTCTCTTATCTAATCTAACAGGCACACAAGCACTATGCTCTGCTTTTCTAACCGCACTATTCTAACATACACATGCACACAAGCATTATGCTCTGTTTTTCACTATCACTCAAACTAGTTCAAAAGGCTTTGTCCTCTTCAATCTTCTAGTTTGCCCAGTAGTATCCAGGAGCTGGATTTCCTCAATATTCTTGTAGGTACTTACGAAGTTGTTGCTTGTGACTTCCAACTTTACTCCAACTTTAAAAACAAATCCAGCTGTAAAATATTTATGTGCCTGAAGGCTTTTGTATGCTTTCATCTATAATATCTATAATAGTAATTTGGTGGAATGCACTTTATGGTAAAATCCAATTCTGACTGAATTGTATATGGATCTAAATCCCCAATTATTTTCAGCTTCAATAAATATCCAAAACAATAAAAGAAATAATGTTATTGCTTGCCAAATTCATCAATATTGATAAATATCAGAGAAAAATGAACATAGATAAAAATTGTTTGCCCTACCTTTCTCCAAACATCTGATGTCTCCAATAATAATTTCCTTAAATAATCACTTTGCAGTGTGGTAAAATTTATAAAGTTCACAAAATACAGCCAACGCAATCCAAATGAATCCAAAATATGACGATAAACAGTGAAATGATGAAATGAAATGATATTATAAACATAACCTCTGTAACCTGTCGTGTATGCCATGCCAACCAGAACCAGAAGTCACGTGGTTTGGATTGCCTAAATACATATACACGTGCAGCAAATTTGAAAATGAATGCAAATTGAATATTAAATGGCCTCTCTTAAAATATAGGACATTGGTAGTATGTTCATAGAATGTCTTGTGGTAACATTCCACGAATAACTTAATCAGATATTCACCGAATGTTCCTTGAATGTCCAGTACATTCAAACATTAATAGAACTTTGATAGTACATTCCTGGAATGTTTTGTGTTGTTAGGGTTTGCTTGCAAAATTCATCAATATTGATAAATATCAGAGAAAAATGAACAGTAAATAAAAATTGTTTCCCCTACCTTTCTCCAAACATCTGGAGTTTCCAATAATAATTTCCTTAAATAATCACTTTGCAGTGTGATAAAGTTTATAAAGTTCACAAAATACAGCAAACGAAATCCAAATGAATCCAAAATAGACAAAATACGACGATAGACAATGAAATGAAATGATATTACAAACATAACCTCTGTAACCTGTAACTTTTTGTTGTATGCCAACCAGAAGTCACGTGGTTTGGATTGCCTAAATACATAATATACACGCGCGGCAAATTTGGAAATGAATGCAAATTGAATAGTAAATGGCCTCTCTAAAAATATAGGACATTGGTAGTATGTTCATAGAATGTTTTGTGGTGACATTCCATGAATAACTTAATCAGATGTTCACCGAATGTTCCTTGAATGTCCAGGACATTCAAACATTAATAGAACTTTGATAGTACATTCCTGGAATGTTTTGTGTTGTTAGGGTAGTAGTAGTGCTATGATTTCTATTGATATATTCACATTTTTAGTACTTATAGTTCATCCGAAATTCAAATTAACGTTGAACATTGATATATTGATTTTCACAAATAGGTGAAATATTTCATGGAGAGACATCTTTGATCATGTATTTTATTAAACTATTAAAAGATGTGAAACCCCAGAGCAACTGGTTAAGTATCGGTAATTTAATTGAATTACCTTATTTACAAAATCCTTGTTTGGCAAACTTGAAAAAAGAATGGAACAGTTTCATTGTTGACGTTTGATCAATCCGGCGCTTTTCAGAGACTCTGGCGAGACGAGTCTTATACATATTTCATATTATCTGAAAGGTTAGGGGATTGGTTTTGGTTTTATGAGCAGGGGAAACTTTCATCTTTCAAATAGTAAAGCTTACTACACAAATTAATTATTACCATGATTTGGAAAACTACAGTGGTTATAATGATAGGTACCGAAATTAGGATAAACTAACCATGAATTAACAGGTAAATGTCCTTGCTATCCATAATCTCAAAGGTGTTTAAAAAATTGCTACTACGAAGAATGAACCATATAATTCACCAAAAGAAAACATTATTTCGATAAACCAATCTGGATTTCGTGATAAACACTCCACAGTTAACAAGTTCCGTCGAATAATAACTGAAATAGAGAATGCATTGGAAGGGGATAAAATTTGTTTAGCGGTATTCCTGGATATCGCAGAAGCATTTGAGAAAGTATGGCAGGTCGGCCTGTTAAGGAAGCTGAAGAAAATATTTCTTATGCCACTCGTTGAAATATTGCAGTCATATCTACACCGGCGAATATTTAGAGTTAAAATGGAAAACAAACACTTTGAGGCACAGCCAATAAACGCAGGGGTTCGACAAGGTAACTTTCTTGAACCAGTACTGTATCTTTTGTGTACATCTGACATTCCGGAAAGAGAAAACATTCAACTAGCCACATTTGCTGCTGACACAGCAGTCCTGACAATAGTAGCAACTATACACTGCTAGTCAAAAGTCTGTACCCCCCTCGTATCTTTTGAATGGTTATACCTATAATAGTTCAATTTGGAGGGAGAAAATAAACAGACGTAAGCTTCTTAACTAGTCATGTCAGGTGACGTAATAGTGACAGATTACTTTACAGCGCCACTCTGACAGATAATTTTAAATGGGACCTTATGGCAAGTGATATCTCGTTTGAAAGGTATTGAAAATACCTATTCAGTCATACTAATTTTGTTTGAGTTTGAGCTAATTTTGATGAATAAATGAAATTAATATAAAATTGTAGTTTCGCATTTAAATAATAAAAATTCAAAATTCCGCCTATGATTACTTTTCAAAAAGGTTGACGTTGACGTAAAAACTACTAGAGAATTGAAAACCGTCAACTTTTTTGACAAGATTACCATAGGCGGATATTTTAATTTTTATTAATTAAATGCGAAACTACAATATTATATTTATTTAATTTATTCACCAAAATCAAAATCAGCTTAAACCCAAAAAAATTAGTATGACTGAATAGGTATTTTGAATACCGTTCAAACGAGGTATCACTTGCCATAAGGTCCCATTTAAAATTATCGGTCACAGTGGCTCTGTAACGTCATCTGTCACTATTACGTCACCTGTCATGACTAGTTAAGGAGCATACGTCCGTTTATTTCCTCCCTCCAAATTTCACTATTATAGGTATAACCGTTCAAAAGATACGAGGGGGGGTACGGACTTTTGACTAGCACTGTAGAAAGATTGCCTGTAAATTTTAAGCAACAGAAATTAGTTCGTATTAATTTTACTGACAAAAAAAATCAATTACCTACAATCAAAAGAAATAACAAAGAACCTGGTTTAAATCAAATTCAAATGAAAGGAACAGGTTAAGAGGAAAACAAAGTTGAAGATAGAGTATTGTTCTGAAGATATTTCTTTGTGACATTCATGTAATTTATTATTCTAAATGGGAAATAAGCCAGAATAGGGATGTTCACAAAAAATTAAAAAGTCATTTCAAACATGTCAAACGATTAAGAAACACCCTAGGAATAATTGTCCAAAATTTCAACAAAATTGAAAAAGTCTTTCTATAAAAAATCTTTATTAGAAATCTAGCATTATTTTAAATGTCAAGAACGCTTCTCTATTGGCCTGACGTCACTAGTTGCATACCCCAAGCGCGCGCCATTCTCATAGTGTTATTGTTTACCTGTTTGACGTTTCAGGTCATTTTATTTTGTTCTCTTCTTGTTTTATCACGATTAAAGTGGAGTTTTATAGTGAATTTGTTTAGTTTAAAGTGGATAGGCTGTTTGTAAGAACATATTTTGGGTGGTACAGATGTAACAATGGTGTATGATTTATTGGCATCTTGTAAAAAAATAAATCTACCACAGCTTTACTGAGTATACATTCCATATAATTTTCCATGTCTTCTTTAAGCTAAAAAAATACATGCTTAATACTCCACAAAAAAATAGAGGAAGTTGTATGCATGCATTGTATGCATGCATATTGTATACATACATTGGCTGGTTATTACCTTACCTTGGTTAGGTATATTAAAACTATTTTTATTCTTCTTCATGTGCCTTGTCCGTTGTGGACGTTGGCTATCATCATGGCAATTTTAATTTCATTTGCGGCGTTTCTGAATAACTCGATCGATTTTTGTCCAAATCATTGGCGTAAATTTTTAAGTCATGAGTGTCTTTTCTTCCGGGTCCGCGTTTGCTCTCTATTTTACCTTGCGTTATCAGTTGGAGTATACGATATTTATCATGCCTCATGAGATGACCGAAATATTTAAGATTTCGTTTCTTAATTGTAAAAGAGATTTCTTTTTGTTTTCCCATTCGACGCAATACCTGTACGTTGGTGTGGGTCGCCAGGATATTTTGAGGATACGTGGGTACACACACATCTCGAATGCCTCTAGCTTTTTCATTAATGTTTCCATTATTGTCCAGACCTCTGCGCCATATATCAAGACCGGAAATAATAACATTTTAGCAGCCGCATTTTTAGTGAAAGAGATATTATGTCGCAATGGGTGAAAATATTTCTCATGCATGTTGTTAAATATCGCTCTGTCCTTTTCAACTCTAGATCTTATTTCGGTTGTTTCGTATTTCGAGTTGACAACTGTTCCAAGGTAAAAAATATTTTTGAACTTGGGTATTATACATTTTCATTTCAACCAATCTTTTCACTAAATTATTAATGATTTTAATATAATATAAAGTCATACCTACATCCACATGTAGTTTTTTCAAGGTTTACTTTTACTGTATGTATTATTAGAATCCCGTTTTTAGGAATATCCCAGTTTAAGGAATACAAATTTGAGGTCCCGAAACTTTCTCATTTACTCCTTAAGGGGGTAGGTGCAAAATCTTGGTCTAATGCTATTTAAATTCATTATTTTTTTTCGAATTCTGAGAAAACTAATAAGTATTTTTGAAAAATGTAAATGCAGAAAGAACAATTACATTATTACCAAGGGCCGAAAGTCTCTGGAAAACTTCTATAGTGTTTATTTTATTAAGTTAGTTCTTTAAGTTTGTTATTCTAAGTTATAGCTGCAACAAACCATTTCTTTTTCTGTTTTAAATTGGCTGGAACGGTCATAAAAATCTTGTCAAAACTGTTTTTTGATGTATTTACACACCCAGGAACAAAACACCACTTATTTGGCTTCATTTTTAATAATCAAGTACGTAAAAAACTGCGCACATTCAAATACACTTCGTAAATAAGTATACAAAACTAGTCGTCGATCAAAGACGTTACGACTGCTGACGTCACAGACCGTAGCCTCGCTGCAGGGTACCGTTTTTCTAGCCTCCAAGAAAACCAACATTATGAACCCATTTATCTTAAAAAATATACATTTTTAAACAGTTTTATGATTGTTACGTTTTTATATACCTTGTAATCTATTGAATTTACCTATATTTAAAAATTAGTGAACATCCTTATTTAACTTAAATATGATTTTATTGACGTTTCGACTTCTAACTCGGACGTCGTTATCAAAATACAAAATATTACTGAGTAATATTTTGTATTTTGATAAACGTGTCAGTTGGAATTCGAAACATCGATAAAATTATTTTTTACTGAGTAATATTTTGTATTTTGATTGCTACGTCCGTGTTGGAAGTCGAAACGTCAATAAAATCATTTTTTAAGTTAAGTTGTGTCTTATTTTCCATTTAGAAGATAGATTACAAATATAATAGGTATTGGCTGATTGATAGGTACCTACTCTCAACTTTCCATCAAGAACAAAGTACTAATTTACAAACAGATATTGAGATCGGTGTAGACATTATGGCCTACAAATAATGGGCTGTACCAAAAACAGCAATTATAGAAATTTAGAAACGCTCCAGAACCGAATACTAAGGAATATTGTATGTATTATAGGTGCTCATTGGTATGTTCGGAATGACGATTTACGTAGAGACCTTAAAGTCGAATTTATTCCAAATAAAATTAAGGAAGCCGCCAGGAGACATGAAGAGAGGCTCAGAAACATCCCTATCAAGAAGTACTTCAGCGTTTTATCAACTCCAAATGCGAAGGCTCAAGAGGACTAAACCGTTCGAACTTGGTAATGGGAGAAGTTATGCAAGGCTCAGTTAGTGTTGTACATTGTAGACGTGAGCAGTTAGTGAAAAGCAGATTCAGTGATGCGCTGGGTAGCTACAACAAAGAAGTGGGCATTTCATATCAAAAAAAGCTAGGGTGAACCAGGTGATAACTACACTGCGGTGCAAAAAAATGGATCCAATAAAAATTTGGTCATTTTTGATGTTTCGAATTTCCTAAACCTGTTGTCCGATTTAAGTGATTTTTTACCACGTTATAGCCTTATTCATTGAAAATATCGCTGTAATAATATTGTTGCTAGATAGTCAAACAGTCATTGTATACCGGGTGTACGAATCAAACTGTGTTTTTTTCTCAATGTTCGCATCACCCTGTGGATTATTCTAGCATTTATAAAATACTGAAATTAAAACCCAACTATAGCCTCAGGTTTTCTAAACATTTTGTCTTTCGATTCATTCGCTTATGTTGGATCATAAAAAAGTTAGGTACTTTAACCTTCGGATGACCAAGCGGGGGAAATTGTGACCCCAGCGTATGTTTTTCTTTAATATATTCAAAAGTATTTTTAATTTTTAACTCATTATTTTTTATTTGACTTTAATATCATTCTAGATATCCTCATATTTTCAAATAAAAAAAATTCCCTATATTTTACGAATAAAAAATATTTTCTGAAGTTGATGTTTAATAAAATAGCGTCTATTATGTGTAATTACAAGTAGTTTTACGCTAATGACGTCGACTTTGCAAAGTCACAAGATACTTACTCAACATACACACTATACATGACACTAATACTCATGTTGTGACTGGCTGAATGATATAAAGTCCATACCAAAAAAAAAATTAAATAAAAAAAACCTTTATTTTTTTGTTAATTGTCATTTTTGACATTTTTGACCTGGGGTCATTTTTCCCCCTCTTGGTCATCCGTGTAACAAAAAAAGGTTGGTCATCGGAAGGTTAACGACTGGCCATGTTCGTCATCAGTTCAGGGTATTTCTAAATAAGTGCGACAAACTTTAAGGGGTAATTTTACATGACAAAAACATGACAATTTGCTTTATAATCATATGTCCGCAAACGCTTCCTTTCCGAGATACGGGATGTTAAATTTTTTTACAAAGTGACGATTTATTTATTGCTTTAAAACCAGTTGAGGTATGCAAATCAAATTTGGTGGGTTTTAAGACGTAGTTATTGCACATTTTTTGACATACAATTAAGAAATTAATATTCACCATTGGCACGCAAACGGGTATTATGACCGATAATGTTACCCGTACGCAAGCCAATGGTGAATATACAATTTTTAATTGTATGTTAAGAAATGTGCAATAACTATGTCTTAAAACACACCAAATTTCATTTGCATATCTTAACCGGTTTTAGAGCAATAAATAAATCAGGGGAAAATGAAAATGTAGTATGTCAAAGTGTGTAAATAATTTATTTCCTTAGCTGAGCGCTTTCGACATAAACGTCATCATCGGAGCTAATGCTAAAATAAAAAAGAGATCTTGTAAGAAAAAGAAGTACAAAACTCTTTTTTTACTTACGTCAAATACTAAAAAAGTACCGCTACATAGAGGTGTAAACAAGTGCATCTTAGGAATGTAAATTTGATTTTTAAATTGTGAATGCTAACTTAGTCCTCCGTACAACAGCAAACAGCAAAAAAACAGAAAGAAACGGTCACATACACGTTGCACAAAAACATATAAACTTTTTTCATGGTACGGGTGTCGATATCACCCGTCCATCCTTGGCCTAGTAACAACAGCTGACTGACAAGGTCGGATATTCAAATCTGCTTTTATCTGTTCTGCGTTGACGTTGACAGCTGACGTTGAAACATGAATATTTTAAACATATTGAAAGGAAAATTGAAAATTTTTACAATGAAATTGATAAGGAAATGTACCTTAGATGTTTGTACTAATCAACTATTAAATTAATTGATGACATGCTTGATTTTGAGACTAATAAATAAATCGTTAGTTTCTAAAAAACATTGAACGATATCTCGGAAACGAAGCGTTTGCGGACATATGATTATAAAGCAAATTGTCAGTATTTTCTCATGTAAAATTACCCCTTAAAGTGTGTCGCGCTTATTTAGAAAACACCCTGTACTGATAACGCACATGACCATTTGTTAAAGTACCTAACTTTTTTATTATCCAACATAAGCGAATGAATCGGAACGCAAAATGTTAAGAAAACCTGAGGCTATAGTTGGGTATTAATTTCAGTATTTTATAAACGCTAGAATATTCCACAGGGTGATGCGAACTTTGACAAAAAAGCACAGTTTGATTCGTACACCCGGTATACAATGACAGTTTGACTGTCTAGCAACAATATTATTACAGCGATATTGTCAATGAATAAGGCTATAACGTGGTAAAAAATCGCTTAAATCGTTTAAATCATTAATAGTTTTCGAGATATTTGAAGTTAAACATGTAACGGCACAGTTATTTTGATTAATGTTTTGTGCCGCTTAATTTTTAATTTCACAGAGTATATTATTCATTCTTAACGATAAAATCATTAGTTTTCGAGATATTTGAAGTTAAAAGTTAAGCGGCACAATTATATTAATCAAATAACTAAATAACTGTGCCGTTACATGTTTAACTTCAAATATCTCGAAAACTAATGATTTATCGTTACGAGTAAAGAGGATGTTATTTACATATAGAGAGTATTGGATAATCTAAAAATTGTGCTAAAATGGCAATTTTACCAGTGACGGAAGGTTCAACCATTTACTCTCCCCTGCCATAAGTTCACAGGGTGTATAGTACTTACACTTTCTTCCAAGTATGAAATGGATACGTCGAATAGTTTTAAAATACTGAGCAAAAATATTTTTTTGAATTTTTAAATAAAACACCTTGTAACTCAATAAGGAGCCGTATTTTATTTAAGCGATTTTGTTTATATATTTTATATATATTTTTGATAGATTCTACAACTCAGAGATTGGACATTCTTAATGAAACCCCCTCTATAAGCAAAACTATATCTTTTACTATAAGGAAAAAAAAGAAGCAGAAAAAAGACAAAAAAAATTTGTTAATTAGTAAAAAATTCCCAGGAACCCGATTATATGAACAGTATTTCAAAATGTTTAATCCCCGCGACGTTATTAAAAGAACAAATTATAAACAAATTAGAAAAATTTTCAAATGCATTTTAGAGGGGAGTTAAATTGAAATTTGAATTTATCAATACATTTATCGAAAACATACATAAAAATAAAAGTAATGAGGTTTTACAGAGATTTATATTCTTTTGGTAACAACCGCGTTTTGCAAATGAAAATATAGTAACATTTAATAAACGAATTAAATATCTCATAAATTATTAAATATTCTCTAACCAATGTTTTTTTACCTAATACTGGTAACATAGCGCAACTTGTCCTATTAAATAAAATAATTTATAGTGCTTATTTAAAACGCAAATAATATTTTTTGTAAATTTGATTTTTAAATTTTATATTTAATTATTTAAATAAATAGGGGGTCAATGTAATTTAGTAAGCCTTATGTAAAAGATGTATACTTCAGCTTTGTAGAAGATTATTCCTAAAGACCTTCATTAAAATGTAAATTACCTTAGCAGGTAAAAAAGTAACTATTGTGCAAAAATGACCACTTTTTAATTATTTAAATAAAGATCCCCTCGTATTATTTGGATACTTTTTTGAAAATATCTTTTGTATTCACCTAAACTTTGATATAAAATTTATTCCAACCTGTACGGAATTACATTTTGATTTTTTTTTATTTTATTAGGCTAAAGTAGATAAAAGCTTTTGTCAAGAGACTTTGATTACTACTTTGACTATGTATTGGAAATAAATTATTAAAAAACGGGGAACCCCAGAGCAACTTGTTAAGTAACGCTAATTTAATTTAAATTGACTTATTTACAAAATCCTTGTTTGGCAAACTTGAAACAAGAATGGAACATTTTCATTGTTGACGTATGATCAGTCCGGCGCTTTTCAGGGCCTCTGGCGAGCCGAGACATATACATATTTCATATTTTCTGGAATGTTAGGGGATTGGTTTTGGCTTTATGAACAGGGAAAACTTTTTTAATTTGCTTTTATAATTTGTGAGTCGTACAACGTTCAGCTGCCGCAAAATATTTGTAGGCTCCTGTTTTCGCTTATTTTTTTGGTGGAGGAAACGAGTACATGCACATTGTTACATGCAAAATGGCTTTTAGCAAAAATTGATTCAGGAGCGTGCACAGATAAAAGGCAAAAAAAATACTTAATTAGAATAAGAAAATTAGTAGAAAATACAGGAACGATTTAAAAAATGTTGTATGTCCGGAATATATTTCTCTAAAAAAAACAGTAGAAGTACTCCGTCAAGGATACATAGGTATAAAATGCAACCTTATTGCCGTCTCACTTCCAACAAGTGAACAAGTCATATCTAGATCTCAGATGTTACCTAGGGCAAATTAGAAAATGTTTTAAACATCCAGGCTTAAGGTAGCATTTTAAACCAATGTTTCCTTGACGGACTACTTCTACTGGGCTTTGACCCACATATTTTTGTATAATACTATCTTGGTGGTTAGCATGTATATTGCGCGTAAGCACGGATGATGACTGGTAAACCAGTCAAAAACTAGTTATGTGAATTTAATGTGGCCCTTTTGAGGGTTTTTTAAATATACCTGTTATACAGGATTTACTGTTTTTTGTATCACATGGTATACAGCCAACTACAGGAAAACTTTTTCCTTGTGGATTTTTATATTTCTCTAAATTATCTTTCATTACGACTTTTTTGTTAAACTATTTAGGCGTACCTCTTATAGACTGATTTCACCTTTCAGATTACCATCTTGTTGCATTTGTTATTTTATCTACATATTGATTTTAACATTTAATATATTCTGATCTGGTCGTCTCGACTGTTCTTTTTTTTTGTAGTAGATATATTGGTAGTAGAATCGGGCTAAGAATCTTCTTCTTCTTGATGTACCTATCCGTGACGAATGTTGGCGATCATAATGGCAATCTTCACTTTATCTGCAGCAACGCGGAAAAGCTGCACAGATGTTGTGTTGAACCAGGTTCTGAGGTTCTTTAACCAGGATGTTCTTCTTCTTCCTGGACCTCGCTTTCCAAATATTTTTCCTTGTAGGATGACTTGTAGGAGGGCACATCTGGATTCATTTCGCATAATATGTTCAAATTATTCCAACTTTCTAGATTTGATGGTGGTTAGTACTTCTCGGTTCTTCCCCATTCTTCTAAGAACCTCCTCATTTGTGACCCGATCAGTACATGGGATTTTAAGAATTCTCCGATATAACCATATCTCAAATGCTTCCAATTTCCGGCACATATCCTCGTTCAAGGTCCATGATTCAACACCATAAAAAATGACAGAGAAGACGTAACATCTCAGCATTCTTACTTTTATACCTAGAGAAAGGTTGTGGCTCTTGAAAAACGCCCCCATACGGTTGAAGATTGATCTAGCTTTTCCAATGCGCGCTCTTATTTCTTGGTTGTTGGTCCATTCTTCATTTATTAAGGTGCCGAGGTAGTTGTAGTGCCTCACTCTTTCTACAGGGGTTAGGTTGATATTGAGTTGACCTTCTGTTATCTTTTTCTTGCTGACGATCATAAGCTTTGTTTTCTTTACGTTTATATTGAGTCCATATTGTTGACTGTAATACGTGATTTTGTCCATGAGGACTTGTAGGTCTTCTAGGTTGTCCGCAAATACTATGGTGTCATCTGAATACCTGATATTATTTAGCCGGTACCCGTTTAGTAGAATACCTTTTTCAGTTTCGTGCAAAGCTTCGACAAATATTCTTTCAGAGTAAAGATTGAAAATTAGAGGGGACAAAATGCAGCCTTGCCTCACTCCACGCATGATTTTGACATATTCGGTGAGTTCACCGTCAACTCTGAGGTTTGCATTCTGATTCCAGTAAAGGTTTCTAATTATTTTTAGATCTTGGTTGTTAATTCCTGCTTCTTTTAGTATTTGCATCATCTTGGCGTGTTGTACTCGATCAAAAGCCTTCTCGTAATCAACCAGACATGCGTATACATCGCAATTTACGTCTCTGCATCTCTGGAATAAGACTTGTATTGAAAAAAAAGCCTCTCTCGTATCAACAGCATTTATGAACTCGAACTGGTTGGGCGAAATTTGACTTTCACATAGCTTGTAAATTCTCGTATGGATTACCTTTAGGAACAATTTTAGGAGATGACTCATCAGGCTTATCGTACGGTATTCTTCGCATTTTTTGGTTCCTGCTTTTTTTGGAAGTGCAATAAACTCAGACTTCAGCCATTCTGTTGGTATTTGTCCAGAGTTGTATATGTTGTTGAATATCTTTGTGATTATTGCCATTGATTCGTTGTCCATCAGTTTGAGTAGTTCTGCTTGTATATTATCGGGACCTGCTGCTTTGCCATCTTTTAGCTGTGTTATGGCAGAATAAACTTCCTGCTGTAATATTCTTGGTCCATCATTTACCTCTTCTTCTAGCTCAAAGGTGTTATCTCCTTAGTCTTCAAATAGCTTTTCTAGATATTCTTTCCACGTTTTAATTTTACTCTGTTTATCTAAGATGATCTTTCCGTCAGAATCAGTTAGATTTCCTCTCTGTCTCCGTCTTAGTCCACCTGTGAGTTCTTTAACTTTCCTATGTACATTGTGACTATCGTACTTTGATTGTAGAATCTCAATTTCTTGGCATCTCTCCATTGCTTCTTTTTTTTTCGCTTCTCTAATTTTCCTTCTTATTAATATATTGATTGTTTTCTATATGTTGGGGTCATTTTTGGCATTTCTTCTTTCGTCGATTAGTTTCAGGATCTCATCTGTCATCCATGATTTCTTCTTGGTTAATTTATCTGCCTTTAAGTGTCTATTCTTTACATTTTGAACTATTTCGGTCATCTGTTTGATCATTTGTTTTTCGTTCGATGCGTCTCTAATTGCAGTCACTTGCTCGTTTAACTTGGCTTGGACCCTCATTTTCGTGTCAGGGTCTTTTAGCATACGTAGGTCGGATGATTGTGATTTCTTTTTCTGCACTATTTTGAGTTTGACGCGAAATACTCCCACCAGTGGAACGTGGTCCGTCTCTAAGTCTGCTCCAGGATAAGTCTTGACAGATGTAAAGCTGTTTCGGAATCTTTTGTTTACTAAAATGTAATCTATTTGATTTCTAATAATTCTCCCGGGTTTGTCTTTGAGGGGATTTTCATGTGTACAGCTTTCGAGGTGGTAATTGGAAAATTGTGTTAGTGACAACGAGTTCTGAGTCTTCTGCAAATTTTTCTAGGAGGTCTCCTCTGTCGTTTCTGATTCCAAGTCCATGTGCGCCGATGTACTGCGTTTTATTCCAGCTCCAATCTTGGCATTAAAGTCTCCCATAACGATAAGAACTTCCTGTCGTGGAATTTTCTGTATAATTATGTTGATATTCTTATAAACCTCAATAGCTTCTTCCTCTACAAAACAGTAATTAGACCAGTAAGAATCTACAAAACAGTAATTAGACCAGTGGTCACATATGGATGTGAAACGTGGACCCTCTCAACCACTGAAGAAAATCGACTGAGAATATTTGAGCGCAAAATACCAAGGAAGATATTTGGACCAACACGTTGCAGCTATGCTTCGTGGAGAATTAAAATGACCCACGAGCTGGATGAACTAATGCAGAGCGCAGATATTGTTAGATTTGTAAAGTCTCAAAGACTAAGTTGGCTTGGTCACTTAGAAAGAATGCCAGATAATCGAGCTGTAAAAATAATCCAGAGATGGAAACCCCAAGGAAATAGAACAAAAGGAAGGCCCCGTAAAAGATGGATAGACGACGTAGAGGGGGATCTTAAAACCATGGACATCGGGCAGTGGCGAAGGAAAGTATCCGATAGGGCAGAATGGAAAATCATTGTTAAGCAGGCCAAGACTGACAAAGGGTTGTAGCACCATTAGAAGAAGAAGATATATTGATAATAAAATTGGCAACCAAATCCTATTAAATACCAAGAAAAGAAATTACTTGAACAAAATACCACTATTAATAAGTCAATAACATATCCAGGACATATTATTTATATTTTAAAGTAACATTCATATAAAATTAGATCTTTATGTTAATATTGAGAGTAAACTTAAGATAAAACCAAATACTTACCATGACGGGATGATATTATTCTTGATGTTTCCTCACGATTTAAAATGGGATTACTAATCCAGGTAATGGTTTTGAATCGTCGTCATGGAAACCAATGTCGTCGTCGTGGTAACCCATTATATTGAAACTTTGGTCTTGACAACCTTGTCAAAGAATTAATTTGTTTATTTTCACTTCTAAATAACAATTGATTTAACTCTATTTTTGTGGCTTTTTTCCAAACGAACGGCCCTAGAGAAAAAATATTGTTCCTAACTCATGCGGAAAGTGTCTTCCCCGCACTCGGCTGCTTGCCCGAACTCCGCTATCGTGTCGTTCGGGTCAACGGCAGTCCCGTTCGCGAAAGTATCACTTTCCGCATTAGTTAGGAAAATAACTATTGTATTAGCGACAGGATCAAAATTCTACTTTTTCAAATCTTTTACGTGTTTGAACTACTCGTATTTTACTAAATTAAGCTGGTATTATATTTTCTCCCAATAGTATTCCTCGGTTATCTTTAGCTCCAATAATATGACAAGGAGGTATTTCCATAACAAGTGTTTGCTTCAGGATATAATAGAATCAAACATAATGGGATAAGTACTTCCCAGGTATTATTCGTTATAATGAAAACGTGATAATCGAAGAATAGTCTTCAATAACAACTTTAACCAAACTTAATTAAGACTCGACCTATTTGTTCTACCTATTTGATAAGGAACGCATATTTTCCTACTGAGTCCGTTATTTATAATGTTATCTATACTTGCCACATTAACACAATGAAGCCGTATTGAAACTGAATCAGATATTTCAGAAGCGCCACAAGTACGCCGAACATTATTTTTCGTGGTGGATAAAAAACTGATTTCCATGAACTCCTTTATTTATTACAAATTTAATAAGACGTTTGTGTGTATATGACTGTTTTACAATGATTTTCTTCATTTTAAATATTTTTTGAAGTTATACTTCTTTACCGGCGATAGAGGGTGATTTTTTTATATGTTAAAACCTATCAGCCCGGCGCATGCGCATTATAACTTTGTTCTGATTGGATGTTCAAATGACATGTCAAAAATTATCCGATATGGCAGCTGTGGTTTGGAGGTAAAGGTAAACAAATGTATAATATATTAGTTTTATTGTTGTGAGGACAGAAACAAAAAAGTTGATAATATTGTAGTGACTTTTAAATAGTTTTTAAAAGCAACAGGTACGTAATAATTGTTAATGTATCCTGGGTATAAACCTACCTATTTGATCTGCCAAAATACATAGTATGTAATACTTTTATTTATATAATTTGATTACCATCAAAATTTCTATCAATATTCACCTAATATATTGTTTTTTTACTCTATGTTTTGTTGTATTTTTTCAATTCTAAATCATTTCAATTCAAAATTAAAATAATTTGATCAATTTTCAAAATATCACAAGTTTAATCCGTTTAGTTAGTCGATCTTCGTAAATAATGACACATAGTGTCCGTGGCTAAGCGGAGAAGGCGAATGAATTCCAATACCAACCGCTCTTATCAGCGCTGGTTCGAGTCCCAATAGAAACTTTCTTTGTTGTTTTTTTTTTAATACATTTTATGATTGTAAGTATATTTATTATATAATTGTATTTTCAGAAAATACGTATTTAGTTAAAAAAAATTTCGACAATTAATGTTCAGACATCATTTGTGGCTTGTTTAATGTGTTTGTGTGTGTTTTATTCTTTTATTATTTTAATTTTTGGCACTGTTCTAATAAAAATGTTTGAGAAGTAGTAAGTATAAATTAGTTTAATATTTAAACAAAATATAAATAAAAAGTATATTAATTTCGTTTAAATCATATAATAGAAGTATAACTTCTTACGTGCGTACAAAATACACACACATTCTTTTAATTTTTTATTTAGCTTAAATGCCTCGACAGCTAAGGCCATTGGCATGGTACAGTTAATGTAAACAATTATTTAGGATTACAAGATAACAAAAATTCTTAAGAGATACAAATAACAATTAGATATTACTTAGCTATTAAATTTAATTTTATTAAATATATTAATGTCTTTCACGAATTGTAGCACTTTGAAAAATTCAGTTGTACCCTTTATGATGTCTTCAAACGACGTCTTCACGTTGTGTTTTCTGGTCTATCTGGTATTCATATATTTGGCAGTCGGTTCAAATATGGTTTACTGAAAGGGTTGTGTTGCACTTTGATATTATCTATTAAATTCTATTAAGGAGATTAATGTCTTTGAGGAATTGTAGCACTTTGGAGAATTCAGTTGTATCGTTTAGGATATCTTGAAGCGACGTCTTCATGTTGTGTTTCCTGGCATATCTGGTGTACATTTGGCAGTCTGTTAAAATATGGCTTACTGTAATGGTTGTATTGCACTTTTGACATGTTGGACGTTCATTATTGGTGGACATTAAGTGTCCATGTGTCAGTCTTGTGTGTCCGATTCTAAGTCTTCTTATTACCCGTGATTCGTTGCGGGTGAGGTTGTTAAGACTTGGCCGAGTAATAAGTGTAGGTTGAATTCTGTGTAAGGCTGTGTCACAGTTATCCCAACGAGTTTGTCAAGATTGTAGGATTGACTTTTTGAACTTGGATTTAAGGTCTTTGCTTAGTTGGATTGTTGTTTGGGTTATTTGGCTAATAGATGAAGTAACCGCTTCTTTAGCATGGTGATCAGCAGTTTCGTTACCGTCAAGGCCAATATGCGATGGGAGCCAGATAAGTGAGACCTTTGTTTCTTGAGCATGAAGAGATTGGTATATATCGTGTATATTCTGAACTAGTGGAGGATCAGTAAACATTGATTTTAATGAGAATATGGAGAAAAGCGAATCGGTACAAATTGCTACATTTTTGAATGATGTGGAGATGGATTTAAAGGCTTGGAGAATGCTATACAGCTCTCCCATGTGGATGCTGCATGATGAGGGCAACCTAGAGGAACTTATAAGATCTTTCAAAGTAGTAACTGCGCATCCTACACCACAAGAATTTTTGTATACATCAGTATAAAATATTAAATCAAAAGATGTTCTGTCTAGTATTTCTAGAAATGCTTTCTTTATAAGAGCAGGGGGTGTGTCATATTTGTTGTAAATGGTAAGGGAGGTGTTAAATAAAGGGAGGTGTTTGGTCCAGGGAGGAGTGACTGGAGAAGGGATGGGCAGGGTGAGAGATAGGTCTGTGTTCTTTAATAGACGGCCTAGTGATAGTGGAAAAGGCTCTATGACACTTTGAGAGGGGTTGCTAATGGAGTAGTCAGGTATAGAGGTAGTATGATGGTAAATAGGGTTAGTAGGATTACTTGCTGTAGTGGAAGCATATGATAGAATTAGTTGTTGTCTTCGAAGGCAGAGAGGGGGCTCATTACTTTCGCAATAAAGGCTATCCTGCGGGTTGGAGCGAAAAGCTCCGAGGCATAGACGAAGAGCAGTATTATGGACAGAATCTAATAGCTTTAGGTAATTTTTGGAAGCAAACATTTATATAAAGCAGCCGTAATCTATTTTGGAACGTATCAGAGATCTGTATACTGTAAGAAGTACATTCTCATGAGCACCCCAACAAAAGTGTGAAAGAGCTTTTATTAGATTCAGTTGCTTAAGGCAGTAGCCTTTGGTAGTATTTATGTGATGTTTCCAGTTTAGTCGAGAATCAAAAATCATTCCCAGAATTCTACAATTATCCACAACAGGTACGGGGTTATTGTTGATTGAGGTTAGTGGGGCAGAAGAGGTGGCTTTTCTACTAAATTTAATAATTTTAGATTTGTTTGGAGATACGCATAATCCTACGTCTTGAATTTTGTTTTGAAGGAGATCAACTGAAAGCTGTAACAGTTGACAGGAGGTCTTAACGTTTTTGCCATGGCAATATATGTATAATAAGGTCATCGGCATATTGAACGTATTGAACAGGATTGGGGAAGTTATTGCATATGTCATTTATAGCAAGAATAAAAAGGGTGGGGCTAATAACAGAACCTTGAGGTACTCCGTGTCGCTGAGAACATATTCTAGAGGACTTACCATTTACAGATACTTTAAAGGATCTGGATTGTAGAAATTTTTCTATAAAGTGAAAAATATTTCCATTAAGGTTACAATGACGTAATTTATTTAATATGGATTTTCTTGAGATTGTATCATAGGCACTAAAATAGCTGCGACCATATCTTGTTGACCGTTGAGTGCTGTTGCTATGTGGGTTTGTAGAAGGGCAAGGTTGTCCCGAGTGGATCGATGACGTCGAAATCCGGATTGAAAATTTGAAATTTGATTATATTTTTCCAAAAACCATAGTAGTCTTTATTAATCATTTTCTCAACAGGAAGTGTTAGTAAGAGAAATAGGACGATAAGATTTTGCTAATGAGGAGGGTTGATCCTTTTTCCTTATCGGAATAATGGTAGAGTCACACCATTTCTTTGGGAATTGTTGGGAATTCCATAAAAGATTATAAAAATCCAGTAGTTTGCAAAGGGAGATATCGGAGAGGTTTTTTAGGAAAATGTATGGGATTTTATCAGGACCAGCTGCATGGCTTCTACAAGAGGATAAGGCTAATTGTAGTTCATGTAGGCTAAAAGGTTCATTTACGTATATGATATCAAGAGGGTCAATAGAATTATTTATAAGGGGAGGGACAAGAGAGGAATTGGATGTAGAATAGGAATTTTTATTTTTAAATTTTTCTTCAAAGTGAAGGGCGAAAGCGTTTGAAATTGATTGGCTATCACAGATGACTTTGTCGTCTATGATTAGATTAGAAACATTATTACTAGATCTGCGACCCTGTATATGTTTTATTTGGTTCCAGGCCTGACTAGGGCAGATATGAATTGTTAAGTTTGAGACGTAATTTTGCCAGGAAGTTTTTTTGCTTTGTTTTATGATATATTTGGCTTTGGCTTTAAGTTTTTTGTGGAATATAAGATTGGCCGGGATATTATTATGGCGTAATTTGTTGAGAGCGGATTTGAATTTGGGGACAGCTTCATCGCATGCTGAATTCCACCAAGGAACTGTTTTGCGGGTGAAAGATGATGTTTTTTTACCAACATACTTGTTAGCCGTTGTAATTATACAGTCAGTTATTTGTTTAAGAGCAATGTTTGCGTCTGTATGGAAAGTTTAAGTAGAGAGGATGTTTTCCGTTTCAATTGTGTATCTTGGCCAGTCAGAAAATTTTAGATTCCAGTAATTTCGGATAGGATGTTCCTGATTAGAGAATGAACAGATTATGATGGGAAAATGATTACTGTCGTGCAGATCATCGCAAGTGTACCAGGAAAGAAAGAGTGTTGATTTAGGGTCGCATATGCTAAGATCTATAGCGGAGAAAGTATTGGGTGATAAGTTAAAGTGTGTGTGTGAAGACGTATTAAATAGACAAGAACCAGACACATTTAAAACGTTTTCAACAATTTTACCTCTTCCAAATGTACGAATGGAACCCCACAATAGTTGTGGAAGCTGAAAGATTAGATCAACTAATTCTTCTTCTTTTAATTTATAGTCTGGAGGAATATATAAACTACATAATATAGTGAGTTTGGTTGGACACCAAGCAGTAATTGCTACCGCTTCGAGATTAATGGTAAGAGGTAGAAGAGAGGAGTATATATCGCTTGAGTCAAATATCGATGCACCGCCACTGGCTCTAGAACAGTTAGTAAGAATGCGATTATACCCTTCAAAATTTTTAAGTCGACAACAGTGATTTTGTTTAAAATTAGTCTCTTCAAAAAGAGATAAATTCAAGATTGTGGATTGTAATAAGTTTTTGTATTCTTTCTATGCGAGGATAAAACCCATCGCAGTTCCATTGGAGAATGGTGAACGTTACATTAAAAAAGAAGGTTAATGTAAGGACGAGTCAGTAGAGTAGCATTCGTCGGTAGTAGGATCTCCAGAGAATGTGTAAGAGTCGGTGTCTAGTTTGTATTTAATTTTGTTCTGAAGACGAGTTAGACGATTTTTTAAGGAACGTTAATTGGAAGCATGATATAGTTTTTTTAAATCTTGTAGAAGAGAGGGAATGTCTGTAGTAAATTTGTACGCTTCCGCTAAAGGGTCAGAGTTACCGAAAGTATTTTCAAGAAAGGTAATTAGCTGCGTCTCTTGAAGGGAGAATGAGGTGTCAGCTTCAGCATAAATATAAATTTTGAATGGTAGAGCGAGTTATATCACTTATTATTTGATTTCCATGTTTTTTGGCTTAGATTTTTTGGTTTTCTTTTTAGGTTGTTGATGAATAATTTGAGATGTATTGGTTTCAGAGAGATCTCGATTATCTGGATCGGAAAAATGTTCTGGTAAGCTAGGGGTTGGAGTTTCTAGACAGCTGTCGTTGGAGTGAGGTCTTTTGTCACCGGGCTCCGGTGAATGTGTAGATATAGACGTGGTGGGAAGGTTTTGAGAGTCGTCAGTAAAATTTTGCACATTGTTAGCGACACTTTCAGTATGAGAAATGTGAGAGATATGATCAATAGTTTTTTCATTCGGTTGAGAGGAAATAGGACTGGATATGTTGGTGCAAGAGTCGGCAGTGTGATTTGGCTATTTACAAGGGAAGCATTCCAATTTGTCTGTTGATATAAATATTCTTTGTGGGATATTTTCATGAACAAATAGAACCGACGTTTGTAGGGAAAAGCCTTCCCGTTCTGGAATTATATAAGTTACCCTTCGGAAGCTCATAATGTGAGCATATTCATCGTCAGTTGTACCATATCTGACATGAGTGAGAGGTGTAATAGTTTTTAATTCAAGATCAGAGAGAGCTTTTTCGATAACAGCATGTGGGATAGAAGGGCTAACATTAGACACTAAAATTCTTTTTGATGGGGGTACAAGTTTGCGAATAGGGATAATTTGAGAGTTAATTGAAATATTTTGAGTAGTTTTTAATAGATTATCTACTTGCTCAGGAGAAGATAAATATATACAAATACGACCATAGGCAACGCGTGATGCAAAATGGATATTTTTGGGCGTAACAATTTTGCCGATTACATTAATGTAATCAAAAATGACAGTGTTGGGAGCGGAGGGCATTATGATAGCTTGGTCATGGGAAGGAGTAGTGGGTGGAGGAGCTTTTGTGAGAGTAACAGCTGCATAAGATCGTTGATTTTTGTCTTTAGATGGAGACGGGTTTTGAGGTGGTAGAAAAGAAGTAGATTGAGATTCATTTTTGGAGGTTAAATCAGAGGTGACGTGAGATTGATTAGACATATTGCGATTCTGGATGCCAAAATCGCAACACTTGAGAATAAAATAAAAATAAAGGTATTAAATTTACAGATATTATACCAACATCTGCTTGACAAAAAGTCTACTAACTGATTTCCTAGTTGTTAATTACCATACAGTGATCACCACTTTAACAAAAACATTGGAATTTAAATAAAACACGTCTGTTTTCAAAGATGGACAACTCGTGAGTCCATTTTAAATATTAATTTTTTCTTTTTTGGCAATTTTACAAAGAGATTTTGTCGCTGTATTTACGGGGTTTCTGAATTCTGAATTACAGGCTAAAATAAAAAGTATTACTTGCAACAAAATAAGATTTTTATTCAGTTACATACATTAAATATCTCGTAAATATAAAGTTAATGAAGATCGTCATGTGGTCATGTGGGTCATCTTTGTATACTACTGGCCATTAGTGTTGCCCAAATGCAAGACCAAGACGAGACTTAGACTGTCTTGGTCTTGATCTTGCGTCAGTACACCTAGTCTTGGTCTTGGTCTTTCCAATTTTCAAAATTTGTATCACAAATTTGTGTTACAAACACAAAATTGGTAACACAAATTTGTGTTACAAATTATTGTGTTTCTCATAGAGTATCTGAGAATATAGTCAAACTAATATACTTCCTAAAACGACCCTCAGTTCTAACTGCAAGACGCAAGAGCCTCGTAGGCTTAGTCTTGTTCTTGCTCAAGTCTTGCGCGGTAAGTCTTGGTCTTGCTAAAATTAGGCGGTCTTGGTCTTGGTCTTGGTCTTGCGAAAACGCAAGAACAAGACCGAGACTGCAGGACCAAGACCTATTTTGGGCAACATTACTGACCATCCAAAAATCTCCTCGTAGAAGCTCTGAACATTGATGTCATCTAATAAGTAGGATTTTAACTACTATAGATCTCTCATATTTTCACATCAATTGCTATGTGATACCTCTGGATATGCTGCCGTCTTTGGGTGAACAGGTTTTGTGTTGGTCTTACTTAACTGATATTCAAACTGTACAGCTGGGTCAATAAAATCACGTTCTACAACATAACCAGTTTTTCTTGAATCATGCGTAAGTGCATGAAGGATCCAATAGCAAAAGTTTTTTTCATTTCTCTAGTAACTTCACGGCCATACGAGTCAAGTGACATACAATTTTGCCTATAGTACTTGGGCCACCATGACTTGTAGTCTCTTATCATATCAGTATGCACTACATAAATAGAAAATTTTCGTCTTTGAGTGGCTTCTTCTTCTTCTTCAGATGCCACCTCCGCTACGGAGGTTGACAATCATCATAGCTGTTTTTTAATTTTTGAGGCAGTAGCTCTAAATAGTTGTTTTGAGCTGCATCCCAACCATTCTCGCAGGTTCTTCAGCCATGAAATTGGTCTTCTTTCGATGCTTCTTCTGCCATCTATCATTCCTTGCATTATGAGTCGCAGGATGCCATACTTCTCGCCCCGTCTCACATATACGAGATATTTCTTTCTTTAATTGTAAGTTCAACTTCCTTCTCTTTACCTATTCTTCTTAATACTTCGTTGTTCGTAACTCTATCTACCCAGAAAAGCCTCATAATTCTTCTATAGCTCCACATTTCAAAGACGTTAAGTCGTCTCATTGTCTCTACATTTAACATCCATGATTCAACTCCATAGTATAGTACACTGCATACGTAATATTTTGTTAGGCGTACTTTAAGACCTAATGTTAAATCTTTGCTACACAGAACCTTTATCATTTTCATTTTTGACTGGCATTCGCTGTTACCTCCATGTAGTCCATTATAGTATAAATCCGGTCTGTTTTCTTCATTTTCCGTTTGACTACACCAAAATCTCTATCAGATGGAAGACAACTGTGACCTCTAATGGGGAAATATTGATTAATTGTCTCAAAACGTTTTGTATATACCAGGGCGGCACATAGTCGAACCATTGTATGGTTTTTATTCTGTCCGAAAATATGTGAATGTGTCATGTAGTTTAAGGCAGAACATAATCTATATACCGCATTATGAATTAACATATACCATTACACTTTTTTGCAACGCCTTCATGATTTACGTAACACATTGCAGTGCCAGTGTGAAGATCATGAATTTCAAATACATTAATAGTTTATGGAGATAAAATACCTTTGAACTAGAATATTGGGAAGCGTTAAATTTTGGAGAACACTAAAAAGAAATTTAGTATTTTCCAAGGAGTCTTGCCACTGCGCACAATTCACGTTTTGCACCATGTAGTACAGAAACCCCTCAAATGAGGTAGGTACTTAGGGGATCTCTGCATTACACGGTTAAATACAGTATTGTTTAAATACACTAATAGTAGAACAACGGCGGGGTTTCTGAATTACATGGATGAAATGCGTCTTTTACAACCCATACCCGACATAATGTAAATTTCCGTTAAAGTGTTACTTACGGGGTTTCTGAAATATGTGATTCAAATATTTAAAAAAAAATTAAAAATAATTCAATTTTAAATAGTCTAGGCGCCAAATAGAGGTCACCGTGTCCTTTTCAATTCTGATGGACAAACTCAACGGTTTCTTATGGATTTTTAGCTGCTGATTATGAATTTCGAGGGTCGAATTCGATCCGAGTGGTCAAAAAATTGTTATAAGGAATTTAATTGTTAATAAATTGTTTATAAGGATCTGTCTCATAAACTAAGAGAGATAAAAAGTAATGTTTTAAATAAAATGTGTTCCTTAATAAAAAACGAAGAAAAAACGTTTACTAAACTTAAATCCAATAATTAGAACTCAAGATATTGTAAAATGAGTGCACAGTGCAAATTGCAAATTGCAAAATAAGTATTTTTCGAAGCTTTATCGATCGTAACTCGGCTTCTACGCATATAAATGAGCCGTAGAAGGTCTCATTTTAAAGTTTAATAAACATACTTTCAAACAAAGTTTGCTAAATTACTTTATCTTCATTTGTTTTAAAGTTATATCCGATTGAAGTTAAAATTTTCTTAAAAAAATTGCACATTAATTTGTTTATAAGGGTTTCAAGCACATTTGAGCTATAAACAATTATACTTTAATTAATAACAATGATAGAAGAACTCAAAAGGAACATTTTGAGCTTAAAAAAATGTTCTTATGTTTATTTTTGGCCAAGATATCCATATTTTAATAGCGCGCTCTGAGGCGCGAGATTGGCTCACCGCGTAAAGGTTCACGCGCGAACTTCTCGATGCAAATTATAATATTATGTATCTATGTATATATACGTTATGTTCATTTTTCATTTTTGAAGATCCTAATAAAATTTTATCATATAATTCTTATAGTTAAATCATCATACTGTACCTAGTATCACCTTTCATTCTATTTACTTTGATTTCTATTTTTTGTACTAAATGAAAAAAAAAACTAATATTTCAGAAATATAACTAAACAGTAAGTTGATATTATTTATTAATACTATTTTTACAAACATTATCTTTCATGCATCTGCATCGAGATATATAGAGAATCTCAGCTTTTTTACTTCTGCATAAGTTCTTAGAGCAATTTTTACAGTTACATGGTGGTACTAAGTCTGTTCTTATAGGCAGTAAAACTAAATCTTTCTGGGACCTCAGAGTCTAATTATCTATAATGATATCCATAATATTAAGTGGATCTAGTTCTTTTGCAACATCATCAAGGCACGTCAATTGTGTGTATGCCGCCACAACATAAATGCTCGTCTTATATGCAATGATGATGCTATAAAAGAACTCGATTCATTTTTATACAGATATTACTTATTGGCTCATTTTCACGCGTAGAAGCCGAGTTGCGATCGAAAAATCGTCGAAAAATACTTACATACTTGACTGTGAGCCGATTTTGCGCCTCATAGCGCGCCATTAAAATATCGATATCTTAACCAAAAATAAACTTACGAACATTTTAAAAAGCTCAAAATTTTCCTTTTGAGTTTTTCTATCATTATTGTTAATTAAAGTATACATGTTTAGAGCTCAAATTTACTTGAAACCCTTATAAACAAATTAATGTACATTTTTTTTAAGAAAATAATAATTTCAAACTAGTATAACTTTAAAACAAATGAAGACAAAGTAATTTAACAAACTTTGTTTGGAAGCCTATTAACGAAGCTTTAAAATAAGGCCTACTAGGGCTCATTTGCATGCGCAGAAACTGATTTACGATCGATAAAGCTTTGAAAAATACTTATTTTGTAATTTGCAATTTGCATTGTGCACTAATTTTAAAATATCTTGAGTTCTAACTGTTGGATTTAAGTTTAGTAAACGTTTTTTTCTTCGTTTTTTATTAACGAACAAATTTTATTTGAAACCTTATTTTTTATCTCTTTTAGTTTATGAGTCAGAGCCTTATAAACAATTTATAAACAATTAAATTGTTTATAACAATTTTTTGACCACTCGGATCGAAATCCACCCTCAAAATTCGTAATCAGCAGCCAAAAATCCATGAGAAACCGTTGAGTTTGTCCATCAGAATTGAAAAGGACACGGTGACCCCTCTGGCGCCTAGACTAAAAGTCGTCTACTTTAAAATGTATGAATGAGTCAGATTAAATAAATTATTAGAAGAATTTTTTTACCAAGAAACATAAACAAAATTTGTTTAATTTATTAATATTTTGTATTTCGATAATGGCAGGGGAGCCCAAGCGGGGATTTTTGCAGTTACTCGAGAGCGTAAGATTATCATATGGGGAGAAACCAGGTACCCTGCAGATGTACCTCTACCATATATTGGCTCTTAACACAGGGAAGTTCATTAAGGGGGGCCCGAAAAAAAATAGATCCTTAAAAATACTCGAAATTGTCAGATTAAGATAAGGTACGTGCAAAAGAGTGTATATTTTAAAAATCTGACGATTTGACCGGGGCGTAAGGAAATGGGTGAGTCAAAAATTTCCCAAAAAAAAGCAGAAAATTTTTTCGAAATGAACGTCAGATCGAGAAACTAAAAAATACGTATTCAATATTTTTCAAAAATCTATCGAGTGGTACTAAACATGACCCCCCACGGAGAGGGGTGGGAGGTAAATTTAAAATTTTAAAGACAAACCCCGCGATATTTCCAGGGCCGGACTGGCTCATGAAAAAGGCGCCAACCCAAATCCTAAAAAAGGCGCCAACCTAATCTCTAAACAAAGGCGCCAGACCCCCCTGCTAAGCTTTTATATCAAACTTTTTATGTCAAGTAAATTAATATTACTTGTGATTTTTTTTAAATGTAATTTAAATTTAAATCCATAAAGTAATTTACTATTTTCATTGGGAATAGTAAATTATATTAAGATGCCACAAACATATAGCTTCAGTTTTCAAGTATCCTTTTTACTCCGTTACGCTCTTTGGTTATGAAAAGTGCTAATAATTTTTCAACTGCTTTTACAGAATAATCTACTGGTTCAAAAACATTTGACAAAAATCATGATGATTGGTGTTAGTGATGAATGGTCTAGCGGTCTAGCGTCAGACGGCCGCAAACGGAGCCCTCGGAGAACTGACGAAACCCTTTGTAATTCAAGCTTTAGTGTGGACAAGGGCACTGCCTTGCCGGATAGTACAATTCGCTCCTACTTGTGGGAACTATATGGATAAGTATTTAATCACGCAGGAAATAAAACAAAACGAAGAGACAATGGAGCGAGTCACCAGTGGTGGTGCAGCTGGAACAAACTATGAATGTACAAAAGGAAAGTACTCAGCGAAGAGGAAAAGAGGAAGGAGGAGACTATAATCTTTGGAGAAGGGGGTCTTCGGTTAGAAGATCGTCGGTCAGGGGTAGGGACCTGACCAAGACGGATCTTCCAAGGAGGCAAACTTGAAAGGAGCTCCACATTTGGGGAAAAAAGATCTAGAGAGAAGGAGGAGGGCTCCGACATAAGGCTATGATAAGAGCAATGGAGAAACTTACCAGAGTTACAAATAATTTAGTGAAACTAATGTCCGAAAATACAGACACGAAGGTCGAGATCAAGAATGCGGTAAAAACCTTAAGAGAGCCACCGAAGACATGGAGGGTACTTTCAGACAAGTCGCCCTCGGCAGCATTGAGAAACGAGATAGAATAGTGGAAAAATCCGGCGAGGAATGAACGACTAAGGAGACGGCAAGTGTGTCCACACAGATGGACATCGAAAGTTGATTTACAACGAATGCTGCACCAATTTTTAACATAGCCGTCAGAAAATTTAACATGTTAATTTCCCCAAAAAGACAAAACGCATGGTTACAACAGCAAATCCAATAAGATGTAAATTGAAGCTGGATGGTCAGATAATGGAACAAGTGATGGAGTTTAAATATCTAGGCATCACACTATCTAGCTACGGAAGGCTCGAAACAGAAATGAAAGTTCAAGTGAATAGAGCAAGCAGAGCCGCAGGTTGCCTGAATGACACAATATGGAGAAATAAAAATATCGGAAAATAAATGAAAGGCAGAATTTACAAAACAGTCATCAGACCAATTATGACATACGCGGCAGAAACACGACTCGACACAGAGAGGACAAAAAGTTTGCTCGAAACAGCGGAGATGAAAACCCTTCAAAAAATCGATGATAAGACTCTATGGGACAGAGCTAGAAGTACAGATATACGACGGAGATGTAAGGTGGATAACATTGATAACTGGGTAAGAAACAAGAATAGAATAGAGTTATCACATAAGCCGAATGACAACAAATAGAGTAGTAAGGACAGCGAGACACGGTTCCCAAATAGGAAGACGATCAGTTGGAAGACCACGAAAACGATGGAACGACAACTTACTAGAGGCACATTGAAAAAACAGACAGGGTCATGTCTATATAAAAAGAAGAAGAAAAATCCTATGGTGGCTAAATTAAACCCATGTTAAACTTTAAAATTCACAGCTATTATTTTTTATACAGGTATATCGTATTGAGAACAAAAAGCAGCGTACTAGAAAAACATTGTTAGGATTTGGGTCCACGGTTTTGGTTACACTATACTAATTGGCGCTAACTATTTTAACACAAAACCTAAAGTGTAAAGGCGCTGCTTGTACTCACCGACTTCGTTATGTAAGATTCTGGGGCGCGAAAATTTTATGTGTATAATGTAGTTAACCAGCTCAGGAAATTGCACATGTAGATTTAATGCCAATTGTAGGATGTAACATTCTTATATTATAACAGAAACAGGGGAGATTGATACCTAAAGCCGCCCTAATCGTAAAAATGGTCTTCGAGGGCGCCGCGCGTTGTATCTAGACTATCAACATAAAACCCTGGGTACCATTTTCGAGCTATGTGTTCTAGACTTTGATTATCTGATACCTGATACGAGTTGAATTTACTCATAATATATTTTAGGCCAATTGTGAGATGTAACACTCTTATATTATAATAGAAACAGCGGATATTGATACCTACGAAAGGCGCCTGAATCGCAAAAATGATCTTCGAGGGCGGCGCGCATCGCATCTAAACTATTTGATTATCTGATACCTCAATCTGATTCATTGTCTGGCTTCAATATTTAGGATTCTGGGGCGCAAAAATCCTGTATGTATATTGTATCTATGTAGTTATGGAGCGCCGAAAACTACACCTCTATATTTTAGGCCAATTGTGGAATGTAACACTCTTTACAATAATATCAGATATAAGATAATCAAATAGCTTAGATGTGACGCGCAGTGCCCTTGAAGACCATTTATACGATTTGGGCGCTTTTCGTAGGTATAAATATTCGCTATTTCTATTATAATAGAAACAGCAGAAATTGATACCTACGAAAAGCGCCTAAATGGTAAAAATTGTCTTCGAGGGCGCCGCGTCTAAGCTATGTATTAGAATAGAAACAGCTGAAACTGATACTTACGAAAGGCGCCCGAATCGTAAAAATTTTCTTCTAGGGCGCCGCTCCTTGCATCAAAGCTACATATTTATTATAAAAGAAACAGCGGATATTGATTGCTACGAAAAGCGCCCAAATCGTAAAAATGGTCTTCGAGGGCGCCGCATCTAAGCTATTTGATTATCTGATACCTGATACCTGGTATTTTGTTGTACCGACTGGCTTCATTGTGTAGGTTTCTGGTGCGCCCTCGGGGCTAAACGGCGAAATCAGAGGCAAGTAAAAACATTTTTAGGGGAATAATAGCTGCATCATCTTTGTGTAATGGTTCAAAAAATTTTTTTCAGCATTTATTTTTTTTTATGGATAGATACTAACTAAGGCAAAAGGCGCACCGGCCCCAGGGGCGGTGGGCCGGCGGGCCAGTCCGGGCCTGGATATTTCCCAAAATGGATATCAGATCAAAAAACTGCAAAATACACTTTACGACATTATCGACCGAGATATAATCGGAAAAAACGATTGTTGGAAATGGAAAAATAAATTAAAAAATGAAAAGCGCCCACTAAAATGGAAAATTATACTTAACCTTTTTGCTTTTAGGACCTAATAATCACAACCCAATAGGTCCCCATAACGCTCGAGTGACTGCAAGCATACTTTGCTCCCCTACCATAACGAGTTCCGAAGTAAGTCGAAACATCAATAAATTAAATTTTAAACTAAAATGTGTCTTTATTCCCAAAACAGTAAGCTACATAAGACGCCACAAGGAAACAGCTCCAGAACAATGGCTATTTGTAAAAATAAAATATTATAACAAAATGTCGGTTTTTATATCACTTTTATATTATTTTAACAATACAGTTGGGGCTAGAATTCGTTCCACCTGGTAGTAGGTGTTTTAAAATCGACTTTGTATTTGGAAATTCAACTCTAAAAACTTCCTTTAACAACTCTCCGACCTTAGCAGAACTTACATTAAAGGTAATCCCACACCGAAAAACCAGGGAAATTTAAACACTAATTTTCTTTCCTCATCTGTTCAATGATCATTGTCTTATTAAATGCAAAGAGCTGAAATTTTAAGTTTAAATTCAATATAAAGCCAAATAATTGACGGAACTCTTTTAACGAGAAAAATGCTTGATGTTTGGAGTTTTGTCGACTCCTTAATAAAAAGGTCTAAAACACCGAAGCGTTTGCAGTAGTTAGCTACTCAAACGCTTCTGAGGCCGGGAAGTTCGTAAAGTTAGACTAAAATTTATTAACGAGCTCTACGATGCATGTATTAGTTTAAAGTAACAAAAGTTAATCAGAAGAAAATGCTCTCAACCACAAAATTAGCCGCAACTTCCTGAAAAGGAGAACATTAAATTACAAAAGCTCAAATCGTTTCAACCGACAAAATGGAATGACTCGAAACTTTTCAATGAATGCCTAACGAGGTATTATTCTTCGCCATTTAACCTAATCATCATATCACTTTGTTACAAGGAACTCTTCTCAGACTACTTTCTGGCATAACTTTCGCAATAAAAAGGACTTTCCCTGCTATATAGGACGATCTAATTTATTCTTCGGCAAATATGGCTTTACTGGGAGAATTCCAAAATTGGGCAATTAGGTGATGGAAGCTGGAAGTCATTTCACAAAGAGCAACCTTCTGCGATGATTGAATAAAGTAGCAACACGTGTATGTTTACTCTAAATTTAATCGATTCCAATAATTACGAGATTAATTCTGACGAAAACAAGAATCTTTTGAAATATCAGGGCTAGCCTGAAGATTGAAGTTATGCCGATTACAAAAAGAAACATTCTCGAATATTTACGACAAGTTACGAGGTAAAATAATACTTAAACCCCGTAAAGGCATGTTATGGATACAAAATTTGATAGTTTTCCTCCACCACAAATAAGATCTGTAGATAAGAGGTAAATACGCTCAAAATATTTTTGAATACTTCCAACCATCGAAAGGGGTTGCCATCTTATATTGCTTATTTGAATAGGAGAGTTAGTTAATTGAGGTCGATTTACCTTTCGTGTTGCTTTCTAAAGTAAGTACTCGGTTATTTTCGTTACGAATAATTTTTTCAAGTAATACTCAATACTATAGGGCTTTCCATTCACAGTCATCTGTTTCGAACTTCTGTCAAGTGTCACATAATATTAATATATCTACGTCATACGTTATTGGTATCTACCAATGATACAAACCAAAGACGTATGACGTAGATATATTAATATTATGTGACACATGACAAAATCTCGAAACAAACGACAATCGATAAAAAGCCCTATTATATCATTATGATTAATTAGAAGAATTTTTAATGGGGCAGTAGCTTGGTTCAACTCAATTTTGTCCTGGGGCGAGCGAGTTCTCTGTTATGTTTTCATTATTGTTCGATATTCTGCAATTTTTTTTTATTTTCATTAGGTAGGTTGTACACTAAGCAGCAAAATTAACGCACCACCTCAAAAGAGGGTCATTTTTGATGCCTCGAACTCCCTAAACCTGTTGTCCGATTCAAGTAATTTTGTTAATATGTTATAGCCTTAATTTTTGATAATATCGCTTTAGTAATATTGTTGCTAGATAGGTAAATCGTCATTGTATACCGGGCGTACCAATCAGACTGTGTTTTTTTCTCAAAGTTCGCAACACCCTATGGAATATTCTAGCAATGGAATATTCTATTCTATTTATAAAATACTGAAATTAAAACCAAACTATAGCCTTAAGTTTTTTTAATATTCTGTTTTTTGATTGAGCCGCTTATATTGGAAAATAAAAATGTTAGGTACTTTAATAACTAGCCATGACTTTCGTCAATAAATCCTCATTTTCAGCCTAGTTTAATAACCACACATCCTAAAGTAGGCTATGAAAAATTAACAATTTGATAAATGTCAAATTGTTAACAGTCAAATAGTGTCTGGTTTGTTGTGAAAATTAGTAGTTTTATTATTTAAGATTTCCATTAAGTCCGTACTTTTTTTGTTGTTTGATGAAAATGGAATGCGCTGCAAGGAATTTGACCCATGGTGGGTGTGTTCAAGTAGTGACCTTGCATAGCAAAGGACTTAGCTACCATGCTATCGGCTCCTTATATTGGTAACAATTTTTTGCTAATACACGATAATGCAAGAGCTCACGTTGCACGAACTGTAAGCGAATATTTACAACAGGTAAATTTTCGGAATTTTGAATTGGCTACCGCCTAGTCCAGATCTTAATCCAATCGAACATTTGTGGGACAGAATTTTCAGAAGACTACGACAGCGTTTGTCATCTCCTAAAACCTAACAAGAGGTAGAAACAGTAGCTCTCAAGATTTGGAATGATATTGTTCAAGACTAAATAGCAAACCTCATTTGTAAACTAAAGGTACATTTCTCTTTTATTGTCAAACATAAGCGAATTAATCAAAAAAAAAATACGTTAAGAAAGCCTAAGGCTGAGTTTTAATTTCGAAATTTTATAAATGCTATAATATTCCACAGGGTGTTCCGAACTTTTAAAAAAAATGCAGTATGTTTTGTACACCCAGTACACAATGACAACTACCTGTCTAGCAACAATATTATTACAGAGATATTGTTAAAGAATATATATAATATATGAAAATATAATATATGAAAAATAATACTTTAATCGGTCAAGGTATTTAGGAAATTCGAGACATCAAAAATGCCTCATTTTTGAGGTGGTGCGTTAATTTTGCTGCTTAGTGTATTATGTTAGTAAATTATAGTACATAGCATATATAATCTGTTCTCTTCCTTTTAATGATGCACGTCGAATAATACATCGCTTGTACTATTTCTACTGATTTATAACAGTACTTTCCAACTCTGGAACCAGAAGTCCGAAGTCAAATTTCTCACCTTTAATACCATCTTTGGTTTATAAGCTTTTATTCTACATACATCTAATTTGTCATTGTATCTGTTTCAATAACGGGGAGTTGTTTTTACAGACGGACAGACTAGGACAGACAGACATGGATAATTCAAAGTTTTCACATTTTAATGGTGGAAAATATATTAAACGAGGTATTATTCTTCGCCATTTAACCTAATCACCATATCACTTTGTTACGAGGAACTCTTCTCAGAATACTTTCTGGCATAACTTTCGCAATAAAAAGGACTTTCTCTGCTATATATGACGATCTAATTTATTCTTCGGCAAATATGGCTTTACTGGGAGAACTCCAAAATTGGGCAATTAGGTGAAGGAAGCTGGAAGCCATTTCACAAAGAGCAACCTTCTGCGATGATTGAATAAAGTAGCAACACGTGTATGTTTACTCCAAATTTAATCGATTCCAATAATTACGAGATTAATTCTGACGAAAACAAGAATCTTTTGAAATATCAGGGTTAGCCTGAAGATTGAAGTTATGCCGACTACAAAAAGATACATTCTCGAATAGTTACGACACGTTACGAGGTAAAATAATACTTCAACCCAGGCATGTTATGGATGCAGAATTTGATAGAGAGTTTTCCTCCACCACAAAAATAAGATCTGTAGATAAGAGGTGAATACGCTCAAAATAATTTTGAATATTTCCAATCTTCGAAAGGAGTTGTCATCTTTTATTTTTTATATAAGGAGAATTAGTTAATTGAGGTCTATTTACCTTTCGTGTTGCTTTCTAAAGTAAGTACTCGGTTATTTCCGTTGTTAATAAGTTTTTCACGTAATATTGAATACTATTATATGTATCAATATAATTCCACTTAGGCAAATATGCAAATAAAAAGGTATGAAATATGCGCATAAATATGCAGTATTTTACGGAAAAATATGCAATGATTATCAAGAAAATATGCATGTTTATCTAGAAAATATGCATGTTATAAAATATGCATGTACCTATGTGTTTTACAAAGTAAGTTTATGTATTTAAAAATTTAAGTTTAAGTATTTTAACAAATAAATGATAATACATATTTCGAATTGTCGTAACCACAAATTATTAAATGCTGTTTTGGAGGGGTATATACCTCACAGAGGGAACCATATGCACCCCTCCGACTATCCCTAATACGGGTGAAACGTACCTAAGGGGTTTATGCTTCTGTCTGAACGAATTGGAATGTAAGTAAGATGTCTCCCATTTTCGTTTTGAAGCGAATTCTATTAAAAATATTAAATCAAAAACGATGTAGGAATCTTAAAATTATCAAAATATTTTAACTTTTATTTGCAAACCAATTACAATATTTAAATTAAAAATATCCAATAAAAATTGGTGCAGTGATCTTGAAAATGTCGAGAAAGAGAAATGACTGCGCAAGAAGGAAGAACCCCCAAATATTTACAGGAGGTCTCAACCTTTTCTTTTTATATCTAAAGAAAAAATACTATGAACATAAATTAAAAGCACTTAATTAATTAGGTGTAATATATATGTTTTGTGTTTAGTAAAATAAAGGCCAACTAATGCTATTGTTCCAGAAAAAAGTAATAACGACCTTTCAGTAGACTTTGAATGATTTGCATTTTGAAGATTTTTTCAATTAAAAAAATTTTAAAAATGCTTGAAAAAGAAAAAATACATCGATTTCTTGCGAACCAGCCTTGTTTTCGCACTTACTAAAAATGTTATCAATTTTTGAAATGTTTGTTTGTATCACCGAGTAGATATTTAAAATAAAATAACAAATAATACGTACGTACTTACGGTTTTGCCACAAAATGCGCAATAAACTTTATCCATGTCCATAAATACCTCTTTGTAAGGTTTTATAATAGTTAAAGCAATTTTAAAATTTTGTCACAGTTTATTTTCGGCATTTTCAAAGTACAATTATTTACAATTACAAAGACAGGTGTTTACGGCTTCAATTTTTCGACTTCAACAGCAAAAGTGAAATTGGCCGTTAAAATAAAAATTATTACCTAGAGATATAAACTGTCAGATTTTGGAACCCTTACATTCAAGTACAAAACTATAATGCCCCTATTTATAGACGAGTCTCAAGCTCAAGACTTCGTCGGGTCTCAAGACCGACCTTGAATAAAAGTTGTATTTACATAGTTTACACACAAATTTTATTCAAGGTCGGCCTCTAGAGCAGACGAGGTCTTGAGACTCGACTATAAATATGGACCTAAGCCTCTATCTTTTATTAGTTACTAATTTCGATACCAAAAATTTGAATACCAAGAGATTATAAAACAAAATATTGGGATTTCCAAGCTATTTGTTACAAGGATATAAATAGTTACAACCAAAATTTCAAATTATAATATGCTCTTTATGCACACTTTTATAAAAATTTGCAAAATTTTACATCTTTTTATATTTTATGCATTATATGCAAAATATGCAAATTGCATATTTTCCTAAATCTAATTATGATTAATAAGAAAAATTTTTAATGGGGCACTAGCTTGGTTCAACTCAGTTTTGTCCTGGGGCGAGCGAGTTATCTGCTGTTTTTCTTAATCTTCGATTTTCTGCAATTTTCTTTTTCATTTCACTAGGCAGGTCTTATTGTTTTGTTTCCAATGGTCTTGTTGTTGATGATGGCCAAAATGGGGATGTTTTTCCTGGAGGGCGTATATTATGAACCGGTCGTACGGCAACTTCTTGGCTGAAATCTGTGCCTGAAATAGAGAAATATATTCTCCTAGTAGGTCTGGATCCCGCGTATGAAAAAAAGGTAATTAATAGCAAGCTGAAAATTTGTTAATAGCTTATGGGTGTCTAGTCGGACAAACTTTGATATATGGGAACACTGGAACAGGGGAAGTTTTAATTGTGGAACAGGTTAAAAATTTGGAACGGTCAGACCACGAAAGCGGCACATGTATTTTGTCCGACAGAACAGACTTAAACTCTCCGAACAGATTTTAAACTCTCATGCAAAAATCAGACTGCTATTAATCACCAAATGGGCGTTTTAATGAGTGGAACATGTAGAATAGGTCAAATAGCAGGAATTATGACAGGTGATAAATAGCAGTCTGATTTTTGTATGAGAGTTTAATCTCTGTTCGGAGAGTTTAAGTCTGATCTGTCGGACAAAATAAATGTGCCGTTTTCGTGGTCTGACCGTTCCAAATTTTTAACCCGTTCCACAATTAAAACTGCCCATGTTCCAGTGTTCCCATATATCAAGTTTATCCGACTAAACACCCTTCAGCTATTGACAAATTTTCAGCTTGCTATTAATCAACTGTTTTTTCATACGCGGGATCCAGACCTACGTGGAATAGAAATTAATGTTGAAATTTTCACGACTACCGGTTATTCCTGCTCCCGAACCGTCTGCAGTTTTAGACCCGTCGGTGTATCAGGTGTAACCCTGCAGTCTAGATCGAGAGTTTCCTCTATATAGTGGCAAATGTCAACTTGAAAAGGTACTTCAGACTTCTATCTGGATGTCATGTGGTCAGAAATCATCATCCATTTGGCATGGCAAGTTTCATTTTTTATACTACTTCGTGATTTAATTGGTCCGTTGCTCAGGTTTTCTCGCAGTCTATATTATCCTTGTCTCATATCTTATAATTATATGTAATGAAGGGAGATCCAGTACTGCCTTTATAGCTGCCATTGGTGTGCCCCTCATTGTCCCTCTGTTTTCTAGGTAAGCAAGTCTAGGCAGGAAAGCCATAATATTGACACCAATATCAACCGACATTTTTCTCAGATGATACAAAATTGTACAATTTCATAATCTATAAATTAGTTAATTACAATAGTTTTCAAGCAGCTCCTTGTATTTTTCCCACACTATTATCCAGATATGCATTAATTACAATTGTATAAGACATTGTTAGGCAACAATACCAAACTTTTACAAGAGTAGGACCTAGCAAATTCCCATAACCAAGATGGAAACAAAGCGAGAAATTCTCTAAGTAACTAGATTATCTTATGTTAGTGCAAGAAAGCCAAAACATTGCCAACAGTATTCACCAATATCAACAACAATAAAAATGAATCAATAAGAACCAATAATAATACAAAGTATATGGGTTAATCAACGCTATAAATTAGTTAATTACAATAGTTTTCAAGCAGCTCCTCGTATCTTTCCCACACTATTATCTAGATATGCATTAATTAAAATTGTATAAGACTTTGTTAGGCAACAATATCAAACTTTTACAAGAGTAGGATCTAGCAAATTCCCATAACCAGGATGGAAACAAAGCGAGAAATGTATACCAGCACAGGCTAAAACTATATCCTGTTATGTTAGTGCAAGAAAGCCATAACATTGACAACAATATCCAGCAATATTAAAACCAATAAAAATAAATCGATAAGAACCAAAAATAATACCAATTATATCGGTTAACCAACCGATATTTTACACATATGATAAAAAATTGTATAAATTCAGAAGCTATTTTTGCTAACGAGCCATATCAAAATTATCTGACTTGGCGATAACATCTTTTTTCTACGAGCGTGCAAAAATGTCTACTTTCGCGCACGAATTTTAGTTTATAAAGTTTTACTTTTCCGCACGCGTGTTACTGTTCCGCACACGTTTTAATTTTCCGCATGCGTTTTACTTTTCCGCACGCGTGTTAATTTAGATATGTTAATTTGGCCTTAAAGTAATTATAATACATGCAGTAAACTAATGTTTAGATATTATTTACAAATTTATTTCAAATATATCTTATTGTGTTCATGTTTTAATGAAATTAACGCGAGAATTCGATGAAATAAAATAATTTTGACATAATATTCGAAAGTCAAATCAGTAGACAATAGCAGTGGTTTTGAATCGTCGTCATGGAAACCAAGATCGTCGTCATGCTAACCAATTCTACTGAAACTTTGGTTTTGACAACCTTGTCAAAGAATTAATTTGTGTATGTATTTTCATATTAATTAAATTAATTAATTAAGATTTGGTCATTTTTTAAAGACTCGTAGAAAAAATATTGTTCCTAACGCTTGCAGAAAGTCTCTTTTCCGCACTCGACTGCTTGCCGAACTCCCGCTTCGCGTCGTTCGGCAAACTGCAGTCGCGTGCGGAAAAGTATGACTTTCTGCACTTGTTAGTAAAATAACTATTTCCACTTACCTCTACCAAAAGTATACTTTTCCTGGCTTGCTTGTAGGGAGCAAAGTCGTACTTTTCCTCCCTAGGGAGTAAAAGTACTTTTTCTCCCTAGGGAGAAAAAGTAAAAGTGACGTCGTGGTATGTCATTGATGAAATAACTTATTGACATTTTAAGGTTTATTTGTAGAACACCATGTGTTTTGCAGAATGGTAAAAAACAGTAAATTGTTATTTTGGTTTAACAATGTTTAAATTAATAATTTGACGTTTATTAGACAGTTGACAGTTCTACTGTACCTACTTGTTATTTTGAGTTCTCTAATAAATTTTTTTAGTCATAAATAAATTATTTAAAGATGAAAAAATGACTTGTTATTTGAGGAAGGTGGAAAAATCATATGTATACCATGGGAGTAAAGTGCCTTATCCTCCCTTGAATGATTACTGCCCGACGCGTAGCGGAGGAAAAGTAGCGATAAACTTTATTCTCGAGAGGAAAAGTAGCACTTTCCTCCCTTGTTACACAAATAGCTATGTCATCATGCTGTACTTTATCGAATGACTTTTTTAAGTCCACGAAACACGCAAATACAAACACCTTGTTTTAGTCACGGCAATTTTGTAATAGGATGTTTAGCGCAAAAAGTGCTTCCCTGGTTCCCATAGTTTTTCTAAAACCAAATTGAGTATCTTCGAGATCTTGTTCTCATTTGCATCTAATTCTGTGGTTGAAGTATTCTTAGGAAAATCATAACGTTGTGGATGGTTAGGCTAATTAATGGATATTCTGGTCATTTTCTCGCATTGTGTTTTTTAGGTATTGCGACAAAGATGGATTTGAGCCAATCTTTGGGAATCACTCCGGTGTTATATATTGCATTAAAAAGTCTTTCTACTACTTTTACGTTATCATCATCAGTTTTGGCAACTCAGTGGGTGTAACATCTGAACCAGAAGCTTTTCTAATTTTAGCATGTTTTATAGCGTGTTCTACCTCGCATTTCATGATTTATGGGCCGTCAGTACAATGATATAATTCGGTAATATTATTTGTGTCATCTTCATGCAACTCTGATATATAGAAGTATATTCAGAAGCTATAATTTAGTTAATTACAATAGTTTTCAAGCTCCTCCTCGTATTTTTCCCACACTATTATCCAGATATGCATTAATTACAATTGTATAAGACATTGTTAGGCAACAATACCAAACTTTTGCAAGAGTACCAAATTCCCATAACCAAGATGGAAACAAAGCGAGAAATGTATACCAGCGCAGGATAAAACTAGATTCTCTTATGTTAGTGTAAGAAAGCCGGCGAGATGAACTTTAAAATCCTCACCTTTGTAATATTTCGTTTTCAACAGTGCATGCTGGCATTTGAAACTTTCAACAAAAGCAATATATCACTCCAAAGCAACTCATTATTCTCGTCCTTGTCGCGCAATAGAAGAGAAAAGATAAATATGCGATCAAATGTTAACTAAAGGATCGGTGTAAATCCCCGTATCCGAAAACTCGGAACTCAGAATGAGAATATCATTTCCTAGTCCTGCTTAAAAAGAATTGCCAAGGATCGTCCTGGAATAGTATGGATTTCGTTTTATCTTTTTTTATTCTGTTTTATTTTAATGTGACAAGGCTTTCGTTTCTCTTCTCATTTACACAAAAAATAGAGCCGATTTTGATGGAAGTATCTGTACCAGGCTAATATAAAAAGAGATGGTGGTTTTTGGAGAAAATAATGACGATTTTGAAAGTAAGTATTTAATACATCCCGAAACTGGTCGATTTTTATTTTTTAATTATACTTTTTTGGCATATATCATAAAAGTGACATTTAATTAGCTTATTTGAAAGGTTATTCAATCTCCTATTCATTACTACAAAGATTAACATAGTTATTTACACAGGGTGACTAAAAAAATAATGTTTTTGCACAAAAGAAGTATGGATGTAATTTATTTAATTCAAAATACATTTTATTGGTTTCAGAAAACAGAAAAAAAATGTTTCTTAGACAAATAGTCATTGCTTTTCGCTTAAATTAAATACTCAAACTACCAATAGGCAGGTGGGTGGTAGTTTGTACATTAAATCTAAATATTATGGATAGAATCCAAGAGATGGGTAGTGACAGAGGTTGTCTTCTTTTTCAAGTATGAAGACAATAATTGACAAACCAATGAATTCAATATCGACACGCACCATCTTTTCGTAGATTTTAGATCGGCCTATGATAGTGTCCTAAGAAATAAATTGTATAATGCTATGGATGAATTCTACATCCCCGATAAACTGATAAGATTGGTTAAGGCCACAATGCGTAAAGTTGTTTGCAATGTCGAAATACAAGGCAAACGATCACAGGCGTTTGAAACGCATGTTGGGCTGCCACAGGGAGATGCGCTGGCATCTCTTCTTTTCAACACAGCTCTGGGAAAGGCGGTCAGAGATGCCCGAATAGACAATAGACCAAATATTTTTAATAAATCATCCCAAATTTTGTCACATGCAGATGATGTGGACCTAGTTGTCCGCACAAGACGCAAGCTAGAAGAAATTTATGCCACCTTCTCAAAAGCCTAAAAAAATATAGGCCTGCAAGTAAATGAGGAGAAAACTAAGATGGTGGCATCAACCCCCAACAATAGAGCCAGAAACATCGGTCACCAATTTACGGTTGATAACGCTATATTTGAAGTGGTTGATAAATTCACATACTTAGGCTCCCTGATCACCAAAGAGAATGTCGTGACGGAAGAAATCAAGCGAAGGATAATCCTAGCAAACAAATGCTATTTTGGACTTAGTAGACATGAGAAGCAGAAACTTATGCCAAAAAACAAAAATAACCATATACAAAATCCCTATACAACCAGTGTTGACATATAGTTCGGAGGCATTTCCAAGGAAGATGAAAACCTACTGCTTATATTTGAACTAAGGAGCCTGGGAGGAATATTCGATGGCATCTGTGAAAATACAACAATCTGTGAAGGTACAACTACGAGATATACCACAGGTATAAACATATATTTGGTGGTAAAGACGTAGTATCTCATATAAAAATAGAAAGCCTAAGTTGGGCAGGACTTTTACCAAGGTCACAGCAGAACAACCCTCCTAGAAGAATCCTTATGTCACACCCTGTGGAAAGTAGAAATAGGGGTATGCCATAACTCAGATCGAAGGATGATGTAGATGAGAATGGTGGAAAAATAGGCGCAGCAAACTGGCAACCGCTGGCAATGAATAGACCTGACTGGCGTAATACACGACTGGAAGGTCGAGGCTCTTTTATAGGACTGTAGCACCATTGATGGTGATGATGTGGCGCAATAAAAGAGAAAAGATAAACATGCGATCAAATGTTAACTAAAGGATCGGCGTAAATCCCTGAATCCAAAAACTCGGAACGCAGAATGAGAATATCATTTCCTAGTCTTGTTTAAAAAGAATTTCCAAGGATCGTCCTGGAATAGTACGGATTTCGTTTTATCTTTTTTTATTCTGTTTTATTTTAATGTGACAAGGCTTTCGTTTCTGTTCTCATTTACACAAAAAAATAGAGCCGATTTTGATGAAAGTATATAGGGTGAGGCAGATAAGGGGTCTATTAGAAATATCTCGAGAACTAAAAGCTAGATAATCATGAAAATTGAAATACAGGGGTTTTGAGATGTGAGGTATTTAATGAAAATATTTTGGTCTCTTTGCTACTTCCGGTTATACCTGGAGTTGATTGTAACTTCGTTTTTTTTTTAATGGGACACCCTGTATATTTTTACATTTTTGGATTCTCCTAGATGTCTTCTTTCTTAAAATATGAGATTTTGTGATATTATACAGAGTAGTTTAAAGGATAATGACGTTTTTTCATTAATTTATTAACAACATTCATCTCCTGTAGGGTTGTACTTATTTGACATCAAAAACTCTGTTCATATTCAAATGATTTTTAATATAGTCTACTATTAATAAAAATATTAATATAGACAAATGTTTAATTTTAGTATACAGGGTTGGTCAATACTCTTCTTCTTCACGTGCCATCTCCGCGACGGAGGTTGGCAATCATCATGGCTATTCTGATCTTAAATGCTGCTGCTCTGAATAGTTCGGTTGATGTGCATCCGTACCATTCCCTCAAGTTACGCAACCACGAGACTCGTCTCCTTCCTACACTACTCTTGCCCTGGATTTTCCCCTGTATAATCAATTGAAGTATGTTGTATCTCTCATTACGCATAACATGCCCCAGGTACTGCAGCTTTCGTGTCTTGATGGTTTCCAATATTTCCAGTCTTTTGTTGACTCTTCTCATGACTTCGTTGACTTCGTTGATCAATACTCGGAATGAGTATTTTCTGAGTTTTCTTAAATGGAAAACCCTGTATTTTAGTATTGTTATGAAATAATACTTTATGGTACTTTTTTATTTCTTAAGCATTCCCTATACCCATACCTATATTAACTGCTTTGATTTTTGAGTGATTCTTTAAGCCAAACATTAATTGCAAGAGAAATTACGTAAAATTTTATTAGGTGTGCCGTGAAAATATACAATTAAAAGTAATTTTTTGAAAATAAATACATGTTAAGATTTCTCGTACAGATGTACAGATTTCTCGTAATCTAAATTTCCAGTTCGTTGAAACCGCTCTATTAAATTTTGAAAAGTTTCTCCTTTTGGTTGTCATCTATCATGGAATTGCTGATGATAAATTCTTATTGCTAGTAGGACATTTTTGTTATACTCTCCTAGAACAAAAAGCCATCTTAATCGGTTCCTTATTAGAAAAATTCATAATAGTAATGGTAGCAAAGCAACTGAAACTACAAAATAGTAGAATGTTTAAGCAAAGCAAATAGTTGTACAGTGGAACCCCGTTAACTCGGATTAATCGGGACCGCGGCCGATCCGGGTTATCGAAAATTCGGGTTAGCCGGAGAAAATGGTAAAAATTATTAAAATATGGTATGCTTACAGATAAACTCCGTTATAATTGGCACACAGACACTTGTAAACCACGTTCGCGTTCCACACATACAAAGCGTCGTCGAGAGTCTCATTTTTAGCTTTCTTAGCTTTGCACCGATTGTCCAAACTGTCTTTTGTTATCATTTTGAAACAAAAACAACATTTTAAGTTTTATTGCCATTACGTAGACAAAAAATCCAAACACAAAATCTGAATATATTTACGCGGAACGAACAATGAGACTTTACTACACACACACAATACCGTCTCGCAACGAGAACGAACTTATGTTATTTAATAAGAGTGAAGACTAAGGCCATTGTTTGAAAAATGATTTTTTAATAGTCTTTTCTAAACAATGCTAGACAGTTTCAAGTAAATAAAGGATACTACAGATGCCTATTGGTTTCGATAACACGAGAATGAGCGTTGTCTGTCATGCCAGTTATATTATGTATCAAATTACACAAATACGCATTATCTCTCATTGTATAATGTGTTTGACATTGAAAATTGAAACGAATGAACTACATAGGAATTCGCTAAAACGACAAATTTTTACGAAGTTTATTATGATAAATAAAATTAGCCTGAAAAATATAAGATATTATAGTATTCGAACAATATGTTTATAAGGAAAGATAAAAGAAAATATTTTAAGATGTTGAAAAGAAATTGGAAAATCCAGCATAAAGGACATACATTTTTATTGTTGTAATGTTTGTCTGATAAAAATCGGTCCGGGTTAGCCGGACTTCCGGGTTATCGGGGGCCGACTTATCGGGGTTCCACTGTACATACATATATTTAGTGTCAACGTCATAGCCAGTTAAATAGATAGAATATTGTATGTTTTTATTAATATTGAACGCACCAACAATCTGAACTACGTAGGTATTTCTTTATTTCAACCAGTATTAATATCATTCAGTTGAGAATAATATGTATTTATTTTCGAAAAATTATTTATGATTGAATATTGTCCCGGCAAACCTAATAAAATTTCACCTAATTTTTGTTGCAATTAATGTTTGGCTTAAAGAATCACAAATAACTCAAAAATTAAAGCAGCTAGTTATAGGGAATGCTTAAGAAATAAAAAAGTACCATAAAATAACATTTCATTACAATACTAAAATACAGAATGTTCTATATAAGGAAACTCAGAAAATACTCATTCCGAGTATCGACCAACCCTTCATACTAAAATTAAACATTTTGCTATATTAATAATTTTTAATAATATTTAAGTATATTAAAAAGCAGTTGAACATAAATAGAGTTTTTGATGTCAAATCAATACAATTCTACATGGGGTGAATATTGCTATGAAATTAATAAAAAACCGTAATTATCTTTTAAACTACCCTGTATAATATTACAAAACCTATATTTTAAGAAAGAAGACATCAAGCAGAATCCAAAAATCTAAAAATATACAGGGTGTCCCATTAAAAAAAACGAAATTACAATCAAGTTCCGGTATAACCGGAAGTAGCAAAGAGACCAAAATATTTTGATTAAATAGTTCATACCTCAGAACCCCCGTATTCCAAATTTCATGATTCTCTTACCATTAGTTCTCGAGATATTTCTAATAGCCTGCTTCATCCTGTATATACCAGGCTAATATAAAATGAGAATGTTTTTAGAGAAAATAAGAAAATAAGAAAAATACAGTAGAAAGTATAATATATCGGCATGTCTCTCAACGAAGAAGAAAAAAACGTGTGTATATAAGGTTGAAGGCAACCCTATGTACATATTTCTGATGAGTTGGTCGTCATCAGTACGGCGTAGCAATGTTAGAATGAGAGTCTGTTAATTTGAGAAAGGGTCACTACAGGAGCAATGCAACCAATTTGTGGCAATAATGTTAGAAGACCTTGAGGATTCCAGAGCAACAACTAACACATCCACGGAAGAAGCTACAGCTACCTAAGGAAAAGAATGTCAAAGGTTTAGAACGTTTTAAACACCAAGAAAGAAAAGGTTAATGCCTAAAAGACTAATGATAATGAAAAACCATTCTAAAACTATATGGACACATTATGGCATCCAGCTGTGCGGTTGTGCTAGTAATAGTAATTTAGACATCATCCAGCGATTCCAAAACAAAGTGCCAAAGAGCATTGTCAACGCTCCTTGGTACTATAGGAACAGTGACCTCCATAGTTACCTAGAAATGGACATTGTTAACGCGACACTTGAAAAATTTGCCAAGAACCACGAACAAGGACTTTTTTAACATGTTAATGTTGAGGCCATCCAGCATCTCGATAACACAGATCTAGCTAGAAAATAGAAAGAAACTCTTCGAATTCGTGAAAATCAGAGCATAATGCAAGTGATACAGGTTAATATTTATGCAACAAATTAACAGAGCCTAAGGGACACTAGTGAGTTTGTCCCTAGTCTTATGTTTTTGGCAGTAATTTAGGCTAGAAAATAGTTATTTATGATATAAGTGTTAAAAGTACAAGTTTAAGGCACGCATGTGAAAGTTTGCAGAATGAGCGATAGCGAGTTCTGCAACTCACATGAGTGCCTTAAAAATGTACTTTTTAACACGCATATGATACAATATTTTTTCTACAAACGTAATTACAGGACAATATCTACAAAAACTTTTACTTGAACTTGACTGACATTCCATTTTTATATTTTTTTGACATTACATCAAAATTGCCTATACGGTCAATACGAACTGCAGTGCCTTAAAAATTTTTTAAAGCACTAGTGCCTTAAAGTAGCATTTTTAACGCTCGTATGGAGTGCTAAAAATTGCATTTTCTAACACGGTTGTAGAAAAAAGTTATTTATTGATCATATTGTTTGATCAGATTGTAACGTTCTTAAGCATCTTATCCCACTTATAATACTATACCCAATTCTAACGCCTTTATAACGGAAGTTTTTCAATGTAAGTATAGTTTTTTTATTTTGCTTCTTCTTCTTTTGTCCTTAAATTCGTCCAATTTTGAACTTAGACTTCCCCCAGTTTTCTCCATTCGCTCATGTTTTGTGCGTTTTGTTTCCAGTTTGTTTCTCCTATCTTGCTAATGTCATCTCTCCATCTCATCTCGTCTATGGTGTCCATTGTTGTATCGTGGTATTCCACCTATTGTCCGTTTGTCTGGCGTTATGACCTGCGAAATTCCAATTTAGCCTGGCTATATGTTGTCATGCGTCTTTGACTTTTGTTTTATTTCTTATCCAGTTGTTTTTCTTTTTGTCTTTTAATTTTACCCCTAACATTGCTCTCTCCATGGCTCTGTGTGTTTTCTTTATTTATTTTCTTTATTTTATCCAGATTTTCTTTGGTCAAAGTCCATGTTTGGCATGCATATGTGAGAATTGGGAGCATGTACTGGTCAAACACTCTTGTTTTTAAGTATTGCTGTATTTTTTTATTCTTTAGGACCCATTTTAATTTGCCAAATCCTGTCCAGGCTAATCTGATCCGCTGTTTGGTCTTCCCTATTTTTTTTTTATTACCTGTCCCAAATATTTAATATCCATTTAATCATTAGCCGCTTCTATTGTAATTTCGTTTAGTACCTATTACATTTCTATTATCATTGTTTTTGTTTGTTTTTGTCACAATTAAAAGTTAATAGAAAGTAAATAAATTATTTACATAAACTTACATAACCATAATTATTGTGGTCATAACAGTAATCTACCTAGGATATTATATTGCACAATAATAAAGATTTAAACCATAATTAAATCGAACAAGGCAAAGAACGAGTCGCTAATGCCTGAACTGATTTATGATATGACGTCGACACAATGGTGTTATTTTCTAGCATATTCTCGATTTTGCTGCCAAATTGAAGACGATTTCTCGCAGAAACTAGCTCCATTCCGGTGTACTTATGACGGTTGTTGTTTTATGTGGCTCTGACTGCGGCAGCGTCTGGCAACAATCTATGAGAATATATTTTCCCCAACATGCATGAAATATTTTAGGAATATTTGGTAGTAATTTTAAATGGGGCGTGAAGTGAGGGCGATGCCATTTGCAATTATTTCAAACTCCGTTCTACATTTAATGAGTAGAATATTTTCATGAATTCGAATCTGCTTTTACCAAAGAATAGACTGATTGTTAATAATATTTACCCTAGCAGCTCTTAAATAATCTCTTTGTGCATTAAGATATATTATTGTCTTTTATTCAGAAGTTCTTATAATTTTTACAGCCTACTATTTTTTAAGTTACTTTTATGGAGAAAAATTAAACAGATGGCCATAATCGCATTAAAAACTTTTAGTTCAGAAAAATAAGGAAAACAATATCCTCTTGGTGATACAACCCCTCCAGGCCGAAACAAAATTTTTTGAGTAGTATTGACTCTATAATAAAAACCTATATGTTTCCTGCAGCCGATTTTGATGATATTTATAGTTATAAACAAATGAAGATCAAAAAACGGTAAATTTTCGCCTTTTTCGTCTATAACCAAAAAGTTAAGTATTTTAAACAAATTTGAGAGCGAGAAACGCATAAATCGTATAAAAAACTTCAATATGCCGTTCACTGAATATGTCTATCCTTATTGGTTGCTTAGAAAATTGCAAAATAAATCATAAATTTTGAGTTTTTATAAATATTCATAACTTATGTAAAAATTAACTTAGAACGTTCTTAGTATACGAAATGCTGAGACTTCTGGTGATTAAATCATACCCTAAATTTCAAAGCAATTGGTCAAACAGTTTAAAAGGTATTTAATTTGTTTATCTCAAATTAATTTTTTTTGCAACGCTGTAAGTCAGAAAATGATGAAGTTACACTAATATTTTGGATAATTGATGAAAGAAGAAGATTTATACTATTAATTTAATTTAAAAAAAATGACAAAAAATAATTCTAAATAATGCAAAATTATTTTGAAAAAACATGTGAATTAAAAAAAGGGGGGGCTAACTTCGTCCCCAATTGTCCTAGGACAATTGTTTTTCTTTCTAAATGTGTATAAGAATTCAGTCTTTCCAAATATGAAAAAATAATTTTTCTACGGGTAACGGCTAAAAAGTTATTCTAATTGTTTTTAAGTAAGCAAAAAATCGACGTGTTTTTGCAAAATAATTTTACACTGTTTAAAATCATTTTTTGTCATTTTTTTTTTTTAATTAAGTCAATAGTATAAATGTTCTTCCATAAACTGTCAGAAGTCTTACTATAATCTCATAATTTTCTGACTTATAGTGTTGCAAAAAAAATTAATTTCAGATAAACAAATTAAATAACCTTTAAACTATTTGACCAATTGCTTTGAAATTTAGGGTATGATTTAAGCACCAGAAGTCTCAGAAATCCGTATAATAAGAACGTTTTAAGTTAATTTTTACATAAGTTAAGAATATTTATAAAAACTCAAAATTTATTATTTATTTTGAAATTTTCTAAGCAATCAATAAGGATAGACATATTCAGCGAACGCCAGATTGAAGTTTTTTATACGATTTATGAGTTTCTCACTCTCAAATTTGTTTAAAATACTTAGCTTTTTGGTTGTAGACGAAAAAAGCGAAAATTTACCGTTTTTTTTTAATCTTTATTTGTTTATAACTATGTATATCATCAAAATCGGCTGCAGGAAACATAAAGGTTATTAATATAGATGTCCATACTACTCAAAAAATTTGGTTTCGGCCTGGAGGGGGATGTGTCACGAGAAAAATCTTATTTCTCTGGACTATTTAATGGAATGGGAATTAGAAACAAAGAAGAGCTATATCTAAATTTCATAGACTTAAAATAAAATTTCGATATACATATTATACAAGAACGATAGATACCATAATGATAAAGTTAAAAGTACCAAGAGTAATAGAAATCATAAAGAACTTAATAAATATAGAGTTATTGAAGAAGTTCAACTAAATGTTGAATATGACAAGAACATGAAAGAAATGCTAATACATTTTGAAGAAAGAAGATCAGTATTATTAAGGAAACCGCTGAAACAAAATACTTGGAAAAACGTCAGAAAAAAAGTTTGAGACTAAAGAAACTTGGTGGTGGTTAAAAAAGTACAAGAAAAAATAAAACAAAAGATTTTAATCAGATTAGATGTATCCGAGATGAAAATAATAAAATACTAATTCACGGAAAGGTGGTCAAAAAGAGATGGAAAAAATACTTTGACTGTTTATGAAATAAAAAATTTGACAGAAAATCAGTTGAGTTAGAAGGAAATTATTATTGGAAACTCGAGATGTTGGAGAAAGGTACGGGAAACAATTTTTATTTACTGTTCATTTTTCCCTGATATTTATTAATATTGATGAATTTTGCAAGCAATAACATTATTTCTTTTATTGTTTTAGATATTTATTGAAGCTGAAAATAATTGGGGATTTAGATCCATATACAATTCAGTCAGAATTGTATTTCACAGTCAAGTGTATTCCACCAAATTACTATTATAGATATTTATACATATCTGGTGAAATCCCACAGTTACTACTCTAAGCAGGAGATGAAAACATACAAAAGCCTTCAGGCAAATAAATATTTTACAGCTGGATTTGTTTTTAAAGTTGAAAGTCACGAGCCACAACTTCATAAGTACCTACAGGAATATTGAGGAAATCCAGCTTCTCAATACTATTGGGCAAACTAGAAGATTGAAGAGGACAAAGCCTTTTGAACTAGTTTGAATGATAGGTGATAGTGAAAAGCAGAGCATAGTGCTTGTGTGCCTGTGTATGTTAATAGTGCACGATCTTGTTAGATTAGATAAGAGACGTTATGGGGTCCTCTTCAATTTAAGGAACAGTAGTAATTTATGTTAAATTAAAATTGCTCATTGGTCAGTTATGACCAGATTGTAATAATTTTAATGTACAATTCAATACAATGAATTATCACCGTAGTGATGATTATAGAAAAAAATATATGACAAGATTTTGTGAACTAAAAATGTTTTTATTTATCAAGGATGTATTATTTGGTTTGGCCACATATACTTCTGGTATATCATCCGTGATGTGACAATACCTCCTATCTGCTTCTTCATGAATTTTGTAGGAGACGAAAACCCATTTTTAGGGTCATCTCCTGTTTTCACATGTAAATTTTGAAATGTTTTGCAGTAAATAGATAGTTGAATTTACTACAAAACATGTCAAAAAATATGATATGAAAATAGGAGATGACTGTAAAAAAATTTTTTAGTCTCTCTTACAAAACTCATGAAAAAACAAATCGGAGGTATTATGTCACATCAACGACTATATCCAGGGAATGTATAAAAAATATACTGTGAATGTCCAAAGAACATTCGTAGACATTCATGGAATGTTCCAACAAGATATTCAAGGAATGTTTAAAATGCTGACAGAGGACTTTCCTGGGACATTTAGGGGACATTTTTGTGCTTTTGAGGACATTCCAGGAATGTTCTAAATATCATGTGTGTACATTCTAGGAACATACATGGAATGTTTGGTGTTATTAGGGTTACTTCAATTAGGTGGTACCAAAAATAATAAAAAATATTTGGTGGTACATAACTCAAAAAGATTGAGAACCGCTGGTGTAGAGCCTTAGGAGAGATAGCAACAAATTAGCTAACAAGTTTATTTAATAGATTTATGGAATTTGGACCACGTGATGGATACGTGACGAGACTGGAATATCCGATAATCAGTTTGGCTTTATGCTGGGTAGATCAACAACAGATATAATTTTTGTTATAAGCCAGGTGACGGAAAAATATAGGAATAAAGAAACAAACGCTCTGGTATTGATATTCACTGACCGTGAGAAAGCAGAGGATTGAATTCCTCGGGATATTCTGTGATGGGCACTCAATAAGAAAGGAGTAATCGGTACATATGTAAATATTGTGAGAGACATGCATTGTGTACATACATCGGTACATATGTATGAGAGGTTGTGAGAGAGTAACAACTAATGTTAGGACAGGTGTAAGAGAGAGACCACACCTCTAATAGATTTCATGTGAAAGTAGAACTGCACCTAGGCTTGGGGCTTAGTCCTTGTTTATTTTTATTATACATATGTTATCAAATAACAGTGAAACTACTTACAGGGTAATATTCCCTGGTGCTTATTATATACTGATGATTTAGTGTCAGTAGGAAATGGTAAAAGCTATTTAGAACAAAAACTAAAAAAGTGGAAACAAGCTCTCGACGGAAAAGGTTTAAAACTTAATATTCCAAAAACAGTATTTGGAGTATATGGAATGTTCATTTAAAGATGGAGTTAAATACTACAAATAAATTGACCATAGGATCGTAAAATGACTATAAAAATTATAAGTTTAAAAAAAACAGTAAAATCCTGTATAAAAGGTATATTTAAAATTACTCAAAAGTGCCACATCAAAATCACATAACTAGTTTTCGACTGGTTTACCAGTCATCATCAGTGCTTACCTAAAATGAATATAACCTAATAAAATAATGCAAAGGTATTGAAATTTTGACTACGGTTAAAAATTATCAGTTATACTCACGTGCAATGTACATGCTAACCACCAAGATATTATTTAACAAAACTATGTGGGTCAAAGCCCAGTAAAAGTAGTCCGTCAAGAAAACATTGGTTTAAAATGCTACATTAAGTGTGGATGTTTAAAATATGTAGCTAGTCTGCCCCAGGTAACATCTGAGCTGTGAATTTGACTTGTTCACATGTTGGAAGTATGACGGCAAGTGACAATGACATGGATAGAGACCTCCGAACGATGACAAGACAGAAATGAGAGTTCCACAGGAAGTTGAAAATGTACACCTTAGTCTTTAAATATGACAGGTTAATTTTCAACTTCCTGTGGAACTGTCATTTCTGTCTTGTCATGGTTCGGAGGTCTCTATCCATGTCATTGTCACTTGCCCTCATACTTTAAACATGTGAACAAGTCAAATCCACAGCTCAGATGTTACCTGGGGCAGATTAGCTAAATATTTTAAACATCCACAATTAATGTAGCATTTTACACTAATGTTTCCTTGACGGACTACTTTTACTGGGCTTTGACCCACATATTGTTGTTAAATAATATCTTGGTGGTTAGCATGTACATTGCACGTGAGTATAACTGATAATTTTTAACCGTAGTCAAAATTTCAATCATCATCATCAACCCGTACGCGTCCACTGCTGGACATAGGTCTCCCTCAGCTCTTTTCCTTTGTATCTATTTTGTGCGGCTTGCATCCAGTTACCGATAACATGTTTCAAATCATCGGCCCATCTGGTTAGTGGGCGTCCTCTGCTCCGTAGTGCTTCTTCTCGCGGCCTCCACTCGACAATACGTTTTGTCCATCGGTTGTCTGGCAATCTGGCGACGTGTCCTGCCCAATTCCACTTAAGCGACGCGATTTTTTCCACAGCGTCTGTTGTTTTTGTTCTACGGCGTATTTCTTCGTTTGGGATTCGGTCTCTCAGGGAGACACCCAACATCTGGCGCTCCATAGCCCTCTGAGTTACGCGAATCTTGTTCACTACCTTTTTTGTTAATGTTAATGTTTCGGCTCCATAAGTGAGTACAGGCAACACACACTGGTCAAAGATTTTCCTTTTGAGGCATATGGGCAAGTCCGATTTAAATACATAGTTAAGTTTACCAAACGCTGTCCAGGCTAATCCTATGCGACGTGGGAGTTCGCACGTCTGATTATCTCGTCCCAACCAAATTTCATGTCCCAAGTACTTATAAGATGCAGTCTGCTTAATATCCATTCCATCAACAACAATATTACGATTTAGCACCAAATTAGTCATTATTTGCGTCTTGTTGATGTTAATCTTTAGTCCAACCTATAAGGAAGCGTAATATAATTTGTTCAACATTATTATTGCATCATCCATACGATCGGCTATAAGGACGATGTCATCTGCGAATCTCAAATGACTGAGCTTCTCTCCATTTATATTGATACCATATTTGATTAGATCTGCCTTCTTAAAGGTGTATTCTAAAAGGGTTGTGAACAGCTTTGGTGAGATGGTGTCTGCCTGCCGTACTCCTCGCTGTATACAGAATGTATTTGTTTGTTGTTCAGACAGTCTTACGCTGGCCGTTGCCTTTTGGTAAATATATTTGATCATGTTAATGTAGCGATCGTCTATTCGGCATTCTGTCAATGCTTTTAACATTTTCTGCTGGCTTATGGTATCGAATGCTTTCTCGTAGTCCACGAATATCAGTGCCAATGGTTTGTTGTATTCCGCAGACTTCTCTATTAGGTTTTTTATTACCAGTAAGTGGTCGTTAGTGCTATAACCAGATCTAAATCCAGCTTGTTCTCTAGGCTGATAGAAGTCTAACTTAGCCTCCAGTCTTTTTTTGATAATTTTTGTGAAAAGTTTATATATGTGTGATAGCAAACTGATAGGACGGTAGTTTTTCAGATCGGTTATGTCACCCTTTTAAAATTTCAACATCTTTGCATTATTTTATCAGGTTATATTCATTTTAGGTAAGCACTGATGATGACTGGTAAACCAGTCGAAAACTAGTTATGTGATTTTGATGTGGCCCTTTTGAGGGATTTTAAATATAACTTTTATACAGGATTTTACTGTTTTTTCTATTACATGGTATACAGCCAACTACAGGAAAACTTTTTCCTTGTGAATTTTTAATAGTTTTAAGTAGTTAGGATCGGTATTATAGAGTAATGAGGAGATAGATATAGATTAATACAGTAGGTTGGATGGATGAAGTGAAAGGAAGCGGGAAGTGTGCTGTATGACAGAAGAATTCCAATAGAGCTGAAGGGAAAATTTTAACAGCTGCCATAAGAAAGAGTGTATGTGACGGAAATGGGAATAGTTAAAAGGATAAAAGAAGTGACAAAAAAGGATAAAATTAAGGATATAAAATAAAGTCTAGGGGTGATGCCAAATGGGAGAACACAAGATATGATAGTTTGGATATGTTCAACTTCGAGACGTTAATCACCCAATACGAGGAACTACTGACCTGCTGGTCCCTGGAAGTAGTAGGAGAGGACAATCAAAAAAATCCTATAGAGAGACGCCTAAGCAGGACATGTCAGTAAGGGGGATTGATATTTATCTGATTTTGAGATAAAAACTAAAGAAGCCGATCATGCATAGGGTTAAAGGCAACGAGAATGATGATAATAATAAACAACTAAAGTGAAAACAATAATATCGATATAAAATATAAAAAGGTGTAACGCAAGGAGCTTACGTTAATATATTTTTTTAATATCGGACAAAGTATTGCAAAATACAAGAACATGACACTAATAGAGATTTAAGCAAAGGAGATATAAAATATTTTAAATGGGAAATAAGCCACAATTTTACCAAAAAAATGAATTTATTGACGTTTCGACGCCCAAGTCGGGTGTCGTTGTCAAAATACAAAATAATACTAAATAAACAAAAATGTTGTTGCTTATTTAGTTTTATTTTCTTTATTTAGTATTATTTTGTATTTTGACAACGACACCCGACTTGGGCGTCGAAACGTTAATAAATTCATTTTTTTGGTAAAATTGTGGCTTATTTCCCATTTAAAATAGTTCATTATAAAAATGCCACAAGGAAATAGCTTCAGAATAAAATATTAATATGGTTATAAAAGAATAGATGGTAATAACATATATTCAAAATCAAGATGCAGATCTAAAGATAGTTTAAACGGCTCTAAGTAAAGATGTTGAATCAAGGCCGGTCTAGTCTCTGATATTACTAAGGCTACACCTACATTGGATTCGTATTTCTCCCGATCCGATTCGATCCGACGTCGGATTGAAAACAAAGTCAACGTATTAAAGCGTAGTGCCTATACTGCAGTGGGAAGCCCGATCCGATGATGCAATTATAGTACATCGGATCGGATCGGATCGGATCGGATCGGATCGGATCAGATCGGATCGGATCGGGAGAAATACGGTTCTAATATAGGTGTACCCTTAGCCAAGAAATCTGGCGTCTAGCGGGACTCCGTTTTCCTTCAATCTTACCCTGGATGATCAGTTGCACGAGGCAGTACTTGTCGTTTCTCATTATGTGTCCCGGGTAGATAATTTTTCTGACTTTAATGATTTTCAGCAGTTCCCTATCTGTACCTATTCTCCTCAGAACATTTTCGTTGGTGGTGTAGGTTGTCCAAGGTATTTTTAAGATCCTTCTATAAAGCCAGAGTTCAAAGGCTTCTAACTTGTTCATCAGTGTTTTGTTGAGTGTCAACACAAAGCATCGACCACATATAGCACTCCAGAAAATGACATTTATGGCTGATATTAATGCTACTGTTACAAAATAAGCTTTTCATTTCGATAAACGGTTATATCTCTTCTTGCTCTAACTTCTGGTTTATAATCAAGTTGATTGTTGAACCGGCAACCAAGATATTTGTATTGGTTTACGTATTAAAGCTGTTGGTGGTTCAAATATATTGGAAGGGGTAAATTTGTGTTCTTTGATATTTTCATAACTTTTATGAAAACAACTTATATGATAAACATGATTATGTATTATACTATATCGTCGCCTTAGTACTATAACTTGATAACTCCAAAATTGACGTTTTTGAGATAACTAGTTCACAAGAAGTATTTTATTTGCCTCCATATTGTGTAAAAACTTGATAGCTCACTTCAAACGGGGTAAGTATTTATTTATGATTGACGAAAGTTGATAAAACTCAAATGCCATTAATATTCAGTGCTAAAACTTGACAAGATAAGTTATCAAGCTATTATTTAATCGAAATAATCGTGAGTACGACATACACTGAATGCTATAACTAGATAACTCGAGTTATCTAGTTTTAGCACGTGTTTCTCTGAAACCATTGAACTTACCACATAATTGCTATCTGTTTATTCGGTTCATTTTAATGCAAGAATTCGAGAATTGTTAGCAGATCTGGCAAACCCCATGGCAGAGGGCTAATTTTCAACAAAATAATGTTTATAATATTAGTTGTGTTAAAAAGTTCACTTATATGCGACTTGGCACAATATGCGACATTATCAAATGTTAACATTATGGTAGTGCTAAAAGTTGATAACATTAATTTTTCATGTTTTTTTCCATATTGGAAAACAAATTTACACCATATTCCTAAATAGATCAGTTGCCAAAAAGTTAAGGAACAGTATTTTAGAGCCGCAGAGTGAATTCCGTATTTACCAACATCATGGTAGCAGCACAAATATCTTTAAAATATTTAAACTCGTTTATCTCAAAACTACTAATTTCGAGTTATCAAGTTATAGTATTAAGGCGATGATATTATAGGGACCATAATGTCTAATGTTATGATATTGTGCCGATGTGTGCTTTTGCCCTAGGGGTGAGTTTCACCCCCTTTTAGGGATAAAAGATATATGTTCGAAATAAGTCCGGAAATGGATAAAATAACTAATTCTAAGTATCTTTTGTTCTATAAAGTTTTTTCACCAATTTAATACTTTTAGAGTTATTTGCGAGTGAATATGTTAATTTTTCTACAAAATAACCACGTTTGGACGAAAAGAAATTTTTATCAAAAGTATAGCACGTAAAAAAGTGGAATACATTGTGTATATATTAGGTCACTATACCTAGTAGAAGCAGAGTTATAGCTAATGAAAAATAGGTTCGTGTTTGTCAAATTCCAAATCGAATATTTTAACGTGCCATAACCAAAAAAACGAAGCACATTTTTGGGGAAAACTCATTTTAACTGTTTTAAAGTGTTTAACAAATGCCTATTTTTGTTTTTTTTTTAATTTAGCATCAAAAGTAAACTAGTTAACCTCAAAATAAAGTTGGTCCCTTTTTTTTGGTAAGAAATCGGGAAAATCACCCCCTAATTAGCATTTCAAATGAAATTAATTGTTACCACTTCACAAGTTTTTTACTCTCGTATGTATTGATCATATGATATGTAAGTTTCATCGGTTCAAAGTCCTTATTTTTGACAGAGCTGTAGTTAAAAGGGCTTGAACGAGTCACTTATCACGAGTGTATGCAAATTTGGAAACACCGAATCTTAACCAGTCTTTATCTTACAGAAAATCAAAAAAATACAAAATATTCAAGAAAGTAAAACCGACTTTTTTTATTGTTTAGGATTTTTGGTATCTCTAACAGTTTTTTAGTTATTTTGAAAAAAATATTTTTTTCAAAATTTAAATTTTTAAAAATTTTGCTTTAAAACCAAATTTTTTCAAAAATAAGCACTTTGAATCGATGAAACTTAGAGATCATATAAACACAACATAAGCTAAGTAACTTGTAAGGCGGTAACGATTAATTTCATTTAAGTTGCTAATTGGGGGGTGATCTCCCTGATTTTTTTGTGCCAAAACAAAAGGGACCAACTTTATTTTGAGCGTAACTTGCTTACATTTGATGCTAGATTTTTTTTATAAAAACAGAAATAAAGCTTTTTTTAAACACTTTACTAAAGTTGTAATTTTGTTTTCCCCAAGAATGCTTCATTATTTGGATATTTCACTTTGAATTATTCTATTTGGAATTTTTCGAATATGAACCTATTTTTCATTAGCTATAACTCTGTTTTTGCTAGGTATAGAGACCTAATATTTACACTGTTTTTTTTTTTACTTTTTTATAGGCTATAGTTTTGCTAAGAATATTTTTTTCGACAAAATGCTTACGTTTTGAGTTATTTGCGAAAAACCGTCTAAAAACGTGGTTATTTTGTTGAAAAATGAACATATTCACTTGCAAATAACTCGAAGATATTGATTTGGTGAAAAAATTCTATAGAACAAAAGTTGCTTATAATTAGTCAGTTTATACATTTCAGGACTTATCTTGGACATATATTTTTTCACAACCGAGATGGAGTGAAACTCACCCCCAGGGCAAAAGCACCGGCACCATATCACTTTTTTTCTTTGACATTTTAGCTATGCGTGTGCCAAATTTCACGTCTATCCAAGCGGTTCTTTAAAATTTACAGCAAAAACCGCGAAAGACTGTACTACTAGAGAAATATAAAGATTTAATTTTACCCCAATAGTCAAAAACAAAAAATATAATTACTGTCACTTTAATATTAATTGCCACTGCCACATAATTATTAACATATGGATATATCTGGTTTAATAACTTTACTATATCCATTAAAATCAAATCATTAACTTGACCCAAAAATCTGAAAGACTTTTCTAATGGTTCCACAGGTATTTGCGTGTCGAGAAAATGGTATAAGAACACATTGTTCGACCTACGACATGTAGAACGTGAAGTAAACATTTTTGATAAATACTTAATGTTTATACATTAACCCCAAAACGTAGGTGGTGAAGAACTTTTCCAACATAGATATATCAACTATTGTCCCAAAAATAATGTATGTAAAAGTACAGTAAGACATGAAACAGTTCAGAAGTTTACTCAACTCTAATTGATTTTGTACGATTGCTCGTATACAATTACCCGCAAATGTAACCAGACACCCGAAATTTCATAGTTTTTCCCTTTTAGTTTTGTTTAATTTTCCTGTATAATAATTAGATAGTGTATTTATCAAAACATAAGTTGTTTTTATCCATTAATCTGTTAATTTTAAATAGATTTATCATATTCTGTGGCTGAAAAGAAGGTTTTTGCTAAATTTGTAGGCGCAAATATTTTACGTAGCTATCCCTACCTTTTCATTTTTTACACAGCAAATTACGTGTAGTAAAATTATCACTGGTATGGAAACTGCAGATGTAAACTAGTAGTTAACAATGACATTATCATTAGCATTATAGAGATTTTCGTTCAGTTTTTGAATGTTCTTGGATAACCGTTACTTGTGTACTAACTATGTACCTATTCAGTGATTGCAGCGCCGGAAAAAAGAGCGGGCGAGCCGGGCGACAGCCCGGGGCGCCAAATTTTGGGGGGCGCCAAATTTTGGGGGGCGTCAAATTTTGAGGGATGCCGATAATAAATAAAATATTTTTTACATTAAGTATTTTTTTAGACTTTATAGATTATCTTTGGGCTAAGTTTATTCCTAAGACAATTATTGAATCATTGTAACAATACGAAAACTATTTCTACCTCACAAAAACAAAAATTCACTAATAAAAATAATGCAACCTAAAAATTGTTGTGGCTTATAAAGGTCATTTGTCAGGTATCTATCACTTTTATGGTAACAATGTTATACCAAAATACACGAAGATTAGATTTACAAAGTACCAACAAATTTATGAATAGTCAGTGATATTACTATGCCGGCGCTTGTCATCATAGCCTCAATGGTTAAATAGTTTTGTCTTTCTGTTCTGTAAACTTTGCATTATCAACACTGTCGTGTGTCCGTGGGTGGGTAATTTGAAATAAAAAAACGCTGGACGGAAGGGCCGCCCGAGAACTTTATCGTACCGATCTATTATCGTTATCGTACTAGATACTGGCATTCTATAAAAATAACAAAGTTACTCTTTATTTTGATATTTTAAAAACACCTTGTATACTTGAAAATATTTTATGGTTCTACGCATCATTAATTCCCGCATTTGAGAAAATGTTCGGGGACACACTATAGATTATTGCATAAATCAATAGAATATTAGTCATACTTTCATTTCAAATTAGTCCATTTTTCTGAGAAATTAATAGTTTACAATATTTGCATTTTACTGCATGGATTGTAATGAAATTTTGGGAGTAGCCCAAAGCCCAATCTCCTAATTCAAAGTCTATCCTATATACTATGGCGCTTTTATCATGGGGGCGGTTCTCACCACTTCTCGGGGATAGAACATTTTTATTTTCGAATTGCATGGAGCAAAAGGAAGAATTTTAAGAAAATTTAAAAATGCGCTCTATAATTTGATCTTATTTTTTTCACCCGTCCAACTTTTTGAAAGTAGAAATAACACTATATTAAGAGGTATTGCAAAAGAAAAACAATGCATTTAAATTCTGGTGAATGAGGGGTTAAATGTATGTACTTCTCATTTTTCCTTAAAGTACATTAGTCATATATTTTTTTGCACCATATATCGCATAGTTTGAATGTAACCGACATTTAACGGTGCTCGTTTTAAAGGCCTTTTCAAACACTACAAAAGCATGAGCACTTTGAGCATGCACCAAAAAACAAACTCTTTTTACCTACCATATCTCTTTTTGTATTATAAATAGAAAATTTACGAAGGAACGAATCTCTTTGTTATTTATAATTAAAAAAAATACATAGTGTTTTTAGTTTGATGCATAGTTTTTAAGGTATTCACAAAAAACCGTCCGAAAACGTGTCATTTTTAAATGAAAATGGCCAATTTTCAACTACGCATAACTCAAAAAGTATTGAGTTCTCAAAAAAAAGTATAGATCAGTTTTTGCTTAAAAATAGGTTCTCTAGCCACTTCCATGCTTATTTTGACCAACAAATTTTCCACCCCCTTGAAGGGGTGGGAATTGCCCCAAGATAAACGCGTCATAGTATATAGGGTAGATATTGTTCCTTGAGCTATTCCCTACTTACTGTGAAAATATCAAGTACATCGATGTAGTAGGATGGAATTCGAAGCCAAATACCCTCATTGACTGCCCTATAATAATGCTCTGCTATGATCGCGTGAGAGAGGACACACACAAGATTCTAGCAAACTTTCTATTTTCTGTAACTTTTCGAGTTTTTGAGTTACAGCAACGAGTTTTATGTCATTGGAAAAATAATTTTACATTCTTTCAAAATATGTAAAAATAAAGATTTTTTTTATTTCCGGTTAAACCGGAAGCCACATTGTGAGTGAAATTTATTGTGCTAATAGATAACAAAGTACTATATACGTCTACCAAATTTCAAATTTTAGTTTCTATTACAGAGGTAGTTACGGGCACTCGAATATTTTTTTATAAAAAATTCATAACTCCCCTCCTATGAGGAGTTAAGAAATCTGACCAATGTTATTCAATTTACTGATAGGATATCAAAAATATATCAAAAAACAAACAAATTCCTTGGAGTCATTTTTGAGAAAATTTAGTTCAAATTTATGTCAAATTTTGACCCCTTAAATATAGGCAACCCTTAAATATAACTTTTTATGAAAAACGATAATATTTTTGTTATATCTCCATCTTTAGGCTATATAAATGTTTTTCAAATTAAATTTATCTTAAACAAGTTTTTAGATTGGTAGGGAAATGTACCGGGTGGGCGGTCGGCCATGCTGGCCGCCATTTTGGATTTGGAAATGTCAAATTCCGTATTTCTATTTACCTATCGATGAGCTAACTTTAAGTTAAATTTCATTCGTTTTGGTCAAAATTTGCAAAAATGGGCCCCAAATAACCCCCCTATTTCGGCCGCCCTTTGAGAGGTTTTTTTCAAAAGCTTCTCGACAAAATTCTCTTAAACTTACTCATACCGAATTTCATCGAAATCGGTCTAGTAGTTTTTGCTGGGCGGTGGCGACATACGTACGTACATACGTACGTACGTACATACGTACATACTTCCGACATGTTTTTTTTATTTGCTTTTTAGACTCAGGGGGACTCAAAACGTCGAAAAAAAGTGAAATCTGAAAAAATTTTTTTTGCACGATCCTATAACTTTTTCCATTATACTCATACTGCGTATGTAGTACGATAAAGTAAAAACGAACTAGGTATGTATGAATTGGAAATGACAAGTTCTTTTTCATACGAATATATAGAAATTTATTTCGAATACTTTGTAAGCGTTAAGATATTTTACTTTTTGCATAAAAACGGCGCGACGTATGAAAAAAAGGAAGGATAGATTTTTGTATCACAAATTTAATGAGGAGTTTCAAAATGAGTTTTTCTTTTAGCTGTATTCGCGCCAATGGTAGATATAAAATTCTTAATTTTATTGTTATTATGGAACGCTTATATAAATTTTGAACATCTATAGCAACAAAATACTTGGATCACAGAATATATCTTGGTGTATTTTCTGCTTGGATCTTCCACAAATAATAAACAATAAATAACTTTTTATTAATTTCACGTCTTAAAGCAATTATTTATCAAATGCACTATGAATATAATTGAATGAACAACTCAAAATATTCCTAAAGCCCTGTCAAATATTTAAAATTATCACTGTCTTGTCAGCACATTATGTTCGACTGAGTTTCGATGTTTAACAGTCTTTAGCAGTTCTCTCTAAACGATCAATTTATTTAATCAAATTATTCAACTAATAAATTTTGTGTATGTATATTATTTAATCATGTTTCTTTTTAATATTATTAATAGCTAAATCGTTTTTATTGCATCAAATCAAATCGCTAATCGTTTTTCGAAACAAAATTTATAGCTTTATCAATCAAAATAAAAGGGTTTAAATAATATTTTAATGTGCAGTTTTACCCTATGTGACATTTTATATTGAAAAAATATTAATATTTTTTTATTTCAATTTACGGCCTGAACTTCTGCAGTATAATCATTTTTGTAAATGTTATAGTGTAAAATGTAGATGTAATTTAAGTATCATGTTTATATTATGGGATTAGGCCACAGTTATTGGTGTAATTATAATTACATTTTTAATTAACTAATATTTGACTCCGAAAATCGTTTTTAAAACATTTTTTTTAAATTGTGGAAAGATGGTGTATTGTCTTCTTCTTCTTCTTCTTCTTCTTCCTTCTTGTATGTAGGCTTTAAAGCCTGTTTCTTCTTCAATATTAGCCTACTAAGTTATTTAAGTTATCGCACCATCTTTTTCTTGGTCTGCCAATACTTCTTCGTCTATTTGGTGACTTATCTCGTGCTATTCGTACTATCCTATCCTCTGCCATTCTACTAATGTGTTCGTTCCACTCCTGTTTCCGTTTTGTCACCCATCCATTTATGTCTTCTACATTGCATGATCTTCTTATATTTTCGCTTCTCTCCCGATCCAACAGACTTTTACCTGATATTCTTCGGAATATTTTCATCTCTGTTGTTTCAAGTAGTCGTCTCGTTGTAGATGTGTCAGGTCTTGTCTCCGCCGTGTATGTCAATATAGGTCGAAGTGCTGCTTTATAGATTCTTGCTTTTGTGTCTTGTCTTAGGTGTTTGTTCTTCCAGATTGTGTTATTAAGGGATCCCGCCGCTTTACTGGCTTTTATGCTTTGTTGTCATACTTCCTCTTCAACATCTCCGTAACTGGTTATATCTATTCCCAGGTATCCAAACCTTGCTTCCTGCTTTATTATTTTCCCATCAATTTCGATTTTATATCGTAGTGGGTATTTAGATGTTGTCATACATTTGGTTTTTTCTGCTGATATTATCATATTGTATATCTTGGCTGTTGTATTGAAGATGTGTGTTAATCTTTGGAGATCGTCTTCTGTCTCGGCGATTATTACGGCGTCATTTGCATCACATAATATTTGGCTTTCTTTGTTCTCCATTCTGTAACCATGACCTTTACGTACTCCTTCTATTATTTCGTCCATTATTATATTAAAGAGCAGTGGGCTTAATGAGTCACCTTGTCTGAGTCCGCTTTGTACTGGTATAAACTGCGTTAGTTTTCCATTTATCTTTGCCTGTATTAGATTATGAAAATAGATGTTGTGTATTATATAACGTAGTTTTATCAAGTTATGTATGTCTTTATTTATGTGTTGTTATTACCCTAAAGATATCAAATGTTGACTGCTTTTGTACGCTATTTTGTGTTAATTTCTTTGTGTAATCTGTATCGTAGATACGATTTCGTATCTGTGATTCATTCATACGAATAATTTGTAGTCATATTATCTTATTGGTAACAATAACTTTATTTGCGGCAGCTCTTTACAGATTAGCGGTGGTCTCTTGATACCACTCTCGCAGATTTCGGAGCCAGGATGTTCTTCTTCGGCCTGGGCCTCTTCTTCCTGCGATCTTGCCTTAAAATATGAGATGTAGAGTATACCTTTTTGGATTCATCCTTCTCATTGCTTCTTCTTCTACGGCACTACTTACAGCTTTCCTAGTAATAAGTACTTATAATAGTAAAAGTATAAAGGAGCATTGGCCTCCTTTATTTTTTGCCTTCTTGTGTGGCTTGTGCAAACGAAGGGATAATAGTCAATGGAGAAGTTATCAATAACATTCGATATGCTGACGATACTGTGATAATGGCAAGAACAGCGGAAGATCTACAACATTTAGTTGAAACTATGAATGAGATATGTAATAACTACGGCATAAGGATGAACGTCAAAAAAACCAAATATATGACCTTCAACAAGAATCCAATAAATGACACTAGTATCACAATAAACGGTACCCAACTTGAAAAAGTAAACGAATACAAATACTTGGGAACCCTTATCAATGAAACAGGTGACCAAAATCACGAGATAAAAAGACGTATTGAAATTGCCAGGTCTACTTTTATAAAAATGAAAAAATTATTTTGTAATCGTGATATTAGTATTCATCTACGAACTAGAATGTTAAAATGCTATGTATTCAGTACTTTGCTCTACGGTGTTGAGTCATGGACTCTTAAACAGAGGAATATTAAAAATCTTGAAAGCTTTGAGATGTGGTGCTACCGCCGTATACTACGAATAAGTTGGGTGGATAAAATTACAAATGAAGAAGTAATACGCAGAATAAATAACGAGCCAGAAGTTCTACGGAGTATAAAAAAGAGAAAACTTGAATACTTAGGCCACCTGATGAGAGGACAAACGTACACATTCCTACAAAATATAATGCAAGGAAAAATCCAAGGACGAAGAAATCCAGGCCGTAGAAGAATGTCCTGGATGAGAAATTTGAGAGAGTGGTTTGGCTGTACCACTAACGAATTGTTCAAAACAGCAGTAAATAAAATTAGAATCGCCCTAATGATATCCAATCTCCGATAGGAGAGGCACTCAAAGAAGAAGAAGTGGCTTGTGTGTCTGTGGTTCCTCTTCTCCATAGATGGACTCCTAAAAGTGCTTGTGCATCGCTGCTTACTGTGTCTTCCCAGCGCTTTCTTGGCTTTCCAACCGGTCTTTTCCCTACATTCTAGCGTTCAGTGCTCTTTTTGGTAGCCAATCCTTTCCCATTCTTATCACATGTCCGGCCCATTGCAATATCATTTGGATGTCTCGTCACATGGCCAAAAGTTTGTATCTTTCGAATTTTTATTGTTTTTGTTAATTTCGTGCTCTTTTTTATTCGATATAAAACTATTTTCAAGGATAGATCCAAGATGTGGATAGATCCACATCTTAAAGGCCTTCAGTTATTTCATTCGTGTTTCTGAAAGGGTCCAGCTCTTCATGCCATGCAGCAATTTGAAGAATATGTAGCCTCCTATTGGCGTATTAATCTGATTTTAAGGTTTAATGTATAAGATTTTTTTTTAGTTTATAGAAGGCGGCTCGGACCTTTTCAATGCGTACACCGAGAGAAAAAAATTCTTGACATAAAGAAACTCTATTAATATTTAAGAACGGTCGACTTGGCATATTGCCTAAGAAATATATCTTTGTATGTAAGATATAATTTTCTAAAATATTTCAAATAAATTTTACTATAGCCAAAGAAATATATCTTAAACATTATTGAACTATCACTTTCTTGCAAACTGCAAACCCAAAGAAAGAAATTATACTTGTCATAAGAATATATTTTCTTGGCATTATAAAACTCTTCTTTCTGAGCAATAATATTTCTTAGTAAGGAATATTGTTATCTTACCATTATTAATTAATGTATTTAATATTAAGAAATATATTTCGCAGATATAATTGTATATTTAGAATTAAGTGACATTTCTTAAAAATAAAGTGATATTAATACGGCGAAATAAATCATTATGTTAAGGAAAAATTATTCTTTATTAGATAATAAAAACAGGATATAAAACGTTAGATATTAATACATACAAATAATTTCTCCACTCTTAAACCACTGGCTTCTATACAATAATAAAAGGATGGAGAGGCAAATCCAACTTCCTTAATTTTTCCTTCTTTTTGTTAATAGCACATTGTATATCAGCAATTACCTAAAACAAAACCGTTATGTAGAAAGAGTAAACTTATTTCAATAAAAAAAATTATAAGGATATAAGTACATACTTATCTTGACAAAAGGAAATACAAAAAAAAACAAATACACGGGCCCACATAAAAACCATTAGTTTTTTGGTATAAGAACGGTAGGTATCAGCTATTGTTCTGAAGCTTTATATTATATTATTCTCTTCGAGGTGGAAGTCGAACCGTCAATAAAATCATTTTTTAAGTTAAATCGTGGCTTATTTCCCAGTTAGAATAAGATCCTTTCTTTCAGAGTTGTCCATCATTATAGATATCTAAAATGCATATAAAGATACTATTATGTTTCTTTTAGAACTACATATTCGGATATGCAACAATATTAATATTACATCTTAAATTAATCAATTTATTTTTATATACCTATTTACGTACTTTCAAAACTATCACTTAGATTTTAAAGAAAACCAACAAATCCAAAATCCATCTATGAAAATGAACTAATGCCATGCACGCCATCTTGCCAAATACTAAGATTAAATCACAAATAGTGAATAATGGTTACTGCGCAATTCTTTTGTGGAAGAAAATCTCTTTGCAAGTAGCATTTCGGCATTAATGATATCTAAAGTATTTATTTAATCACCACAGTTAGTAGAGAGGGTATTTCTGAAGAATTATTTCTTGGGGTTTAAAATATTTATTTGATTGCAAGAAAATTTCTTGTTCACAAATATAAATATGGATTAACTTAACATATATTTCTTATACTGGAAAATATTTGTAGTTTTCAATTTAAGAAACAAAAACTTTAGGATCAGAAAATTAAAATGTAACCATTAATGCATTTCTTAGTATTGAAGAAATTATCTGTAAGAAATTATCGAGTTGTGTTTAAAAAACTCGTTTCTTTATATATGAAGCAGTATGTTTAAGTTAATATGATATGGTAAATTTTAAGAAAGATAGCTCAAAGAAATCAGTGTTTTAGGAGAAAAGAGATTGTTCTCTCGGTGTATTCTTATTTCTTTGTTTATATCCCAGTAATAGTTAAAGATAGTGCCCAAAAAGTTAATAATGTGGACTCTCTCTAAGCTGATGTTCATCGGCTGTAACTCCGTTATACTGACAACCATACACCGAGAGAACAATTTCTTTTCTCCTAAAACACCGATTTCTTTGAGCAATATTTCTTAAAAGTTTTTTTTTTTTTCTTTGGAGTTGTATGACTACGGGCCCTTCAAAGCTCATTCGCCGATTCACCAATTTTGCTCATTTATTTTACAATAATATTTTCCTATACTTATCTACTCAACATTTTCTATCCTACTTATTCTACATACTTTATAAGAAATGACCACTGATCAGTGGGAATACCACATCAGGCAAAAACACAGTTTTACTTATATATTGTAATAGATTTTAATTTCGGTCTTTACGTTAGTTAGTTTATAATTTGATTTTTATATTTTTAATATGTTCTATAAATAATTGCATTAATTCTGTATTATTAATTTGTGATAATATATATGTTAAATTTATTGGGTGTGTTATATTTTTACAACTGTATAATTTACTTATAAGCATATTTATTTTTATTTGTATTAGAGGGCAATTTAAAATCATATGTTCAGCATCACCTATTTCTCCACATTGACAATATGGATTGTCTCTTAAATGAATTTTATGTAGATATGTTGGAATCAATGCATGGTTAAATCTTAACCGGCATATTTGTCTCACTGCGTATTTTGGAAGAGTTGTCATTGCAAACCATGGTCTTGATGGTATTGTACATTGGATTTCTTTATAGTACATACCTTTTTTAATTTCCTCAAATTCTTTGCTCCAGATTGTTTTATATATATTAGTGCTAATATTTTTAATTTCTTCAGGTGTACATTTGTAGTCAATATATATCCCTTCTTTTAGAGCCTGCTTAGCTAAGGAATCCACCAGTTCATTACCCATAATTCCGCTGTGTCCTTTGACCCACACTAACCGTATTTTTTTTAAATCTGTATTTAATTTGTTAATATTTTTGATTATTTCCAAAATAATATAATTTACTTTGGAAGTTATCTTCAGGTGCTTTATTTTTGACAAAGCGCTTTTACTGTCACTTATTATAACAATTTCTGAATTTGTGAAAATATGTTGACAATACTTCAAGGCTTCTAGTATACCTATTAACTCCGCCGAATATATGTTTGTGTTTATATTTAATTTTACCATTTTTTTATACTTAACTTGTGGATCATATATTGCACAGGCTGTTCCCTCCTTGTTTTTTGATGCGTCTGTATAAATTTGATATGAATTTATTAAACATTAGATTTCTTATTTGATTTGGATATTTCGAATAATCTCGAAGGAAATTTATATCTATTTTCATCGTTTCTTCGAATTTATAGGTATAACTTAGGTTTATTGATGTAGTGTGAATATTTTCCTTGTACTTAGCCAATTGTCTATAGCATTCTGCAATACAAGGTGATTTCTTTTTTTGCCAGTATTTATTCATTAAATCTTGTATTGACAATCGATGAATTTTTTCAATTATATTGGATTCTTTATGAAGTAATTTAATTAAAAATTGACTGCCTAGTTTGCATCTTCTTATTGTCATAGGCATTTCAGAACACTCTATAAATAAATTATTGGAGTAGACTTTAGAGCGCCTAAACACAGTCTTAAACATTTGTTCACAACGACTTCAATTTTTTGTAGATAACAGTTGGCTGCGTCCGCATAAAATACTGATCCATAATCTATTATTGCTCTTATATAAGCTCTATAGACCAAAAGAGAGAGATTGGGATCTGCTCCCCATGTGGAATGTGAAACTGCTCGTAAGATATTTACTCCTTTTTCTCTTTTCCTAATTATATTTTCTATTTGTTCTTTCCATAGAAGTTTTTGATTCAAAATGACACCGAGGTGTTTTACAGATTTTTGTACCGGAAAATTTATATTATTTAATTTTATTTCTACTGGGACATTTTTCCTTTGTCTAGTAAATAGACAGGCTTGAGTTTTATCTTTAGATAATGTAAGTCCATTTTTAAATGCCCAGTTACGAATTGTTATGTAGTTATCATTGATATTTTTGATTCCTTGATTAATTTCAGTTTGATCTTGATAAATTACCACATCGTCTGCAAATTGTATAATTTTTGAAAATTTTGCTGTTTTTTCTAAATCATGTGTATATATAAGGTACAATACTGGACTTAATATGCCTCCTTGTGGTAATCCATCTCTAGCAATTTGAGGTCCTAACAGGTTATTGTTGATGTTTAGGAATATTTTTCTGTTGGAATGCATCTTAATTATTTTTTTATTAAAACTTTCCGGAAGACCAATTAGTGACATTTTGTTATATAGAATACTAAGATTGACATTATCGTATGCTCCTTCTATGTCCATAAATAAAGCTGTAACAGACTTATTTTCAGTAAAACTAAGATTAATATCTGTTACTAGATGACCTATGTTTTCTGTGGTAGAATATCCTCTTCTAAATCCGAATTGTGAAGCCGGTATCTTTTCATTAGATTCTAACCATTTCTCCAATCTCCACTTTACCATTCTTTCAAATGTTTTACTAATTCAAGATCCTAACGAGATTCCTCGATATGATTCTTGCATTTCTGGATTTTTGTATGGTTTTAGAAAGGGTAAAACTATAAACTCTCTCCAACTTGATGGATAACATTCGGTATTCCATATTTTATTGTAAATTGCCAGTAGCATATTCTTAGCCCCTTCTCCCAATTTACTTATCATGATATATTGAACATCATCAAGTCCTGGAGCTGTGTTTTTGTTTATTTTTATACTCGCTTCTAATTCATTCATAGTAAATGATTTTACTAAATAATGTTCTTCTACATTAGTCGAGTATATGATATTTTGAGCAGGACCCGGTTGACAAATTTTATTAAAAAAATTTATTATCCAATCTCCTTCCATAACTGAACTTATGGGTGGTTTATAGGCATTATTTAACATTCGTATTTGACTCCAAATGGTTTTAATATTTGTGTTTCTATTTAAAGAGACACAAAATTCTCTCCACGCTTTTCTTTTACTTTGTTTTATTATTTTTTTAGTAATAGCTGTGCATTTGTTGTAGTTAATGTAATTTTCAATTGTTCCTTGTTTTTTATACTGTTTAAGTGCTAATTGTTGTTGCTTTCTTGCTCTACTACACTCTGGATTCCACCAATTCTTATTAAATTTTGCGTGAAACGATTTTTTCTTCTCTGGAACAGTAATTTTAATACATTTTTTAAATTCTTCAATAAAGGTATGGTAGTCATTATTATTTTTATTAATTTCAGCATATTGTTCCATAAGAGAAGAAAAAAGCGTCCAATCTGCATTCTCTATATTCCATTTTTTTCTAGTATAATTAATATTATTAACGTTATAATTCAAATTTATCTTCATTAAAATTACATAATGATTTGAACCTAATGTCGTATCATCCACGTCCCAGTCAAATAAATGAGCAACATCGGCTGTAGAAATAGTAATATCTATTGCCGACTTATTAATACTTCCCGGTCTAGACAAAATAGTTTCTTTACCATTATTTAAATATATTAAATTGCATTCATCAATGGCCTCTAATAAATTTTTCCCCAAACGATCCGTAGTATACAACCCCAAGCAACGTTATGACAATTAAAATCACCACCTACCAAAAATGGTTTTTTCAAACTACCAAAAAATTTTTTCCAATCATTCTGTGAAATACTTAATCCAGGTTTAACATATATTGAGTATAAGTTTATTGTTTTTCCTGAAGGTAATCGGACAGCTATGCTAATACTCATTACATTATTTATTTTATGATATAATGGAGTTGGAGAAACAGCCAAACCGCTTTTAAGCAGCAAGGCCACTCCTCCATATCCATCATGTCTGTCTTCTCTATATATATTATATCCTGAAAAATGAATATTCATATTTCTTTTAAACCAAGTTTCCGATAAAAAACAAATAGAAATATTTTTATCAAAAAGATACCTTTCTAAAGTACCTTTGTTTGCTAAAACAGACCTACCGTTCCATTGCAACATATTAATATTAGCCATTAGTGTTAAAATATTACTTTCTCTATGTTATTTTTTAAAGCTGCTAATGTTTCTATGTCCATAGTATAACTTAATTGATATAATTTAGTTTTTATAAAATCTAATATATTTTCACAAAAAATTTTACTGTCCATTTGTAAATTATCACTATTATTGTGATAATCAGGTATATTATGGTAGTTTGAAAAAACCGGTTGTGACTGTACATTGGGATTACGTAATATTTGTTTATGTTGCTCCATTGTTGCCGTATCTTTCGTATTTGAACTAATACTTCCAGTCCTCTTCCGTTTTGCTATTGTATAATAACTCGAGGTAGTTGCTGGATTGCTTTTAACCACTGTAGAAAAGTTTTTTTTTGTATTTGACGTTGGCTTCATAGTAAGATAGTTTTTCTGAGTTCATTATATTTTTAATATCTTTTTGCTTTTCCCTTTCTGGACAACGTGCCGTCATATCTGTTGCCATATGATTACCGCTACAAAGTGCACATTTTATATCTTTTTTGTCGGTACAATTATTACTTTCATGTTCTTCACTACAATATTTACATCTATCTTTTCCTCTGCACTGGGAACTTATGTGTCCAAATCTCAAACATTTTAAACACTGAACTAATCTGGGGATATATGCTTCGACTTCATATATCATTTTTTCTATAATTACCTGCTGAGGTATCGTTTGACCCTTAAAAGATACTATTATGGTAGATGTAGGGATATACTCTATATTTCCATCTGAATTCTTAACTCTTCTGTTAATTCTTTTTACATTAACTACCTCAAATTTATATCCATATCTAGGTTGAATTATATTAATTAATTCTTTCTCATCCAGGTCTTTATCAACTAACTTAATTACTCCCCTTTTTTGTATAAGGAATGTTGGTAAGTAAACATTATACTCCTCTGCTGCTAACTTTTTGGAAATTATTAATTTATTTGCACTTTCAAAAGAATTAAGTTCGACTTTTACTTTATTCCTACCAATTACTGTTATTAATGTAATATTATTTTGTACCTCCGGCACTGTCTTTAATATTATTCTGGCTGTCCCGATTCGGTGCAATTTTCCAAAATTACCGTTTTTATTTTCGATATATACGTAAAAAGGCCCGTTATCATTATTTGTGTACAGATTTTTATGACCTTATCATTTTCATTTGTTGACATCTTAGAATTTTTTCCCCTGTCAGGTGGTTCTGGCGGAATATTGACTTCCATTTTAGTTTTATCAGCTATTATTTTATTATTATACCGTAAGGAGTAACGCCCACCTCTACAGTTCCAAAATGTTTACTCCTATCTCTAGCCAAATATTTTTATTTGACAGTTGTTAAATATTATATGTTGTCAGTTTTTAAAATAATTTAATTTTCAAAATTTTTTACTTACAGCCTCTTCCGCTTGTAATTTTTGATTCTTATTTTCACTTTATACTATAATTTACACTAATATTACACTTTAAGTTCAAAAGGCAGTTTATACAAAACTAAAATTGAAATATAACACTGAGCTACTTTCAAACGTCTGTACTAATTGACAGTTATCTTTTTTGTGTTTCTTAAAAGTTAACATATCCTATTAACTTAAACATACCGGTTCACATATAAAGAAACGAGTTTTTTAAACACAACTCGATAATTTCTTACAGATAATTTCTTCAATACTAAGAAATGCATTAATGGTTATATCTAATTTTCTTATCCTAAAGTTTTTATTTCTTAAATTGAAAACTACAAATATTTTGCAGTATAAGAAATATAATGTTAAGATAATCCATATTTATATTTGTGAACAAGAAATTTTCTTGCAATCAAATAAATATTTTAAACCACAAGAAATAATTCTTCAGAAATACCCTCTGTAGTAACTGTGGTTATAAAATAAAAACTTTGTCATTAATGCCGAAATGTTACTTGCAAAGAGATTTTCCTCCACAAAAGAATTGCGCAGATTAACTATTTATTATTTAGTCGTCAGTGTTTGTCAAGATGGCGTGATATGTTCATGTTCATATAGATGTATTTTAGATTTATTGGTGTTCTTTAAAAATTAACGGATATTTTAAAGGTACGTACATATATAGGTATTAAATAAAAGTAAATTGAGTAATTTAAGATGTAATAATAATATTGTTGCGTATCCGAATGGTTAAAAAAGAAACATAATAGTATCTTTATATGCTTTTTAGGTATAATGATGGACGACTCTGAAATAAAGGAGCTTACAGGAGCTAACTGGGAAATATGCCACAATTTAAAGCTGGGACAGAATGATATAATATATAGCTTCAAAACAATATTAAGAAAGGAGTTATTAACCAACTGCGGGGCCTTCCAGAAATGGTAGAACTTCATACATGTAAGTACCTTTTTAAAAATATGTATATTTATGTATCAACTATAATAGGTTTCTTGAATATATCGTCTTCTATAAAAATATACAATACAACGCTATATCAAACATGGCGGGTGCAACGCTGAGGATGTTTTCTGTTAATTTATTTGAGATAAAGAAATCAGTTAGTCTAAAAGAAATATATGTTTATGGTTAAGAAATGTTATTGCCGAAAACCGTGAATTAGATAATATGTATTGAATGACTTAGATGTAAACTAATAATACTTTCCCGTAATAAAATGTCTTAATGATTAGGTATTCTGTCCCTTTTAGATTATAAAAATTAAGAAAATTACAATATTATTATGTCTGCTTCAATGTTTTACATTGGTTGTATTTCCCTCTTGTTTTAGCTAAACAATGTTTATTGTGTGACTTAATATTATACAGATAAAAAATTAATATTTCATTAACAAAAAGAAAAAAATTAACAAAGATGTGTAGGTTAAATAATGGCATGTTTGAACTAAATATGATTGATTATTATTAGTATTAATAGTTCTTATGTGGGGCCGTGTGTTTGTTTTTTTTTTGTATTTATTTGATGATACATGATTTATTGATTTATTTAATGATTTATTTCGTCGTAGGAAATATCACTTTATTTTCAAGAAATATTAACTTAACTCTAAATATACGTTTATCTCTGCGAAATATATTTCTTAACATTAAATACATTAATTATTAATAGTAGAATAATAATATTCCTTACTAAGAAATATTATTGCTCAGAAAGAATAGTTTTGTAATGTGTAGAAAATATATTTTTATGACTAATAAAATTAATTAACATCAAGTGTAATTTCTTTCTGATAAATGGGTTTGAAGTTTGCCAGAAAGTGATAGTTCAATCATGTTTAAGATATATTTCTTTGGCTACAGTAGAATTTATTTGAAATATTTTAGAAAATTATATCTTACATACAAAGATATATTTCTTAGGCAATATGCCAAGTCGATCTTTCTTAAATTTTAATAAAGTTTCTTTATGTCAAGAATTTTTTTCTCTCGGTATAAGTTTTGTCTTAGAGGTATTAAGCTTTAGCCCGTATCCATCACCTGTTTAACGTACATATCAAAGCAAGCATACTGGGAAAGATTCTCAGTAGAATTGTAGTGACACATATTGAGGACAAAATTTAAAAAATGTATATATATATATATATATATATATATATATATATATATATATATATTGATGTGATCTTGATTATTGATATGAGATAATATTCTTATATGTTACTTAATTTAATCAATGTATTAATACTAATCTAATTAATTAACCAGATCACATATCAATATGTTTTCAATCTCAGGGCGAATTATAAATTAATTACTTACTTCCGTGGCTTCTAAATATTTCTTAATGGTTCCTAATCGGGATAGAAAAGAAAAGAGTAAAAAAAAATACACATATGGGTTACAATTATAATCAAAATATTTTTTATTTTATTTAAAAGGCAATCAATGCTTAATATTTGCTATTTATTATTATTCTTAAACATAACATTTACAAATGGGAATCTTATTTCCTTTTGGTTTTCAATTGAAAGTTTTTATTAACATTTAACTATTAGGAGTTATTAGGAACAACTCTATTTAAGTTTGATGAAGCTTTTCTGATATTATTGATTATGTTATTCAATTTTTTATGTGGAATTTAATACGAAAAACCCATACATTCATGTCCAAACAAATAAGACTGACCTTTTCCTGGTGAACTGAAAATGTCTTCACACAAGACCCTTTCCTGCTATCCTTGGCTGCGATCAAACCTCGTCCTGGCTTCCAGTGATGTTCTCCTTTGAAAAACTAGCTCGAATAGCTCTCGTTCCTGCTTTTGTCGTGATGCTGTGTTCTACCTTTTTCGAAACTGCTATCAGCTACCGGGACACTCTGGGCTCAAGGAGGTTCTTTTACTCTCGACCTGGCCTACTTCTCGTTCCACGATAGATACTCCACACTCACGGAACTACACCGGCTTTCTCACTCCTCGAACACTACCGTCTACTACTCGACTTCACTTCTCGACAGCTCAAAACATTCTGCTCTCACTTTGTCATCCATTCCCCTACTTTCTAAATATCCCTTCCAGATTCACAAATCAATCTTCCACCACCAACTCTCATTCGTAATATTCCTCAAAACCAATTTTTAATCTTTCTAAATATGCTTAATGGATTTCAAAAGAAAATATTTAATTCCCATTCTAAAATACTTTCTAACTATTTACAAATTTTAATGACCTATTCTCTCTTTCAAATGAGTCTTATTTAGCATAGGCTAATGATCGAAACCTTCCGCGAAAAACGATAATGAACTATCATCTATTTCACTGAGTTTTATTTAGCATAGGCTAATGATCGACCTTCCGAGAAGAACCGATAATGGTACGCGTCATTCACTTTGTTTATTCTAAGCACATTGTTCCGAGTTTCGTACGCTTATTCTAATCACTTCTTAAAATTACATATAACAATTTGTTGTATACAGGTTGTTTTAAATTTATATGCCCGTGGTTGAGAAAATTGAAAATATTTTATATTAAATTGAATTTTGTTTATAATTATCAAATTTTAATTTTCATATCAAATAGAAATATAACAAATCCCCGCCTTGTATTCGATAAAATTTATCTGCATTTTTAAATAAATTTTCTCGAGGCAAAACCAACTCCCTGTATATTTCCTTACTTTAATCTACGTCTTATATCCTAACTTACTATCTACTTCATGTAATTCTGCCTTTTATTCGTGATATTTGTATACATCGTGAATATTATAAATTCCTCGGATCTTTTCCGAGTTCCTGTGCCTCAACTCATAACTATTTATCCCATTTTCATTATTCACGATGTACGGGCCTTCGAAAACAGGCATCAACTTTGCGCAAATGCCCCCAGGAAGATTTGATACTCGTAATGCCCTCACGAGTACTTTTTCACCCCTTTGGAAAGTCACTGGTCTTCTTTTTCTATTTTGTTCCTGTCTTTGGATATATTTTTCGTTGCTTCGCCGTAATCTTCTCTGTACGGTTTCAATCACCTGTTGATATTCTTTTGGCTCTTGGTCTTCCCATGGCCTTATCGGCAATACACCCTTCATGATGTATTCTGGGGTCTCTTTTGTTACTGTGCTCGGAATTGTATTTAGATACCTTTCTATTTCCGCCATTTTCCTGTCCCAGTGGCGATGTTGACCATCTGTTGCAATGCGAAGAAATTTCGTCACTTCCTGTATGAATCGTTCCGAAGGATTACTCTGTGGATGCCTGATGCTGACAAAATTTGTCTCTATTCCTCGTTCTCGAAGTTGTCCCTTGAAACGATCATTTCGGAAATACGTTGCATTGTCCAGTAGAATCTTTTTTGGTGTTCCTACTATGGCTATAAAATTGTCGATTTTTCTTAATATCTCCTCCCCCTTTGTGGTGCGGCAACTATATAATTTTACGTATTTTGAAAACACATCCACCATTACCAGAATATGTTTGTTCCTTTTAGTGGTCATAATTAGATCGCTTAACATATCTATTGCTACAATGTCTAGTTTGTTTCGGGCTTCAATATTTTTGGCAACATTTTCGTTTTTGAAATTCCGACTCTTATATTTTTGACATACATCGCACTTCTGGGTAATTTCCTTTGCAATGCGGTAATCCTGTCGGCTGATGTAATTTTCCCTAAAAACGAGCCAAACTTTTCTGCTACCGATATGCCCATTGTCCTCATGTAATTTCTTTATTATCTTTTCGGCCAATGTCTGTGTCACTAAATATAGTTCCTTTCCGTCTATTCTCTTAAAATATATGTCATTTTCTACTTCCGCTCTTCTTTTCTCTCTTTCCTCTAGGTCTTCTTGGTTTGTCCTTATCTCATTTTTCATTGTTGTCAAACATCCTTTTATTTCCTTTTCATACTTTTCTATGCGTTCCTCTATTTTCTTATTGTTCTCTTCTATTGCTTGTTTTGTTTCTTTTTGATTGTCATCCATTTTTTGCTGTGTTTCATCCATTTTTTGATCCACTTTATCCATTTTCTTTGATGTTTCTTCAATGGCTTGTCTCGTTTCATGTTGATTTTCATCCATTTTTTGTGACTGGAGTTGCATCAGTTGTAATAGTTTATCTATTCCTGATAATTCCTGATTTTCTGATGCCATGATTGTCGTGTCTAAAATATCTTCTTGGTCTGAATGTTCTTTTTGTTTTTTGTTGTCTTTGCTTTGGCTTCTTGTCACAGACATTTGTTTTCAAGAAGTACTGTCCCCGCCAAATATGAAATTTTACTAGTATGTTACCAAGACGACTTTTTCTCACCCAAATATTATAAATTGTCAATAAATATATGAAATGTAAATATCGTAAAAATAAAATATTAAATCAGTTATGTAAAATTTGTACCTAAAGAGATCTAAAATTTTATGTTATCAAATGTAAGTATCTCACTTTTTACCACAGGCATATAAATTTTCAAATACCGGCTTTACTCTTTCTATCCTTCAAATTTGCCACTAGAAATACTTTACAATGCTTTCCACGTTGGACGACAGTTGATGTGATCTTGATTATTGATATGAGATAATATTCTTATATGTTACTTAATTTAATCAATGTATTAATACTAATCTAGTTAATTAACCAGATCACATATCAATATGTTTTCAATCTCAGGGCGAATTATAAATTAATTACTTACTTCCGTGGCTTCTAAATATTTCTTAATGGTTCCTAATCGGGATAGAAAAGAAAAGAGTAAAAAAAAATACACATATGGGTTACAATTATAATCAAAATATTTTTTATTTTATTTAAAAGGCAATCAATGCTTAATATTTGCTATTTATTATTATTCTTAAACATAACATTTACAAATGGGAATCTTATTTCCTTTTGGTTTTCAATTGAAAGTTTTTATTAACATTTAACTATTAGGAGTTATTAGGAACAACTCTATTTAAGTTTGATGAAGCTTTTCTGATATTATTGATTATGTTATTCAATTTTTTATGTGGAATTTAATACGAAAAACCCATACATTCATGTCCAAACAAATGAGACTGACCTTTTCCTGGTGAACTGAAAATGTCTTCACACAAGACCCTTTCCTGCTATCCTTGGCTGCGATCAAACCTCGTCCTGGCTTCCAGTGATGTTCTCCTTTGAAAAACTAGCTCGAATAGCTCTCGTTCCTGCTTTTGTCGTGATGCTGTGTTCTACCTTTTTCGAAACTGCTATCAGCTACCGGGACACTCTGGGCTCAAGGAGGTTCTTTTACTCTCGACCTGGCCTACTTCTCGTTCCACGATAGATACTCCACACTCACGGAACTACACCGGCTTTCTCACTCCTCGAACACTACCGTCTACTACTCGACTTCACTTCTCGACAGCTCAAAACATTCTGCTCTCACTTTGTCATCCATTCCCCTACTTTCTAAATATCCCTTCCAGATTCACAAATCAATCTTCCACCACCAACTCTCATTCGTAATATTCCTCAAAACCAATTTTTAATCTTTCTAAATATGCTTAATGGATTTCAAAAGAAAATATTTAATTCCCATTCTAAAATACTTTCTAACTATTTACAAATTTTAATGACCTATTCTCTCTTTCAAATGAGTCTTATTTAGCATAGGCTAATGATCGAAACCTTCCGCGAAAAACGATAATGAACTATCATCTATTTCACTGAGTTTTATTTAGCATAGGCTAATGATCGACCTTCCGAGAAGAACCGATAATGGTACGCGTCATTCACTTTGTTTATTCTAAGCACATTGTTCCGAGTTTCGTACGCTTATTCTAATCACTTCTTAAAATTACATATAACAATTTGTTGTATACAGGTTGTTTTAAATTTATATGCCCGTGGTTGAGAAAATTGAAAATATTTTATATTAAATTGAATTTTGTTTATAATTATCAAATTTTAATTTTCATATCAAATAGAAATATAACAATATATATAATCTAAACCTTTCTACTCAACGGTGTAAGGTGTTTAAAAAATGTAACAATCTTTAACTTTTTAACTAGATCTTACCTCGGATTAACTAGGTACTATTTTTCAATCTACTTAAGTATTCAAACAGAAACATTACAACGAAAGTTTTACTTTTTAAGAAAAGCACCCCTCAATCCCTCTTTTGTAGTGGTATTTTTTAAATTTTGACGCAAGAAAACCATTGTTACATTTAAATAGTTACGTATTATGTGGGCATTAAATCCTTAACATATTTTTAAAGTTATTTTCTTTTCAATTGATTCATTTGTCATAAGTGCGTTCAAAACATATCATATTTAAATCATCTTTCACTTTGTAGAAAAAACATATTATATATGGATTAAAAGAAACCACTAAATAATATCCATGTTATATCGAATTCCAATCAAAATGTACGCCACTGTTTCCCAAAATCGCGTAAATCAGGCTCGTTTCTTAGCCGTGCCAGCTTATTATAGACTCCATCTTAAATCACGACTACGAAAATATACGCCGGAAAAAGTTGTGGCAAGATGGAATGCAGCCCGTAATGGACCATTGCACTTATTATAGCACCCCATTGGCTCCGTTTTTCCCGACAACAAATTATCTTCGGGTAATAAGGAAGATCCATAAAATACTTTAAAACTGTTGCTCATCCGTAAAATACTAAATCTTAACTTATCTACTCCTGACCTGGTTTTTAGTCTCCAGTCCTAATAGTGATATTATTTAGAACCATATTCGCTTTTAGAATTGATGTTGTGACGATCCTTTGTAACAGAATTTAGCTAAGGATGTTGGTAATAATCAAAAAACTTAATACATAGATAACGTAAAAATATATAATTATAGTATTTTGGTGCATATATTACCGGCCAAACCCGATTTTAGGACAAACTAGTTTTGCCTAGGCCAAACTAGTTTGTCATATCTCGCGTAGGCCAAACTAGTTTATCCTGATATAAATACACACACTTCAGGCCAAACTAGTTTATCCTGATATAAAGACGCACACTTCAGGCCAAACTAGTTTATCTTGAAGTGTATGTTTTTATATCAGGATACACTAGTTTAGCCTAGTCTAAAGCAATTTAATCTAGTCGAAAGTAATTGATTACAGATTGGTTGCTGATTTAAACGTAAGTTTAGAAGACACTATTAAGAGTTGTAAGACTTTTAAGTATTTAGGGTAAATGATAAACCGAGATGGCACTTGTATGATAGATATAGAAATGAAAATATTATGGGGAAAACAAGCCACGAAAGCACTCCATGGAGTGATATGGAAGAACACTCTAACTAAACAAAACAAAAAAGGATTTTTCAGTGCATAGTGCTGAATATTACCCTACAAGAGCGGAAGACTGGCCAGTGACAAAAATAATACGAAATAAAATACAAACAGTTGAATTGGAGTTTATGAGAAGTTGGCTACAAATTACCAGGTAGGATAGAATAAGAACAGAGGAAATATGAAACAGGATAGAAGTAGAATTATCAATTACAAAAAAGTTGTGGTAGTAAAAGTAGAGCCCTGAAATGGTACAGGCATGTACAAAGAATGCCGGAGCTCAGGGGTCCGAAAAGATTACTGGACTGGGACCCGCGGGGAGGAAGACTGAGAAGAAGACCTGATGTGAGATGTAAACATAGGAAATGCTATGATAGATAGAGACTTCAGAGATGGTGACTGGAAGAATAGAGTGCTACGGAAAACGAAAACGGAAAACTCATATTGGGAAAATGCCAACAAGAATAAAGTAATTCAGCGAAATAGTACGGCTTAATATAAATAATAAATTGAATAAAATACTTTGCTCTTGGAAAAATAATCATTTTTTTTAATTATAATTATTCGTAACAAACAAACAATATTATTGAGTAATATTCGCGGTCGGACGGACAGACAGCCTAGGCCAAATTTCTCGCCTTTAGTACCATCCTTGGATTATAAGTTTTTATTTGACACCTCATTTGTTATTCTACCTGGTATAATGACGGAGGAGTTAAGTTCACGGACAGACAGACACGGACGAACGGACGGACAGACGGACGTGGATAATTCAACGTTTTCACATTTTTTCAAAATTGGTGAAAACAATGTGTGTGTTTGTGTTTTATTGGCACTGGTTTTAGCAACAAACTAGCCAGTCAATGTGTTTTGAATTCTCTATTTTACAAAATTTCTGCTTAGTATCTACATTAAAACTATTACTACATATTACTAAATTGGTTACCTTGTTTTTTTTATGTCTTTTTATTATATTTTTTACAATTATTTTTGAAGTTATACTTCTTTAGGCGCGATTTCATTGAGGGTGAAATTTTATTAATCTGCGCGCATGCGCACACCGACAGTATGGTATTAGTTGTTATACGGGCTCTGATTGGGAGTTGAAATGATCTGTCAATAATTGTTCAATATGGAGGTTATCGGTAAACAAAAATATTGTATATATTAGTTTTTATCGTTGTGAGGACAGAAATAAAATCAAATTTATAATTATAGTGACTTTTTAAATAGTTTTGAAAAGCCGCAGGTACGTAATTCTAAATGTTTCAGTTGTATTCCAATAAAAAAATATCTTCATACCTATCTATTTGGAAAATATAAAAAAAATAAAGTTACCTATTAGTAGGCAATGCTTTAATTTACATAACCTGATTACGAACAAACTTTCTACAAATCTTCATCTAATATATCGTTTTCTTACTCTGTATTTTGTTGTATTTTAATTCGACAAAAATCAAACTAATAATTTGATTTAAATTCATATAAATAAACAAAATGTCAAAAAGTTTATGATGTAAACGTTTAGTTTGTGTATATTCCCACATGACGTATACGCGATGGTGGTGCAGTAGGAAATCGCTTCGACTTTCGTACGGCGCGATAGACGTGAAGTGGGTTCAAACCCCAAGCAAGTTGTTATTTTTTTATTTTTTTTATTGATTTTATGATTGTAAGTATATTATTATATAATTTTTTTCAGAAAATACGTATTTAATTAAAATTTGTGGCAACAATTATTGTTCAGAAATCATTTGTGGCATTTTTCAATGTGTTTATGTGTGTTTTATTCTTTTATTTTTTTAATTTTTGGTATTGTTTTAATAAAAATTTTTGGAAAGTAGTAGAGAAACTGTTTAAAGTATATTGATTTCGTTGAAATCATATAATAGAAGTATAACTTCTTACATGCGTACAAAGTACACACATTCTTTTTTTTTTATTATGTTTTTGTTAAGTATATTTTTTTATTATTTTTTTAGGTTTTTTTTGTTTTGTTTTGTTTTATGTATTTTTTTGTATATTTTTTTTTATTATGCTAAGACCTAAACCCGATTCAACACTTCAAAGGTTTAGAGCTTCTTATTATTTAGGTGAAAACAATATTAATTCGTACTCGATTTTATTCGTAAGTGTATCATTTCTTTTAATTTTTGGAGAAAACCTCATCCTTTTATTTATTATTTTTAATATTATTTAATTATACAAGAATATATTGATTTATAGCATGTATCAATATCTTCATTCGATGTATCGTATGATACAATATATCGATGTATAATTTGTTTTGCCATCCCTGTTGGGACTTGATTTGGGAATTCCCCGCATGTAAAAGGCCTTACATGTTCGCTAAATTACTTTCGCCTCGGCTAAATTGGTTTAGACTAGGCCATACTAGTTTATCCTGAAGTGTGAATCTTTATTATATCAGGATAAACTGGTTTGGCCTAGGCCAAACTAGTTTGGCCTGAAGTGTGTGTATTTATATCAGGATAAACTAGTTTGCCCTAGGACAAACCGGTTTGGCCTACGCGCGATAGGACAAACTAGTTTATCCTAACGCTCTTCGGAGAAACTAGTTTGGCATAGGCCAAACTAGTTTGTCCTGAAATCGGGTTTGGCCGGTAACACATATATTAATAGTTTACTTTCATCGTTATCGACACTGACTAATATTTCAATATATTTACCAACCCCTCGGTGCGTTTTGATTCAGTTAAGTCTTTTTACGAGCTTCTTTGATGCCGAGTAGACCTATAAACCAGTATCAGAGTGAGTTCTCACTTGGTAGACGTCAGTTGATGGTTGTTTGAGATTTCGGGTATGGTTTCTGCATGTTCCCGGAAGGCACCCACTAACATTGGTTTTAACCCTCGCAGGACCAACCTTTTAGTAGAAACAGCGAGGACCAAGGAGGGTCAATAAATGTCCACACATAAATTAATCAAAAACGTGCTTCTTTATTCAAACTAATTTAAAAAATAACACTTTTATATTATAGTCCAGGGCGCATCTGTTTTGAGATGGACATTGAGAGCTGACTCAATTTTTTTTGCAGAAATTGCTTGAAAATAACTCGTATAATAATATTTGAGTTATCCTCCCACTCAAAATGGTCCGGAACATTGTTCAAATATTCAAAATGTCAAAACATGAAGGAAAAATTCGATTATTTATTGGTTTTTTGATTGTAACTTTAAAACTGTTAATTTCTGAGAAAAGTTGTACTGACATAAAAGTTGCGTAATTAAATTTCCTATAATATAGAATTGGTTAAAAATTTAAAAAATGGTCACTTTTGTTGCAAAATAGCAATAATTGCGAAAAAAACCATACAAAAACAAGTATTCACATTTTACGTTTTTCAACCATTTGTGCTACACTTAAGACCTTCATATTTTACCCAGAAAAACTTTATGATATATTAACACAACTGTAAACTTCATTAAGATTGGTTTAACAGATTTTGCAAAATAAATTTTGCAATCCGTCGTTCGCAAAAAAATTATTTTTTTTAAATGTTGCAGGACTGAAAATAAAGCAGATAGCAAGTTGAATTTTTATTTGCTTATAGAAGTGTACTGTGCCTTTCATTTGCAATTTGCAAAATTAAAATCGATTAATTACCACGGCGTCAGGAAATTTTTTAAATAAACATTAATATTTGGTGCTACGCGCAGGACAGCGGTGTTCGATTCACACAAGTTGATTTCTACCAAAATTTCTTCCAATCTTTATCTAATATATTATTTTCTTGCTCTATATTTTGTTTTATTTTAATATTTTAGTTCCACAAAAATCCAACTAATTTTATTATTGTTTGTGAAATATTGCTTAAACAGTTGCATATGTTTAAAAATTATAAACTTTTATTCTCTAAGTTAAAATATACGAACAAAGAAAGTTTTTGCTAAAAAAAGTGTTATTTCAAAGGATAGAGTATGTGTTTTTATTTTGCAATAAACAAATTTATTTATTTATATCGAAATGTAATAAAAATTAAAATGTATCAATCATTATCAAAGGTCATTGGAATGTACAATCAGAGCAAACTATCCGCTGTCCTGCGCGTAGCACCAATAATTAATGTTTATTTAAAAAAATCCTGATGCCGTGGTAGTTAATCGATTTTAATTTTGCAAATTCTAAATGAAAGGTACAGTACACTCCTATATGCAAAAAAAATTCCACCTTCCTATCTGCTTCATTTTCAGTCTTGTAACATTTTGAAAAAATGAATTTTTTGCGAAAGCTGGATTTCAAAATTTATTTTGCAAAATCTATTTAATCGATCTTAATGAAACTTACAGTATTGTTTTACTGTATCATAAAGTTTTTCTGGGTGAAATATGAAGGTCCTAAGTGTAGCATAAATGGTTGAAAAACGTAAAATGCGAATACTTGTTTTTGTATGGTTTTTTCGCAATTATTGCTATTTTGCAACAAGGGTGACTATTTTTTAAATTTTTAACTCACTCTATATTGTAGGAAATTTAATTGCGCAACTTTTATGTCATACAACTTTTCTCAAAAATGAAAACTTTTAAAGTTAAAATCAAAAAACGAAGAAAAAAATCGAGTTTTTCCTTCATTTTTTGACATTTTGATTATTTAAACAATGTTCCGGACCTTTTTGAGAGGGAGGATAACTCAAATATTATTATTTCTGAATAATTCTATTATTCTGAATCCTATATTTTGAAGAATTTCTAAATATTATTATTCAAACAAGTTCTGCAAAAAAATTTGAGTCACCTCTCAACGTCCAAATGTACTAATATTTTTACAGATGCGCGCTGGTCTATTATTCCTAGACGTTAATGAAACAGTTAAAACATACGAATTTATAATTTACCCGGAGTCTTCGCCTTCAGTGGAATTTACACCATCGTAGGATATAGAAACATTTTTGACTTCTTGCTATGTTTACCGCATACATACTTGCATTTTGAACAAACTGTGGTTGTTTTTACCCACTTATTGGGCTTTTTTCTTTTAGATTTTGCTAATTTGACACATGAATGATATCGTCCCTTTCCATTTTGGGATGGTGTTAAAGGTATTCATGGGGATTATTTATGGTCCGTTGTCAAGTTTTTATAAAAGTATGAGGAAATGAATTAAATTATAGATATGCTAATTATGCCATCTATTAGGGCAGTAGTACGCCAACAACTACTAATTATTTGAGATTTTTAGGAAAAAAGGTATTTAGAAAATCGGATGTAATGCAATGTTGTTAATACTTTTTAACCGTCCTTAGCCTTCTAGGGTTAAGGCTTTAGAATTATTTTACAATTTAAAAATGTAAATTGAATACTATATTTATATTAACCACTGTTTGGTTTTGGGGCTATTTTGCAAGTACATGAGTTCACTGATGATGGACTGATAGGTCCTAAAACGTTCGTTCTGAACACATTTAGTGATCCATTTGGATATTTAAGATTTTTAATTAAATTATACCTACTACTAAGGAGTTTTTTACTTCGATGTTAGAGTTTTTCAACTACATGAGTTGGAGAAAAAAAAATTCAAGAAGCTGGTAATGTATGTACCTAATAACAAGAAATGAGGAACGAGGGGCCAGTAGTTAAGGAACCTAGTAAAATTGAAGTAGTAGAACATATTTACCTAGTTCAATGTTAAGTTCAAGGCAAGTAGCAGTTATAGGTACCTAGAATCAATCGAACTAGCGTCCAAGCCATTTTGAAGGAAAACAAATTCCATCTATGTCTATAAAATACACTTAGTGCAGGAATTGACAATGAGCGCGGTTTATAATTTTGTGAAATGATCAGTGAGGAAGCACAGTTACCGATCCACAGTTTCACTTTAATATTATTTTTTTCGATGAATGCACTTTTTTGATAAATAAAACGTAAGAAAAAGGAGAAGTAGAACATCGAATGGCCTCCTCGGTCACCAGATTTATCTATATAGCTTTTTTGTGGGGACACCTAAAAGTAAAATCTTTCGAAATGCTTCGGAATATGGAAGAACACCAAACAAATCTTTCTCATTGTATGGATACCGAAGGTCACCAGTTTCACCATTTGATCGGCTAAGAAATTATCCGTCAGTTGTTTTGATATAAGTTAAATCGCACTACGACATAAAATGTGTCTAATTAGTAACTAAATAATAAAAAAAGAACATAAAATAAAAACAAAAATAAATAAATAATAATAAAGAATAAAAACAAAAAATGCAGTAGTATGATAACATAATATAGAATAAAAATATTATTAGGGTATCTCTAGTAGTGTAGGAAACAGAGGTTGAACCTCACAAAATGGACACATGGTACTTATTATGAGACTAACTGTTTCTTAAAAAATTTCGTCCCGTAGCCCCCCTTTTCATCTCTTTAAAGGCGGTAATGTGTGGTCTTTGCAAAACGTAGCACTTTCTGTACGTTTTGGAAACATTTTTTTTATAGAAATAAGAAGAGGACCATATTTTCTACTATCTATTTCCCGACAGCATATGTCTATCACCCACCGTTTAGCGGAGGTGATTAGTTTTTAAAAAAGGTGTTTTTAAAAAAAAATTATTTTTCCCTAACTGTAATGGAAATCAAGAAGAAACCCTGCGTCAATGAATCACAATTAGGTGGCTGATTTTTTGGTGTAGGTTTCATTTAAGGGTAATTTTCCATTTTTTAAATACAGGGTGTTACATTTTAGAGAACCCCTTTTTATACCATCTGAACCGCCTACGCTAGAGCAAAAAAACTTTCAGCGATTACACATGTACTGGTGTAATTCACAAATTTGTATCATTCACCCCTTTTTCATCAGCCACCCCAAAAAAAGGAGAATTAATAAAGAAAGTGATTTTCTTGGAATTCTTCACACACCATGCCCTTTATTAAAATGCTTCATATATCATTTTGCGCACGTTCTTATTACCCATGCATGGACACCAAAAGTGATTTCTTGGTGCAACCCCTGTAGCCAAAAAAATAAAATAAAATGGGGGTTTGAAAAAACATTGTTTTTGCTTTTTGGCCCATAGGGGCATATGCTCCATCAATAGGGTTTGTCATAAATATATATGGTTATTACAACATGCCTGCGGAAACTACCCCTATCCCTGAAATTAAACTGCGGAAACTCTACCTATCCCTTGACGAGCATGTTTTTACGATTTTCTCGTTACCTATGCATTTTTTTGAAACAAAATTTATACATAATTAAAGAACCACTATTTTCTCTACAAATAAGGTCCTATGCATTTTTTTTGTATAAGCAACCGTTACGGCACAGTGGCGCCGTAAACCTCAGAAATGCTTTGGCTGGCTCCAGTTTTAATTTTGTTTTTTTTTTTTCGTCACATATTCATTTTATTGATAACGTACGTATGGAAAATAAAAGAACACATTGGCTGCTACACATTATGACCAATGCATATTTTACTTTCTTTGCACAGTAAAGCCATAGTGGTGGCCCAATATCAATTTTTGATTCTTTTCTTTATTAATTCTCTTTTTTGAGGTGGTTCCGGGAAAAAAACTTGGGGGTGTATTATACAAATTTGTAAATAATACTTATACATGAATCCCTAAAAGTTTTTTTACTCTAGCATGAGCGATTCAGATACCTGTTGATCGCTACTGTTTCCTCTTAAAAAGGGTTTTTTTTTAATATAATACCCTGTATTCAAAAAATGAGCAATTGCCCTTAAATGAAACCTATACCAAAAAATCAGCCACTTATTTTTCATAAATTGCCGTAGGGTTTCTTCTTGATTCCCATTACAGTTACGGAAAAATATATTTTTTTTAAATCTTTTTTAAAAACTTGTCAAGTTTTTGGCGCCATCCCCGCTAAACGGTGGGTGATAGACATGCTGTCGGGAAATAAATAGTAGCAAATATAGTCCTCTTTATATTTCTATTAAGGTGATACAGTAGCGATCAACAGGTAGCCAAAACGCGTTCCAAGATTGCGGCTGTAATTTTGAATATTTTTTCGATATATTTGGCACACGTATTCGTAATATAATAAAGAATGGCGGTACAGAGCCCAATTTGAAAAATATATTAATATGTGGAAATTACTCTGTAATTAAATATAATATTAAAAAAACGAGCCTGTACCGCCATTAAGAAGAAGAAAAAAATACACTTTCTTCAAATAAACTTTTTATCCGATGCCTAGATTTTGTGTCATTTTGGAATTACTAATGAAATAAAAAATTTTAGTAGTTCCAAAATGACACAAAATCTAGGCATCGGATAAAAAAGTTTATTTGAAGAAAGTGTATTTTTTTGTTCTTCTTAATGGCGGTACAGGCTCGTTTTTTTAATATTGTATTTAATTACAGAGTAATTTCCACATATTAATATATTTTTCAAATTGGGCTCTGTACCGCCATTCTTTATTATATTACGAATACGTGTGCCAAATATCTCGAAAAAATATTCAAAATTACAGCCGCAATCTTGGAACGCGTTTTCGCTACCTGTTGATCGCTGTTTCCTCTTAAGGAAATTTTTTGCAAAACGTACAGGAAGGGCTACGTTTCGCAAAAGCCACAAATTACCCCCTTTAAAGAGATGAAAAGGGGGGTTTTGTGGCGAAATTTTTTAAGAAAAAATTAGTCTCATAATAATCACGCCTTGATATACCAGAAAAAAAAATAAAACCGGACTTGTGTCCATTTTGCGAGGTTCAACCTCTGTTTCCTATACAATAGTTATAAAATTTCCATGGAATATGGAATGATATATTTTTCATTATAAATGGACCATTTTCTGGTGTATTCATAACAAAATATTATTTATTTGTTATTTACCGATTGTTGATATTAATGTAATTGTTTGATTTTAAAATAAATATTTATAATTTAAAATTTAAATTTCTTCTCCATGAAAATTCATATAACGGTATCTACTGCGTCACCTATCACTCGTAACGCAAAGTACGAGAAGGTAATTGAGCAGCTCCAATATAAAATAGAGTAGCATAAAGTTCCCTAACATAATTGTGGAACATGAGAGATGAGTTTGGTCATCGCTCGGTAGATGGCACAAGATGGATGCGAATCAATTTTTTATTTTTTACCATCGAAAATGTCATCAAAAACTTCCTCAATCTAAATCTCCCGTCCATGCTTTATTTTAAAATGAACAATAAATAATAATTAATCAAAAAAAAATTTGTTTTATTTCTAAAATTCTGCTATCTATTTTTAATATGATGTCATGAAGAAATAGCTATTTGTATAACAAGGGAGGAAAGTGCTACTTTTCCTCCCGAGAATGAAGTTTACTGCCCGACGCGTAGCGGACGGCAGTAATCATTCAAGGGAGGAAAAGGCACTTTACTCCCATGTTATACATATGGTTTTTCCACCTTCCTCAAATAACAAGTCATTTTTTCATTTTTACTTAATTTATTAATGTAACTAACCAACAAAATTTATTAGAACTAAAACTAACAAGTAGGTACAATATAACTGTCAACTGTCAAATATAAGTCAAATTATGAATGTAAACATTGTTAAATTAGAATAACAATTTACTGTTTTTTACCATTCTGCAAAATACAGAGTGTTTTTAAATAAACGTTAAAATGTATAGATACTTACGTAATAGAAAATAGATATTGTACAGGGCGTCAATAAGTTATATTTCATGAATGAAATACCATGACGTCACTTTCACTTTTCCTCCCTAGGGAGGAAAAGTACAACTTTGCTCCCTACAATCAGGTCCGGAAAAGTATACTTTCGGTAGAGGTAGGTGGAAAAATATTTATTCGTTAATATATTATAGCTTCTTAAAACCGTTGATAGATGTATTGTGACCCTCAATACACCAATCAACGTTAAAACGTTCCTCCCTATAGTAAAATTACTATATTATCCAAGACTATTATCCAAGATGTCCTAGTAAAAGTAGGTATGAATGATTCATAAAACTCCCATTTTGTGGTGATCAGAAAAAAAAACGAAAATGATACTTCAATAGAAAACTAACTCAATTTACTAAATGTAATATTTTCTACAGGGTTGTAAAAACAAATTTAAGACTTACAATATATTATTTTCACTTCAGTGTTCAAAGTAAAAAAACTGCTTCGAGCCATTTTACCCACCTTCCAATAACTGGCTTAGGTGGCAAATGGACACCTGAAAATCTTTTTCATATATCTGCAGACTGAATGAAGCCTTTGCGAAAAGTTTTTCATATTTACAAGTCTATTCACCAACTGTAACAGATTTCTTATTTCATTTACAATTCTATGGGCTATGTAGCCCGCATGGGCTACACAAGTGCAATGAATTATGTTAGGATAAAAAATCTTTAAATTTAGAGCAGCTTTTGACATCTATGCCATTGTATTTGAGAGCATTAAAACTATTTTATTTACTGGTATAGGATCATCATTCTCTTTGCCTTATCCCTATGCGGGGTCGGCTTCCCTAATTGCATTTCTCCATACAAATCAATATATCAATATATGAATCCCCTTTACCAACATGTCCTGCCATCGGCTCCTCCCACGTCTTCTTTTGGTCTTCCTCTCCTACTCCTTCCAGGAATCTGCACTTCAACAATTCTTCGTATTGGGTGATTAGCGTCTCGGCGTTGAACATGACCAAACCATCTCAACCTATGCTCTCTCATTTTGGCATCAATTGGTGCCACACCTAGACTTTCCCTAATATACTCATCTTTAATTTTATCCTTTTTTGTCACTCCACTCATCCATCTGAGCATTCTCATTTCCGCCACATGCACTCGTTGTTCCTCTTTCTTTTTCACTGCCCAACATTCACTTCCGTACATCATAGCCGGTCTTATGACTGTTTTATAGAATTATCCCTTCAACTTCATTGGAATTTTCCTGTCACACAGCATACCCCTCGCTTCCTTCGACTTCATCCATCCAGCCCTAATTCTACTGCATGCATCTCCATCTATTTCTGCATTACTCTGTAATTCCGATCCCAGGTACTTAAAACTATTGCTTTTTACAATCAGTTCACCATCCAAAAATACCATTTTATTTGTAGTAACCATCTTTAAATGAACATTGCAAATACTCTGTCTTTGTCCTACTAAGTTTTAAACCTTTTTTCCTACAGAGATTGTCTCCACTGTTCCAGTTTTTGTTTTAAGTCTGGTATTTACTGGTATAGGATATTGGTAAAAATAGGTTTGTTAAACTATCTTGTATAATGTTTTTCTAGTTCTAAAGCTATTTTCTTGTGGCATTTTTGCAACTAACTAGTTTTGATGGGAAGTAAGTCACAATTTTACTAAAAAAATGATTTTATTAACGTTTCGACGCCCAAATCGGGTGTCGTTGTCAAAATACAAAAATATTAATGAATTAAACAAAAATGTTGTTGCTTAGTAAAAAATTCTTCTAATACAGTCAAACCCACTTATTAGAATACCGGTTATAGGAATATCCCGGTTTAAGGAATAGAAATTTGAGACACCGAAACGTTTCTACTAGCCTCCAATGATAGGTTATTAGAATACCTTGGTTATAAGAATACTTTTGCTTGGCACAAAGGCTATTCCAAGAAGAGGGTTGAACTGTAATTTATTTAATCTGACTCATTTATATCGGCCATTCAGACATATATTATACATTTTAAAGTAGAAGACTTTAAAATGATCAATGGGAAAGTCCCCGTAGCTGGCTGTATACCATAGTTAAAAAACCATACTGAAGTAAAAACTTCTTTTGTATATTGGTATAAAAAGTTTTATTAAAAAACATAAAAGTCCTCCAAAAGGATTTGCAAAACGTTTTCAATCTGAATCAGATCATCCTCAGTGCCTAGAACGAAGTATTTCCACGTTAAAATGAATGCAAAAGGTTTAAAATTGTGACTAGGTTAAAGAAAAATGTGGCAATACTTACGTTCTGCTTAATTGCCTATGTTTATTTGCGTTCCTGGGGCGACTTTATTGAAAGATAATTGATTCGTTAATTTTGTAAAATAATTAATATTTTATTAACGTCGAAACGTTAATAAAATCATTTTTTTAGTAAAATTGTAGCTTATTTCCCATCAAAACTAGTTATCTTGTATAAATCTACTCCTAGTTAAATTGTTTGTTGTTTCCAAATTATTTAACGGCAACTAAATAAAGATTTTTAACAAAGTTTTCGTTTAAAATTAAAATTATCAAATTAGTTATATACCTGCCGTATACATATTATATACAGGGTCCATGATTCTTTACCCGTGCGTCTTCATTTAAAGCATACGAAATAAGTCGGAAATCTGTTCCACGCAACAGCTAGCAAGTAACAGAAAGTGGATAGTGCTCCGATCACGAATTATATTACAAAATTTGACATCATCAAATAAATATAATTTAAAATTTTGGTGCAGAATTACAGCTACATTTGAAGTAGCTTAATAAATTCTTTTAACATCATCAGTGATATTAAATATTTGTTATAATATAAATATTTGAAAACGAAGTATTTTCTTTTTGTTATTTATTTCACTTTTACGGAAACTTAAACAAAACCATTCCTTAACTGTGAATGAGGTTAACTTTGTATGTAAAGTAATGGCAAAATAAAATACACTTAGGTACCCTAGAATTTCAAACTCGAGTATAAAATTAGTTATGAAAACAATGGTTTGTTTAATATAAATAATGCAATAACAGGACAGAAAAACAGGAAAAAGTCCAACAAACTCACAATGACGTAAACAAACCAGAAACGTCACAAATTATACTTAAAATTTGAAAACGCCATCAAGCGTGTTTTTTGTACCTATCTCTTTTCGATATACTGAGTGTAGAGCGTTTATAAAAATAACACGTGTGTTTACTTAATAACAGGTGGTAGCTGGTTTTTAGTTTCATGCGTGGAAGACAATTATGCTAGATAAAAAGTATGTGTTTAATCTCTCCAGGTATTAATGACGCACGGGTAAAGAACCCTGGACTCAACTTCCCTAATAACACAAAACATTCCAGGAATGTTCCTAGAAGGTACACACAGGACATTGAAAACATTCCTGGAATGTCCCCAAAAGCACACGAACGTCCCTGGAAAGTCCCAGGAAAGTGCTGTGTCAGCATTTTAAACATTCCTTGAATGTCTTGTTGGACCATTCCATGAATGTCTACGAATGTTCTTTGAACAATCACAGTATATTTTTTAGACTGAATGTCTTGTTGAAACATTCCATGAATGTCTACGAATGTTCTTAGGACATTCAAAGTATATTTTTTAGACATTCTCTGAAATATATCGTCAGTGATGTGACAATATCTCCTATATGTTTTTTCATGAGTTTTGCAGGAGACGAAAAACATTTTTTAAGGTCACCTCCTGTTTTCATGCGTAAGTTTTGACTTGTTTTGTAGTAAATAGATAGTTGAATTTACTACAAAACAAGTCAAAAAATATATGAAAACAGGAGGTGGCCCAAACAAGTTTTTCATCTCCTACAAAATTCATGAAAAAGCATATAGGAGGTATTGTCACATCACCGACGATATACCAGAAGTATATGTGGCCATACCAAATAATACATCCTTGATAAATATAAACATCTTTATTGCACAAAATCTTGTCATATATTTTTTTCCATAATCATCACTACCATGACGATTTATTGTATTGAATTGTACATTACAATTACAATCTGGTCATAACTCTGACCAATGAACAATTTTAATTTAACCTAAATTACTACTGTTCCTTAAAATGAAGAGCTTACCCCATAGCGTCCCTTATCTAATCTAACAGGCACACAAGCACTATGCTTTGCTTTTCTAACCGCACTATTCTAACATACACAGACACACAAGCATTATGCTCTGCTTTTCACTGTCACCTATCACTCAAACTAGTTCAAAAGGCTTTGTCCTCTTCAATATTCTAGTTTTCCCAGTAGTAGGTATCGAGGAGCTGGATTTCCTCAATATTCTTGTAGGTACTTACAAAGTTGTTGCTTGTGACTTCCAACTTTACTCCAAATTTAAAAAGAAATCCAGCTGTAAAATATTTATGTGCCTGAAGGCTTTTGTATGCATTCATCTGCTGCTTAGAGTAGTAGTAACTGTGAGACTCCACCAGATATGTATAAATATCTATAATAGTAATTTGGTGGAATGCACTTTATGGTAAAATCCAATTCTGACTGAATTGTATATGGATCTAAATTCCCAATTATTTTCAGCTTCAATAAATATCTAAAACAATAAAAGAAATAATGTTATTACTTGCAAAATTCATCAAAATTGATAAATATCAGAGAAAAATGAACAGTAAATCAAAATTGTTTCCCCTACCTTTCTCCAAACATCTGGAGTTTCCAATAATAATTTCCTTAAATAATCACTTTGCAGTGTGGTAAAGTTTATAAAGTTCACAAAATACAGCAAACGAAATCCAAATGAATCCAAAATAGACAAAATACGACGATAAACAATGAAATGAAATGATATTTCAAACATAACCTCTGTAACCTCTAACTTTTTGTATGCCAACCAGAACCAGAAGTCACGTGGTTTGGATTGCCTAAATACATATATACACGAGCGGCAAATTTAAAAATGAATGCAAATTGAATAGTAAATGGCCTCTCTTAAAATATAGGACATTGGTAGTATGTTCATAGAATGTCTTGTGGTAACATTCCATCAATAACTTAATCAGATGTTCACCGAATGTTCCTTGAATGTCCAGGACATTCAAACATTATTAGAACTTTGATAGTACATTCCTGGAATGTTTTGTGTTGTTAGGGTTTATGTCATTTTATCCACGATAAATATGCAAGAAATTAACCTCTAACTCCTGCTGCTTAATTTTTGAAATATATTCAACTCCCAAAAAATCAGCCTGTACCTATTTTGCAAATGCCGAAGCCTACTGAATAGGATTCACTGAATAACTGTCAATATTATTAAAAGGGCATTTATCCTTCCATGTATATAAATCCACATTAACCTCAATTACATAAAAAAATTATTTATATAACATTAATACCATTAATAACGTGTACCTACACATAAAATATTTCAAACAACGATTTTGACATGTAAACTAAATTAAACTTATCAGAAAATATTATTTAAAGCAATTAATATCTGTACCTAATATAAATTAGTAGGTATTTATATATCTTTAATATTTGTAAAAGCTAAAAATTATAGTAAATGTTATATTTTATATAGTAGTTAAAACAAGTGGGTCCTTTTCGTTGCACTTGTAAGTACCTATTTGTAAGTATTTTTTGTTTTTATTTAAATTCACATGTCGCGATAACTAAGTAATGGTCATTGACACAGGAAAAACAATGTTTACAATAGGTATAAAGTTTTGGTAATACTATTGTTATGCATACAAAATTGATAAATATTTTATATTAAATTGTATAAGTTGCAGTCTCCCAAAAATTTAATTAAAGAGTTCATTAAACCAGGTAAATTAGTATACAATATAACTAAGAGTGCCACAAATATTATGATGTCATCCGATGGAACTGAAAGTACTGAAAGTACTGCATTCAAGTAGACAATACTCGATAGAAAGGCGTGTGTCGTTACAGCGTTCACAAACTGGTGGATTTCCAGAACTGATCTGATGAGGTAACCATGCATGAATGGAGTGAGGTATATTCTTATTCTTTTGATTGCTTTTTCTCTACGTTTTTCTATAGGCATACAATATGGTGCTCGTATTATTGGTTGTATTTGGTGTTATTTGGATGTGCTTTTACACCATAGATCTTGCCAATTTTTCAATACCAATTGCTTAAAGAGATATTTGAGGCGCTCAGAGCAACAGTGGCCTAACCCACATCCCACAATTTTAGCAAAACGCTTTTATTACATTAAAGTTATCCCTTATTTTAGTATTTTCAGATGCAAATTAGCTGAAGCAATGGTTGCTTGAGCCAATCTGCATCTGAAAATACTGAAGTAATGCATAACTTTAATGTAATAAAAGCGTTTTGATAAAATTGTGTGATGTGGGTTAGGCCACTGTTGCTCTGAGCGCCTCATTTTAGGTCTTGATTTAGCTGTATTCTTTCGACTGGAAGATTGGGACAATTGCTTTGTTCACTGATGATCCACTTTCTCATTACCAGTGACACCTACGTGTGAAGGGACCCAAATTGTGGAGAATGAGGTGCCCGAAATTAATAGCTGGTGACAATTATTGTGTAACTCGTTCATTATAATGTTCGTGAGCACTTTGTAGATCATCAAGTCATAGTAGTCCACCACACGCTACCAAAAATTAATCCATCAAAAAGAGAGTATGCCGGGGTAGAAGTTGAAGCAAGGTACTAAGATATGTACAATCAAATCGAAGTTATTTATAACCTTAAATATCTCAGTAAATATCTCATTACATTACAAAAGAAATAGTAATGAACATTGGACAAGGTACTTCAGAAAGTGTCTATCATGCAATAATTCATTGGAATGCATTGGAAAATAAATAAAAACGCTGGACGGAAGGGCCGCCCGAGAACTTTATCGTACCGGTCTATTATCGTTATCGTACTAGATACTGGCATTCTATAAAAATAACAAAATTACTCGTTATTTTGATATTTTAGAAACACCTTGTATACTTGAAAATATTTTATGGTTCTACGCATTATTAATTCCTGCATTTGAGAAAATGTTCGGGGACACACTATAGATTATTGTATAAATTAATAGAATATTAGTCATACTTTCATTTCAAATTAGTTCATTTTTCTGAGAAATTAATAGTTAACAATATTTGAATTTTACTGCATGGATTTTAATGAAATTTTGGGAGTAGCCCAATCTCCTAATTCAACTATGGCGCTTTTATCATGGGGGCGGTTCCCACCACTTCTCGGGGATAGAACATTTTTATTTTCGAATTGCATGGAGCAAAAGGAAGAATTAAAAAAAAAATTAAAATGCGCTCTATAATTTGATCTTATTTTTTCACCCGCCCAACTTTTTGAAAGTAGAAATAACACTATATTAAGAGGTATGGCAAAAGAAAAACAATGCATTTAAATTCTGGTGGATGAGGGGTTAAATGTATGTACTTCTTATTTTTCCTTAAAATACATTAGTCATATATTTTTTTGCACCATATCTTGCTTAGTTTGAATGTAACCGACATTTAACGGTGCTCGTTTTAAAGGCCTTTTCAAACACTACAAAAGCATGAGCACTTTGAACATGCACCAAAAAACAAACTCTTTTTACCTACCATATCTCTTTTTGTATTATAAATAGAGAATTTACGAAGGAACGAATCTCTTTGTTATTTATAATCTAAAAAAAAATTTATATGGTGTTTTTAGATTGATGCATAGTTTTTAAGGTATTCACAAAAAACCGTCCGAAAACGTGTCATTTTTAAATGAAAATGGCCAATTTTCAACTACGCATAACTCAAAAAGTATTGAGTTCTCAAAAAAAAGTATAGATCAGTTTTTGCTTAAAAATAGGTTCTCTAGCCACTTCCATGCTTATTTTGACCAACAAATTTTCCACCCCCTTGAAGGGGTGGGAATTGCCCCAAGATAAACGCGTCATAGTATATAGGGTAGATATTGTTCCTTGAGCTATTCCCTACTTACTGTGAAAATATCAAGTACATCGATGTAGTAGGATGGAATTCGAAGCCAAATACCCTCATTGACTGCCCTATAATAATGCTCTGCTATGATCGCGTGAGAGAGGACACACACAAGATTCTAGCAAACTTTCTATTTTCTGTAACTTTTCGAGTTTTTGAGTTACAGCAACGAGTTGTATGTCTTTGGAAAGGTAATTTTACATTGTTTCAAAATATGAAAAAATATGCAGGGCGTATCTAAAAAATTAAGATTTTTTTTAATTTCCGGTTCAACCGGAAGCCATATTGTGGCTAACATTTATTGTGCTAATAGATAATAAAGTACTATATATGTCTGCCAAATTTCAAATTTTAGTTTATATCACAGAGGAAGTTACGGGCACTCGAATATTTTTTTATAAAAAATAAATAACTCCCCTCTTATGAGGAGTTAAGAAATCTGACTAACGTTATTCAATTTAACGATAGGATATTAAAAATATTTCAAAAAATAAACAAATTCCTTGGAGCCATTTTTGTGAAAATCTAGTTCAAAGTTATATCAAATTTTGACCCCTTAAATATAGGCAACTCATAACTTTTTCTGAAAAACCATAATATTCTTGTTATAGCCCCATCTTTAGGCTATATAAATGTTTTTTCAAATTAAATTTATCTTAAACAAGTTTTTAGATTGTTAGGGAAATGTCTCGAGTGGACGGTCGGCCATGCTAGCCGCCATTTTGGATTTGGAAATGTAAAATTCCGTATTTCTATTTACCTATCGATGGGCTAACTTTAAGTTAAATTTCATTCGTTTCGGTCAAAATTTGCAAAAATGGGCCCCAAATAACCCCCCTATTTCGGCCCCCCTTTGAGAGGTTTTTTCGACAAAATTCTCTTAAACTTACTCATACCGAATTTCATCGAAATCGGTCCAGTAGTTTTTGCTGGGCGGTGGCGACATACGTACGTACGTACGTACATACTTCCGACATGTTTTTTGTTTTCACCCAATTTTGAAAAAATGTGAAAACTTTGAATTATCTACGTCTGTCTGTCCGTCCGTCTGTCTGTAATCACAACTCCTCCGTCAATATACCAGCTAGAATGACAAATGAGGTGTCAAATGAAAGCTTATAATCCAAGGATGGTACTAAAGGTGAGATATTTGACCTAGGCTGTCTGTCCGACCGCGAATATAACTCCTCCGTCATTATACCAGGTAGAATGACAAATGAGGTGTCAAATGAAAGCTTATAATCCAAGGATGGTACTAAAGGTAAGATATTTGACCTAGGCTGTCTGTCCGTCGGTCTGTCCGACCGCGAATATAACTCCTCCGTCATTATACCAGGTAGAATGACAAATGAGGTGTCAAATGAAAGCTTATAATCCAAGGATGGTACTAAAGGTGAGAAATTTGACCTAGGCTGACTGTCCGTCTGTCCATCCGACAGCGAATATAACTCCTCTGTCATTTTACCAAGTACAGTGACAAATGAGGCGTCAAATGAAAGCTTATAATCCAAAGATGGTACTAAAGGTGATAACTTTGATCTAGGCTGTCTGTCCGTCGGTCTGTCCGACCGCTAATATAACTTCTCCCTCATTATACCAGGTAGAATGACAAATGAGGTGTTAAATGCAAGCTTATAATCCAAGGATGGTACTAAAGGTGATAACTTTGATCTAGTCTGTCTGTCTGTCAGTCTGTCCAACCGCGAATATAACTTCTCCGTCATTATACCAGGTAGAATGACAAATTAGGTGTCAAATGAAAGCTTATAATCCAAGTATGGTACTAAAGGTGATAACTTTGATCTAGGCTGTCTATACGTCGGTCTGTCCGACCGCGAATATAACTCCTCCGTCACTATACCAGGTAGAATGACAAATGAGGTGTCAAATGAAAGCTTATAATCCAAAGATGGTACTAAAGGTGATAACTTTGATCTAGGCTGTCTGTCCGTCGGTCTGTCCGACCGCTAATATAACTCCTCCGTCATTATACCAGGTAGAATGACAAATGAGGTGTCAAATGAAAGCTTATAATCCAAGGATGGTACTAAGGGTGAGGTATTTGACCTAGGCTGTCTGTCCGTCGGTCTGTCCGACCGCGAATATAAATTCTCCGTCATTATACCAGGTAGAATGACAAATGAGGTGTCAAATTAAAGCTTATAATTCAAGGATGGTTCTAAAGGTGATAACTTTGATCTAGGCTGTCTGTCCGTCGGTCTGTCCGACCGCGAATATAACTTCTCCCTCATTATACCAGGTAGAATGACAAATGAGTTGTTAAATGCAAGCTTATAATCCAAGGATGGTACTAAGGGTGAGATATTTGACCTAGGCTGTCTGTCCGTCGGTCTGTCCGACCGCGAATATAACTTCTCCGTCATTATACCAGGTAGAATGACAAATAAGGTGTCAAATGAAAGCTTATAATCCAAGGATGGTACTAAAGGTGATAACTTTGATCTAGGCTGTCTGTCCGTCTGTCCATCCGACCGCGAATATAACTCCTCTGTCATTTTACCAGGTAGAATGACAAATGAGGCGTCAAATGAAAGCTTATAATCCAAGGATGGTACTAAAGGTGATAACTTTGATCTAGACTGTCTGTCCGTCGGTCTGTCCGACCGCGAATATAACTTCTCCGTTATTATACCAGGTAGAATGACAAATGAGGTGTCAAATGAAAGCTTATAATCCAAGGATGGTACTAAAGCTGATAACTTTGATCTAGACTGTCTGTCCGTCGGTCTGTCCAACCGCGAATATAACTTCTCCGTCATTATACCAGGTAGAATGACAAATGAGGTGTCAAATGAAAGCTTATAATCCAAGGATGGTACTAAAGGTCAGATATTTTACCTAGGCTGTCTGTACGTCGGTCGATCCGTCCGACCGCGAATATAACTCCTTTGTCATTATACTAAGTAGAATGACAAATGAAGTGTCAAATGAAAGCATATAATCCAAGTATGGTACTAAAGGTGATAACTTTGATCTAGGCTATCTGTCCGTCGGTCCGTCCGACCGCGAATATAACTCCTCCGTCATTATACCAGGTAGAATGACAAATTAAGTGTCAAATGAAAGCTTATAATGTAAGGATGGTACTAAATCTGCCAAATTTGACCTAGGACTCCCGGTTTTATAAATGCGACCAGAAGTACTGTTTTAAAGTCACCGGAATAGTACACGTGATATATTATTCGACGCTACTTCGCAAGAAGAGAACAAATATATACTTCCGGTTTCATGACTGTCTGTTCTTCTGTCTTTACGTCCGCGAATACAACTCCTCCATTATTAATATAGATAAAATGACAAACGGGGTGTCGAATGAAAGCTTATAACCCAAGGATGGTATTAAAGATGAGAAATTTGACATCGGATTTTCGGTTTTAGAGTTCAGCCGTATGAACCATTCTAAAGTCACCGAAATAGTATAAGCGATATATCATTCGACGTGCCTTAGCAAGATGAGAAAAAATTTTGGTTTTGGTTTTTATATCATTGCCGCTTAAAAAGGTCTATCCAGAAGTGCCGGTATAGTCGCAGAAATAGTACATGTAACACATCAATCGAAGCGTATTGAAAAGTTGAGTTGTAATCTTTAATTCCTGTTTTGAAGTCATTTCTGTTTAAACAATGATGACCAAAAGTTTAGTTAAAATGACTCAAAATTAGTAAAATCGTATATCGATCGACGTAAAGTTACACGAAGCGTTCAAATATCGACTTTCGGTTCTACTTTAGATTACTTTGGGTGAAAACCTAGGACTTACGGAGTACAATTACTTGTTTTTATTTGCTTTATAGACTATTTACGGGGGACTCAAAACGTCTAAAAAAAGTGAAATCTGAAAAAAAAATTTTGCACGATCCTATAACTTTATCTATTATACTCATACTACGCATGTAGTATGAGTATAAAGTAAAAAGAAGCATCCAAAACGAAAGCAGTGAAAAAGACGAACTGTTTGCAAAGTAAAATTAAAAAAAAGTTTTATTATAAATTTAAATGATTTCATTATTTATATACAACCTATAAAATTGTAAAGTCCTTTCTATTTTGTTTTAGTGGTTAAGTATCCCTTTTTATCGTGGACCTGATGATGGGTTCAAATTATAAGGCCCGAAACCGATCATCTAATAGGTTATGATAAAAGCAATTGCTAATGCGGCAAAATAAACAGTACCTACTAGAATTCGTATGCCCCAAATTTGTATGTGTCAAGCGCCTAAACGTACTGAGCGGTTTGCAGACGTCGTTATAGGGTATGTGAATGTCGTGATAATGTTGGTGCTTCAGTCAAAATGGTTCTCAGTTTTGCAGAAAAATTTATGTGGAGTACTTTTTTGGTTATACGGAAAAGGTCATGAAAACGGCCCCAGCTTAAAATCAACAATGGCTTCAGCAGGACGAGTCAACCTGTCACACTGCCAGGGAGTCTCTTCGAATACTGCGCGATCGTTTTGGGAGTTGTCACTCATCAGAACTAACGCCACCGGATGCGTACATATGGGGAATACTGAAGGAGTCAGACCGATTCACCGTCTGCCATTTCGGAATTGTGGACTGGAATTAAAGATTTTTCATGCCAGAGGCAGTGGCGAATCTAGAAATGTGCCTTGGGATGGGAAATTTGCCATAGGGGGAACCTCCAATGAAAAACCAAACAAAAGACATAAAAAATATAAACTCAGATTACCTACATAAAAAATATAAATAATAACTTATAGGAACTAAGTTCCCTTACTTTTCCTAACTAGCGTGTATGTTCGGTTGATTTTTTCTTCTATGGTTTCGGTTTCATGTCAGCTAATATATTTTTATGTTTCAACCATTTTTATTCTTTAATTTTGTACCTTATTAGGGGATATTTCCTCATTTTCTCTCCCCGTAGATCCGCCAATGGACAGAGGGCATCTTTAACATCTCTTTTATGGGAAACGTGCGTCGTCGTGAATAATGTTTGCAAGTCTATATCGTGTATTATAGATATATAAATAATCATAAACACATTTTAACATTCATGTCAGTACTGATTTTTTGCCGCCTACTGTACTATATTTTTTCTTTTTCCTTGTTACCCTTTTTCAATGAAAATGAATTGTTGGCGTATATGTTGCCAAATTGCTAGAAAATGTAGAATCATAAATATTAAAATCAGAGAGCGTTTGGGCATGGACATCTCAAGACAGAGCTCACAAAGAACTAAACGGTGCAACGAAAGATTGATAATAGGTTCGTTCCAAGACGACACATTTGTATGATCCCTTGAACCGTCACGAAATCGATTGGACTGTTTTAGAGAATCGCCCTTGAACGGTTTTATTTCGATTCCGAACCGATTACCGGTACATAACCCTCTTAGAATGTATTTGTGTACCATTTTAAGTTCGAGTTGGGAAGTAATTTTCAGTACGAGTACCACTAGTAGTTTCCCACATAACAATTTTATGTTCTTAGTAGAGTCTTAGAACATACTTTTCAGAAAAAGTATATGCTGAGAATATGCGTAATTACCATTACGAATGTGCAGAGCAGATGCTGAGTATATACTACATTACAGTACTTAAACGTTCTATTTATATACTTAGAATGTACTACCGCACTTCTTTTCAGTATATACCAAGAATATACTTTTTAGAATATTCCAAGGAAGTGCTATAAACTTTCTATTTATATACTTTGAATATACTACTGCACATATTTTTAGTATGTGGGAAAAATATACTTTTAAGATTATTCCAAGCAAATGCTATATTGCTCAGAAGTATGTTTTCAGCATCACCTAATCTTATCCTAGGTTCTACCAGCTATCATATTTACATATTCAAATTGCATACGAGAATGTAATTAGTACATTTTAAAATATTACTTAAAAAGTAAGTAGGTACATACTAATTTTAGTTATTTATATAAATATTATATAGGTAAGTATGTAATTTATACTTACTTAAATTATATTTAGGTATTATGTGCATATCAAAATAAACATGCTGAATTTATAAATATAATACCTAAATATAATTATTTTATAATATTTAGTGAAACTAAACCATAACTAAAATTTATATATTTTGTACTTACCTACTATTTAAGTAATATTGATTTACCAAAATGAATTTAATATTTTCAAGCATCACAAACAAAATAAAGATATTATGTATGTTCCTAGTCCTAGTTCCTATGAACTTTGTCGTTCGTCTTTCTCCTAACAGCATCAAGCATATATTGGATACAAACAAATACAAATAATGCCTGTTCACTGTGCCCTGTGCCTCTTTAATGTTTGTGTTTTCATTTTCATAACACCTTTGTTAATTCCTACGCAGGTAGAATGAGAAGGGTCATTTCCGTTTGCATTATTCCGATCTTTTACGATCTGGTGATGGTGTATTCTTTCCAAACTTTAAGTTCCACCGATGTAAAAATACTCATGGTAAAATCAAAATGAAAACGATATTTTTTTTCTTTAATACAAATTAATTTTTAAACTTTTTTACCATACCTACAATAATTAAACCAATTTTGAGAATTGAATTCGTCTGGGTATCTATGTACATACATTTTTATTAATTATTATAAAAATAATAAGTTGATAATCTATAAGGCTAACATTATTCTTCCTATACATACATATTTTTTTAAGATATTTTAAAAGTACATACGTACAAGTATGTGTAAAGCACATACTTTTAAAGTATATTCGATGAAGGTATATTCCAAAAATGTACTTTTACGAATATTCTGAGATACTAGATACGTACACGAATGTGCTCAGTATATTCAGTACGAGAATATTTTTTAAAGTATATGCAAAGAACATGAAATTTAGAATGTTTTTTATCGTACATGCTACACTCAACGAAAAAGGTACGTAATATCAATAAAAATGTTAATTCAGACAACAAACGCAATACTTAAAATTTGTCCAATTCTTGGTTTTATTGGGACAACAAAACGATGTTCATCAATTCATTATTTTTGTTCGTTGAGCCAATGTATTACGTTTATTGAATGGATGAACATTCATTATGTATACCATAATATCACTTTATTGGTATTACGAACTCTGTTCACTGAGTCAACGAACACTATTTATTGAAACAACAACGTCGTTAATTGACCGACGAAGACTATCCGTTGTGTCAATAACAGTGTTATTTCTCGTAACGTATTTCGTTTATTTCTACAATTATTTCCGTTTATTGTTAAAATTAATTCCGTTCATTCCCACAATAAATACGGTTTTTCTTACAAGCAATTCTATTCATTCTTACAATCAGTTTCGTTCATTCCTACTATGAACGTATTTTATATTAATAATTACTGAATGCAATAGCCCAATGTATGATATTAATTGATTAGTAATAATTTTTTAATCCCCCTTTTTGTCCTTAACCTAAAGGACTTTACACTGTGTGATTTTTCATATGATTTCACTTATACAATGTACTGGAATAAGTGTTACACTCCCCCCACCCCCTTATTAACTTATTTATTTTTAGCACATGAGCAAAACGCTCAGATAGGTCGATTTTTAAAATAATCAAAGTATATTATAACATCAATGTTTCGAACTTTACACGATCCCTCTTCAGGTGACACGCGCGGCGTAACTTTGATTTTTTTTTAATGGGAAAGTACGTCATGTGACAGCTTATTTAAAAGCGTTTGAAATAGTGATTCCAAAAATGTATAACACTTTAATCCTTTTTGAGAGCGCAGGTGCAAAATTTCGATCGAATTCTTTTTAAACGCATTAATTTTTTTTGGAATTCTGAGAAAACTAATAAGTATTTTTGAAAAATTTAAACGCAGAATAAAATATTACTCTATTACCGAGGGCAGAAAGTCCCTTAGAATAAACAAAAAGTTTCTGTTGAATGGTATGCCTATTTGAAATTAAAAATTATACTAAATTTTCTCTTTTTCACCCCTGTGACTTATTAAAATAATCATTATAGAGGTTCTCAGGGACTTCAGACCCTCGATAATACTGTAATATTTTATGTTGCATTTAAATTTTCAAAAATAATAATTAGTTTTCTCAGGATTCGAAAAAAATGAATACATATAAAAAGAATTCGACCGAAATTTCACGATAATAGACACACAAAAACTTCCTTCTACTACGGACTACACTTGAAAACGAAATGCAATTATTATTCGGCACTTCGGTAACACAGAGAAGCTAGGGGTATCACGATAAGGAAAAGCCGTAACTTTCAAATGGTCAAGCAAAACATTTATTGTCTCAACAACTACGATTATTGTCACAATGAACGCATTGATTGTGGGTATTAAATCCAGTAGTATATTGATTAATGCATTCGTTGTCACAACAACCAATTTACATCTATTCAATAATAATATATTACTCTATATTAACAACATTTGTACATTGATTTAATGAAATATGTACGTTGTCACGATAAACCAAGGTAATTGCTTGTCATCTACGAAATCAAGAACGTGAGTTGCTGCCAGAATTAACAGTACAGTAGAACCCCTATTATCCTTGCTCCTCGGGACCGAAGGGTGGCACGGATAATTGAAGAGCACGGATAATCCAAACATGTATTTCTTATGTATAATACATATGTACGAATACACATACATTTGTACCTACCATAAAAAATAACAGAAAAAAATAAATCTTTCATTATGAGTCTCTCTTCCGTCATATAGAGTTTCCGTTAAGCGATTTACGATGACGCTATTTAGATAAAACCTCAAAAACGCAACTTGAGTAATAGAAAATCATAGCACGGATAATCAGCAGCACGGATAGTCCGCACCCGGATAATCGGGGTCCTACTGTATTTATTAAATATACGAAACTAAGTTATTGGCTGAATAAATTGAGTGTTATTGATTAATGTACTCTAGTTATTCTCACAATTATTATTCAATCATTGTGACAATAACCAAATACATTCGTCAATGTCTAAAAGTTCGTTGAAACAACAAATTAAATTGTTGTGACAACGAAACACTATTCAGTAATCACTGTCAATCAATATTACGAACTAAATTTTTTTGAGTGTACGCTTGTACTACGCATGTACTAAAAAGAATATACTCTGTCGAATGTTGGTAGTATATGCTTTGAACATGATGCGAACATCTTTGTTACGTGGGTTGCTAGATGGTTAGAAATTATTATTTCTAACATGTTCATTAAACATCAGTTCAACTTCAAAATCTTCCTCAGAATCGATATCTAACATAAAATCGCTGTCTTCTATGAAAAAAAATAATAATAAACTATTCATATTTTTAAGATTAATTTGAAAAAAAAAAGAATTAATAATTATTTAAACGAAAATCAAGATTCACAGGTACTAATAGCGGGGATTGTGGATTATTCTATTATTGAATCATCAGCTGATCTCATAGCAGTGACCAGTAAAAATGAAAACAATCCTAACTGCGCAAGTCAGTACAAATAGTTTCTGCTTGAAGGCATATATCAAAAGGACCGTTCAGCTACCGATTTCGAAACGGTACAGGGATCGCTTGGAGCAACACAGTGTACGATACGAATCATCGTTCATGTTCGCTTGGAACGCATTTTTTCATGCGCATGACGAGGGCAGTACGAAGGACTGCATGTCACTTGGAACGCGCCTATTATGATGTATGTTCAAGCAGATGCGTTTAAAGCTAATTAGTAACTAGGTTAGATATCTCAAAGCATATATTTACTAATAAGTTGTATGAGATGGCTAAAGTAAATTTCGGAGATGCAGTTTTTAGAATTATTATTTAAGAGGGTAGGCAAATTGTACAGTATGTTAATATGTGGTTATCTACGATCCGTAGTCAGATAGGTTATAAGCGAGACATTTGCGGAGAGTCTTGGTTTGAGACGCAAGTTTGCTACCCACAATTGATAACAAATAAAGGAAATGCTACTTGTTTGGGTAGGAATGCAAAATGTAGATGAATATGTACACTCGAGACATAAAATAAAATATGGCAAAGAAAACCTACCCAAGTAGCAATTTGTCGACGCGACAACGTTGTCTACCGCGTGGCAACGTTTAGAAGACGACCCTATTCTGCACTGATTTGGTGGACGATTTTTGAATTGTCTTGACGTTGCCTAGGCAACCTCCTGTTTAAGCAACATCGTTTCGTAAACGTTGCATAATACAACCGAAGCGACTATAAAAAGCATCTGCGCCTGCAATGGTTGCTCAAGGAGTCAGACTAGTTATGTTTTTTTTACCTATATTTTTAACACCTGAATGGTAAATGCGAATACCAAAAAGTAAACTGTTTTGACATCGTATTGGGTATTTAAATTTATATAAATACATAAAGGACTTATTACCTGATGTGAAATTTATAAACGCATCTCAGATTACCATCAAATATGGATATTTCACCTTTAAAAAACACACGCGCTCCTTTTTTTATGACATTTTTGACAAAAAATATGCAAATTTAAAAAATCAAGTTTTATTATAAAAGTCAATATTTATGTTAAAGATGTTCTGTATAAATTTAATGTATTGATGGTGCTTTTAAAGGTATCAGAAAATGCCTGCATTTTTTATATTCTGTGTTTTCATTTTCTTTACATCCCAAAAATCTCAAGTAAAGTCAAAATGGCGCATTAATCAATATTACCAATATTACTATGGAGACCTACACAGAGGAGAGGAATCGAGATAGGACGACCTTGAAATTTTTGTACACGATTTTGCCTGTTTGCTTGGTTTCTCGCTAGGGCGGCGGTGGCGTAGAGATAGATGCTACTTTTGCATTGGAGTGAATGTGAAAATTTCGAAAATAATTAATTATTCGTAGTTAATATAAGATTATTGGTTTTGGTGGTTAATATTATTTAAATATGAGTGCCAAGAAAGCTTACACTAAAAGAACTTGCTTCGTACCGGGATTTATATCGAGTTATCGTTCCGATAAAAAATTCAAAAGGGAACTTAATGAAGTTAATAAAGACTTTTTATAAATATTTGTCTTTATGTTATTTATAACGTTCATGGATTATACCTATTCGTTTGTATGTTATTTCCTTCGGTGTAAATAAAATTTGTGCCTATTATTGGTTTTTATTTTAACCTGAAAATTATAGTGATAATAGTAGGAGGATCTTGGAAAGTTTTTCTGTCGAAACAATGCATTTTTTGAGACAAAATATTTCACAAAAATTAACATTAATTTTATAAAAGTCAGACTATCGTCTGCGTAGTTTATAGACATATATTTTTATTAACTAAATTTAAACATCTGATAGGTAAGCTTTCAGAATATAGATAAATGATAGTATTCAAAAGAAAAAGCAGTTTAAATTTTGATAAAAAGAATAATAAAAAAAAATTGATCAATAAACTTCAAATTATTTAAATAACTTTTTAAACTTTTTAAAAACAATTACGTACAGTTAAGTCAATTTTTTCAACTAACAAACTTTTTGATATCAGTTATAAAGATATTAAAAAATTAATTTGCAGTTGAAATACCATTGGTATATAAATGTGGCAGTTAGATAATGTGACAAAATATTTCCGCTTCAAAATAAGCTGTCCTACATATTAAAGTAATGACAAATTTAAATTTGATGTCACATCTCCATCTACAATGGTATAAAAAGAATACACTTTTTACCACACGTCGATATGTTATAAGGTTAAAATAATTTATTTTTGGCTTAAAACATATTCAGCTACAATCCACCAATACATTAATGTCTAATTACGCTAAAAACAAAAATAAAATGAGTTAAATATTAAATAAGTCCATAAGAGCTAATGTATTTGTAGCACCTATTCGAACACTTGCGCCTCTAGCGGCGATTGCTGAAAGTTGAATTAGAGGTTGAAAAGTTAGCCCACAAACGATGCATTGCGTTTCCACTCCTTCTTACAGGTCTCCATAAATATTACTAAAAAATACCTTATTACCAACCTTAGACGGATAAGACAACTTAGAAGTCCAATCGCCAACCAAACCCGGCCGCGCCGACTATCAAAACCATTTTATAACGCACCCTCTTATTGGGTGACAGAGGTCATGAGACCAGTGTCAAAAGTGTATCATTCTCCTTAACAGCGTTGCCACATTTAGTAGATTTCTACTTTTTTGGTAGATTTTTGATATTTTTTAAAAAATTCTAGTAGGCAATATTTTTTAGTAGATTTTTGGTATATTTCAACAGAATTTGATCCATTTTTTTTTAATCATGAGGAAACTATAATAGGTATTTTTGAAAAATTTAAACGCAGAATGAGAGACTGCATTATTTAGAAAAACCAAAACGTTTCTTTTGAACGAGATATTTGGAATTAAAAGTCACACTAATTTTTTTCTTTTTTCACCCCTGTAACTCATTAAAAAAAAAACATTATAAAAGTTTTCAGGGACTTTCGGTCCTCGGTAATAAGGTAATCTTTCTTTCTGCGTTTAAATTTTTCCAAAATACTTATTAGTTTTCTAAGGATTCGCAAAAAATGAAAACATTTAATATACATTGAACATTTTAACAGACGACATTTTGCGCCTATCCCCTTAAGTTAGCTGTTGTTTTTATTATAAAAAATCCCAAATATATCCCAAAAATCCTTAAGTATATTTCAGTTTTTGATTTAGTAGATTTTAGCTAAAAAATGGTAATTACCAGTTGGTGGTTTGGAATAATTAGGTTTCCAATTTTGTGGAATTCCTCTTGGGACATTTAGGACGGATGTGCATATCACTGTATTACTGTATTTACATGGCCTAAAAAGAATCTCCTAATTTTGTGAAAACAAAACTACTGAAAGAGTAAAAACTGACGTGGCAACCCTGCCTGCCAAAGCTGATACAAATATTAAAAGGTTATCAAATCTCAAATCTGCTGATAAAACAATGGAATGGAAACCAGCTATTAAAAGAACAAATAAACAGGTTGTTAAATAAATCGAAAATTTCCATCAAAATAAAATATATAATAATAAGAAAAAATAAGGTTATAAAGGAAATTCTTTTTCTCCTCTGGAAGTTGCCGCAAACGTGTCGCACCTCTAGAACAACACCTAGGGCCGTGACGTGACAGACAACTACTCAACTAGAGAGTCGGCCAGGGCGTAAATTAGTTTAGCATTATAACATTTTTAAGTCGTTGCGATTGTTGAACAACCTGAACTGTGCTATGTAGTTGTCACAATGGTAATAAATTAGTTGCCCGTATAACTAAAACTAAAGGTATTACTTAACGTTGTAACATCGTAATGTCAGTCGGGGTAGGGGACGTTGGACGAAACAACTGAAAATACTCTTATACTCTTAAAATACAACGTTGTATACAGTGCATTTGTTTGTACTGACAACCAATGCGTCGAAAAATTGCTACTTGGGCAACTACATAAATAACCAGAAGAACAGGAATATCTTGGATAGCAGTAGGTTAAGTTTTATTATAAAAAAATTCCTGTTAATTTAAAACGAAATGTTTTTGACACATATGTATCCTTCCGGTCATATCTCATAGAATGGAGACGATGTCACTAACTAATTTCTTAAAAGAAAACTCAATGAGCTATTGAGAGGCTTATAATAAATGTAATTTTTAGAGAGCATATGAGAAATGAAGATCTAAGAAGAAGAACCAACCGTAAAAGATGTTCGAAGTTAGGTATCGAAGCTAAATGAGCAAAGAGAATAATACAATGGCGACCAAGAGCACATAAACGAAGCATAAGAAAACCGCAAAATGGATGTTCGATATTAAAGAAAAGGCAGGAAGATACTGGCACTAGATTGTTCAAGACAGGTGAATATGGAAAAAACAAGGCGATGCCTAGCGATGAAAAGTAAAGATGTATCAAGTCAAACTAGTTTCATTTTATTTAACAAACTTGACTTGACTTGAAAACCAAACTTTTTTTGTAAAAAAGTTTGACTTGACTTGAGTTCGATATCTTTAGGTTTGACTTGAAATCAAACTTCTTCAAATAGTTTGAAGTTTGAATATCATATTGCGCAACGTGTTTATTTCCAATTCTAATTGAGAGCGTACCTACTGACTTTTGAACGCGCTGTTCGAACCCCCCTCCCCCTGTATGACGCACCGTAACGTTTTACATGACCCCCTTCCCCAACTTCATCATCATCAGTAGCTCGACAATCCTTTTTGGATCCTGGCTTGTTCTAGGATTTTCCGCCATTCTGTTCTGTTCCTTGCTTTGTTCTTCCAATTGGTAATCTCAAGTGTTTTCAGGTCTTGTTCCACTTGTTCCATGTATCTAAGTTTGGGTCTTGGGTCTTCCCTTTGACTTTCTCCCTACTGGTGTTTGGCTCATTACCTATATGTTTTGGTGTTTCGGTCTCCAACATGGCCCATCCAGCGCCGACGTCCGATCTTTAAGGATGTTATGACGTCGGGTTAGTTGTATGTTGCGTATAGTTCAAAATTATATCTTCTGCGCCATACGTCATTTTTTTTTTCATCCCCTTATAATCGCTTTTCGACAGTGTCCATGTCTCTGATCCATATATAACGACCGGTTTTATCAGGGTTTTGTATATTTTGCATTTGGTTTTCCCCCAACTTCATCATCATCAGTAGCTCGACAACCCCTTTTGGGTCCTGGCTTGTTCTAGGATCTTCCGCCATTCTGTTCTTTTCCTTGCTTTGTTCTTCCAATTGGTAATCTCAAGTGTTTTCAGGTCTTGTTCCACTTGTTCCATGTATCTAAGTTTGGGTCTAGTATCTTCCCTTTGACTTTCTCCCTACTGGTGTTTGGCTCATTACCTATATGTTTTGGTGTTTCGGTCTCCAACATGGCCCATCCAGCGCAGACGTCCGATCTTTAAGGATGTTATGACGTCGGGTTCGTTGTATGTTGCGTATAGTTTAAAATTATATCTTCTGCGCCATACGTCATTTTCTTTCATCCCCTTATAATCGGTTTTCGACAGTGTCCATGTCTCTGATCCATATATAAGGACCGGTTTTATCAGGGTTTTGTATATTTTGCAATTGGTTTTTCTCGTGATGTTGTTAGATCTTAGATGTTTAATTAGTCTATTTACTAACTTGGGTTACCCTCCCCCAACTTGCGTTACGTAATACTTTAAAGCTTCCAAAGTAAATTAAATTACACTTGGTATGATAAAAACTATCCAACAAATTCTTTGTTTTAATCTAGTGACACTCTAATATAAACAAATTATATCGATAAAACGAAACTTACCAGCAAGCAATTCTAAGCATACAGGAATCATTTTCAAAAAATTTACCCTATTTTGATTATAATCGCTTCCTGTATCAAGATACTTTTATGTGGCACTCATTGTATTATTAATTTTCTTATCTTAATTGGCAACGAACATGTCAATCTCGACAAAAAGTATATCTACTAGATAAATTATTTTTCAAACTCTTTCAAACTAGTTTGACAAACAGTTTGAATTTTCAAACTTGTACGATTGACCAGTTTGACTTGACTTGAATTATTTGTCAGAAGGATTGACTTGAGTTTGACTTGAAATAAGTTAAACTCAAGTCAAGTTCAAACATTCAAGTCAAACTTGTGCAACTCTAATGAAAAGCTATGTCCTAAACTGGGCTGGACTGGACCTCAAGAGTTTGCTAAAGAAAGTAGCTGTGTTAGGCACCGAAGTCGAAGTATGATAAAGACACCAAAGTTGGAAATATTAAAACTTGTAGCTACCCGCACGTCGTAAACCATCACGTAGATCATAAAATGACAAAATTGTTACTGGTGTGAGCACATAATTAATATGTTATGAGTATAATAAATAAGACGTCTAATACTCATAATCTTATTGAAGGTGTCTATTTAAAACAGTTTGTGGGCGACTGTTTTAAATAAAGACCTTCAATAAAGCGAGCTCTACACTCTCGCGAAGATCCTCGACGAAGTACTAGGAAAAGTTGTCCGAAGAGCATCTCTACACACTCGTTTAACTTCGAGGAACACATTCACGCAGGGATAAGCTAACTTCGAGTCCTCTAACTCGGTCGTAAAAACCGACACAGAGTGGAGGTAGCCCAAGGAGAAGCGAAGTCGCATGAAGTACCTCTCTACACTCTTGTGCTCGCTGAACTTCGATCAACTTCGCGCGTAGTATAGACGACGCTTAAGATTGTGAGTATTAGACTCATTATACCCTAACTTATAGATCATAAACTTTATAAACAGCTACGGACATGTCAAAAATATATAATAAAAATGTTAAATATCACAAGGAAAAATTCACACTAATGATGGAATATTGATTCCGAAAACGTTTTGTTAAGATACAGCCCTTTTTAGGGATTTTAAATAAGTATAGGTACCTTTTACAAGATAAGGTTTTTATTTTCTTAAATATAGATGTCTTTACCAACTCGGTAATTTGGGAATTCATCAACAGATGGTGCCTGAATCTAAAAAACATATTCTGTTATATAATTTACTAACTTCTTTTAGCATTTAATACGAACATTGTGAAATTTTATTTATTAATAAATTATAAAAAGCGACAAAAGATAAATATTTACTTAAACGTCATTGGAAAAATCTGATTAATTTCTTTTTTAACAGTTTACCTCAAAATCCAATCATGGTTTTTGTTTTCGCTTACACATTTGACGTAGTGTTTTTACATTGTGTCGAGATATTTCAATTTATTTGCTATTAATAATCTCACTGAACCAAAATAAGAAGTAATTTTGATAACGAGGTCATAATGTCGAATTCACCGATCTAAGAGATTTATCGCTGTAGTATTTCATATCGTACCTACAGTACTAGTTATACACTAAAACGACCAAACTGTGCGCTAAATTATTGTTATAGGGACTGTTTGGTTCTAGGTAAAGAGACTTTAAGTAGGTAGTTCCCAAACATGGTACTACAGCGTAAAGATCAGTATGACAGAGCGAAGTACGTTTCCATTTTGAGAAGGGAGCCGACGAAATTTTATCTTCAGCCAGGTGAGTTTCTTTCGTTTTTATAACATACCTTTAACACAAACATATATTTACGAAGACATACGTGTGTTACTATACTATTATAAGTAACATTGTAATGCTAAGCTGCAGCTTACCTAGTACTCCCGGACAATAAGAAAAACGTAAACGTTTTCAGGACATCGCAATGGCCAGAGCAAGCTTTTGACGAGCTTTTTTATTAGTACACACCTACAGTAAACCAACCTGTAGGATATAGGCAGAATTTTAGTGCTAAAAATGCGATTTTTTGAAGTTTCGCTTGCGAATAAAAAAGTATCTACTTATATCTAAATGTTAACATTTTATCTGTTAAGAGATGATGTAATCCAGGTTGTGAGTCAAAAATGTTTCTGATTCGGTTTCATTGCTTATTCCTGTCCAAAAATGTTCCCTTTAAACAATCTGACGGGGCCGGGGTGAAATTTTTAGGCAGAAGTTGTAACCCACAAAAGTATCTAGACACCAAGTATATTTTAATTAAAATAAAAAGTATTAGAAAAACTTCAATTATTCCAATAAATTATTATTATTGTATGTTCAACAATCAACCATGAAATGGAAAACAAATTCCAAAATAACGTTTAGTCCATTGAAATGTTACATTTAGGGTTGCATTTCTTAGAGGAGTCAATTTTATTTTTCCATACACTTCATAGTTTCACAGTGTATGGCACTTACTACTTCATAATATTATAATGTTATTATTATACTTATGACATCCCTCAGATAATTTACTGAGAACAACACATCTTAAATTAGATTAATTTATTACAACAATTTCCTATATGTCATTTCCTATGCTTTGACCTCTGCCCGCATCGTATAACATCTACGAGCTAAGACCATCACATTTGTACAAGAGTCTAGAATAACATTTCATACTTTGCTACAATTAATACGCAACCCCTGGAGCATTGTCTTTCTCCATTCGAACAAAACATCACCCGTTTCACATACGCATCTTCCTTCAGGATCCATTCCAAATTCGAAATCTTACTGTGTTTTAACCTACGTAACATGTCTGTTTACCCTATCACTATCCCAACAAACCAATTAGCATAATTTGGACGTACTAATATGACAACAACTAAGTTGCAACGCAATCCTTGTAACGGCATGTAAGTAGATTAGAACAATATTACTATCTCTTTTATTATTACTACTTTGAATTTGGAAGCATATTTAAGTCAGCTTATGTTTATTTTGTTTTTTAATGGTTAAAAATTTTAATCTCAACAAATTCACAAACTGTATGCACCCATTTGCACATACATGCCTATGAGCATTTTTACTCATAGGTGTGCCTTTGTATATACCAATATTCTGAAATGTCAACATTTGCAAACCTTTATTTCAAAAAATTTTATAAATTTTTTAAAAATATTTAAATTTGGCTTTCTATTAACATCTCTTCAATCAGACACTGTTCTAACACAAGTTTTCTCTTATTGTAGCATTTAACTACTTGTAACGCCGACCTGAAGATGATCTGTATATTGTAGAGATCGAAACCGGTCGTCAAAGTATAATTAAATGATTGTGAGTAGGTCTGTGTTTCATTACTATATTTAATATGGACTCACATATGCAACCCATTCAATATTTTTATTTTTTTAATTTGTAAAGGGGTTCAGTAGAAGCTTAAGTTCAAGTTTTTGGGGTCGTCACCCTTGTCCCCCGGCCGCCATATTGGAAAAAGGGGTGCAAAAGGCTTTCGCACTGTGTCTCCTAAACTAGCAATCCTACAGAAAATTTAATTACACATATAATGTAGCAAATTCAATTTCCTACAATTTTATGTCGATTACTTTTTATCGTCAAGTGACCAACAAAGAAGTTATAAACAAAAATAAGAGAAAATTTTGTAAGAAGTTTCCTTTTGGAGGTTATAACTTTCTTTCCGTTCATTTCGCAATAAAATAACATCATAGCGATATTGTAGAGGATTTTTCAATGAACAATTTTCACTATAAATTTGTTTAATTTTATTTATTATCTAGGTTTTACAGCGCTCCAAACTTGACCAAATTCTCGAATTCTCATAGGAATACAATACTTTTCTATCTATATAATATTAGGCGAGCGGCGTCAACCGTTATGCCGACCACGAAAATCAAATTTAAGGTAAATGACCAATTTTAGTCTATTTTTATGATTTCGAGGTCGCTGAATCCGAATATGAAGTTTATTTTTATCTATAGTTGGTGGAACATGTTCAAAAATCAAATTTTATACAAAAATCAATTTTCATGATTTTTCAAATTTACCTCGCTGTATCTTTGGTCGCTGTAAGTATTTACTTTTGAAAATTTTACTGTATCATCTTTAAAGTATGTAGATAATAATGAAATTTGTCCAAAATGTTTAAACACATTAAAAAGGAGTTGTTAATTTTTAAACATTTTGTCATCATATTTCGTTAGTTTCATGTTTTCTTAAAAAAGTTGAGTAACAAACTTTTTAGTTTATAATTTTAACCAACACAACAATAAAACATAATTCATGAAGAAGTTTTTTGGAAAATTTTAAGTCAAAATATACAATAGGAAAAAAGTTATGTTACTTCATAGACAAGCGGCACACCCCAAAAAAAGCTTATATCTCGAGATCCTGACCACGGTGTGGTGAATGACTAATTTTGATCATACTTTATGATTTTGATATCAAAAATCGATTTTGTGCTCTAAGAATTTTGCATTTTGCGGTTGCGTCATTTTTCTTCTGAGACCGGCGAATTTGTCCTCAAACAACTTCTTGGGCGTTTTCTATAATATGCTTAGGGTTATAAGTTTTATAGTGGGGAGAAAGGTCAAAAACAGATTAATAATAGCATAGGAATGTTAAAATCATAATATATAATATGAATAAAAAATATATATAGATAGAAAAGTAAGCCTAACTTTTGTTTTTATTGTATCCCTATGAGCATTTGAGAATCTGGTCAAGTTTGGAGCGCTGTAAATCCTATATAAATAAATATAATTAAACAACTTTATAATGGAAATTGTTCGCTGGAAAACCCTCTACAAAATTGGTAAAATGTTATTTTATTTTAAAATGAACTGAAAAAAAAGTATAACCTCCTAAAGTAAAAAATTTTTATATATTTTTGTTTATATCTTTTTTGTTTGTCACTTGACTATAAAAAGTGATAGAAACGAAATTGTAGAAAATTTAATTTTCTACATTTTATGTTGAACTATATTTTCCGTAGGGTTGGCAGTTTACGAGATATAGCGCGAAACCCCTTTGCACCCCATTTTCAAGATTGCGGCCGGGGGACAAGGGTAGCGACCCCAAAAACTTGAACTTAAGCTTCTACCGATCCCCGCTACACATAAAAGAAATAAAATTGACTCCTCTAACAAATGCAAGGTACGGCTTAAAAAATGTAACATTTTAATGGAGTAGTTACAAAAAAAAATATTTTTTTTTAGATTAAGATATTTTTCAAATTAAAAGCATTAAATTTTTCGAAAATACGGATAAACAAATCAATTATTTGTTTCTTGAGCTCAAATAACAGCACTCATCCTTTCAGGCATTATGAATCAAAGCAACAATCTCATTCCCTTTCGTATATTAGCGCCTGTTCTAACGCTACCACAGTTTCAAGCTCGCCATGATTTTGTAAAACCACTCGCCCCAAGTTGTCCCTCAATTTCTCTATCAGGTTAAGGTTTGGAATGCTAGGAGACCAGTCTAGTAACGGAATACCAATATCTGTAAAATATTGCATTGTTATCCTAGCTATCTGAGGCCGAGCATTATCCTGCCTTGAGAGAAATTTTCAGCTACAAAATTCATATAAGGTAACATGTTTTTCGAGACAATCCTTAAAGGCGTAGGCGCAAAATTCCGCGCCAATGTGTCTTAAATGCATTCATTTTTTTGGAATCCTGAAAAAATTAATAAATATTTTTGAAAAATTAAACGCAAATTTCAACGAGATAGGAAAGTCCCTTAGAATAACCAAAAATTATCTCTTTTTTCACCCCTGTAACTCGTTAAAATAAACATTATAGAAGTTTTCGGGGACTTTTGGTAATAACACACTCTTTCATTTTGCGTTTAAATTTTTCAAAAATCTTATTAGTTTTCTCTGGATTCGAAAAAAATGAATGCGCCCTAATGAACGTATCAGCATTAGGGTCATCTGCCCCTAGAAGAGCCAGGTCTGTATGTGCCTTCAAAAGAATGACGCTTCATGCCATTATAATACCTCTACCGCCAAACTACTCTAGGAGTTAAGCAAAAGTAAAACGTTCTCGAAGCCTTCTCCACACTCTCTGATAAATTTGATGATAAAGATGATAAATTTTATACTCTTAATGTTCAACGTACGGTGTCAGGTAAAACTATGGTACTATGAACATCTGCCAGTATCCTAGTTAAAAGTGTAGCAGTAACTGTCCAGTTTCTCGAAATCTTTATAAGCATCGGATATTGTACTTCGCGGAACGTGAAGCATATCTTCGATATATCGTATGGAACGCCCATCATTATGAAGATCAACAGCTTGAATCTGGCCTTAGTGAATATTTTGAGCTATTTTTACTCTTACTCATATTTGGTTTCAAAAATACTCTTTTATTGTTTTCAAAAATATTTTGTTACAAAAAAATCTTTTGTTTATGATAAAACATTGTCAAACGATGACGACAGCATGTATGTACATACTTTCAAAACAATACATTATATTCTTTTGTAAGTACTGATATAGATCACAAAGTTAAAACTTATGCAACAATTTTTGGCTTTGCTGTTTATAGCCAAAAAACATAACCAGGTTTTAAAATGATATACCTACAAATTTTCTTGCGGATGTAAATCTTACTAGACTGCCATAAAATTTTAACAATATTGATGTAAACAGTTTCCGTGCAGCATTAAAACCTTAGAGAGATTAAAAATATTTATTTTTACTCATTGTTTGTTATTGGATAATTATGGCAAATCTATTTAAGTTTGCATATTAAAAAAATATATATAAACTGAAGCAGCAATAAAGCAAGGAGTGTGGCAAGGTTATGTATTCATTCCGAAAGCTTTTATATATTACTATACAGTGCACTGCGTATTTAGGGCTATATGTATTATATTTATCTCTTAATATTATGGTTAGCTGCATTTATTTTAGTTTAGATGGTGTTTTTTAATGGATGTCGTTTTTTATGTAGTTGCATTTTATTGAATATTGCATATAAATCAACAATAAGACCGAGAATGACGTACAGCAGAAACAAGAGCAGATACGGCAAAAACAAAAAGACTGCTGGAAACAGCAGAAATGAAAGTCTTACGAAACATAACAAATTAATCTCTAAATAAAAGACAGAGTAAGAAGTGAGGAAATACGAGCGAGATGTGGTATAGAAGAAATAAACATGTGGACCAAAAGATGAAAAATAGAATGGAATCAACACATAGAAAGAATGACAGAAAATAGAATAGTACAAATAGCAAGCGGCAAATCACCAAATGGAAGAAGATCATTGGGACGACCGAGGAAAAGATGGTCAGACAACATCAATTGAGGGTAACAACGGACGTAAAACAGGCATGAGCCTATTTATAAAGTAGGAAGAAAAAGAAAAAGCATTTTATTGACATTTTAATTTGTTGCTACTGCTTACCACAGTTTCTCTAAACGATTTCTTTTTGTTTAGTTATACAGTGTTCTGGAATAAGTGTTACCCCCCCCCCCCCCTTATTAACTTATTTATTTTTAGCACATAAGCAAAACGCTCGGACAGGTCGATTTTTAAAATAATCATAGAATGTTAGAGCGTACATCACGTGACACTTGATTTAAAAGCTTTTGAAATACTGATTACAAAAATTTATAATGCCTTAATCCTACTTGAGAGCGTAGGTGCAAAATTTCGGTTGAATTATTTTTAAATGCATTCATTTTTTTTAATTCTGAGAAAACTAATTAGTATTTTTGAAAAATTTAAACGCAGAATAAAATATTACGGTATTTTCGAGGGTCGAGAGTCCCTAAGAAATTCTATAATGTTCATTTTAATAAGTCACAGTGGTGAAAAAAGGAGAAAATTTAGTCTGATTTTTAATTTCAAATATATCATTCAAAAGAAACCTTTTGTTCAGTCTAAGGGACTTTTAGCCGTCTGTTATAATGTAGTCTTTCATTCTGCGTTTCAATTTTTTAAAAATACTTATTAGTTTTCTCAGAATTCGAAAAACATTAATGTGTTTATAAAGAATTCGACCGAAATTTTGCGCTTACACTCTCAAACACAAGTAAAGTATTAAATACATTTTTGTAATCAGCATTTTAAAAGCTTTTATATATTAAATGAGGTGTCACATGATGTATGTACTTTCCCATTTAAAAGAGTCAAAATTATGCCTGTCACCTGAAGAGGGGTCGCGTAAAGTTCGAAACATTGATGCTATAATATACTATGATTATTTTAATAATCGACCTGTCCGAGCGTTTTGCTTATGTGCTAAAAATAAATAAGTTAATAAGGGGGGTGTAACAGTTATTCCAGCGCTCTGTATTTATGTTATTGCGATTTTGGTTACTTGCTATTGCTTGTTTTGTACTATAATCAGCTATCTCATTTTTGTGGACACTCATATTATATAGAAGGAATAATATAAGCATGATCAATATTTATTTTTAAATATGGTGACAGCAAATGTAATATATCCTTTATACGACGAGATTTTCTAAAAAGTTGTATGGTCCAATAATGGTTTTGAAACATTTTTCTTGTAACAATTTTTACATTAGTAACCCTTAACTACTGACATGGATATTTCAGGACGCAGATTCTGACATGCGGTATGTCATACGGTTGCCTATTCTCCTTTGTTTTCAATAGGAAATTTTCTCATATCACTGTATTTGTTTTTTGCATCAACTAAGAAATGACCCTTCTCACTACTGTAGAATAGAATACTGCTCCAAATTAAATAAATTTTAATTTTTTCAAGAAACTTATGAACGCATACATTATGCATAATATTTAAAAAATGGTGGAAGGTCTTACAAAATCCTTTATAGACTGAATTACAAAAAAATGAGCATTGGTAACTCCAAAATAGCAAAATAGTGCTTTTCACTTGAAGGTAGAAAATCTGGATGAACTTGCTGGCATACTAATAGCGAACGAATACACTGGACTGCTTTTAACTATAGCAACGTAAACACTGACATGCGGTATGTGATACCGCAAAAAAACTTTACGTCAACGTAGCTCAAAAACTAAACCATACTAAAACTCCAAGAGTTGGGGGTAGAGATGGGAAAAACCTACGGGTTATAACCTAAAACCGGTTTTTCCTTTGCAATAATCGGTTTTTCTGGTTGTTTTTTGTCCCGGTTATAACCGGTCGGGCAGTAAACTTCATTCTCGGGAGGAAAAGTAGCACTTTCCTCCCTTGTTATACAAATAGCTATTACAACACTGATGACTGATTTCTATATTTACTGATATGGACTGATATGGATTCGAATGTAGTATCGCAAACTATAGCGTAATGTACATGTAACTTATTTGGTATTGGCTATGACTAAAAAAACCTAACACCGGTTTTTGGAATAACCGGTTTTTTTGACCGGTTAAACTGTAGGTAAAAAAAAAACGGTATAACCGAAAACCGGTGTTTTTGTCAACAACCGCCATCCCTAGTTGGATGCAGGTACAATTACACCACCACTTGAAGGTATACAGATAGTGTTCGAGAAATATTTTATAAAACACGTTTTACAACAAAATAATATTTTCGTCAAGGTATGACATACCACATGGCAGGGGTCAAGGGTTATTGTTCTTCTTTTTCCTCTTCTTCTTCTTCTTCTTCTTCTTCTTCTTCTTCTTCTTCTTAACTCAGGCAAGACTCGTTAATCTCTGGCACTTGGTCATAAGACCTTTGTATCACACCCTGCTCTTCTTCTTAAACTTTAATTAGTACTGTGGCCTCAAGGAAGGCCAACAGTTTTCTTATTGGTAGTTTTAGGATCTCTTCTGGTTCAAACTTCATTTGACTAGTGAAGTCCTGCCTTACATCACCTAGCACACTGCAATGGCATAGTATGTGTATGGCAGCCTCTTCTTCCATTTCGCACTTTCTGCACCATGGTCCATTCACCTTACCTAGTTTGTATAGGTGATTTCTTAAACGGCAATGTTGAGTCACCATTTAAGTGACCGTTTTGATCTCTCGTTTATTGAGGTTCATCAAACTGTTCGAGAGTTTTTTATCATTATTCTTGATTATTTTTTTAGTCTGGATTTGCCCTTGAGCCCCATTTATTTGTGACTCTTTATTAGCCATTTACGAACCTCGCTTTTCGTAGCATCTTTAGTGATGCCACAGAAAGGTTCCGGGCTTTCAAAAATTTTTCTCGAGCCTTGTTTCGCTAACATATCTGCTCGTTCGTTCGTTCCCATGCACCCCTTCATGAGCCAGGTACCCATATTAAAGGTACTTTATTGTCTTTTGCCAGGTTGTTAAAAAGATCTTTGCAGTTTCTCACTAGTTTTTATTTGCTGAGATGGTTCTTTTCAGCCAGAAAAGCCAATTGGCTATCTGTGTAAATGTTGATTATCTTTGCTTTAGAGTGTTCATTAATGATTTCATTAATACAGGCCACCAAAGCAAAAATTTCAGCCTGGAACACAGTTTTATGTTGACCTAGGCTGTAAGATTTATTATAGTTGCATGTTTGCCAAAAGACTCCTGATCCAGTACCATGGGCAGTTTTAGATCCATCAATGAACCATACTGTCCCCATTAATATTTGGGACTTCGACAACTATGTTCCATAATGACGGTGACAATACACCGCCTTGAGGGCATCCCTTAGTTGCCGTTATATGTATGGTATCTTCATACAGTGGCATTACAATTTCTTTAAAGATAAGACTTCTGAGATGCTACGTATTCTCCGTATTATTCTATGGGCTGGAGGCTTGGACATTAAAGAAGGATGTTTCGGACAGATTAGAAGCCTTCGAGTTATGGGCCTACAGAAGAATATTAAGAATAAGTTGGGTGGATAGAGTCACGAATATCGAGGTGTTGAGAAGAATGGGAAAAGAGAAAGAGGTTTTAAATACAATTAAAGTCAGAAAACTGCAATATCTGGGACATGTTATGAGGGGCGAGCGTTATAACTCGTTACAATTAATATTACAAGGCAGAATACAGGGTACAAGGAGTCGCGGAAGAAGAGGCATTTCCTGGTAAAACAATTTAAGAGCTTGGTTTAATTGCACTTCTGCTGATCTTTTTAGAGCAGCGGTATCGAAAGTGCGAATTGCCGTGATGGTTGCCAACCTTCTTAGAGGAGATGGCACATGAAGAAGAAGATCTTCATACGTATCTGTGGATATTATTCTGCTCTGAAGCATCTGAATAATCCACTTGCATGTTGTATTGTTGATTTTGTCGATTGAGGTATTATCAAATGCACTTTCTATATCTGAAAATTCAGCATGAGCGACTTATTTCTGATGCAGACTCCTTTCGAGTTCCGTCAATAGATTGTGCAGGGCGGCTTCACCTGATTTCCCAGCCTGATACGCCCATTGCCGTTGGTGCAGTGGACTTATAGGCCTGTAGGATTTTGCTAAGGTGTAATCTGTTTTTCCTGGTTTGGGAATAAACGCCACCCTTTCCCTTCTCCAAGCTTTGGGAATGTATCCCAGAATATGGCTAGCTCTAAATATTGTGATCAGGGTACCCATAATTATGTATTTCCAGACCCTCCTGGAGAAGCTTAGGAAATATACCATCCGATCCCGCAGTTTTATAAGGTTCAAAAGTTTCAATAGCCCATCTGACCTTGTGAGAATCAAAGATCTCGTCAGAGGTCAGCCAGTCCCTTTTGGTTGGGCTATTGTTTACTTGATGATTGTTATTGCCGATCAATTGCCTCGACCCTGGAAAGTGAACACTTAAAAGATGCTCTACAGCCTCATTTTCTGTGTCCGTATACTTCCCATTGGGCAATTTCATTGACTTTGGTTTGTTAATGTGATCACTTTTGAGATTAAGGGTTATTTTAAAGCAAGGACTTGCTGCCTATAGCTACATTTTTCATGTTTTGGGTTATTGGCTTTAGTGCTAAGATGACTTTTTATAGTATACGGTTCACTTGTATATATTGACGGTTGCTGGTGAAGATCGATTAGTGTAGATAACTCAAAGTACCGGGGTCCTTTAAAAGAACATTGAGGATTCTTGTCTATAATGTCGTTCTAAAACTAGGAGGAGTAATTCAAATTTACCGCGCCGTTATGTTTGTTTGTAATTGGTCCAACCATAGGCAAGTTTACTCCACCAAATTAGTAAATTTTGACAGTATTGACATTAATTAAATTTTGACATTATTGGCATTTAATATTCATAGGTTAAATAAGTTATATCGGCGATTTTTGTGCCTTCTGCGTTATTTTTTAATTTTTAGATTTATATAAAAATCTGCTTTTATATAATAAAACAGTTGTTTTTAGAACTTGTAACGGTCCACCCGTTATATTATCATTTTTAGCGCTGTAATTATTTTTAAAAAGATAATTATTTTCTCTTGACCTCCCATTTAAATTCTTTAATTTATCGTAAAGGACTTCTCATGTGACGTCACACTGTACGGAACATAGTTGTTGAACCGTTCCTTGTCGTTTAATTCGTGTTCCGTGAGAGTTTGACGTTTTCCTCGCTGACTGTGGGAGGAATGAGAGGCACTTGGCCGGTGGCTGCGAGGTTGACAGGTTGGTGTTGGTGGTTAGTACCGTAAATGGCGGTTAATTTCTTCGAAATTAATTTTTATTTCAACTAAGTTTGGAAGTATAGTAAAAAGTTACCACCACTTGTTTCCTGGAGTACGGGTTTCCTGGAGTAAGGATGGGAGTACCATCAGTGGAAGAGGAATAAAAAATTAACCGGTAAATCGTTTTTTCTACTAATGTTTTTTAGTTAACCTTGAATATATGAAATAGTTGGTTCATTGTTAAATGTTCTTAGCCAGTCCCTTAGGTGAAGGATGTAGATTATTTCGATCTTTATATTATCTTTATATCGATCTTTATATTAATGGGGTTTTTGGTTTTACATAACCAAACATTTTTGAAGTCCTCAAATTAATATTGGAAATAATTACCATTTCTCTGTACGTTTTAAACCGATTGAACATCCAATATATCTATAAATTTTCATTTCCAATATATCTATAAATTGTCATGTAACTATCTTTGTCTGGTTCAATACCATTTCATTAAGGTATATAAAATGTATGTAGATGGCTATTACTATCTTAATCTCATGTTATTTCAGATAAGTCATATTTTATATTCCTATTTCAAATGCAATGCCATTATTTGTTCATGTTTTCAAACTCAAAATAGTTCAAGGTTACCTGAGATTAGTTTTTGTTCCATTTTTAATGGTTGTTTTTTTTATGTTATTGCTTCTAAAAAGTTTTCCTCGATTATTTCTTCTTCTCTTTACTTTTGTTTACCGGTTTATATGAGAAATCAAACGAAGTATATGTTTTTAGCCGTTTGGAAGAAAACTAACCCTCATGTGATGTCGTACCCACCTTGACTACCTAGGGAAGCCACCTTGACCTTATTGCAGCTACCGCCAAGTCAAACTGGGAGTATGTTTTGGGAACAAGTTTTTGGGGGACATTCCAGCTCCTTTTCGTCCTGCCACCTGGGCCTACGGGGGGGGCATGGAGGTGCATCATAGTGATGCTCATTTTCTAGGATGCAACCGCAACCTCGTTTGGGAACATTTAGTGAGGAGTTTTAGTAACTATTGGTTTTTTTTATATTTCAGACTATCTGTTAAATACACTATGTTTTTTTTTTCCAGATTTAGGTTACCTCTGTTTTTTTTGACATATGTATTTGTATATTAGATTATTTGGTTCCCAAACTTTGTATCTACGGTAACTTCTTGTGCACAGGAATAAGCCTAGAGAAAATTAGGTTTTTAATACTTTATTATTGCTTTGATATTGGTTTATGTAATTCGGGTAAATTTATTTTGTAACATTACTTGCTTGTTTCCCAAATATTGTATTTATTCGCTTTATTTCGTTTGTTCGGTTACTTCGTCGTTACTTTATTTCATTGCATTTGCTCGGTTAATTTAGGTCATTTTGTCGGTATTTTTCTTAACTTCACTTCTATAACGTTTATTCATTTGTATATTTAATTTTGCTTTATTCAGTATTGTATTTTCTCTTAGTGAGGCTTGGGCCTATTTATTTGTATTATTTTCATCTTCGTCGGTTTCCTTTAGTTGTACGTAGCAGGCGTACTATAACCATTTGGTAGAAGACTTATGTAATTTTGTACCCTATATGTTAGTAAGAGGTACTTATATTTAAGTTTGTAACAGATAACATTATTGTTGTTATCTTTAAAATATATATATATATCTTCTTGTATAACCTATGTCATTTTAGAGTCACAGCATAATATGAACTTGCTTAACTCAGAGATTGTTAAAAATCTGGTAGTTATTTTTAATAAATATGTTTATTTATTTTGTATATCATTTATTTTTATTATTCCTTTATGTTCATTATTACAGGTTTGATATATTTAATATCTGACAGCAGTATAAGATACCTGGGAGAATGATCGAAGATCATTTTCATGGCGCCCATGATTTGTTAGATTTATTTATCTTGTTCGTCTTTAGAAATTATTCATCTTCATTCCTCTTCAGTACATTATTCTTATTTTATTATTTCATATTTTAGTCATTATTACTATCTACATAGAGCTACTGTTCTTCGACAGGCATGCAAACGAGCCGTATCCATCCTTGAGTGTCAAGTTGCTCTCTTGCATCTATAGCTAGCCAACTCTATTCAGTTTGCCTCTGTCTCTTCCCACGTCTACTTATTATCCCTTCTAATTCCCCTTTCTTCAGTACTACTGCAAAGTAGTATTTTTTATTTTTCCTACTTCGGCTCAACCGCTGAAGCCCCTTCATTTTTATTTTCATAAGAGGCCCCAACTAGTTACCTTAGTCTTTTCTTTTCTTCTTTTTTTTCCTTACTTCTGTTGGAGTATATCTTTCTTTTTACTTTCACTCCAACAGAAGTTTTCTTATTTTTGTTACACTGGCTGCCCAATGCGTGGTGCCAACCGTTTTATGGTTCTAAGACAGTAGTTCTTTTAGTTCAATTTTCTTTTATTGGAATTTTCTGTTTTATTAACTTTTTGATATCTTTGTATATATGTTATTTCTGATTTATTTTTGTCTTTAATTTTTATTAATAATAAACAGGTAGACTTATACTGCTTCTTTTGGTTTTGATTAGTTTATTTTCGATACCTCATTTTTAGTTTTAGTGGTACAGCTCATATTTTAGTTTGAATTTTGTATTTTTATTGGAAACTTATTTGTGTATTTAGAATGAGTATACATGACTGACATTATGTTCTATTATTATGGATTTTTAGTCCTTCTACCAATGGTAGTATGTTTGCACGTACAATTAATTATTGACTATATGCATATATTTTTTTCTAGTGTGGTTATATTTTACACCTAACTAGAAATTATTTTCAGTATTTAGGTATTTTATTTACTTTATTGATTTGATTATTTATATATTTTGCTGGCATTTTTGATTTGTTGGTGTGTCGCTAATATTTTCTCCATATGTATCTTTGTCTTACAAACTTTAGATTATATTTTATATTTGTTATTTTGGATATTTGGGTTGTTTGGTAAGACAGGCACACACCACAAAGCACAATCAGTCCACAACATTAGCTTCTACACATGATACGTTGAATTCGCATGGTTCGGATGATTACAGATGGTCATCCAAATTATTTTTCTTTAATTGGTAGTGTTAAACATAACAATTATAATTATTGTATAGTAAAGTAGTTCCATTATCCACCTCAGTTTCTAGTTTTATTATTGTTGATAATAATATTATATCAATGTGGGTACCATAATATAATGCTCATAGAAATCAGATACTTTAGGTTGAGATTTAAATATAAATTCTTTATTAGTTAGGAAACATTGATACTATTTTCCTACTAAGTTTAGAACAATCCTCAGAAGAAGATTAACTTAACGGTGTCGTTCAAGCTAATCTCTTCTTCTGTTTGTCTTTAGCTTAGCTCAATCTTTAGTATGGTTAGAAATTTTAGTCTGATATTTTTTTTTTGTCATCTGATAATGCAGGTACCTACATACATTGCTTGATTTCATCTTTGGCTTTGTTGTTGATGACTTTTAATTTATTACTTATTAATTTAATTATTATGTAGTACTTTATGTATGAGTTTAACTTTTTTTTTGGTATTAGGCATGGTGCATTGTAATTATTATTATGAGTCAATGTTATTAATTGCTAATCCTGTCAGTAGGATTATACAATTAATCAGAACTTCACTTGTATTTTTGTTTAGTTTTTGCACACCTAACCCCTTAAGTTAGAAGGGTTGTTGAATTATTATATATTTATATACTTATTTGGACAGGTAAGCTCATACAAGTACTCTTGTTTAATATGGATATTATTATGGAACTGTATGATATGCACTACTTATCTCAGGTTATGTGTTATATTATTTGGAATATTTGATTACTTACTAATTTTTTTTTTGATCATATTTATATCTTATTATTGAATTTGCCATATTGGAAAGATGTGGTTTTTAATTTGTTATTGGGTTACTCTATTAACATTATTTGTCTCCAATATCTTAAACACTTTATAATAATTTATATCCTTCTATCCTACACAGTATGATTCTGGAATTAGTTTGGAATTTTGATGTAAGTATGTATGAATTCTTGAGTCTTTCATATTTCTTCTTAGAAACTACTTAGTCTGTTGATGCTCAAAGTTGGTGAATACGTGGGTTCGAAATTCAGCAACTGATCACTGCTGTCCGGTTTCGTAATCTATGTCCTCATGGCAGAGTAGGCAGATGTCTTTTCATCATTACATTTCCTAAACATTTTTCTGTAATCAGTTTACTTATTTCAGTTTTTTTACAATTTAATAGGGAAGTATTTAGTTCATATTAGGCCTTTTGCTTCATAGTATGTTTGTACTTTGAGTTGATGAGTAAACATGGATAAATATCTTGCGCACTTGTTTATAAATCAATGCTTAGGCCATCCCTATACATAGTAGGTTCGTTAAGTCAGTATTTGGAGTGTTTAGACAAATGAGTTGTTCATCAGAGTATATTCCCACTTCTTTCCTTAGGCATTAGTTGCTACTCAGATTTTGGAACATTTCCTGAATAATTCCATGTATGTGAGAGCGCATGAATTTGCAGTTTTATTTAAAATTGTGCTCGTTCTCGTCAATTTTTTTCCCTATCACTTATCATATTTTTTTTTCTTCCTATTATTTATCATAGTGCCATAGACCTTGTAAGTTCACCATTCATTCTGTTTTCTTCCTTACTTATTCTTACATTATTGGTACCTTATCTGTGTCTGGTTATTCTCATACATCTGTTGTAGCAACATGCTATAGTTCGCGAATACCAGCATGAATTAAGTTATGTATTTTCTAGAATACTTTAGTCAATACACTTTAGGTATTTATCTTACCTTTGATTTAGTTTGGTTACATCTCTGTTACTTAGTCTGTTAGTAATTTTTTTCTGACTTATTTTGGATTACTTAGTTCAGATAGGTTCATATTACCGGATGAGGGTGTATGTAGACCTAATTTATTTATTTTGTTCAGTATTAGTTACCATTGGATCCAATAATTTAGTTTATTTAGTATTAGTAAGAATTGGTCCATAAATTTGCCTGATCGTTCTTCTTTGGATATACTCCTATATAAATCTGGTGTCCATTGATAGTCCGATTCTGGATAAGTGTCCGATTCTTCATTTATTTTGTGTATTTAGTTGGATAGGTTCGTATTACCGGATGTGGGTGTACATAGACCTGATCTGTTATGTGGTTTAGTATTGGTGTGAATTGGTCCATAAATTTGCCTGGTCGTTCTTCTTTGGATATGCCTTTTATGAATCTGGTGTCCACTGATAGTTCGACTTTGGATTAAGTGTCTGATTCCACATTTATTTTGGTTATTGAGTTTTGAATTCCTTTGGTATGTTTATTATTGGTATTATTTGACATTAGTGAGAATTGTTCCATAAATCTTCCTGATTGTTCTTCTCTGGATATACTATTATGAATCTGGTGTCCATTGTTAGTTCAGTTTTGGATAAAGTGTTCAATTCTTTACCTATTTTAGTTACTGATTTTTTTTATTCACTTTGGTACATTTACTTTTGATATGGTTCGAATTGGCTCACACCTTTTCCTGGTTGTTCCGTTCTTGGATATACCCTTTATAAATCTGATGTCCATGGATAGTTCAATTTTGGTTTTAGTGCCCAATTCGACACTCAGTTATTATTATGAACTTAAGTACAATATTTAGTTTTGTTTTGACTTTTGAGCAATATATGTTAATATTTGGTAGCAGAGAGTAACATAGTAACATTTTAGTATGAGTTTGAGTCATGTATTGATTTATTTTTCCTTGACCATTAGTTTATATTTAGAAGTAATCTTGCGAATCAACGTGGATTGTTAGACTATTGTAAATTTAGTTGTTAATATTTTGAAGTTTAAAAAAAAAAAAAAATTTTTTTTGGTTAAAAAATTTTTTTCCCCGAGTAGGAGGGGATTGTAACGGTCCACCCGTTATATTATCATTTTTAGCGCTGTAATTATTTTTAAAAAGATAATTATTTTCTCTTGACCTCCCATTTAAATTCTTTAATTTATCGTAAAGGACTTCTCATGTGACGTCACACTGTACGGAACATAGTTGTTGAACCGTTCCTTGTCGTTTAATTCGTGTTCCGTGAGAGTTTGACGTTTTCCTCGCTGACTGTGGGAGGAATGAGAGGCACTTGGCCGGTGGCTGCGAGGTTGACAGGTTGGTGTTGGTGGTTAGTACCGTAAATGGCGGTTAATTTCTTCGAAATTAATTTTTATTTCAACTAAGTTTGGAAGTATAGTAAAAAGTTACCACCACTTGTTTCCTGGAGTACGGGTTTCCTGGAGTAAGGATGGGAGTACCATCAGTGGAAGAGGAATAAAAAATTAACCGGTAAATCGTTTTTTCTACTAATGTTTTTTAGTTAACCTTGAATATATGAAATAGTTGGTTCATTGTTAAATGTTCTTAGCCAGTCCCTTAGGTGAAGGATGTAGATTATTTCGATCTTTATATTATCTTTATATCGATCTTTATATTAATGGGGTTTTTGGTTTTACATAACCAAACATTTTTGAAGTCCTCAAATTAATATTGGAAATAATTACCATTTCTCTGTACGTTTTAAACCGATTGAACATCCAATATATCTATAAATTTTCATTTCCAATATATCTATAAATTGTCATGTAACTATCTTTGTCTGGTTCAATACCATTTCATTAAGGTATATAAAATGTATGTAGATGGCTATTACTATCTTAATCTCATGTTATTTCAGATAAGTCATATTTTATATTCCTATTTCAAATGCAATGCCATTATTTGTTCATGTTTTCAAACTCAAAATAGTTCAAGGTTACCTGAGATTAGTTTTTGTTCCATTTTTAATGGTTGTTTTTTTTATGTTATTGCTTCTAAAAAGTTTTCCTCGATTATTTCTTCTTCTCTTTACTTTTGTTTACCGGTTTATATGAGAAATCAAACGAAGTATATGTTTTTAGCCGTTTGGAAGAAAACTAACCCTCATGTGATGTCGTACCCACCTTGACTACCTAGGGAAGCCACCTTGACCTTATTGCAGCTACCGCCAAGTCAAACTGGGAGTATGTTTTGGGAACAAGTTTTTGGGGGACATTCCAGCTCCTTTTCGTCCTGCCACCTGGGCCTACGGGGGGGGGCATGGAGGTGCATCATAGTGATGCTCATTTTCTAGGATGCAACCGCAACCTCGTTTGGGAACATTTAGTGAGGAGTTTTAGTAACTATTGGTTTTTTTTATATTTCAGACTATCTGTTAAATACACTATGTTTTTTTTTTCCAGATTTAGGTTACCTCTGTTTTTTTTGACATATGTATTTGTATATTAGATTATTTGGTTCCCAAACTTTGTATCTACGGTAACTTCTTGTGCACAGGAATAAGCCTAGAGAAAATTAGGTTTTTAATACTTTATTATTGCTTTGATATTGGTTTATGTAATTCGGGTAAATTTATTTTGTAACATTACTTGCTTGTTTCCCAAATATTGTATTTATTCGCTTTATTTCGTTTGTTCGGTTACTTCGTCGTTACTTTATTTCATTGCATTTGCTCGGTTAATTTAGGTCATTTTGTCGGTATTTTTCTTAACTTCACTTCTATAACGTTTATTCATTTGTATATTTAATTTTGCTTTATTCAGTATTGTATTTTCTCTTAGTGAGGCTTGGGCCTATTTATTTGTATTATTTTCATCTTCGTCGGTTTCCTTTAGTTGTACGTAGCAGGCGTACTATAACCATTTGGTAGAAGACTTATGTAATTTTGTACCCTATATGTTAGTAAGAGGTACTTATATTTAAGTTTGTAACAGATAACATTATTGTTGTTATCTTTAAAATATATATATATATCTTCTTGTATAACCTATGTCATTTTAGAGTCACAGCATAATATGAACTTGCTTAACTCAGAGATTGTTAAAAATCTGGTAGTTATTTTTAATAAATATGTTTATTTATTTTGTATATCATTTATTTTTATTATTCCTTTATGTTCATTATTACAGGTTTGATATATTTAATATCTGACAGCAGTATAAGATACCTGGGAGAATGATCGAAGATCATTTTCATGGCGCCCATGATTTGTTAGATTTATTTATCTTGTTCGTCTTTAGAAATTATTCATCTTCATTCCTCTTCAGTACATTATTCTTATTTTATTATTTCATATTTTAGTCATTATTACTATCTACATAGAGCTACTGTTCTTCGACAGGCATGCAAACGAGCCGTATCCATCCTTGAGTGTCAAGTTGCTCTCTTGCATCTATAGCTAGCCAACTCTATTCAGTTTGCCTCTGTCTCTTCCCACGTCTACTTATTATCCCTTCTAATTCCCCTTTCTTCAGTACTACTGCAAAGTAGTATTTTTATTTTTTCCTATTGCGGCTTCTCAACGTAGAAGCCACTTCATCCTTTTCTTTACTACATCCCACTCTGTCTTCATTTTTAGTACCTATATCTTTTTTTTTTCATTACTTCTGTTGGAGTATATCACTCCAACAGAAGTTCATTTTTGTTACAAACTATTATTTAGCGACGTATTAGTATAATATAATATTTATGGATTACTGTCAAAGGCCAATATGATCAACCAAAACAATTAATCTGGTGATTTTTCTAGTGACGTTATTGGTTGTATCGGTCTTTTGAGTTTACTCCTCCTAGTTTAATAACAGGGTATAGTCGTGAATATTCTGGAGCCATGTTTGTTTTTTTAACTTCTCTTCGTCGTTCCATCTTGGCTGTTATCACTGTTCTGAAGATATTTTCTTTCTGTATCTTATAGGCTATTGATTATATTCAAAATAAGATAGCTAAAAGGAACTACAACGTTAACGGGGTTTTATTATTTCATATGGTTAATGGACATCTATATATGAAAAAACCGCGGAGTGCTACCATTTAAAGGGGTGCGTTTTTGAGAAATGGGTGAATTAGTCCCTGGGCACAGGTTACATTAGGGTGAGTTCTATGCACTTTTGGTACAAACATACCTACATAAAAATTGTTCCTGGTTAAATTTCCTATCTACATATCACTTTTTAAAGTCAATGATACTTTTTTTTACAAAAATATATTCAAGAGAAAAAGCACAAAGAAACCCAAAAGAAATAAATTTTGTTTTTTGTCCCATAACTTTGTCCACGAGGATATAGGTATAGACATTGCTTTACAGAAAAAAAAACCTACATATTTCTTCTTTAAAATGTTGTTTAGTAAAGGTAATTAGGATTTATAGTTTTCGAAATATAATTTTTCAAAATTCGTCACTCACAGCAATTTTGGGAATTTTCCTTGTTATTTCGCAAATATTGTTCTGTAACTTTTTTCTAAGTAACTTTAGGTATATGCAATGGTACAGGTAATAGGAATAGAAATAAATTACCTTTAAAATGGTCTATTGTATAAAGTTGTACGACTTTTTCTTTTCGAAAGAGATTATGGTTTTTCAAGGTTTTATACTTTTAACGATTTTTTATAATATAATATAAAAATAAAATAATATTATTATATAATATATTATATATTATATAATATTATATTATATATACTATATATAATATAATATTATATTTTATATTATATAATACCTAATATAAAAAAATATTATTTTTTACATTTTTTACGATTATTTTTGAAATTTCTCATTATAACTTTTTTTCTTCTACATTTAGGTATATATTATATTATATAATAAAAAAAAGCTTATTTTGTTTACTTTAAGTGTATTACAAAAAATTCTAGGATTATTTTTGAATAAGATATTATTTTTCAAAATGTAATAAGTACTTGCAACGATTTTTGATTTTAGGATTATTTTTTAAATTTCTCATTATAACTTTTTTTTCTTGTACATGAATATACTATATATTGCTTAATAAAGAGGGCTTATTTTCTGTTCTTTAAAATGGTGTATCATCTATATTTAAATAATGGAAACCGAGTGATTGTTTGATATTTTTTTTACCTGTAATATTTAAAATTATTTCTTTTACAAAAATTACATAAACATTAGTCTTAGAAAACATCACTTTAGTTAAAATTATTTAAATGTTCACATTTAAAAATTTTTTAAAATCAAAGTCCGTCTCTTTGTTAGCATTAGCTTCAATATATTCCTCTGACACCTCAGTTATCTTAGAGTTCCCACAATTAGTACCCATGCACATGCACCCTTTGCAGAATATTGAACAACTTATTCCTATCTTCCTACAACCGCAGTTTTTTGTACATCCTTTGGTACATTTACATGCTATTTTTTCAAGCAAAGCTTGTGGTGCAGGAGCTTTGTCAGTCCATATTTTGAAGTTTGCCCTGCCGAGTCAAGTGGATCCAAAGTATTAAATATAAAAAAAAAGATTCAATCATAACACACAATCACATAAAAAAGTTGTAATGAGAAATTTAAAAAATAATCCTAAAATCAAAAATCGATGCAAGTACTTATTACATTTTGAAAAACCATATCTTATTCAAAAATAATCCTAGAATTTTTTTATAATACACCATTTTAAAGTAAACAGAATAAGCTTTCTTTTATATTATATAATATATACCTAAATGTAGAAAAAAAAGTTATAATAGGAAATTTAAAAAATAATCGTAAAAAATATAAAAACTCGTTAAAAGTATAAAATCTTGAAAAAGATAACCTCTTTAAAAGAAGTCGTACAACATTATACAGTAGAACGTTTTAAAGGTAATTGATTTCTATTTATTTTACATGTACCATTATATATGCCTAAAGTTGCGTAGAAAAAAGTTACAGAACAATATTTGCGAAATAACAAGGAAAATTGCCCAAAATTGTTGTGAGTGGCAAACTTTGAAAAATCATATTTCGAAAACTGTAAATCCTAATGACCTCTACCAAACACCAGTTTAATGAAAAAATATGTAAGTTTTTTTTCTATGAAGCAATGTCTATACCTATATCCCCGTGGACAAAAGTTATGGGACAAAAAACAAAATTTCTTTCTTTTGGGTTTCTTTGTGCTTTTTCTTTTGAATATATTTTTGTAAAAAGAAGTTTCTTTGACTTTAAAAAGCTATATTTAGGTAGGAAATTTAACCAGGAACAATTTTTATGTAGACGTGTTTGTACCAAAAGTTCATAAAACTCACCCTAATGTAACCTGTGCCCAGGGACTAATTCACCCATTTCTCAAAAACGCACCCCGTTAAATGGTAGCACTCCGCGGTTTTTTCAAAAATAGAGATTCATTGACCATATGAAATAATAAAACCCCGTTAAAGTTTTAGTTCCTTTCTATAGTACATAATCAATAGCCTATTAGTATTAAATTAAAACTGATATTGTGGTAGTTCCCATTTAGATAGTAAATTCTGTTTTATTATTAGTTGTTGAAAGATACCGTAATGAATACCTTGAAGCATGTGACCTAACAAGTAAATTTTTCGACATTTTATAGTTGTTAACGCCTTCTCATAACATATGAAACATACACTGGCGGTTCTTTATTGGTCTCTGCACTGCTCAGGAAGTATCGTATGTGCTAAAAGTGCTTCTCGTGCTCGTGTCCCAAAACTGTTGCGGAAACCAAAATATGGACTGTAGAGTGCTTCTTTGCATTTATTTCTTAGTGAGCGATGTGTAATTCGGAGAAACGCTTTAAACTGTTATAGATTTTATTAGGGTATAACCATAATCTGAACTTTGTGTTTAATGTACGTAGTATTTTAAGGTGGTTCCATACTCATGTTATCCGTACCAGGTACCTATTTGGTTTTAGCTGTATTCATCGCCTATCTTTCTTATGACGGTATAATTTCTGGATCTTTTTCTAACTGATCTACATTTTGTAAGCCTTCCACTCTAGTACTACAAAAATTTAGAGGTACCTACACTGTTTGAATAAAACTGACAATTCTTATGAATAAAAAATGTTCAATGAGTTGCACATGTACATTCTAACCAGTTGTAAAAAGAACAACTATATTCTATTACTGTATTCCTTGGACTGGCATAATTTTAAGTTGACCTTACTGGAGACTTGAAGATGAACAATCAATTATAGTGTCCGAAACCAGTCGTCCTATTGTTCAATAAAACAGGTTCTAAGTGGGTGTGAATTTTATTTCTACAACCCACTCTTATGAAGATATTTCACACAAGATATAATTTTTCTATATGAAAACTAAAAATCTTGCATATCTGTATTACAGACAAAAAATATCCGCTATATTAAGGCTATGGGTACATAATTCGCAAATATTTTACGTGTATCCCTACTTTTTCTGTCTTTACATGGCAAATTACGTGTAGTAAAATTCACACTGGTATGGATATGTAAACATTACTAGAATGTCATTCTACTTGAAAATGTCATCATTAATTTAAAGAGATGGGTTTTGAATGTTCTTGGATAACTGTTATTTTTATAATTGCATATTATTAATTCAGTTAATAAATGTGATAATTTTTTCACTAACTATGTATTCAGTTATTGTAATAATTTATTTGCACAACAAAGACTAATACTCAATCGAGAAAAGAGGAAAAGTGTTAAAGTGATTTTTTAATAATATATTGTTATGGAACTCTTACAATTTTGAACATCTGTATAATATTATAAATAATTCCAGAGACAGTTATTATAGTTCTTTATTAATAGTTAAATAACAATGATCCCGCACAAGAATGAGTAAACAAACGAGTGCCATAAGGCAGTGACTAATCATCCGCCGGACGGTATACGGTATCGGATATGTTCCGAATACCAACATTATAATACATCTCCCCTTTTAAATGACAAAGGTCTTTAACATTAGGAGTAAAATAAAACTGGTTTTAATTCACAAATTAAACCTACTAGGTTTCTTAACCTGTCTACCAGACTAGTTATGACCACAGCTGAAGGCTGAGCCGCTTGATTTAGTGCTACTTCCTTGTTTACATTATCCTTTAAAGGTTGAGCAAACGGTGTGGGAGACAGGATGTTTTGCTCTGCGGATCTATTTATTACAGGTAACGTCTTGGGTGGATTGTTATCAGAAGAAATATCATCTCTTTCAAATTCTTCATGCAAAATGGGGTTCTCCACCCTGAATGTATTGGGTGATGGTCGAAGATCCACACGATTTCTTCTAATAACATTCCCCTCTTTATTTTCTACCAAGAATGACCTAGGTGAATCATGCTTTGCTACAACCCTGCCTGGTTCCCAACATTTCTTTACATGGTTATAAACCGTAATATTATTATTAATATCTAACTCTTTTAAGTCTCTCACATGTTGATTATAATAATCTAAATTCTTTCTTTGCTTAGCGATCAATTTCTCTTTAATATTTTCACATAAACTTGGACGTAGCAACACATTGGAAACCGGCAATTTTGTTTTGCAAATACGGCTTATAAGGAGCTGCGATGGAGAGTAGTCCATATACTTAAGTGGTGTGTTTCTATACTGAAGTAACGCAATATGCATGTCAGTGCCATCATTAAGGCACTTTTTTATCATATTCTTTGCAATGGATACCGCTTTTTCCGCTAATCCATTGGCACGTGGATAATTTGGACTTCTTGTCACAATGATAAAATTCCATTCCTGACCAAAGCTTCGAAAACAAGAGCTATTAAATGGGATGTTATCAGCGACAAGCGTATCAGGAACTCCAAATTTGGAAAACAATGATTTTAGTTTTGATATTATGGTTGGACCAGACTTATCTTTAATATGAATTATCTCTAACCAGTTTGAATATGCGTCCATTACTACTAGATACGATTTATCTGAATAAGATAAAATATCAACTCCTAGCCTTTGCCACGGACGTTCTGGAATATCAAACGGATGTAAACTTTCTTTACAATTTTTTCTACTTTTTACAATGTTTTCACATGTTTTGCATTTTTTTATAAACAATTCTACATCATCACTTAAATTTGGCCAGTAAAAAATTTTCCTTGCACGAGCTTTACATTTTTCGTTTCCTAAGTGCCCCTCGTGAATTAATTTAAGCATCTCTAAATGTAAAGAACTAGGTACTATTAATTTATAATCCAAAAACAAGAAGCCTGACGACATTTTAATTTGTTATTTAAGTTTAAAATAATGACGCAGGTTTTCAGGGATATCAGTTTTACTCAAGGGCCACCCATTTTTAACATAATATAAAAGCTTGTTTAATTGTGAATCATTTTCTGTCTCAATTTTAAACTTATCCTTTTTTTGATCAGACATTGGTAATTCTGTTACTAAAGAATGAATAGCAAAATCAAATTCCTGATCTGATTTTAGCCCGCTGCAATTTAAAAAGGCCCTAGATAAAGTATCTGCAATGTATAAATATTTACCAGCTTTAAATGTCACATTCAAATCATAGTTAAGTAACCTGATTAGCATTCTTTGCAAGCGTGGTGTAACAGAATGTAGATTTTTACGAAAAACTGACTCTAATGGCTTATGATCACTAGAAACTTTAATATTTTTCATGCCATAGAGCCAAAAATGAAATTGTTGTATGGCAAACACGATAGCCAGAGTTTCCTTTTCTATCTGCGCATAATTTTCCTCAGTTTTATTTAGACTTCTAGACACGAAGGACACTGGGTGTCCATTTTGTAACAGGCAAGCGCCCAACCCATTCCTACTAGCATCAGTCTCTATCTCAACAGGTAGATTGGGATTAAAAAAAAATAACACCGGAGCGCTTGTTAGTAGGTGTTGAAGTCTATTTAAGGAATGCTCGTGTTCTGTTGACCAGTGCCACGGGACCTTTAAACTTGTTAATTCTCTCAACGGCGCAGTGATTTTGGACATGTTGGGTACAAACTTACTCAAATATTTAGCCATACCTAGTATTCTGAGAAGATTAGCCTTTGATTTTGGCACAGGCATATCTAGAATTGCTTTTACATTATTATCATTAGGCTCAATTCCCTTACCTGAAAAAATTTGACCCATGTACCTAACACTCTGCTGCTTAAATTGCACTTTTGAAATGTTAAATTTAACATTAAACTTATTAGCTCTTTCAAGTACTATCTTAAGGTTTTGGTCATGCTCAGCCTCAGATGAACCTGCAATAATGAGGTCATCAAAATATACTCCCACTCCGTCCAAATCACCAAATAGTTCATAGTTGTACTTCTGAAAAACTTCCGGGGCGCTACATATTCCAAAAGGCAACCTATCAAATTTAAACCTACCAAAAGGTGTTCCGAAAGTGCAATATTCTGAACTTTTTTCATCCAATTGCACATGAAAATACCCATCTTTTATATCAACAACTCTAAAAATATTTTTACCACCTAGCTTATTTGCAATTTCATCGACTGTGGGGATCAAAAAATGCTCAAAAAAAATAAGTCGGGTCCAAGCATAACCTTAAATCTCTATTTACATTATTCTTTTCAACTATGACAAGAGGGTTTAACCATTTAGTGGGCTTATCAACTTTCGAAATGACACCTTGATCTTCTAATTCTATTAATTTTAATCTAACTCTAGCATATAAAACTCTAGGAACCCTCCTTACACGTTGAACCACTGGTACAACATTTTCTTTTAAAGTTATATGATGTTGACCTGGAAACTTGCCCAACTTTCCATCAAAAACAGTTAAAATTAGCACCCTTATTTTCATAAACCTGTGTACTATTAATTCTTTTAATTAAATTCAAGGTTACACAAGCTTCCAGGCCTAACAGAGGTATCTGATCATTGGCTTTTACAACTTCAAATGTCAAAACATGACCTACATTATTTTTATTATAACAGTTTAATGCAACTTTACCAAGAGATCTAGTTTTAAAATCAATACTACCATATGAAACTAGAGTCACTTTTGACTTAAGCAAACAAGCATCTGGGCACACCAGATTCAGTACATTTAATGGCATTACGCTTACCTCAGCACCAGTGTCTAGTTTGAACTTGATTTTCCGCTCATTTACCTGGAGCTCCTCTGTCCACATGCGGTTGCTGCCCTCATGAACCGCCCCAACATGCCTGCCTAATGAGCTTACATAAAACTCTTCACCTTCGCTGTCAGTCTGTTCATGTTCTTCGACATGATGTACCCTTCGTTTGGACCCACTTGCCTCGTCCGATCCAAGTTTTCCCTTACTTTTGCAAACATTAGCAAAATGATGTCTCCCTTGGCATTTGGCACACGTTTTGTTATACGCCGGACACTTTCTTGGAGGGTGAGAGTACCCACAAAACCTGCATGATTCTCTGTTACCTGAGCTGCTACTGTTACCACTAGCACTATCTGCTTGCTTAGATGGTTTGCGGTCAATTTTCTTAACCTCATTCAACTGTACTACCTCCTGTATCTCTTTTGATACATTTTTGCTGGTTTCTGAAGCACGACAAACGTTTATTGTTTTTTGTAGAGTTAGAGACGGTTCTCTAAGCAATCGTACTTGGGTGCCCTTTTCAAAAATGCCCATGATTATCCTGTCTCTTAACATGTTATCTTGATCCGGGTACTCTGTGGTTTTTATGGCTTTACGAAGTTCCGTCACGAATGAGTCAAAAGACTGACCCTCTTTCTGCACAACGCTATTGAACAAAAATCTTTCAAATATTACACTTTTCTTGGGTGCACAATATGCCTCAAACTTGTCCTTTAATTTTTCAAGAGTCAAACCACCTTCAATGGTAAATGTATTGTACAACTCCAATCCATCATCTCCTACAAGACTTAAATAACAAGCAACTTTCTTTTTCTCAGTTTTCTCGGCTAATCCAGAGGTCTCCGAATAAATTTCAAATTTCTGCCAGAACTTTCTCCAGTTGGCCGAAACATTGCCATCCAAACTTAGAGGCTCAGGTGGTCTAAAAACAAGATTTTCCATTTTCTTCTTAATTGGTCACTTTACCTTTAATCACATGAACACCTGACACCATGTATAATATTATAAATAATGCCAGAGACAGTTATTATAGTTCTTTATTAATAGTTGAACAACAATGATCCCGCACAAGAATGAGTAAACAAACGAGTGCCATAAGGCAGTGACTAATCATCCGCCGGACGGTATACGGTATCGGATATGTTCCGAATACCAACATTATAATACAACATCTTTAACAACAAAATACTTGGACCACAGAATATATTATCCTGATGTATTCTCTGCTTGGATCTTCCACAAATAATACACAATAAATAACTTTTTATTAAGTTCACGTTTTAAATCAATTATTTATCAAATACACTATATATCAATAATATTTAATCAATAACTCAACATATTCCCGATGCAATGTCAAATATTTAAAATTGTCACTGATTGTCAGTGTCTGACTGACAGTATATGCTGACAATATTATATTCGGCTGAGTGCGTTGTAAGACAAAGATAGATTTGGAAAATATTACCACGGCATTGTGTTCATTTTTTTCGAATCGCTTTTAGACGCAGAATGAAAGACTAGATTATTACCGAGGGCCGAAAGTCCTTTAGAATAAATAAAAAGTTTATTTTGATTGATATATTTGAAATTAAAAATCACACTAAATTTTCTCTGAGTTTTTCACCCCTGTAAATTATTAAAATAAACATCATAGAAGTTCTCACGGACTTTCGGCCCTCGCTATTAACGTAATTTTTCATTCTGCGTTTAAATTTTTCAAAAATACTTATTAGTTTTCTCAGGATTCGAAAAAAATGAATCCCCATTTGAATAGCCTTGCAGCCGAAAATACGTACCGATCCTCCTAAGTGAATGTAAATTAATATCTACCAACATAAAACATACCAATCTTAAATCATGTCAATATTGATTTTCGTTATTTTTGCACTATTTTAAATAACTATGTTTCTTCATACAATTTTTTTCTGAAAACCAAAACTATGTTAACCTTGTGTCAAGGAGAGCTGTTATTATTTAAGTCAAAGCCATCTCAACTCTTCGTGATTTAGATTAGACCTGGACGTCAGAAGCAAAGTCTGTCAGTGCACCAAGCGCAAAATTGGTTTTAATTATTTTTAAAACTTTCATTAAGATAACACTATCATTAATAGTATTTAAAAAGTATTTGACTAGTGTTTTGGTATAATTATTTTTAGACTACGTAAAAAAATAAGAAAAATAATAAATCTTTCAATTGTGATTCTCCACAATTAACACACTACCTTTAATTTACTGTAAGTTTGAAGCGATTTTTCTTCTGAACCGTTGATTGGATTTTGATGATTTTTTTTTTCACATTATAGGTATCGCTTCTTCTTAACTCAGGCGAGACTTATTAGTTTATGGCACTTGGTTATAAGACCTTTGTACCATACTTTGTTTTTTTTTTTCTTAAACTCTAATAAGTTCTGTGGCTTCAACGAAGGCCAACAGTTTTGTTATTGGTAGTTTTAGGATCTCTTCCGGTTCAAAACTCATGAATTTCTATCTTACATCACCTAGCACACTGCAATGGCTTAGTCTGTGTATGACAGTCTCTTCTTCCATTTCGCACTTTTTGCACCATGGTTTATTCACCTTATCTAGTTTGTATATGTGACTTCTTAAACGGCAATGTCCAGTCACCATTTCAGTGACCGCTTTGATCTCTCGTTTATTGAGGTTGAGGTTCATCAAACTGTTCAAGAATTACCTAAAGAACCTATTACCTATTACCTAAAGAATGGCTTTTATCAACATTCGTGACTATACCGAAAAAGAGAAACGCCAGACAATGTTGCTAACACCGTACCGTCAGTCTAATGTGCCACATCCTCAAAGTATTTCTAAAGATTATTCATCGTAGAATATACAAAAAGTTAGAACAAAACATTGGACAAACTCAGTTCGGATTTAGAAATGCTCAAGGAACCAGAGAAGCATTATTTGCAGTAAATGTGCTAATACAGAGATGTTTAGATGTAAGCCAGAACATCTATACCTGCTTCCTAGATTATAACAAGGCATTCGATACCGTGAAACATAATCCGTTAATAAAACTACTGAGAACAAAGAACATCGACACACGGGATATAAGAATAATAAATAATCTGTATTATGAACAAGAAGCTGTCATAAGAATAAATAATTTATACACCAATTAAATAAAAATCAAAAGAGGCGTTAGACAGGGCTGTGTCTTGTCGCCATCACTGTTTAATGCATACTCAGAAGAAATATTCAAAAAAGCATTAGAAGATGAAGTAGCAGGCATAAAAATAAATGGCCTACTCATATGTGAAATTAAATACGCCGATGACACAATACTAATAGCAGAAACTATTACAGATCTACAAAGAATTTTAGATAAGGTTGTTGCAACGAGTGAAGAATTTGGTGTGTCACTAAACATAAAGAAAACGAAATCCATGGTTATATCAAAGAAAAATATTAGAAACATAAATCTACACGTTAATAATAAGACGATAGAACGAGTTCAGAATTATAACTATTTAGGGACAAACATTAGTTAAACAAACGATTATACCAAAGAAATCAGAATTAGAGTATAAAAGGCTAGAAGTGCATTCATTACTGTGAAACAAATATTATGTAGTAGAGACCTCAGCCTAAATCTTAGAAATCTTAGAAAGCGAGTACTAAAATGTTATGTATTTTCTGTTCTTTTGTATGGCGTGGAGACATGGACTCTCAATAAATAATGCTTCAATAGATTGGAAGCATTTGAGATGTGGACGTACGAAGAATGCTAAGAATCTCCTGGACAGACAGAATAACCAATGAGGAAGTACTAAGGAGAATGTAGAAGAATGCTGAGAATCTCCTGGACAGACAGAGTAACCAATGAGGAAGTACTATGGAGAATACAGAACAGCAGGGAGATACTGGATTCTATCAAAATAAGAAAACTTCAATACTTGGATCACATAGCACGTGGTGACAGATATGAACTCCTAAAATTAATTATGCAGGGAAAGATTCAAGGAAGGCGCAGCATAGGTAGGAGGAAAATGTCCTGGCTGAGAAATCTCAGAGAATGGTTTGGATGCAGCTCAACTGAACTCTTTCGGGCTGTAGTGTCAAAAGTGAGAATAGCAATGATGATTGCCAACCTTCGTCGCGGAGACGGAACGTAAAGAAGAAGAAGAAGAAGAAGAAACTGTTCAAGAGTTTTTTATCAATATTATTGATTATTTTTTTAGTCTGAATTTGACATAGAGCCCCATTTTTTATGACTCTTTATTAGCCATTTCTGAACCTCGTTTTTCGTAGAATCTTTAGTGATGCCACATAGAAAGGTTCCGGGCTTCCAAAAATTTTTCTCAAGCCTTGTTTCGCTAACATATCTGCTCGTTCATTCCCATGCACCCCTTCATGAGCCAGGTACCCATATTAAAGGTACTTTATTATCTTTTGCCAGGTTGTCAAAACGATCTTTGCAGTTTCTCACTAGTTTTTATTCGTCGAGATGGTTTTTTTCAGCCAGAAAAGCCGATTGGCTATCTGTGTAAATGTTAATTATCTTTGCTTTAGAGTGTTCAAAAATTATTTCATCAATACAGGCCACCAAAGCAAAAACTTCAGCCTGGAACACAGTTTTATGTTGACATAGGCTGTAAGATTTATTATAGTTGCATGTTTGCCCAAAGACTCCTGATCCAGTAGGTACCATGGGCAGTTTTAGATCCATCAGTGAACCATACTAAGTCCCCATTAATATTTGCGACTTTTTGTTCCCTAGATGGTATAATTGTTTTAATCTTCTCAGTGAAGATTAGTTCTGGTGTCACCATACCTGACGTATGATTATAGGTATATTTCTACGGAATTATTATATTATTATTTTCTGAGAAATGTCAGGGGGTTTAGTTTTTTTTTCATTTTATTTAAAAACCCCCTGTAAAATGGATTAGAAACAAATGCTACTTATTATTAATATATTGCGAGATAACTTCGTATTTTCTCAACATTTTTGTAAAAAAATGATCTTGAGATCTCTATTCTCAAAAAATATACAAAACTTTGAATGTAATAGTTATTTATGATATAAGTGTTAAAAGTTCAATTTTAAGGCACACATGTGAAAATTTGCAGAATAAGCGAAGCGAATTCTGCAATTCACATGAGTGCCTTAAAAATGTACTTTTTAACACGTATATTATACAATATTTTTTCTACAAACGTCTTATATATCAACAAAATTATAATTTATTTATTCTCAATTACAGGACAATATCTACAAAAACTTTTACTTGAACTTGGCTGACAGTCCATTTTTATATTTTTCTTGACATTACATCAAAACTGCCTATACTGTCAATACGTAAATCATAACAACTATTCGATAATAGAATAACATCTTACTTTTTTTGTTGTATATTCTAACAAATTTTAATAGTTTTTTTCTACAAACGTGTTAAAAATGCAATAATACAGTTTAAATTAAATTTTAAAAAACCTTTTAAACCACCTTTTTCAAATTGCGCAAGTTGTACCATTAATATTAATGTTAATAAATAAAATATAAATATTTTGACGTTCCACAATTTGACAATTCACTTTTAACTGCAGTGCCTCAAAATTTTTAAAGCACTAGTGCTTTAAAGTAGCATTTTTAACGCTCCTATGGAGTGCTAAAAATTGCATTTTTAACAAGGTTGTAGAAAAAAGTTTTTATGAATATTTAAAGCAAAAATCACTACTTACATAAACTTTATAGACCGCTGAACAACTAAAGTCTAAGTACTAAAACCTAAGAAAATATAACCTAAATAATCTTCAACAAGTTCCCTCTTTCAAAAATACAAAATACTTATTAATTATTACTTTTTTTATAAAATCAAGCAACTTATTTGGTCTTGAACAATAATTGCATCCCACCGACTTCTCTCACCATAACTTCTACATCGTCGTGGTGGTTGTCGGCTATTGAGTTGTCAATCAACAATATCCCACAAATTCTCTATGTGATTTAGATCAGGGCTGCAGGGTGGCTATTGTTTGTATACCAACCTCGTCAAAATAATCATGGACCACACGGACAATTTGCATAATTTGCATATTTCCTATGTAAGGAATAAATGGAACTACACGGTTAGACAAAATGTCTGTAGTAATGCCTTTCACTTGTTAGCGCTTGTTCACAATGGGCGTAAAACGTAATTTACGCATATTGTATCCGTAATTCACTAAGTTGAACATGTAGAAATCAAATGTAAGTATTCACAATGGACAAAAGTAAAATTTATGGTTATGGTTGTCTTACATTTTTTATTAAAAGCAGAGGTCGTGTATGTTTTGGAGGTTTTAAAATCCACGATGAATGAATCAGTGCATTATTGTTAGCGGAATTCTCAGAAAAATACCCGCCAAAGATCATGACCACAGAACATTCTGGAATTGCTGTCAGAAGAACTTAACAAAAATCTAAACACGTCTTTTTTGCCTAATCTGGATCCATAACCTAATATAAGGGGACGACAGTTAAATTAAACACGATTCGTTGAGTTCTATGTACAGACTTAACTTTATATCAATGTTTTATGATGTACGAAACAGAACACAATATTTAGAGTTGGTTAACAATAGATGGTGCTACATGTCACTAGTTATTTCTGGATATTTCAACAGATTCAAGTGACATTTTGGAAACCCTTCTCAAACGATAACAAAAACACAAAGATGGAAATCTTTATTATAGTTGGCTTAGGCAGCTTCTCTTCTTTTACAGTCAAGCTCATTAATTTTCCTTTTCTTTTGTGATAGTTATAATTGCGATTTTGATATGCTATATAACATGGACTAGTATACAGTATTATCTATATAAAAGTTTACTTCAAGCAGCAGCGAGAAGCGGACCTACCTGACTTGACAATGGCAAGTGAGATCTTGCCGAAACGTCGTCAAAATAATGGTTTTTCTCAAAACCAAAATTATTCAACGCGGAGTCAAACCCGGAAAACAACAGAAAGCACATATAGCTCCCGCGGAAACTTCAAGTGTAACATATATATATATATTGCTTATTTCCTGACCGTGAATTTTTAAATAGTTGGTGTTTAATTCCTGGGTTTGCGGTCTGTTATAAATAAAACACTTGATTTTGCTTAGACGTTTCGGCTGTTTGCCATTTTCAATAAGCACTTTTAATTATTAAACATTACACTGTTAACAAACATATTTTATATACAATACACGTAATATTTTGAAAATTTAAAAAAATGCACATCGTGTTTCTCTAAGATGTTATGAGAGAATGCCAGGCATGGGCATTGGCATATGGTAAAAGCACTTCACAACGGTTTTGGATGGTGGTCGTAAAACCAAAACGATAATATACAGGAGATCAAGTTACATAATATACGAAAGAAATAAATGTGACTAATGTTTAACTTTTAATAATGGGAGCAAGATTTTTTGTAGTTATGCTCTGAGTATGTAACTCGAAATATGAATACTGAGGTGCGTATTTTTTTTTGTATTTTATATGGAACAGAGGCTTGAACGCTAAAACAAGGATATTCATTAATGATAGAACATTATAATGGAACACAGTATTTGATATGTGGGCATATAGAAGATTTTTAAAAATAACATTGGTTCAAAAGATTAAGAGACAACCACGTTTGGTAACCGAATGAAATAAAGAAAAATGAGATATTAAATACAATTAAAATAAGAAATTTACATTATTTGGAAACATGTTATGAGAAATGAGATATGTGTTTATGTAGATCGTTATATAGGAAAAGATACTGGACAGAAGAAGCTTAGGACGCTGACATATATCCTGGCTAAACAAAATTGATGTAATGATACAAACTGCATCTCTGTGGAGTTGCTATAAGAGGTAGCACGTAACAAAAAAAAAAAAAAAAATAAAAATGCCGTATTTAAAGTGTACTTAAATTTGCCGTGTATTTAAATGTGTGTATTGTAAAATGCACACAAACATAGTGTACAAACAAACAAAATAAACACCACAGCCTTAGCCAAACATTCAGTAGAAAATAACCATAGTTTTGATTTTGAAAATGTACAGATTCTGGAAAAAGAGCAAAATTATAACAAAAGATGTATATTGGAGATGATCCACATAAAGAAAGACCAAAATTGTATCAATAATAAAACTGATATTAAAGATCTCTCCAATATATATCACAATTTGATAAATTAAGTGTGGTTGTAAGCACACCATTGGTAAACACTTTAAATACGGCATTTTTATTTTTTTTTTTTTTTTTGTTACGTGCTACCTCTTATAGCAACTCCACAGAGATGCAGTTTGTATCATTACATCAATTTTGTTTAGCCAGGATATATGTCAGCGTCCTAAGCTTCTTCTGTCCAGTATCTTTTCCTATATAACGATCTACATAAACACATATCTCATTTCTCATAACATGTTTCCAAATAATGTAAATTTCTTATTTTAATTGTATTTAATATCTCATTTTTCTTTATTTCATTCGGTTACCAAACGTGGTTGTCTCTTAATCTTTTGAACCAATGTTATTTTTAAAAATCTTCTATATGCCCACATATCAAATACTGTGTTCCATTATAATGTTCTATCATTAATGAATATCCTTGTTTTAGCGTTCAAGCCTCTGTTCCATATAAAATACAAAAAAAAAATACGCACCTCAGTATTCATATTTCGAGTTACATACTCAGAGCATAACTACAAAAAATCTTGCTCCCATTATTAAAAGTTAAACATTAGTCACATTTATTTCTTTCGTATATTATGTAACTTGATCTCCTGTATATTATCGTTTTGGTTTTACGACCACCATCCAAAACCGTTGTGAAGTGCTTTTACCATATGCCAATGCCCATGCCTGGCATTCTCTCATAACATCTTAGAGAAACACGATGTGCATTTTTTTAAATTTTCAAAATATTACGTGTATTGTATATAAAATATGTTTGTTAACAGTGTAATGTTTAATAATTAAAAGTGCTTATTGAAAATGGCAAACAGCCGAAACGTCTAAGCAAAATCAAGTGTTTTATTTATAACAGACCGCAAACCCAGGAATTAAACACCAACTATTTATATATATATATATATATATATATATATATATATATATATATAAATATATATATATATATATATATATATATATATATATATATATATATATATATATCTTATATAATATACACTCACCGGCACAAAATTCCGCCACGAAAAATTTTTTATTAAGTTTGACAATCTATAACTTTATTATTTGTACACACATTTTCAAGATTCTTGCATCAGTTTGTATGTACATGTATTGATGTCGTTTGTTATTATTCCGGCAACAAAATTTTCATGCTTAGATGGCATTATACGGGGGTGAATGGAAGCGTTGTTTTTTCTCCTAATTTTAAAAATTGCTCTGGAAAAATTGGAGGGCTGATTTTGTTCATACTCCTTTTGTATTATCCTGAAGGTATTACTAAGGTTTCGTTTCTTCAATTATCCAAATATCTCTTTTCTTGTAAGAGCTGTAATAAAAATGTTGCTTTGAGGGTTTATTTAATTTAAAATATCAAGTGCACTAAAATTAACAAAACAAAACAAAATTAACAGCAAAACAAAACAATTCAATGGCGGGTACGTCCACCTCTTGCAGCAACGACTGTTCGCAATCTGTTTAGCATCGAATAAAGATGTGTTATCCTTGCCTGGGGAATAGCCCGATATTTCTCTACCAGGGCCATAACGGTACCAAATTTTCTGGAGGTTTAGGATGACGGCAAATAGCTTTTTTTAATTCATCCCATAAATGCTCAATAGGCTTGAGATCTGGGTTGCATGCGGGCCATTCTAATCTTATCAATCCAACCTCTATTTTATGAGTCAATCAGTGTTTTTATTTACAAAAAATGGTACAGCTCTTACAAGAAAAGAGATATTCGGATAATTCAAAAAACAAAATTTTAGCGATGCCTCCGGGAGAATATGACAGGACTATGAAACCAAATTAGCTATTCCATTTTTCCACATATTTTTTTAAAGTTAGGAGAAAATATAACGGTTTCATTCAACCCTGTATAATGACATGCAAGCAAAATTTTTTTGTTACCTTAATAATACCAAATAATATCAATACATGTATCTACAAACTGGTGCAAGAATCTTGAAAATCGAAGAACAAATAATAAACTAAATAACCTAATCAAAAATTTTGGGTGGCGAAATTTTGTGCCGGTGTGTGTAGAAACCATTTACTATGATATATATCCTTTATTTGTCAAACTCTCAAATTACTTTAGGTTAGGAAAATAAGTGTCAGTGTCAAAAAATTTAAAAATGTTTTATTGAAATTTTACGTTAGATTTATACCTTTAAAATTAATCAAAAAGTTTATATTTAATTTATAGTATGATTTCCGTTAGAGAAGACACATTTGGTTTTTATAAAAATGGCTGCAGTAAGTAAAAAGTGTTAAATATTTAACATTTTCTGATATTCTCTTATATTTATTGCTGTTGGTTACCTTTTTAAAAAAAATACTCTCTTCAATTTCTCAGCTACGACTATTATTATTACTTATTACATTATTAAAGATTTTTGTTACTACATAAACAACTACACTACAAAATAGGGTATAATATCTTGCTTATCTTCCTTATGGTAATCCAGCTGTATCAGCAACCTTGATGTTGGACATTTAGCACTACCATTTTTTCTTCTTTAGCCCATTTCTATCCAACATTGGACATAGGCCTTCCCCAAAATCTTTCCATTTCCGTCTGTCCTTGGCTGAGCTTTAAAGTTAGTTTCTGCAGCTTTTAAAATATCGTCCTTCCATCGCATCTGAGGTCTTCCTCTTCCTCTTCTTCCTGTCCACGGTCTCCAGTTTTGTATTTCAGCATTCCATCTTTTATCTTCCTGTCTCGCATTGTGGCCCGCAAATCTCCATTTTCACCCAATTATATGTTCAGTTACATTTTTTACTTTTGTTTTCTCTCTTGTCCATTTGTTTGACTTTCTGTGTTGTAGTTATATTATTAAGCACTACAATAATAAGTCATTAATTAATATCAAAGTTTTCTTTCCTATATTTTTACAGCTATATTTTCAATTGTTCGTGATAATCTTACTTACTTACTCCGCGGCGTTACAAGTTCCAACCCTTCGTGGGTTTTAGCCGACTCAACAACATGCCTCCATTCCTCTCAATCTTGAGAAGTCTCTATCCAATTATCCACGCCCACATCTTTTAAGGTCTCCTGGCAGGACTCTCCTGGAGGAGACTCCTGCTATATTATCTAGATACCGGAATCGAGGTCGTCCACGTGATCTCCTTCCATTTAAGACTTCTTCCCATGTCAGCCTTACTGTTCTTTCATCAGAGTGTCTTCTGAGGTGTCCTGTCCCTTGGAGTCTTCTGGACTTTATTTTTACACAAGGACAAGCATACATTTGGGAAATGTACAGATAGAAAGGGTTGATAAATACAAATAGGTACCTATGAACCAGAATTTCAGACAATAATGATCTGACAACAGAAATAAGGACCAGGATAGAAATAGCAAGAAATACCTTTGTAAAAATGAAAACAATTCTCTGCAACAAAGACAGAATTATAAATGAGAGTAAGAGCCTTGAGATGCTACGTGTTTTCGATACTGCAATGTGAACTTGAAAGCTGTACATTGAAGCAAGGACACATAAATATGCTACAGTCATTTGAAATGTAGTGTTACAGAAGGATACTTAAAAGAGCATGAACACAGAAGAAAACGAACACGGAAGCATTGCGACAAAAGAGCAAAGAACACGAAATAATAAACACAATAAAAATAATAAAGTTACAATATCTTCTTTTTCTTCTTCTTCTTCTTGTAATAGGACTATGTCCTGTTTCTTCTGTTAGGGGTCTTCCTATGGGTCGCTTGGTGTTGGGCTTCTGTGTTTTCGCCCAATGCGCCATACGTTCAGGATCCATCCGATCTACGTGGTCTCTCCACATGCGTCGCCGCGCTCTTGTCCATCTCACTACGTCTTGAACGCCTAGCTCTCTCAATGTGTCTTTGTTTCGTATTCTATCTCTGAGTGTGATACCTCTTATGGATTTTAGAGTTTTCATCATTGTTGTTCTCATTATTTGTTTGGTCTTTGTTGTATCGGCCCTTGTCTCAGCTGCGTATGTCAGTACGAGTCTAACACATGTCTTATAAATGCGGACTTTGCTTTCGGTGCTCATATATTTATTCCGCCAGATTATATCCCTCAGGAAACCAGATATTCTCGCTGCTTTCGTTGCCTGCTGTTGTGATTCTTGCCACAGATGCCTGTCGCTAGATATTTCCACACCTAAGTATCTACAATCCATTGCATGTTCGATTATATGGTCGTCCACTACTAATTTACATCTAATTGGGTTCCTGGATATTACCATCGATTGGGTTTTCTCTTTGGATAGTGTCAGGTTATACTTTTCGGCGGTTATTTTGAATTTTTTTAGTAGGCGTTGTAAGTCATCTTCGTTTTCGGCTATTAAGGTGACACAGTAGCGATCAACAGGTAGCCAAAACGCGTTTCATGATTGCGGCTATAATTTTGAATATTTTTTCGAGATATTTGGCATACGTATTCGTAATACGAGTATAATAAAGAATGGCGGTACAGAGCCCAATTTGAAAAATATATTAATATGTGGAAATATTTCTGTAATTAAATACAATATTAAAAAAAACGAGCCTGTACCGCCATTAAGAAGAACAAAAAAATACACTTTCTTCAAATAAACTTTTTTATCCGATGCCTAGATTTTGTGTCATTTTGGAACTACTAATGAAATAAAAAATTTTAGTAGTTCCAAAATGACACAAAATCTAGGCATCGGATAAAAAAGTTTATTTGAAGAAAGTGTATTTTTTGTTCTTCTTAATGGCGGTACAGGCTCGTTTTTTTAATATTGTATTTAATTACAGAGTAATTTCCACATATTAATATATTTTTCAAATTCGGCTCTGTACCGCCATTCTTTATTATATTACGAATACGTGTGCCAAATATCTCGAAAAAATATTTAAAATTACAGCCGCAATCTTGGAACGCGTTTTCGCTACCTGTTGATCGCTACTGTTTCCTCTTAAGATTACATCATCTGCGTAGCAAAGTATTCTCATGGTTCGGTTACCCATTTTGTATCCCTGATTCATTATGTTAACACTACCTATAACTTCATCCATTATTAAATTAAATAGGCATGGACTGAGGCTGTCGCCTTGTCTAATGCCTGCAATGATTTTGATTTCTTCCGTGAGCCCGTGTGTGGTTTTAATTCGTGTTTTGTTGGATCTATTGAGCTCTCTGATTATGTTTCTATACCTCTGACCTATGTTTTTCTTTTCAAGGATAGTGAGCACGTCCTTTAATCGTACTCTGTCGAATGCTTGTTTCAGATCTCCAAAGCATGTGAACATGGGTTTGTCGAATTCTATTGATTTCTCAACTAATTGTCGCATTATGAAAATAGCGTCTATTTTAGATCTGTTTGGGCGAAAACCCTGTTGTTCTTCCGATACACCGGCTTTCTTATATATTTTTTGGGATAGAATTTTTGTCAATAATTTTGATGTAGAATTGAGTAGTGTAATTCCTCGGTAGTTCGTAGGATCTGTCTTTACGCCTTTCTTGTAGATGGGTATTGTTATACTCTCTCTCCATTCCTCTGGTACTGTCATGTTGTTTACAATTTTTTGGAATAATGTTGTTATCTCTTCTATTATTTTTGTACCTCCGTATTTAATTAATTCGTTTGGTATATTATCCGGACCTGGTGATTTTCTATTTTTTGATCTTTTGATTGCTTCGTTTACTTCTTCTTGGGTGATGTTGTCATTCTCTGTTTCTTCTTGGTGAATGTTTTTAGGTCATTTCTTTGTACTTCATTATCATAGTCGTTATCGTCTTTGTATAGATTCTCGAAATGAGTTACCCATTCTTCTGGTTTTATTGCGTTAATTTGTAATTCTTTGGTAACCGGCTTCTTCCTGTTCCTCAACATGTTCCATACCTTCCTTGGACCTCCTCGTAAATCATGTTCCATTTCATTTGAGAATTTTTCCCAATATATTTGTTTGATTCTCGAAATGAGTTACCCATTCTTCTGGTTTTATTGCGTTAATTTGTAATTCTTTGGTAACCGGCTTCTTCCTGTTCCTCAACATGTTGCATACCTTCCTTTGACCTCCTCGTAAATCATGTTCCATTTCATTTGAGAATTTTTCCCAATATATTTGTTTTAGATCTTTGATTCTGTTAGTTGTTCTATTTCTTTCTGATTTATACCTTTGATACTCTTCTGGCGTCCTATTGTTAATATATCTTACGTATGCATCTTTCTTCTCTTTTGCTAAATCTTTGACTTCCTGTGTGAACCATGCTTTTTGGTTTCTGCCGCTGTTTAAGTCAATTGTTTTTTCTCCAATGGCTTCTTTTGCACTACTAGTTATATGATTTTTTATTTTTTCCCATGCTTCGTTTATATTGTCTGTGATTTCAATAGGGCTAAGATTGATCTTTTCCTCGAGTCTTTCCTTGTGTTAGTGAATGTATATTTATGTTGTTCTTTGTGGTCAAAGTATGTATTGTTGATACGCAACTCGTTGTGTGCACATATATCTCTATTAGTGAATCTCCATTATCATTTGTTGGTGCTTCGTTGAACTTGTGCATTATTCCTTGGATGGGTGTATTTCCTATTCTTGAGTTGAAATCTCCCAACAAGAATATTTTTTCTGTTTGTGGCAATATATCTAGGGTCTCTTGAAGTTTTTCGAAAAATTCGTCTCTCTCGTTCTTGGGTTTGTTTACATCTGGTGCATAAATGCTAACAATATGGATTTTTTCATTAGATAACTTCATTATAATATCCATTATATGCTGGTTGGTGTAATTAAATTCTTCGATGTTATTTTCAAATTTCCTGTTTACTAATATGCCAACACCTGCTTGTGCTCTGGTGTTCTTGTCTACTCCGCAGTAGAATATATGATTTCTATATACTGTGTTACCTTTACCCTTTTTCTTTGTCTCTGAGACTGTACATATGTCTATTTTGTGCTTTTCTACTTCTAATATAATTTTTGGTCTTTAGCGTTCCACGCTGTAGTATTCCAGCATGCCAATCGTAGAATATTTCTCTTCAGGTTTTTTTCCACATTCCTTTTTGCCGTTTTCTCGCTAGGTCGTCATCGTTATTCCATCCAGTATCCGAGGCTACTGTTCCAGTTCTTTGAGCATTTTTTTTACGAAGGGTAGGTTGCTAGCCTTGATCTTCAACCCTCCTCCTTTACCCGGGCTTGGGACCGGCAGTGATGGTGACTTCTGAGCTACTCGATTCACCCAGCATCACCACCCCAGGCGGAGTTCGGAGGCGAAGTTACAATATCTGGGACACGTAATGAGGGGACAGCGATACGAAATGCTAAGACTGATAATACAGAGAAAGATAAGAGGAGGAAGCAGTATAGGAAGAAGGAGAGTGACATGGTTGAAGAATTTAAGGGACTGGTTTAAATTCAGTTCTATAGAACTGTTCAGAGCAGCGGTAGATAGAGTAAAGATAGTGATGATGATATCCAACCTCTGATTGGGAGACAACGCGTAAAGAAGAAGAAGGACTGTATTTATTTTATTATGTTAGCGTTTGGATATAGTTCTCCCTGCTCTTTGTTAGTTCTTATCCTAAATTCTCCTGCTGAATCATCAAGCACAGGCGCAAATATCCTCCTTAAGATTTTTCTCTCCTAAATACGTAGTCGCTCTTCATTTGCCTTTGTTGTCGTCCAGATTTCGCTACCTTACATTACCTTACAAATAAGATAATAACTACTATAAAATTATTTTAAAAATACCTTTAGGTCCCTTTGAAGATACTTCTTTCGTTGACTTTTAAATACTTTCCACGATAAAGCAATAATAATTTTAATTTTAGAAGGACATTATTACAACAAGAATAAGTTTGGCACTAGTACATCCAATACCGTCTAAAATAAGGGAAAATGAATTAGTTCGGGATATATACGGACGGATAGTCCTGTCACCGGGTGAGTTTATTATTCTAAATAATTATAGATTAAAAAAAAACAGTAAATAGTCCAAGTAATGAAACTTAAAATATGACAAAACCTCGCAATTTTTACAGAATGGATCGATTTGCTTGAAACTTTGAGAATAAGTAGTGGGTAGTCCAAGGATCAAAATCTATATGATGCCAAAAGGCGCTTTTACCATGGGATGGTTGCCACCCCATCTCGAGGATGGAAATGTTTTATTATATTTTAATCACAAAAGTTGGTTAAAACGTTCATTCTTAGCAAAAAACGTTCTATACATTTTTTTGATAAAATTGACAGGTTTCGAGTTATTCGCTATCGAAAGTGTTAGTTTTATATCGAAAAAATCAATGTTTTTAATCAGTTTTCTGCTAAGAACTCAAAAAGTTTTCGTTTTATCAAAACATCTTTACTTAACAAAAATGTACCTTTTGAACAAATATACAAAACCGTTTTTTTTTTAATTCTCTTTAAGACCAATAGTAATCGAACTATATGTTGGCTCTTTTTCGTCAAATGCTAAATATTGCAGTTTCAAAGTCAGAAGACGGGAAAACTATGCATTTTTCGTGGACAACTTGTTCAAACTAATTTAAAGTATCTATCTCCAGAAATAAAAAAAGTCTCTAACTCAAAAATTAAGTGACTTATAATGAAAAGAATGTCAGTCCCCATTTTTTTCAGCTAAAAAGTGAAAGAAAGCAACCACCTAATCACCACCCTAATTAAAATTAGTCATTAAGCTTATTTGGTCTTTTTTATTTATGTATTATTAATAGGTTCTAGAAGTTTGACCGGCTTAGAATGATTAGTTTTTAAAAAGATGGAGCTAAAAGCGAATAACGAATTTTTGTAGTTTGAAAACAAATGGCATTTTCTTCAGAATAGCAAGATTAGCATCAGAGACACGAAAAAATATTTAAATATGAAATTTTAGATTACAAAATTTCCAAGAACCTGGTTTGCAAATAATTTTTCTACGGCAAAAATTGAGTGAGCTATTGACAATTAAAGCTTGTAATAACATGCAAAAACCACCTTTACCAACCCTTTCAAAGTCACCTCTTTTTGCGACTGCGGATTTTGAAAAGATTTAATATTAATAGACTTATAGATCTTGTAAAAACCTACAAAATTATTTTTTAACAAACTTTCTAAGATAAAAAATAAAAAAGTGACGGTTAAAAAATCAATATATTTTTTTGAAAAAAAGAAGGAGAAATCCAATTGGAAGCATAATAATGTAAGTTAGCGGTGTTTTTAGTCATTGGCCTTAGTCATTCTTATTTATTTATGTATTATTAATAGATTCTAGAAGTTCGACTGGCTTAGAATGATTAGTTTTTTAAAAAACTGGAGTTAAAAGCGAATAACGAATTTTTGTAGTTTGGTAAAAAATGCCATTTTCTTCAGAATACAAAGATTAGCATCAGAGATACGAAAAAATGTTTAGATATAAAATTGTAGGTTATTAAATTCCCAAGAATTTGGTTTAAAAAAAATTTTTCTACAGCAAAAATTGAGTGAATCGTAAATGAGTATATCGAAAAACATTGATTTTTTCTATACAAAACTAACACTTTCGAAAGCGAATAAATCGAAAACTATTAATTTTATCAAAAAATGTATAGAACATTTTTTGCTTAGAATGAATGTTTTTATCAACTTTTGCGATGAAAATATAATAAAAAATTTCCACCCCCGAGATGAGGTGGCAACCACCCCCATGGTAAAAGCGCCTTTTGGCATGATATAGATTTTGATTGTTGGACTATCCACTACTTATTCTCAAATTTTCAAGCAAATCGATCCATTCTGTAAAAATTGCGAGGTGAAAAGCTTCGTTTCCTGGCCTAAAAGTCCTGTATAAAAGGTATATTTAAAATCCCTCAAAAGGGCCACATCAAAATCACATAACTAGTTTTTCGACTGGTTTACCAGTCATCATCAGTGCTTACGTGCAATGACATGCTAACCACCAAGATATTATTTAACAAAAATATGTGGGTCAAAGCCCAGTAGTTCACTTGCCGTCATACTTTCAACATGTAAACAAGTCATATCCACAGCTCAGATGCAGGGCCGCGCCGTCCACGTGTGCAATGTGTGCGGCGCACATAGGCGCCAGAAATTAAGGAGAGCTACTAGAGTTGTTACAAAAATTTTACGCCGGTCAAAATAACACTTACCCAGTTACCGGTCTTGCCACCCTGTATAACTCAACTTCAAAGGTAGGCACATTACGTATTGATTTAGCCAATCTGCATAAACAAAAAAATCATGTAGGTACAGATAAGCAGCCACCAAGCCACCGGTCCAGCAGAATTTATGCTTTAAAACCATTGTACAAAAAATTGGCAGAAACTTATGATGCTTTATGTGATATAACACATTCGGATAAATCTGATTTTGATTCAAAATATCAAGCCAGATACTAAGAAGATAAAATGTCAATATTTACATTCATATGCTCAGTCCATATATTATGATATGGTATGAAGTTCTGATCAAAGTTAACTTCGTTAGCAAAATTTTACAAGCAAAAACAATAAATATGCAGCTGGCCTTAAATGCTTTACAAGAGTTAAAACAATTCTTGCTCGTGTTTCGGACAGATAGCTAATTTAATTTTGTTATTACCATAGCAAATGAAACTGCATAGAAACTGGATGTGGAGCTCAATTTTCAACCAGCCACAGCTACGGCATCGGAATAAAAGCAGACAGTTCGATTACGAACATAAAGACGAACTGATTTTGGATTCTAACATTTCATACAAAGTTCATTTCTTTTATTGTGTTCTCGATCAAGCATTAATTTCACTAAATGTAATATTTTCCATATTGGAAAATCATGTTGATTAAAATTTTTATATAATTGGAACAACATTTCAGAACACTCACAATAGGGATTTTCAACAACAGGCAGTTCAACATACGACAGAAGCTCGAAACAAATGACAATCGATAAAAAGCCCTATTAAAACTTTTTAGAAATATAAAATGAGATTTAATGATCATCTAGATGTAGCCGGAGACGATTTGTTTGAAGAAGTTATACAGCTTCGGCCTTTGTTACAAGAATAAAATATTGATGTTTGTAAAATTTTAAAATTAATAGTTTTAAACGAAATTATGACCCCTTTGAGGCTGACACCTCAGTGGATACAGGAAGTAGCAATAAGGGATGAAAGAGGAAAGTTAGTGTAGTCATTAAAGGTTTTCACCTCCTATTTTGTTAAACCTCCATCGATTTGCATGAAAATTGGTGACTAGTTAGAGCATACCTCAAGAAATAAAACTGATTTGCAGCCAACTTGCCCTTTTACACTGGGGGTGGATACCACCCCTTCTCGTGGGTGAAAACCATTTTATTAAAAATAACCCCACAAATCGATAGACGGACAAATTTTAGGTAGAATTTGTTATATCATGTTATTAAAATAAATTAATACTTTCTGAGTTATTAAAGATCAAAGATTTGTCTATTTAAGAGCACATGCGTGAAGTTACGGATGATAAAAAGAACATATTAATTAATTGTATGTTAGTAAAATATTATTTTTATATTATTTCGATATTTAATTGAATTTTTTCTATCAATATAAACTGAATACGTTCAGAAACTGAGGTTGTCCAATAATGGGTACATTTGACATATTCGAATACACTTTTGCTAAATTTATAATATCGATATAATATAAAAATAATATTTTAGTAACATACAATTAATTAATATCTTCTTTTTATCATCCGTACCTTCACGCATGTGCTCATAAACAGACAAATCTTTTATCTTTAATGACTGAAAAAGTATTGATTTATTTTTATAACATGAGATACTATCGATTTGTGGAGTTATTTTTAATTAAATAGTTTTCACCCCCGAGAAGGAGTGGTATCCACCCCCAGGGTAAAAGTGCAAGTTGGCACCAAATCAGTTTTATTTCTTGAGGTATGCTCTAACTAGTCACCAATTTTCATGCAAATCGATGGAGGTTTAACAAAATAGGAGGTGAAAACCTTTAATGACTACACTAACTTCCCCTTTCATCCCTTCTTGCTACTTGCTGTATCCACTGAGGTCTCAGCCTAAAAGGGGTCATAATTATCAATCCACAGAGAACGGCAGTTCTCACCAGTGGCGCACAACACCCCTACAAGCGACACTATATATACACGAAATTTTCGATTTTCTAAACCTGACTGAATTGAAAATTGGGCCACATCCCATCTTAAAGAATAGGAAAAGACTCGTCCATCCATATGTCATATCTCCATTTTGGTCCAAGGGTGTGGATTTTACGGCCCTTCCCATTTAGAGTCTGTTTTTCGTTCTCGTCCCCAAAACTCCCAAAAATTTCAAAAACTTAAGCCCGACCTTTGCGGCTTCTGATAGCACAGATCATTACCTTTCCAACGCCTGTTTAATTTTGAAAATCGGTTATACCATTCAAAAGTTATCGAGCTCAGAAGTATGACTCAATTTTTATTTAAAAAAGGGAAAATGTTTGTGGATATGTATGTATGTATGTATGTATGTATGTATGTATGTATGTATGTGTGTGGAAAAGTTACACCGATCTGAATTTTTTTTTCTGTGTTTCAAGAGGGTGTGAGGGCCGATTCAGAACCGGTCTAATTTTTGACTTCTGACTACCGGTAAGCCAGCTAGAGGACTAGATAGATACAAAATAGCATATTTTTTGGGCGTATATATCTTGGGTTCAAGGAGAGACAGGAAAACCGCAAATACACCAAATTAATAGGGATGAGTTAAGATTTCAAATGGTGCTTAAGCGATCAACCTGAGACATACACACTGCTCACCATAGCCGAAAAACTGAAAAATTAAACGTTGAAAATTTTGGTTTTTCGACAATTACTCAAAATTTCAACCTACGAATTGCGCCAATAACTGAGCGTTTGTAGGAGGACTCAGGACGCGTCTAACGGTGTATATCTCATATCTGGGAAAATTCGAATTTTTTAGTTATAGGCTTCATAAGTATAATCAAATCTATTTCTTATGGGAAAAACCGTTTTTCAAGCTCAATAATTCCTGTAATACGTTCAGTTATCATACTTGATCTTGGATGCATCAGATAATACTTGTCAATACGTTTTAAACTCATATTTAGTGATCAACATCAGTTCAGCCGTTCAGAAGTTATAGAGCTCCAAAAGTATAATTAGTCCAGGAACTGAAACTTTTCACTTCGCAATTTTTACAGAATGGATCGATTTGCTTGAAAATTTGAGAATAAGTAGTGGAGAGTCTAAGGATCAAAATCTGTATGATTCCGAAAGATGCTTTTACCATGGGGTGGTTGCCACCCCGTCTCGAGGGTGGAAATTTTTTATTATATTTTGACCGCAAATGTTGGTAAAAACATTAATTGTAAGCAAAAAAAGTTTTATATTTTTTTGATAAAATTAATAGTTTTCGATTTATTGGTTATCGAAATTTAGTTTATATCGAAAAAATCAATGTTATTAATCAATCATGGTTTATGTACCTGTAGTGGTTACGATGCTAGTTTGATTGGGCAATCCGAGTTCATTTGCCGGCCATAATTACATAATTATTAGGATGGCTGGGATATGAACTCGGATTGTCTTATCACTGGTGTCGTAAGTTCTAGATCATTTGGGAGAGATTGCGACCAAGGTTCTCGTTCTCAAAACTACCAAAAATTTCAAAAATATTAGTTCGACCTTTGCGGCTTCTGCTAGTACTGATCATTACCTTTCCAACGCACATCTAATTTTGAAAATTACCAGAGAACGACAGTTCTCGCCAGTGGCGCACAACCCCTACATGCGACACTATATATTATATACACGAAATTTTCGATTTTCTAAACCTGACTAAATTGAAAATTGAGCCAAATCCCATCTTAAAGTTTAGGAAAAGACTCCTAGAGCCATATATTACTTCTTCATTTTGGTCCAAGGCTGTGGATTTTACGGCTTTTCCTATTTAGGGTCTGTTTTTCGTTCTCGTCCCCAAAACTCCCAAAAATTTCAAAAACTTAAGTTCGGCCTTTGCGGCTTCTGATAGCATAGATCATGACCTTTCCAACGCATGTTTAATTTTGAAAATCGGTTATACCGTTTAAAAGTTAGCGAGCTCAGAATTAGAACTCAATTTTTATTTAAAAAGGGGAAAATGTTTGTGGATATGTACATATGTATGTATGTATGTATGTATGTATGTATGTATGTATGTGGAAAAGTTACACCGATCTGAATTGTTTTTCTGTGTTTCAAGAGGGTGTGAGGGCCGATTCAGAACCGGTGTAATTTTTGACTTCTGACTACCCGTAAGCCAGCTATAGGGCTAGGTAGATACAAAATGGCAAATTTTTTGGGCGTATATATCTTAGGTTCAAGGAGAGACAGGAAAATCGCAAATAAACCACATCAATAGGGTTGAGTTAGGTTTTCAAACGTTGCCTAAGCGATCAAGCTCAGACGTACACACGGCTCAGTATAGCCAAAAAATTGAAAAACTAAACTTTGAAAATTTTGGTTTTTCGACAATTACTCAAAATTTCAACCTACGAATTGCGCCAATAACTGAGCGTTTGTAGAAGGACTCTAGGCTAATCTAACGTTGTTTACCTCATATCCGGGAAAATTAGAAATTTTAAGTTATACGCTTCATAAGTATGATCAAATCTATTTCCTATGGGGAAAAACAGTTCAAGCTCAATAATTTCTGTAACAACTTTAGTTTTCATACTTGAACTCAGATGCATCAGATACTACTTGTCAATACGTTTCAAACTCATGTTTAGTGATCAAAATCGGTTAAGCCGTTTAGAAGTCTTAAGTTAGAAATGTATAATCCAATTAACTATTATTCCCGAAATGGTTTATGTAGTTGTAGTGGTTACGACGCTAAATTTGATCTGTAACGGATAATCTGAGTTCATTTACCGGCCATCCCAATATTTTTATTTATTCTATTTCGACTAGAAAAAAAATCTAGTATACATTCGATGGTCACTAGATCATTTGGGAGATAATGCGACAAAGGTGACCATTTATAAAGCTTGACGTGTAATCGAGAAAAATTGCATTCAACTTCATACATTTAATTTGTATATAACTTGAAAAACTCCTGATACAAGAATAAAAAACCGCTAAACGCCGTAAAAATGAGTGGCGCATACAATATTCCAGCTACAAAAGATCTGATATGAAAATTACGTGGCGCGAAAATGTATTTTCATTTTGATGCAAAACAAAATTCTAGTTTTATTTTAAAAGATTTTTCCATAATATTTGCTAAATTTGAAGTAAACGCGCCACAAAAGAGTAAATTTGATACAGTTTGAATTTTGAAACTCTTTTGTGGCGCGTTTACTTCAATTTTAGCAAATATTATGGAAAAATCTTTTAAAATAAAACTTGAATTTTGTTTTGCATCAAAATGAAAATACATTTTCGCGCCACGTAATTTTCATATCAGATCTTTTGTAGCTGGAATATTGTATGCGCCACTCATTTTTACGGCGTTTAGCGGTTTTTTATTCTTGTATACAATGGACACATTTCACATGCCAAACTCCATATTACTTATGACGATGATTTTTCGGCTCTAGCTCTTAGACTATTAGTAAAGAGCGATTGACAAATTTATCTATCATTTCTATACAGTCAGTATTAAATGAAAACTCACCATATTATAAAAAGATATTCCGAACTGAAGGCGCAAAAAGTTAATATTTTATAAAATAGCCATTTCATGTTTACATCTTTATTTTATATATCTCTATTTTTTTATGTTGTTACGCCAAAGATTTGTTTTTATTTAATTATTTTATCATACTTTATTTTCCTGTTGAATGTGAGAGAATTTCTAGTTATTTTTGTTTGGTTATAATCAGTAGCGCACCTAGTATTTTGTTCTGGAGGGTGTTGGCTTGGGCACCGAAATTTTTTTGTATTGTTTGTGAAAGACAAGTTACGTTTTCCTACTATTCTTTATATATTTTACATATGCCGTAGAGGGGGTTTAACCCCCAACAACACACCCCTGGGGCGCCACTGGTTACTATAAATAATTGTTAATTTTGGGCGCCGTTAAATGTTTTGCACACAGGCGCTACCACGTGCTGGCGCGGCACTGCTCAGATGTTACCTGGAGCAGATTCGCTAAATATTTTAAACATCCACACTTAATATAGCATTTTAAACCAATGTTTCCGTGACGGATTACTTTTACTGGGCTTTGACCCACATATTTTTGTTAAATAATATCTTGGTGGTTAGCATGTACATTGCACGTAAGCACTGATGATGCCTGGTAAACCAGTCGAAAAACTAGTTATGTGATTTTGATGTGGCCGTTTTGAGGGATTTTAAATATACCTTTTATACAGGATTTTACTGTTTTTTTGTATTACATGGTATACAGCCAACCACAGAAAAACTTTTTCCTTGTGAATTATGAGTTAATTAAGTTACCACTAAACTCAAGAAACTTGTTAATTACCTACTAGTACCTAATTTTTAAGGTAATATTTTTCAGTTGATAGTAGGTACAGGAATGTAAACGTTTTCAGTTAGCTAATTTTTGAAAAAATCAATATTTCCTTACAGCTAGGAGCAAAATTATGGATTAAATTCATTTTTTCGGAATGAACAATGTTGGATAAAAATCTAACATGTCGATTTTCATTTTTTAAATATGAATTTTTGGCTTATAGATCATACTATTGACGTCATCCATCTGAGAGTGATGACGTAATCAATGATATTTTTAAATGAGGGATCGTGTCCTCTCTCATTTGAAAGGTTTTCCAATTCTCTATTCACTAATATAAACATTAACATAATTTTTATACAGAGAGGCCAAAAAAATATTTTTTGGATTAAATTAATTGACACAACAATAAGTATGTATTGTTATATAATTTTTATTGGAAAAATTTAGAAAATTAATTTATGTCAAAGACCACGAGATCATTGATTTTCATCGCCCTGTATATGGCCAAAAATTGTGAATAGTATTAGTCATAAGCAGTGTTTCGTCGAAAGTGAAAATAGTTCAGTATTAATAATTCTATGAACGGACTTATACAATTAATACGGTCGGATTAGAAAGTACATGTATTCGCTTTGAAGTAAACAATAGGATGTTTATAAATGCTTCTTAGAAGGAAAGACAATAAAACACAATCGTTGAGTTTTAGAATATCGGTTTTATTATAGCATGTAGAAACACAAAAGTAATTTTGGGTATCTCCTGGAATTTGACGAAACGGGAAAGTTTTATAAAAAATTAATTTGTTCTAAGAAATGAAAGTACGGAGGTAATGGGTAGAGAGGATGTTTTGTGATTGTCGTGAGAGACGTTTGGAGGGAGAATAGAGTGTTTGAGTCTGGTTTTGAGGAGAAAGAAGGTCACTGTGTAATGAACATCTGGAGAGAGCAGTCCAGTTTTTGAAAAGTAAGAAGTCGGTGTAAAGTGGTGACGTTGGCGGCCGTGTAAGCAGAATCGTGTTGAAAAGAAATCGTTGATCGAGTTGAGAAGTTAAATCTCCTTGTGTCCAAAGAGATTCCTGTTTCTGTCTGGAACGAGTAGCCGGCTGATATCAATTTGCACAAGATATCGAGCAGAGATAAAACTGAGGAGAGTTTTCCAGCGAGTGCTATTGTTTGTTTGTGAAGCAGTTTGGACGAGAAGAATCGTTCGCAGCATTCTAGGAGCACATGTGGGAGAATCGAGGACTACACAATCCATGAGAACAAGTAAAGAAGAGAAAAAAAGGTTAGTCAGATTATTTGTGAAACGGAGAGAGTTGTTTTATATCACATACCATATTTGCTTATTTTTTATTGAACAGTTCTATAGCATAATGTACTCATTCATAAATTCAAAGAAGAAATAAGTAATCTATTCAAAAGGTGAAAAGTAAATTTTGTTGTTTTTTATATAATAGTAAGAACGGTCTAACGAATTATTTAAATGAAAATTTTGTAAAAAAAGGAGATAGCAGAATTAAAGATTAATTTCTTAGATAAGAAATAGTTGCAACAAAATTGACTTTTAGCATACGTTTAAATCTTATATTTATGGTATATTAGATAAATAAATAATATTTATAGAATTTATATGACTTTGAGTATATTTATTTTCCCTGTTTTGTCCTGGATGAAGTAAGCAACTAGAGATACTAGAAGCCACAAACCAAAAGTAATACATTAAAATAAGTTAGCCCTGAGAATAAATTTTATTGAAAAGTTTTATATCATTTTGGTTTTGTTTTCCATAAGTAATAATTAAAATAATTAATTAATTAATCAAAATAAGAATATGCTGATCAATCTCATAACAGAGAGAAAATACAGAGCATAACAGTATGTAATTTATTTAATCTAAATACATCCAGAAACATACATGTTAATGTCACCAAATAAAAAAAGTGTTTACTTAATAAATAAACATTGCTTTTCGCCTAAATTGAATATTTAAACTGCCACCCATCTGCCTCTTGGCAATAATTGAAACGATGACGAGAATGTTCTTGAATATTAATTTGTAATCATTTCTCGAGTTATGTTACGAATTTCCAATATTACTCTATTTTTAAATCTTGTAAATTTTATGTCCGATCTATGATCCAGATCATCCCCATTGATTTCTTAAAATAAATTGAACTTAATGGGAAGCCAATTAGTCCCTAATTTTGTCTATTATTAAAACACTTGAAGAAGTTTATTAATAAATGTACTTATATTCTTTCTATCAGTATGAAAGACAAGAATAAATTCCAATATTAGCCACATAAATAATGAGAACTGAAAAGAACTATAGCAAATAGTCTACTTTTTACAAAACAGGATGGCATGTGTCATACTTAAGTTGTTTGCAATTTCTTATAAGGGCTAGTTTATTGCATGAAATAAATAAATAAGATCCCCATTAACGGAACCGCAAAGAATCGAAGCATAAGTTACAGTTGGAAATGAAGATAAAACCAGAACACAACAAGAAGTACTTATGTAATTTATTAAATATAAAATATCCTAATACGCCTATCATACAGTTTATTGTTAGTAAAATTGGGAAAAAATTTAGAGAAGCTGGATACATGAAACATGTAGCGAATGATGGTCGTGATGGTAATATACACCTTGGTGTATCTATCATTAAGTGTGGCAGAGAATCGTCAAACTAATTCAAGGTAAATTGCAGCTGATCCAAACATTTCTAAGAGGTCCGTTTTACGTGTACTAAAAAAGAGAAATATCATTCGTATAAAATTTCTCATGCCAATGAGGATGATGCAGATTACCGAATGCAGTTTTGCGAAATAATTATTTTGGATATTTGGATGAATGATGGATATTTGTAAGATAACTCCAGAAATGATCCATACCGTCAAGAAGATTATCGTCCTTGGTTCAATTACTGCTAAAAGGCAGGTGAGGGCAATGTTGACATTAAATTTAAGACAATGACAAAGTTTAATTAGTCAAATAAGCATTTTTCTGTTTTCTGACAGCAGTAAAACATTTTTATATTAAATACATTGCATAAGGAATTCAAAAAATATATTTATTTTGTGTACCTTATATAAATAATTATGTTTATATTACTATATAGTCCTGTCGCCAGGGGGGTACAACGGCCTCCTTTATTCAGATGGACTTACCCAAGTTTATTTTATTTATTTTGACCCGTAGAATACGAATTTTTTGGGTAACAGTCGATCCGGATGTCGATAAGATTGTTATACACAAAGAACTTGAGGAATCACATAACAGAGATTTTTCGCAAAACAAAACATTTCTTTGTGTTTTTTGGGGCATTCTAAGCAAAAAATGTTCCTACAAGTTTTTTCGTAGGATTCATAGTTTTCGAGATAACCGCTGTTAAAATTTCAAAAAATCGAAAAATTGCAATTTTTGAACCCGAATAACTTTTGATTTAAATATAAAATAGCAATTCTGCTTACCGTATTTGAAAGTTCAAGTTAAATTATATCGGTTTTGATTATTTACATTGCTGAAAATTTATTTTTTTTTTTTTTATTAGAAAAATATGTCGCATCCACCAAAAGGTTATTAGCGACGGAACAAAATATAAATAACAAAATTAAACAATTACAGATTGTACAAAATGTTTCTGGATCTGAGATAATTAACTATATTATTGTCACAGGAACAGTTTTGACCTAGAGCCTGTGGTAGAGCGTTTGGGATCTTGTAGCGCTGTCTTTCTTGGTCATATTTACTACATATTGTTAAAAAGTGTTCGACTGTTAATCGGACGTTACACTGATCACATATAGGTGGATTTTTCTTTGTGAATAGGTAAGAGTGCGTTAATCTTATATGACCTAGACGTAAACAAACGCGTAACCACAATTTGTTCTCGTCTATTACGTGACGACGGGAGCCACTGAGACACATTATTTTTAATTTTATTTAGCTTGGAATTAGTTTGAAACCACTCATTTCGCCACAAAAACAACACTTTATTTTTAAAATAATATTTTAAGTCACTGGAAACACACTTGTCTATCGGCTCTGAAAAATCACTTAAAATTGCCTCTCGTGCATAACCCATAAAACCCATAAAAATTGGACGCTTCTTCCATGTTCATGAGCTTGGGAAAGCTGGTATTGTAGCAACTTTTCAAAAGGATGTTTCGGAAAAATATGTATTAATGAGTTTAGAGAGCTAAGGGAATCTGTTATGATCAGGGCTTTTGTGAGTGTAAACTCGTTAAGAAGTTTCACAGCGCGGTATATGGCGTAGAGTTCAGCTGAATATGTGTTACATGCTGGGGGTAAACAAGTGAAATGTTTTGAATTGTACAACTGATTGGTCTTTAAGTTTGTCTCCTGTAGACAAATAATATCTGGAGAATATTCAGATAAAAGAAGCTGTAGCATAGGGAGACGATGGAAAAATCTATCAATGTTCCATTGAAGTATCGCGTTGAATGTTGTTAACAGATTCGGAGTTAGATGATACTGAACAATTGTCTACAGAAGAGTCACTGTCTAAGTCAGAAATCTCATTCCCTAAATAGTTGTGTAGTTTCTTTTGAAGTTTTGTAAACTTGGTTTTTGTAGATCTATCATTTGCATATTGATAGCTGCTTTGTAAAAGATAGAGTAAACCAGCCATATCAGTTGTAAATGTTTTAACGACGCTAATAGTGTCGGGGGAGCCTTGGACATTATCAATAAGTAAAGACAATTGGTGGTAATTTAAAACGAATGGTGGGGTATGATTATCAATAAAATTTTCAAGAGTTACCCGTGTAGATGGGACTTTAGATGAGCGCGGTTTTTTTGGTTTAGATGATTTGGGTTTTGCAAACAGATTTTGTGATGAAATTGCTGAGTCTGAAGGAGGCGTATCGATCTCACCAATACTGCGTTTTATGGAAGAACTTGCGTTTTCGCAAGTGCTATTAGAGTTTTCACTTAGATGCTGTGACTTTATTACATTTGGAGGTACTGGAGCAAACTCATTGGTAGTGGCAGAAGTCGAGCTTGAGGTTTTATTTGTAAGATTGGTTGAAATGGTTGTTTCAGAAAATTGTGGTGATGTATCAGTTTTATTAGAGTTTTCTGCAGTTGTATCTAATGGAAAAGGTGCTGATAGATTGGAGGGTCTTGCCTCCGAAGTTTGTGAAAACGGTATTGCCGCTGAATGAGGTTGATTGAAAGTGTTGCTATGAGTAGGAGTATTAGTAATTTCTTGGTCGTGAAGATTTGTAGGTGTAGGTGATATGCTCGGATTTGATAATGGATAACTTGATGACTGCTGAGTGTTTGGTACCTTGTGTAATATACTTGTTGGATCTGTTGGATTTGGTACTTCATTGTTTGACTCAATATGAGTTGATTCCGTTACTGAACTGTTATTGCATTGGGATGATATGTGTCCTGTATTTTTGCAAATAAAGCAGGTGAGTGTACCTTGTGACAAAAATATGCGGTGAGGTGTTTGGTCAAAATTTATTAGAATAGAAACTGGAATTGCTGATGTTATAGGGCTTACATAAACTTGCCTCCGAAAACTCAGTATGTGACTATATTCGGGAAGAGTGGAGCTAATTTTCAGAAATGTTATTGGGGAAATAAGCTTTAAACCGATATTCTGTAATTCTTCAACTAATACTTGATGAGGAATTGACGGGCATACACCAGACAAGACTAGTCTTTCTGCTGGAGAGACAAGTCTCCGTGCTGTTACAACTTCGCCGAGTACTTTTATAGAGCCATGTTGTGTCATGAAATTATCTACTACGGTTTTGTTTGCTAAATACATGCAGATTCTATTATGAGATAATCTAGATGAAAATATAATATTTTTTGGGTTGATGATTGTGCCCAAAGGAATTAAATAATCCTGCAGTTTAGCATTATCGATACAACTAAATACAATTGCTTGGGTCTTACTCGGAAAAGACTGTGAAGCGGCTGAAGCATAACTGTTTGTGATATTTGAACGTTGATTTACTGGACTGGTTAGATCGGAAGGTGTGTTTACATTGTGTGAAGACATTTTAAGCTGCGGTGGCGAAAGCTTAAGTCCGACTCTGGTAAGTGACAAACCAACCGCATGCTAGCTAACCTCACAAAATGATTGTACGTTGGTGTATTTTTCTTATTTGACGTTTCCTTTTCACAATAATAAACTAATAATTACGTATAGATGACTTACGTAGTAGTATCTAGTAGATAAACACTTTAGTTTTAAAAAACTATTTAATAATACCACTTGTTTTTAGTAAAAACTAGGAGTACAATATCACTACAACTTTACCATAACTTGCCAGGGCCGGTCCTGAAAATTTATTTTTTTATTGTTAAACAAAGTTATAAAGACATAGTGTTTCCCGTACCTAATACATGCGTTTTAGAACATCCTACGTAGATATTGCCTCGCTTTCACTAGTACCTATTCTACCTACTTGTTCGATTTTAAATGAGAAATTATTGAAAACATCACTCACGCACTAGGTGTTTATTACTGTTTATAGCTTTGTTTAAGAGTAAAACAATTAATTTTTAGCAATGCAAATAATCAAAACCGATATAATTTGACTTGAACTTTCAAATGCGGTAAGCAGAATTGCTATTTTATTTTTTAATCAAAAGTTATTCTGATTCATAAATTGCAATTTATCGATTTTTTGGAAGTTCAACCGCGCTTATCTCGAAAACTATGTATCCTACGAAAAAACTTGCCAGAACATTTTTTGCTTAGAATGACCCAAAAAATACAAAAAAATATTTTGTTTTGCGCGAAATCGCTGTTATGTAATTCCTCAAATTCTTTGTCTATAACAATCTTATCGACATCCGGATCAACTGTTACCCAAAAAAATCCGTATTGTACGGATCAAAATACATGAAAAAAACTTGGGTAAGTCCATCTGAATTAAGGAGGCCGTTGTACCCCCCCTGGCGACAGGGCTAATACAGCGTGTGTCAGCCAAATGGAATAAATTCAATAGTTCAAATACTAATTGTTTTTTTTGAAAAATGCTGAGACCTGTCGATTAGTATTAGTATTTCAAATCTAAATGTTTTACATACAATCATAATGTATACAGGGTGTCCCTATTTAGAGATATGACGTCATCGTTAATTTTCTTAAATGGCAACACTGTTATTTTAATGGCTATTTAGATAGAGCGTGTAAAGTTATACATAGCTGCAAAATATCAAATTTTTATTTTCTAACATTTACAAGAAAATAAAAAATAAAGTTATGTCTGTAATGTGGAATAAACTTAATAGTTCAAATAATAATTATTGTTTTTCTAATGTTCAGACCATTCGATTAGTATTTCAAATCGAAATTTTTTACATACAAAATAATGTATACAGGGTGTCCCAATTTAGAGATTTAATGTTATGTTTATTATCTTGTAAATGTTGAGGAATAAAAATTTAATATTTTGTAGTTATGTATAACTTTACACACCCTATCAAAATAGCTATCAAAATGACAGTGTTGCCATTTAAGAAAATCAACGATGACGTTATTTCTCTAAATTGGAACACCCTGTATACACGATTATTGTATGAAAAAAATTTCCATTTGAAATACTAATTGACAGGTCTAATCATTTTTCAAAAAAACAATTATTATTTGAACTATTGAATTTATTCCAAATTACATACATAACTTTGTTATTTTTTATTATCTTATAAACGGTATAAGGAATAAAAATTTGATGATTTTCAGTTATGTATAACTTTACACACCCTATCAAAATAGCTATCAAAATGATAGTGTTGCCATTTAAGAAAATCAACGATGACGTCATATCTCTAAATTGGGACACCCTATATACATGATTATTGTATGACAAAAATTTTCATGTGAAATACTAATCGACAGGCTTAAGCATTTTTCAAAAGAACAATTAGTATTTGAACTATTGAATTTATTCCATTTGGCTGACACACGCTGTATGCAGAATTGGATACCGTTTCAAATGAGCTAGCCCAGAAACTCTATTCTCCTTTAAAAAACCATTTATTGCGTTATCACACCCAGATGGATAACGGCACTAGTATGATGTATATTAGGGTGGGTCGAAAATATTGTTTTGCGAATTTCGATTTGTAATAGTCCGGAAAACATGACCTGGGTAGAGACTTAAAAACGTGCATATTTATTTTTTATTTATATTAACATTAATTACCCGCGCATGACGTTTGAAAATTCGGAAAAATTGTTAAAATTACATTTATTTTATCAGAGTTTATTGTATAAATTACATGGCATAAAATGATATTACATTCTTATATTCAGAGATACACGTAATACAAATAATAATCAATCCAAAATATGAGAATAATCGTGCGCATACTGCGGAGGAAGGAGTGGGGAAAGAGGGCGTAAGCGGTCGATCACGCGTCTTTGCCTCAGTGCACCTAATGAGTTCCGGGCGAAAGGTCGCGCGCACTTATCTAATGTTTTCGCGATTTTAAGTAGTTTTTGTTAGCTTTGTGACTTTGTGCATCATGGAGATTTCAAATAATACCCGAAAATCCACAAGTTGTCCCATATTTGGTGCTCCGGAAGAAATTAACGAAAATCAACTACCCACTTACAAACAAGTTATAAAATATTACAATTTAGTAAGACATCAGCTTAAACTGGAGAACAATTAAAAAAAAAAGAGCCATCCATTAATGAAGTATCTGAAATAGTGTCATCTAAAGTTGAATATTTATGGAGAAAAGCGTCTATTCCTACTGTGTCTCATAATCGTGTGATGCAATTGATAAAAAGTTATCACGCGATGTGTAAAAATTTAATAAAATCTTTGAAGCTTTTATCAGAAGAAAAAATTCAAGATTTTCATAGAAATTCGGAAAAACTGTTTGATTTGAGTTCATGTTAAGTGTAAAGATTTAAAGTTATGCAAATGTTCCAAAGACCAAAAGATTCCTAAGGAAGAACGAGCTTTTTTAATAGATCAGAGAACAGAGAGAAATGATTATGGGAACTGTTGATTTATTGAAAAGTAAGAGGAAAAGAAAACTGAGTGATAGAAAAATTAAGCTTAAATCATATTACGATTCTAGCGTTTGTGAACCAGACCCTTCTCACGAAAATCCTAATACCTCAATAACGTCTGGAAGTAGCGATGAAGAACAAACTTTGCCCTCAAGTTCTCACGAAAATCCTAATACTACAATAACGTCTGAAAATAGCGATGAAGAACAAACTTTGCCCTCAAGTTCATCAAAACCAGCATCAAAAAAACGTGAAATAACATCTCTCAAGAATTTATCAACTATCTGTGACCGATACGGGATATCCGATAGAGCAGCTGCTGCTGTCGCTTCTGCTGTTTTGCAAGATGTGAAAATCAACAACGAAGTAATCGATAAGTCGAAATTGCGACGAGCTAGACAAAAATTACGAAAAGAAACCTTATCTCAAAGCCAACTAGATACTATTCCTGCCTTATTTTTTGATGGACGAAAAGATAAGACCCTGAAAATTGTTATGAAAGGGGGAAAAATACCGCTCAACATCTGTGGAAGAACATATTTCAATAATTATAGAACCAGGATCAGTTTTTGTCGGATATGCCGTTCCAAGCCATGGAACTGCAAAAGGATTGGAGTCTGCCATCTTTCAAACAGTAACAGGTTAACTGAATATGTCTCTAGAGGATACTCTTGCCATACGTTGTGATGGGACGGTAACTAATACGGGCAAATACGGCGGAGTCATACGGCTCTTAGAAAAGCGTTTACACCGACCACTTCAATGGATCATATGCCTTTTACACTTAAATGAACTGCCCTTAAGACATTTATTTGCAAAACTTGATGGCACCACAACAGGACCTAATACTTATTCAGGTGCTATCGGAAAGTTATTAGATGATTGCGAGAAGCGCTCTGTTGTCGTGTTTGAAAATATAGAAGATATGTTACCAAATATTTCAAATATAAAAGACCTCAGTTCTGATCAACGTTACCTTTATCATATCACATCTGCCGTCATAAGTGGTAAGTGCCCTTCTGATTTGTCTAATCGCTCTCCGCGAAAAATGTCGCATGCCAGGTGGTTAACAAAGGTAAATAGGATTTTGCGCTTATATGTTTCCACTGAGATACCTACAAACGAACTCAAACAACTCGCTACTTTTGTAGTTAAAGTATATGCTCCTATTTGGTTCGAAATCAAATTAAATCCGACATGTAAAGATGGAGCAAGGCACTTTTGGAAGTTGGTATTTTATTCTCGATATATTCCGCAAGAATTGAAGAGTGTCGTTGATCCTGTAATAAAGCGAAATGCTTAGTTTGCGCACCCAGAGAACTTGCTCTTATCTATGTTATCTGACGAACAAAAACATGTGAGAGAACTTGCTGCTAGACGCATTATAAAGGCAAGGAAACCATCTGAATCCCTTCAGCTTCGAGTCTTTGAAGTGCCTAAGATAGATTTAAACGCTTCGTCTTACATCGATTTGATAGACTGGCAGCAATCTTACTCGCAACCACCTATCTTGATCAATGTTCTGGATGAGACTCTTCATTCCCTAGTTGAGTCAGGTGGTGATGATGAAGTCCTTTTTCTGAGGCTACCATGTCATACTCAAGCTGTGGATCGGGCTGTAAAAACAGTAACAGAGGCATCTATGCAGCTTTGCCACAAAACAGCAAGAGAAGCTTTAATTAAGAATAAAATTATTTCACGAAAGCTTATGCCTAAGTTCGAAAGTAAGAAAGATTTTAACGTGATTTGAAGATTTTTTATTTTGTCATATTATTTGTTTATTTTTCTTTCTTTATAATAAAATTTAGTCCAAAAGCACTTTATTTTATTAGTTTACGTTGTTGTTATTCCTATGAGCCACGATAAATCGATTTTCAAACAATTCACAAAAAAACAAAAATTTCAGTTTTTCAAACTCAATGCGCGGGTAGAAGGAGTTAAACTAGAAAAATTCTTTTTTCATTGTTTTTCATGAATGGATGTGGGTCACGTTTTTTTTTACTATTACAAAACTTATTGGACAATTTTATTTTTTTCCATACAAAAGTGACCCACCCTAATGTATATGCCAAAAACTCGTAATATAAAAATAAAGATTGACTTCTTCGGGGATTTGTCTCCAAAATCTCTCAATCTCAAAAAAAAACGAATTCATTCCATCGTAATTTTGCTCGTCATTATATAGTGAAGGCATAAAGTCTTACCCCCCCCCCCCCTACTCATTTATTTTAAAGATAAAATATCTAACGGTATCAAAGTTTCGGTATTTCCGTGAAGACCCATCAGGTGACAGCCCCCAATTTTTTTATAGCAAAGGGGGCCATGTGAGAAAGGTTATCACCATATAATTCCAAAAATATAATTTAATTTTATATATAATATCTAACACTATAATTTATTTTAATAGAATTTTTGCTTATTTATTAACCGATTAAATAGTAAATATTAATGTTTTTTTATTTTCGCTATCTATAATAAATATCTAAAAAAATAATGTGGGACATTTTTTCCTGTCCTAGTTTCCTATAGGTTTCCTACATTTCCTATTATTTGTTCAATAAAAATGGTTAAAAAATAAAACGAATAATAAATATTTCTTGTAATATAATATATAGGTAACTACATTACTTTTTTTAAGTTTTTGAGTTAAAAATATGAGGAAATTATGATTTTTGGAGATGTTCCCATTAAGAGAGTATTAACTACCACGAGGTAGTAGAGGACATCCACCAACCAGATGGACCGACAATCTGAAGCATGCTATCGGTAACTGGATGTAAGCCGCACAAAACAGAGACAGATGGAAAGAGCTGAGGGATACCTATGTCCAACAGTGGACGCGTACGGGTTGATGATGAGGATGAACTACCACGAAGCTGTAAGAAGTTTTAACCAACGATTTCCTGACTATCAAATTCAGCGTAAATTTGGACAATATTGTACTTATACTCCATACAAAATTATCGCATCCAGAAGCCTTTCACACGAATGAGAAATTTTGATATTACCTCGCATACACTTTATTTTATTTAAATTTAAAAAATACGAAGCGCTTAATGAAAGACCCTACATTAGTAGTGCTTTTCAGCAAAATATATCAATCATGAGAACTTCCGAACGACTGTCTAACATCAATTTTCATAACTATTTAGAAAAAATTTCACCTATTTCCTTTATGATCTTTATCAAACCTTGGTTGAAACGAAATAACATGTGCTTTCGTAATATAACAAAACTATCTATTGGCGGAAAAGTACATACTATATGTAATATCGCACCTTGAAAACCATATGGCAATATCTGCAATTTTTTCATGAAATGACCTTTGAATGCAGTCTAATAGGAAAAAAATATATTTTTTAATGCTATAATATAGCAGCATCTTCAAAAAATTTTTAAGTTCGGCACCAGAAAGATACGTCCCTATGACTTTTGTCAAAAATCGATTCTTCTTTTTAGACTATCAGGCATTATCTGCAGTTGATCCTCTACAGTTCTAAAATTGGAACAAAAACTCAGATCTATATGGCAATATGTGCAAAATGTGACCTACGCTCGTAAAATAAAAGCAATATGTACTGAGGAAAAATGCTTTGAATACAACAAAACATAGAGTGTGTAAGCACAATTTCATTGCAACACTGGAAATAACCGACAAGACTATAATTAGACAAGACAAATTAATATACAACGTCGTACTGCAGATGGGTTTATCCCAAAAGAAAAGCGAGGAACTCATAAGAATGGAAAAAGAATCAACGAAGTCGTGAAACAAAACATGTTGATTTACATCGAGTCCATTCCTAGAGTGGAATCTCACTACTATACCTAAGAAAACAAACTAAATACCAGATAATTCGTCAGCGATGACAAAACTCTTGTTGATATTCATCGCGATTATATAAAATTTTGCAAAGAAAAAGGTTCGGTGTTCGGAAATTACGCTAAGATGATGACCATATTTCACACGGAATTTAATATAGACTTCTTTAAGCCCAAAAATAGCTTTGCTCGCTGTGAGAAAGTTACAGAAACTAACTAGATAAATCGACATTAGAAACAGCCTATAATACTCACCGTCAAGAAGTGAAACTCAATAGGAAAGAGAGATAGGTAAATGACTTAAAATCTGCAAAATCCAACACTTGCATCACTGCTTGTTTTGATTTACAATTATTACTACCGACGCCTTCAGGCGAAGTCTCCTTATTTTATTACAAAAGAAGATGGTCAACATCTAATTTCACAATTTTTTACCTGACCACAAATGCAGGACACTGCTATCTTTGGTTCGAGCGAATTGCTAATTGTGATTGAAATGAAATAGCGTCGTGCCTGTTACAATTTCTGAGGAACCATGCCAGGGACAAAGAAATAATATTACACTCAGATAACTGCAGTGGACAAAATAAGAACAAGTATATTGTCTGTCTTTATCAATAAGAAGTACAGAAATTGAACATACCTAAAATTACCCACAAATTTTTGATAACGGGTCACTCCAAAAATGAGGTAGATAACGTGCATTCTTTAATTGAGAAACAAAAAAAAGACTTTAAAAGAGGACCAATTTACGAGCCTGCGCAATGGGTCACAGTAGTCCAAGCAGCGAAAAAAACAGGCGAACCTTATAAAATTAATGAAATGTGTACATCGGATATATTGGACTTTAAAAAACGATGTAAGGAAATGGGGAACAATTATAACTATAACATTGTTGAAGAAGAAAATCAGGTCGTCTGGAATGACATAAGATGAGCAAGGTGGAGAAGACACTTGAAAATAAGTTTCAGGTTAAGGCAAGTTTCAACGATAAAGAGTACAGAACCATTACTATTAGGCGAAGACAACGAGGAATGGTGGCTATGTGGCTAATATGGAACTAAGTAAAGCATATTCGCATTCACTAGGAATATGCAATCTCAAAAAACAAGATATAAACAGACAGATTATAATATGCAAGACTTTGATTAAGTGTTAACACTAAAAATTTGTAACAAATAAGTACAATCTTAAATAAAAAAACTGTTATTTGATATGCATTTTTACTACATCATTTGCGATAATTGATATATTTTTTAAAGCCATATGGCCGTATGTGCTAAAATACCTATTTCCTGGAGGAAGTTTTAAGTACTTCCTAATTCCTATAAAAATATGCAAAATTAAAGACAATTGTGCCAAATACCAGGTTTGTAGCTTAATTTTTGGAATTGTAATAAATAAAACTAACTATATAAAAACTTAAAATGCTCATAACTCAATATCATAATTTTTGCAGTTACCGCCCTATGGTTTTCAAGGTGCGATATGTATCTCATAAGGAAATTTAAATCCTGAATGCAGAATTTTCTGCAGAACATAATACAATATTTTAACGATTTTGAAAGAACTTATTAAAAACAACTTGTTCGGATTAAGAAAATAAATTGTTTTGAAATTGAAATTTCTTTGAATAAGCTTATGAATAAAAAGCGCATTCTCCAGTATTAAAAGTTTGTCCATTTAGCAGAGTTGCCACGCACGTTGAATAATAGGAGATTTAAAGCAATTCAACTGTTTTAACTTTTATATAATTATTCAAAAAATGTTAAAACGTACCTAAGTGTAAACAAACATTTACCAACTTTCTCTTAAATCTTCTTTCTCCGATCCGTCTCCATAAACAGGATTAGCGACCATATTTCCAAAAATTTTTCTGTCCAGTTCCAAATATTTTTTAGTCATAATCTTTTCTTTCCACCTATTCCCAATTTTTTCATCTACTCTACCTGCATGAGGAACTGTAACAGAATGTATTTTTCAATTCGCAGTTTGTGTTTAAAGTGTGCGGTTTTACGTGTTTACTTATTCTTAACAAATGGTGTTTCACTTATCCTTCTCAGCTTTTCTCAGTTGCTGACTGGCCGACCATGGAATTCTCAGCATTCTCCAGTATATCCAAATTTCAAAGTCTTCGAGTTTCTTAGCTCTTGGCACTTTTAACGTCCATGTTTCTACTGCGTGTAGTAGTTTGGTCAGTCTTAACATTCAACAAACGTCAGTCTCAGCGCAGTATTCAGATTTCTGTCAGATAATAATATCTTGAATTTTAAGAAAGTTGTCTGATCTGCTGTTTTAATTTTCAAGGACGCTTATAACACATGATAAACATTAGTTCTTACAGATAAAAATCATCATATTTAAGAGCGTAGGCGCAAAATCTCGGACCAACGCATTTTAAACGTATTAATTATTTTTCGAATCCTGAAAAAACTAATAAATATTTTTAAAAAATTTAAACGCAGAATGAAAGATTGCATTATTACGAAAAGCCGAAAGTCCCTCAGAATAAACAAAAAGTTTCTTTTGAATGAGATATTTGAAATTAAAAATCACACTAAATTTTCTCTTTTTTTTTTTCACCCCTGTAACTTATTGAAATAAACATTATAGAAGTTTTCAGGGACTCTCGGCCCTCGGTAATAATGTAGTCTTTCATTCTGCGTTTAAATTTTTCAGAAATACTTATTAGTTTTCTCAGGATTCGAAAAAAATGAATACATTTAAAATGCATTGGTCCCAGATTTTGCGCCTATTCCCTTAAGCTATTAGATCAAGGATGCTAGATTATTTTACCTACATTGACTATTTGAGCTTTACATATGACATAGTTTGTTAATAGACAGGTGTCATAGAACCACAGTAAAACAAAAATAATGAGCCAGGAGCAGACAAATATAACAATACAAAACCATATCATACAAAATTTTGAATATTATGTATACCTAGGCAAATCAAGATGCTGACATTAAAAGAACACAACTGGACCACTTTCAGTAAACTAGAATATATCTTGAAAAATACCTCCATTTATATAAATTCAAAGAGAAGGTATATATTATAACCCCTGCATTTTAATAGTTTGTTTCTGCGGCTTGGAGACCGTAGCCCTTACCAGAAAGTCTGCGAAAGAAACTTATAGAGAAGGACAGAGCTGCATTCTTTAAGATGAAGAAACTGTTATGTGAAAACAATATTACTTTGGGTCTGAAAATTAGATTAGTGAGATGTTATGTGTTCTCTTAGGAAACAACGCAACGGGCAATGGAACGAATCATATTTGGGATATCAATAAGAGGCAGAGAGGCAATTTCAGAAGCACCGAGATAAGACGTAGAACGAAAATCAGGGAAATCGTGGAAGATATTAAAAAATAAAATGGCACTCGGCCGGTACATAGTCAGATATGATAATAACAGGAGGACACGAAGAATCCTAGAATTGAGATCAATATAAAGAAAGATAAATGCAATTTATAAGATACTTTCATTCAAGAGTGGATGGGAAATGGCTAACGAACAAGAAGAATATAAGGCTACAGGCTACTATTATTTTGGCATTTACCTACCTACATTTGGGACTTTTCTTAAAATTTCATGAAATTGAAAAACCTGCAAATAGTTATTAAGGTACCAAGGGTATTATAAGGATAGTGGCGACGCGTGACTTTTTCTAAAGTGTTACCAAAACCAGATGCAAAAAATCTTATTTAAAAAAATGAAGATATGGCTAAATGTATATACATATAGCTTCAATAATATCATTTTGTATATCACTTGAAACTCTCGAAAAAACAGTTGATGTTTCTAGATGTTGGCAAAATTTTTGATCTTTTTTGGCAATTAATGTTAACAATTCCCTGTAATTGCCTCGAATGTCAGAGCCGTGGCCCTCAAAATGTTCATACGGTACATATCTATTATAAGTAAGCTAAGGATATACGAGTACCTATCTATTTTTTTAACAAACTCATGTTCAGCAATATTTGCTTTAAATGCTTGGTGAAGAGAACTTTTGATTTTTGTTTTGCCAAACTGAATCAAATTGGGTATACATCTTACATGTAGGTAACGGAGAAATTTCATGTCTCTTTTTTAAAACTCTAAAACTATTTAAATCGTGAACCTGGTCCACCCATTTTTCTGTAAAAACCAGAAGACATGGCCAACAATACAGTCTATTTTTCTTGCAACCACATAACCAAGGATTTTCACTGTACCAAATAAATTTAAAATATCGAGCTAATTTTTTAAATTCCTTTTTTAAATTGTTTAAAATAGGTCTTTCATTTTCAATAATCTCATTTTATTTTTCAATCAGAATTACTTTTCAAGTAGTTGATCGATTACGCAGCGACACTCATCCATGGTGAACTGCACGCACACTTTTTATTATAGGTACTGTTAGCAAATTTAAATTTGGTAACAGCCCTACTGATTAGTGATGTTGATTATAGTTACTTTCGAGTATTCGTTCCAAATCGTTACTTTTGTATAAAGTAATCATTTACAGTATTCGTTACTTTGATTACTATGATTACTTTTGTTACTTTTGTATTTGAGTAGGTACAAACATACCTACTGAGAAATACGATTCTCGATATGATTACCGGTACTCAAAATACAAAAGTAACAAAAGTAAGCATAGTAATCAAATCATTTTTATCTCTTAAAGAGATCGGTGAAGGTCGTTGTTATATCGGAATACCTATACAAAATACGTACCTACCGAGAAATACGATTCTCGGTATGATTACCGGTACTCAAATACAAAAGTAACAAAAGTAATCATAGTAATCAAAGTATCGAATACTGTAAATGATTACTTTATACAAAATACCTTCTTCTTCTTCTTTTGCCCTTTAATTCGTCCAATTCTGAACATAGGCTTCCCCCAGTTTCCTCCATTCGCTTCTGTTTAGTGCTTTCTGTTTCCAGTGCGTTCCTCCTATCTTTTTAATGTCGTCTCCCCATCTCATCTGGGGTCGTCCTCTTGCTCTCTTTCCTGTCCATGGTCTCTATTGTTGTATCGTGCTATTCCACCTATTGTCCGTTTGTCTAGCGTTATGACCTGCGAAGCTCCATTTTAGCCTGGTTATATGTTGACCTGCGTCTTTGACTTTTGTTCTATTTCTGACCCAGTTGTTTTGCTTTTTGTCTGTCAATTTTACTCCTAACATTGCTCCCTCCATGGCTCTTTGTGTCTTTATTATTTTATCCATGTTTGCCTTGGTCAAGGTCCATGTTTGGCATGCGTATGTGAGAATTGGGAGTATGCACTGGGTATGTTATTTTGTATGTTGTATTGTAGTGCATACAAAATACCTACCTACTGAGAAATAAGATTCTCGATATTATTACCGGTACTCAAATACAAAAGTAACAAAAGTAATAATAGTAATCAAAGTAACGAATACTGTAAATGATTACTTTATACAAAATACCTACCTACTGAGAAATACGATTCTCGATATGATTACCGGTACCTATAGGTAATCCGATATAACAACGACCTTCACCAATCTGTTTAAGGGATTAAAATGATTTGATTACTATGATTACTATTGTTACTTTTGCATTTGAGTACCGGTAATCATATCGAGAATCGTATTTCTCAGTAGGTAGGTATTTTGTATAGGTATTCCGATATAATAACGACCTTCACGAAGTACGAAGTAATCAGAGTAATCAAAGTAGATAGAATAGTCGTTACTCGCTTTGTTACGATTGGTACGAAGTAATCAGAGTAATCAAAGTAATCAAAGTAGATATAATAGTCGTTACTCTCTGATACGATTGGTACGAAATAATGAAGTAATCAGAGTAATCAAAGTAGATACAATAGTCATTACTCACTCTAATACGATTGGTATGAAGTAACGAAGTAATCAGAGTAATCAAAGTAATCAAAGTAGATACAATAGTCGTTACTAGCTCTGATGCGATTGGTACGAAGTAAAGAAGTAATCAGAGTAATCAAAGTAACGATTTACCTCTGTGTATAGTAATCGTTACTTTCGGTATTCGTAAGTAACGGGTACTTTGTAACGAATAGTTACTTTTTCAACATCACTACTACTGATATACACAGCGTGCTTACGCCCATCGCTCCTTCAAAATTTTCACACTAGCCGGTCCCGAGCCGCCCGAGCGACAGCGAGATAACCATTCATTGTCACCACAAATGAGACTGGTAACAGAATATAATAAAGTGCAACTGAGTCACATAAACTCGCCAATATTTTCGTGTGTCTGGCTATTTACTGAATTAGGTACTATCAACACATAATATAATAATATATTTCTATTGGTAAAAATAAAATAAAATAATAAATGGAATTATTCATCGTCATAAAATACATATTTATTTGCAAAATTTTTAACTGTTACCAATGGTAACAGTGGTTACATGGACGCTTCGCCAGTGGGATAATAACGCTTGAGGTCAATGGTGTATATACCGAGGTCCTTTGGCCCGAGGGATATACGTTGACCTAAAGCGTTATTATCTATAATACCCGTGGTGCCTTCAACGTTTAATGTCCGACGAAATTATTCTTTATATGCAAAAAATTTGAATGAATTTTGAATTAATTAGTTTTTAAATAAGTACATTTACCAGCAATAGTTGTAACGTAATTGTGGTAACCGTAGTTTCACTTAGGTTGTTATTTGTCAACTTAACAGTATTTAACTAGTTACTTAAATTTAATGCCCTAGGGCATTATATCATACTTAACTGACTTCGAAATCATGTCATTATTTGTCAAATAATATACCAGTCGGACATTAAAAATATATTAATAATAATTTAATATAGGTACCTAAGTGTTCCATTCCTTTATAAAGTAGATACATCACATACTAACTAGTTCCAGTGGTGGATCTAGACATTTACCTTGGGGGAATTTTCCTTGGGGAGGAGAAACTTCCAATAAAACACCAACCAATCGCCATAAAAAAGATAAACTCAAACTACATACATAAAAGACATATAAATAATAACTTGCGTTCCCCTTAATTAATTAATTTTCCTAACTAGCGGGTTTATTGGGTTGATTTTGACTATCTACGTTTTAAGTCTAAGCTAATATATTTTAGACAGCCAATATGTTTTAACAATATTTTCTTTTATTTTGGACCTTCATGAAAACATGAGAACTTTTGAACTTCCCCTATTTCCATCCCCGCCTCCCCTGTACCAGCAGATCCTCTACTGTACGATGTGAGATGAGTTTTATGTGTAACCTACTTTATTATTCGATTGATCTTATTAATGTGCACCCTTCTGACGTACGAACAATGACGTCCCTTCTTTTTCTTTGCACGAGAAACATGGCAACACTGCCTTCCAATCGGGCCAATGTAATATCGTAATATCATTTAGGTGAGCGCCGGTAAACAGTGTCACGTTTAAAGAAATAGTTCAAGTTGCAAGTGTTTTGGCGGTGATTTTTTGAAAAAAAAAATGGGTTTGTGGAGACGGTATCCGCGTGTGCCATCAGTGAATGACTTTAACAGTAAGTTTTTAAGTTAAATTGTGGGGAAAATGTTTGTTTATGTACCTAACCTATCGCAAGCACGACTTATAAATATCGATTGGAGGAAAATTCCACGATTTTGGGGAAGAGACGCCGGTAAACAAAATTGTTATCGCTTGAATAACAAGACAAATTAGCATTATTAATGTGGAATTTTTTATTGAGGACACGGGTAGTTAATTATCTATGCTGTTACTTTAGATAATTCATTAAATATTTTTCTAAACTTTTCTGGGTTCATTAGTTTTATAAGCGGAATTTTTCCCGCTGCTGAACTTAATGAAACCAATAAAGATATAATAAGTAATCAATCAGTACGTTATTGCTTAATGGAATGCAATTGGGAATTGTACAGAGGTGTAAAGTTCAAGTATTATTTCACAAGAATTTTGCTGCATTTCGACAAATGCGTCTAATGATTTTATTGAAACTCCACATCATCTTTAGTAGACAGATTATGCGATATATATTTTTTTCAAAAACACGAGTTGTTGTGTCTTGCTTTGTTTTTCCTGTTAATCAGAAGTGGCCATGGAGCATTTGATATTGTCTTGGTATCCGGTTTTTCGGATCTTCAATATTTGCGATCTTTTTTTTGCAATTTTTTATTACTAAGTTCTTGTGCAATATTTAGGTAGCTTAATCCAATCTGCGAAAAATCAACGACTTCACGTAAAAACCTTAGAGGGCAGTCAATGAGGGTATTTGGCTGCAAATTCCATCCTACTACATCGATTTACTTAATATTTTCGCAGTAAGTAGGGAATAGCTCAAGAAACAAAGTCTACCCTATGCCGATGTGCGCTTTTATCTTGGGGTGGTTCCCACCCCTTCTCGGGGGTGAAAAATGTTTTGGTTAAAAGAGCCACGGAAGAGGCTAGAGAACCTAATTTTAGGCAAACATTTTTCTATGATTATTGTTTGGCCATTGGCCATTTTGGCCAAAACATTGGCCATTTTCATTGAAAAATGACACCTTTTCGGACGGATTTTCGAATACCTTAAAAACTAGGCATCTAACAAAAAAACTATATAAAACATTTCTGTAGGTTATAAAAATACAAAGACATTCGATCCCTCATAAATCTTCTAGTTAAAATACAAAGAGGCATGTGGTAGGTAAGAAGAGTTTGTTTTTTTGTTGCATGCTCAAATCGGTGTATTCAACTTGAAATAACACAGAAACTGTCGATTTAAGGTGTTTAATGATACTAATAACTTTTGTAGTGCTTGAAAAGACCTTTAAAATGAGCAATACTAAATTTTATTACATTCAAACTACGCAAGATATTCTGCAAAAAATTTAATGACTAATTTATTTTAAGAACAAATGAGAAGTATATTTAACCCCTCACCCATCACAATTTAAATACATCGTTTTCCTTCTACAATACTTGTTACTATAGAGTTATTTCTATGTTCAAAACGTTGGACTGGATTCAGATGAATGGTTTTTGAAAAAAAAAAAGATCAAATTATAGAGCTCATTTTTAAATTTTCTTAAAAATCTTCCTTTTCCTCCATGTAACTCGAAAAAGATAAGAGATACGAAAAGAAGATACCACACAAAAATGTAGGGCTTTTTCAGATAAAAATTTCTTTTTTATTTTTCATTACTGTATCTCTTATCATTTTCCAGTTACATGGAGACAAATGAAGATTTTTAAGAAAATTTAAATTTAAGAAAAAGGAAGATTTTTAAGAAAATTTAAAAATGCGCTCTATAATTTGATCTATTCTTTTTCGAAAACCATTCATTTTATACCCGTCCAACTTTTGAACATACAAATAACACTATAATATAAGGTATTGTAGAAGGAAAACGATGCATTTTCATTTTGGTGGATGGGGGGTGCATTTACATTAGTTATCAATTTTGTTTGCAGCATATATCGCTTAGTTTTAATGTAATGGACCTTTATAATAGCTCATTTTAAAGGTCTTCTCAAGCACTACAAAAGATATTAGTAGCATTGTACACCTAAAATCGACCGTTTCTCTGTTATTTCAAGTTGAATACACTAATTTGAGAATGTACCAAAAAACAAACTATTTTCACCTACCATATCTCTTTTTGTATTATAACTAGAAAATTTATGAAGGCAAGTGTCTCTTTGTTTTTTTTTTATAACCTACAAAAATGTTTAATATAGTTTTTTTAGTTAGATGCATAGTTTTTAAAGTATTCGCATAAATCCGTGCGAAAAGGTATTATGTTTCAATGCAAATGGCCAATTTTCAACCACGAATATCTCAAAAAATATTGAGTTTTCAAAAAAAAATTATAGAACAGTTTTTGCTTAGAATTAGGTTCTCTAGCGAATTCCATGGTAATTTTAACCAAAAAATTTTTCATTCCTAAGAAGGGGTGGGAGCCACCCCCAAGATAAAAGCACACATCGGCATAGTGTAGACTTCGAATAAGTAGATAAGTAGAGGCTATTCGCTCCGAGCGTTAACAAAGTGTCAAAGCAAAATCGACCGACCTGCTCATGGTGGCGGTTTTTTGAAATTTTATAAGGACGCTTTGTGTATGTTTAAATGAGACATTTAAAAAAATTTCGTGTCACGCTAGTGATATTATGTATTAATATAAACAGAAAATAAAAACGCACTATAAATTCTTCACTTTCCAATATTGATTATCAGTTTGATTTTGTATGCATAACCTCACTATCGCAGTTTATGTCAATAAATATTTATTAACGAAAAAGAAAATATTTTGTTGCACTATAAATTACAGTATAAATTAATAACTAATGAATTCTAACAATTGTATTCGGTTATTATCACTACAAAATAAAATATTCAAGTTTAACAAAATAATCCCATAAGACTCAATGTTAAAACGTCCTTACAAAATCTGACAGCGTATCACGTGACTGTACGTAGAGGGGAGACGCACGGAGCCAATTCCCAAAATTTCATTAAAATCCATGCAGTAGGATAGAATTCGGAGGTAATATTAATATCCTATTCTTGCTCCCATTGACTGGCGTATTATACAGGTTTTCGAAGGTTCTAAAAAGTATATGCAGGATAGCTGATGGATGACAAATCCTTAAAGAAGTCCAGCTCATTTTACTCTATTGTACTATCGCTCAGCGCAGAGCTACCTCAAATTTTATTATTCTGATCTTTAAGGGGACTAACATTGTTGTAAATGCTATTTCCTACAATATCTTTTTCGCAGAGTTTTTCGTGCGGTCGATATTTTTCAAGTTAAGGGGGAAACAGTGGAAGGGGTGGGAAAGCATAAGTGTTGAATTATTATTATTATAAACTTTACGACATATCTTCAAATTATATTTTATACCACTTTCTTTCTAAAATGAATATTTAAGGTCGTACATATGCGGAAACTACGGTGAAGAAGTGACCAGTGATAATGGAGAAAGACTCATTAGTCTATGCCAACAATTTAACTTAAAAATTTTTAAACGGTTTCTATCCCCACAAGGACATACACAAGTTCACTTGGCATCAAGATACAAGCCAACTACGATCGATTATAGACTATATTATAATAAAACAAAAATCGTAGAAAAAAATAGAGGTGTAGAATGCGGATCTGGCCATTACCTACCAATATCTCGAATCCAAATTTCCTTCAAACATGCAATAAATAAAACGTCGAAAGAGAAAAAAGAAATGATCAAACAATCCAAATTTAAACTAATTAGGCTACGTGACGACAGCACCAGGTTCCTATACCAGAACAGACTGGATCAAAAACTTGATCAAACTCAACATGTTGCACCAATACAATATACGACAAAATAACATTTGCGATAAAGGAAGCAGCCAGTAAAGCACTAAGCATGGAGGAGATAACAAATACTCAGAAAAATAACAATATAATCTGGAGCAATAAAGTTGAACAACAGAAACAAATAAAACAACAGAAATATCATAAATGGTTGAAATCACAAAACACATAGGTGTGATAAAACCCAATACCGCCAAGAATTAACCAAATATAAAAAAATGTTAACAAAAAATGAGAACGATACCTGGGAAAAGAGATGTAACGAAGTGGAATGTCATCTAGGTGGAAGCAGATCCTCATAAGCTTGGAGTTTAATTCTAAATCTAAGAAATGATAGAAATAATACAAACCTTCAAATTATTTATGGATTTAAAGAGATGGAAAACCCACTACAAAGAAGAGCTTCAAGAAAAAAACTGCAAGAACTATCGCTGTATTATTGTAACCAGCACCTTTAGTAGATTATGTGGAAAAACTTTAAAAACTCTAATAGAAAATGAATGTGCACCTTTAGAGATCGAACAACAAGCAGGATCCCGATCAGGAATATCCTGAATCGACCATATCTTCACGCTTAACCAACTCAAAGAAAAAAAAGTAGGCAGAAACAGAGAAATACATTTACTATGCGTCGATCTAACTAAGGCATATATGATACCGTACCACTTTCTGTAAATCATGGCAAGTCCTGAAAAAATCCCCTATTAATATAACTTTAATAAAAGCAGTGCAAAAATTCTATAACAACATCCAAGCAAACATAAAAATCAACAAGAGTTTATCCAATAGCTTCATGGTGAATAAGGGAATACGACAGGGATGCAACTTATCACCAACACAGTTTAAAATCTATATAAATAAGGTCTTGAATAAGTGGCGTAAATTATGTGCTGGAACGGGGATATGGCTAAGCGACGACTCAACACTATACACACTGCATTTTGCCGACGATCAGGTGGTGATTGCCCAGGATAAAGATGATCTAATATTTATGACAAACCGACTGTTTCGAGAATACAAAAAATGGGGCCTATATGTTAATATAGAGAAAACCAAATGTATGTGTATAGGAGGACAGAAAAGTGAGTTACAACTAGAGGATGACATGGTTGTCGAGCCAAGCTCTGATTATGTATACCTCGGAACGAGAATCCAACAAAGTCGAAGGAAAGAATTCGAAATAGAGGAAAGAATTATGAAAGGACAGAAAGTAATAGGAGCTTTGAACTCACTACTTTGGTCAGAAACCATATCAACAGAAAATAAACCACAGCTGTATAATAGCATCTTTAAAAGCGTGGTACTGTATGGATGTAAAACCTGGCAACTGAATAGGCGAACAGAACAAAAGTTGGTCGCACTGAAAATGGACTTCTGGCGAAGATCGGCCTGCATCTCTAGAGTCTCACATATACCGAATGAACGAATACGAAATATTATGAATAGGAAAACAAACATAGAAGAAGTCCAACAAAACAACTTTGTTGGTATGGGCATGTACAAAGAATGGAGCAACATTGACTCTCAAAGCTGATAATGGGATGGTAACATCCGGAAAGAAGGAAAAGGGGCAGACCGATAACTACCTGGATAAGTGGAATCCAGAAAGCAATATCTGAGAGAGCTCTACGACCAGGAGATTGGACAGATCGACGCGGCTGGAAAATAGGAACCAGAAGGCGCAGGACGCTATAAACCGGTGTTATTACATATGCGGTAAGTAAAGGGGCCAGCGTAAGAGCATGCATATATAGAAATGGTTTTTGTTTAATATCTCGTCCATTTTAAACTGTTCGACGAAATGGCATATTATTAAAGTCACGATTGCGATTTCCTACAATTTGTTATTTGCAATTTTTTTTGCGGTCTATATTTTCCGAGTTAAGGGGAAAAATAATCTTCTTCTTTAGGTGTCGTGTCCGTATTCAGGCGTTGGCCGCCATCATGTTTATAATTTCCCAAAACCCTTCTCTACCGGCTGCTGCGCGAAATAATTCTTCTACTGTGGAACCACACCATTGTCTAATATTACGCAACCATGAAAGCTTCTTTTGACCAATCCATCTCTTTCCCTCCACATTTTTGCTTGTGTTATAAGGCGAAGTAGATGGTATTTAGGTCCTCTAATAATATGACCAAAGTATTATGTTTTTCTCCTCTTTATCATGTTTATGAGCAGACGTTCTGAATTCATCATTTGGAGAACATTGTCATTGGAAATGTGCGAAACACGCGATATCTTTAGGATTCGTCGATAGCACCACAATTCGGATGCTTCTAATTTGTTTAACATTGTGGTTTTCAACATCCATGTCTCACAACCATACAATAAGATAGACCACACATAACATTTCAGGACCTTCTTGTGAATATTCATCGACAGGTTTCTGTTACATAAAACTGGTAACTAATTGTAATTATTGAATTATCAAATCTCGTTTACTATTAACTTTACGACATAAATGTACATACAAAAAAATTGTATTTTATACAATTTTGATTTCTTTGATTTTTTTATTACAATCAACGTTTAAGGTCTTACGCCTATAGCATGAACAGGAACGAACCTGTGACCTTAATTTAATAAAAGAAATCAAATATGTAGATCAAAGTTGTATAAGTAATATAATTCTCTCCATTTTTTTATGCTCATTTATGTCAGTAGAGTTAATAATAAACCAGATATTCAATAATAATTATCCTTCCCTCTCCTTCCCCTATTTTATCTTTAGAACTCTAAAAATATCAAGTACACGAAAAATTTGCAAAAAATAATTGTAGGAATAAGAATTTTTATTAAAATCTTTTCTTATTATCTTTATGTTCTCTCTCTGTCGTATTCCATACCCCCTTGTGGAGTATTGGGCGCTTATGCGTTTCTTGGCCAAAAGTGTAAGATTGATGTCTGGCCGGAACAGCGTATCTTCTTTTGTTTTTATTCTCTAAATAAACTGTGTACTAGTTCCTTTCATTCTCTTCTATTTTTTGCTATATTTTGACTTCACCCCATCTTAGTCCAATTTTTTCGTATTCTCTCGTCGTTGTTCTTTTCCAGCTGTTGTCTAGTCTTCCTCTCTTTTTTCCCCCCTCTGGTTGGCATTCAAATTCTTGTCTTGCAATGCTGCCTTGATCTTTTTCCTGAAAGTGTGGCCAATCCATTTCCATTTTTTTGCTTGACTGTAGTAGATATGTTAGTGTGTTTTGTTCTTTGCCAACTCTCTGTATTAGTTCTGTATTAGAGATTTGTTTATGTTAATACAAACTAATTATATGATTTACATAGTTAAATCAATTTTCCCAGATCTAATAACTGTTTAAATTTCAAGTTTCTTGACATCATGAAGTTAAATTTATCGTTCACCTCATTACTCATCGCTGTGTTAATAGAAAAGGTGTTAAATTCTTTTTTCAGGGATATTTTTAGACTGGGATACGATACTGAATAAAAAATTCAACAATAAAATGTTTCCATTGATTCGCCTCACACATGTTAAAAAGTACAGTGTGATTCAACGAGACATCAAAATAATATAAACAAGTTTTAAGTTACTATTAACGAGTTATGGCACATCAATTATTTATAGATACAATCTAAAATATAGGGTGAAATTCACATGCAATCAAATTATTTCTGTCCTTTTGAAAATCTATAAAAAAACCCTGAGACCCGTTGAATTTTATATTATAAATATACATATGTTTTGGAGTTAGTAAAAAAATTTCAGGAAGCTGCTAATGTAGATAATAAAAAACGAGAAAACTGAAGAGTCTGTAGTTAATGAACTTATAGAACAGGGAATTTAGAACCAAAAGCACCGTGGATTTTTAAACACGGCACCTATTGACTTGCAATTTTTTGCATTGTTTTCGAGATGATGATAATGCCAGGAATAGCTATTTGTATAACAAGGGAGGAAAGTGCTACCTTTCCTCCCGAGAATGAAGTTTACTGCCCGACGCGTAGCGGAGGGCAGTAATCATTCAAGGGAGGAAAAGGCACTTTACTCCCATGTTATACATATGGTTTTTCCACCTTCCTCAAATAACAAGTCATTTTTTCATTTCTACTTAATTTATTTACGTAACTAACCAACAAAATTTATTAGAACTAAAACTAACAAGTAGGTACAATATAACTGTCAACTGTCAAATATACGTCAAATTATTAATGTAAACATTGTTAAATCAAAATTACAATTTACTGTTTTTTACCATTCTACAGAATACAGGGGGTTTTATAAATAAACGTTAAAATGTATAGATACTTACGTAATAGAAAATAGATATTGTACAGGGCGTCCATAAGTTGTATTTCATGAATGAAATACCATGACGTCACTTTTACTTTTCCTCCCTAGGGAGGAAAAAATTTTTCCTCCCTAGGGAGGAAAAGTACAACTTTGCTCCCTAAAATCAGGTCCGGAAAAGTATACTTTCGGTAGAGGTAGGTGGAAAAAAAATTTACTATATAAAAATGGGTGGAAATGCATAATTCCATTTTAAAGTGCATAAATCACATTCAAAAGTGCATAAAAAAGTCAAAATCAGTACATTAAGGGCCAGATTTTGTTGCTCGGGTGGTTTTTGGGATCGCTAAACATGAATACGCCATCAGAACCGACTCTCCGAAACACTTGGTAGCCAGGGTCCCTGCTAAGGCACATATTCTAAAGTTTCGAGAGTTTTCAGCACTAAATTAACGCAGACTACTTGGGAGTTTTGAGGGTTACTGAATTCGACTAAGCCATCAGAACCGATCCCCGGAGCACCTGGTGTCCAATGTCAACGCTTACTAACAATAAATTAATGCAAAGAAAGTACATATACATAGCATTCACACTGTACACAATCGAAGGGTCGGTTTTGATATCATATTCGTATTCATCAACCCGAAAAATCCCGAGTAATCTGTTTGCATTAATTTACTGTCAAAACTCTCGAAACTCGGAAAGTAAGAAATAGATAAAAAAATAAAACTAAAGGTACCTATACAATGCACTATTTGTACCAACTTTATTACATGCAAGTGTGACTCGGGTAAACAATGTAAAAATAGACAATACAATAAACGCATCGAAGATGAAGCAGTTGAGAAAAATAGCAGAAATTGAACCGAATAAGAAATAAAGATATTAGAAGAAAATTAAAATGGTATGGACACATTAACAGAATGGACCAGGGAAAATTACCAAAGCAGGTGATGGAATCAAAAAGATATGGTAAAAGAAGAAAAGGGAGGCCAAGGAAAAGATGGATCGATCAGATTATAGAAATTGGACAGGAAACAGGAAAAACATATTAACAAATGAGAGAGATAGAAAACGCCCGCAAGAACTGGAAGAGATAGATACAGAATGAATAAAACTTCCGATGCCCATGAGGGGCATAAGGAGTTTCGAGAAAGAAGAAGAAGAACTTTCTAAACTCCAGAGTTGACGTGTAGTGAACCTGGGCACTAGGTGTTTTGGAGGTTGGTTCTGATGGCGTATTATTCGTATTTGGCAGTCCCAAAAATCACAAATCCTCGAGTAATCTGTTTGCATTAATTAAGTGCCGAAAACCCTCGAAACTCTAGAAGATGGCATGCCTTAGCATTGACCCTAGACACCAGATGCTCCGAGGGTTGGTTCTGGTGCTATATTCGTGATCAGAGACCCTAAAACACCCTGAGTAATCTCTTTGCATCAATTTACTATGGAAAATCCTAGAAACTCCAGATGATATGCCTTAGCAGTAAACCTGGGATCCCGTTACTCTGGGGGACGAGGACAGTCTGATGACGTTCTGGTAACGTTCATATTCAGCGAGGCAAAGAGCAGCTGTAACGAATTACATCCATACACTCATAGTTTGTTAATATTGCAAAAATTGAATGTATCGGCTGGAATTTTTGATTATCGACTGGTAGGAACTGGCAATTTGGAATTTGAACTGACGAATTGTCTGTGCAATTACTGGAAGACTTGAAGGCTTGCCTTGACTGATAGTCTAAGAGCTAGTGAACCCTCCGACTAACGGTCGTCCTGTAAGGCTAGAAATTTTTCTAGTGATAATTCATAGCACACCAAGGCTAAAAACTATGACCTGGCAGGCATCACGTGTATCTACCAGGTGAATCGAAAAGTGCAAATTTAGGGAGTAAAATAAACTTTCTCCTGTAAGATTTAAATTTGAGTATGTGATTGAGTAAGTCATTTAGAAGAAATGTGTACAATGACAGGCGATTCTGAAGATCATAAGACCTTGCCAGGCGAGGGGAAAGATTAGGGGTTTTTCCTAAAATAATTTTGTTTGCATCGAACAAATTTTTTTTTTTGAATCATTCCAAACAGAAAAGGTCTTTAGTGATTTTTCTCTTAAGTTAATAGTTTTTGTTATATAAGCGATTGAAAATTTTGAAAATTGCGAAATCGGCCATTTTTAACCATAAATCGGACATTTAACTAAAAATTTCAAAGTTGCCAAGGTAGGTAGATATTCTTTAAACGTTGATTGATGAAATCCCAAAAAATTTTTTGCAATACGATATCGGAAACCCCTTTGTTTTTTAATTGCTAATCAAGCGGGCGCGGCACTGAAGTATGAGGACGTTTGAGTTGGCATAAATTCATTATCTCGAGAATGGCAAATTTGAAGAGAAATCCTCAGACAGGTCGATTTTTATTTTTAAATTAGGACTTTTTGGCATATATATAATACTAGTGACGTCATCCATCTGAGCGTGATGACGTAATCGATGATTTTTTTAAATGAGAGTAGGGGTTGTGTGATAGCTCATTTGAAAGGTTATTTAATTCTCTATTCACTAATATAAACAATGCCATAATTATTTATACAGGGTGTACAAAAAAAATTTTTTTATTAAATTAACTTTGATTAAATTTGACAAATAGAAGAAAATTTTTTTTTGTACACCCTGTATAAATAATTATGTTAATGTTTATATTACTGAATAGAGAATTAAATAATATTTCAAATGAGCTATCACACAACCCCTACTCTTATTTAAAAAAATCATCGATTACGTCATCACGCCCAGATGGATGATGTCACTAGTATTATATATATGCCAAAAAGTCCTAATTCAAAAATAAAAATCGACCTGTCTGAGGATTTCTCTTGAAATTTTCCCATTCTCAAGATAATGAATTTATGCAAACTTAAACGTCCTCACTTATACTACAGTGTCGCGCCCGCTTGATTAGCAATTAAAAAAAAAAACAAAGGGGTTTTCGATATTTTATTGCAAAAAACTCTTCGGGATTTCATAAATCAATGTTTAAAGAATATCTGTGTACCTTGGCAACATTGAAATTTTTAGATAAATGTCCGATTTAGGGTTAAAAATGGCCGATTTCGCAATTTTCAATCGCTTATATAACAAAAACTGTTAACTTAAGAGAAAAATCGCTAAAGACCTTTTTTGTTTGAAATGATTAAAAAAACCTAAAAAAAATTTGTTCGATGCAAAAAGAAGAGTTTTAGGAAAAACCTCTAATCTTTCCCCTCGCCTGGCAAGGTCTTATGCTCTTCAGAAGCGCCTGTCATTGTACACATTTCTTCTAAATGTCTTACTCAAACACATACTTTAATTTAAACCTTACAGGATAAAGTTTATTTTACCCCCTAAATTTGCACTTATCGATTCACCTGGTAGATACACGTGCACCACTGATGCCTGCCAGGTCATGGTTTTTAGCCTTGGTGTGCTATGAATTATCACTATACAAATTTCTAGCCTTACAGGATGACCGTTAGTCGGAGGGTTCACTAGCTCTTAGACTATGATGTTATTAAAATTATCAACAATATGAGGAAGCTCATTTGATTTTTTAACAGAAAATATGATTAAATTGAGAGTAGAGATAGCATCGAATGGCCTGCTCCCCTGCTCGGCGTGCTCGGTCACCAAATTTGCCTCTTTAATGTTTTTATGGGAACACCTAAAATTCAAAAGCTATAGAACACTATCCGTATGTTTGGAAGATTTACGTCAACGAATTCTCACTGAATGCCTACGAAAAATGGCTCCAATATACCTTTATCATTCTATGGACGCCAGAGAGAGCACGCCGATATTAATCCTAAAATTTATTTCTGTTTATAAATAGAACAAATTACATCACCGAATTAAATACATAGTTTAAAGACGAGGGTAGAGGGCATTGCAAGGGCCTTCAAACGATATCTTATTTGACCCCCATTGCTGTTAAAAATGTTGGGCTGATGCTTACTCTGATTTAGGTGTAAAAGTAAAATATATCGAAAATACCGGAAAAATGTGTCCCTCTTTAATTAAATTTTTTTCTTTCCCTGAGTTTTTAAAAATAATAATAATTGATAATGACTCTGGACCCCGATTTTTGACCCTTCGCTTCGTTATCGAACGTATTCGCTTCGTATCAGGACCTCGATTTTTGACCCTTCGCTTCGTTATCGAACGTATTCGCTTCTTGTCGTTTAGTGTACAGATAGCGAATGATCGGTAACGAAGCGTAGGGTCAAAAATCGGGGTCCTGTTTCCCTATCGTCCGGTCCCCTTGTATAAAAAAACACTTTAAAAATCGTATGTTTAACTGTAAGGACATATAAACATTTGAAACTACCTTCTACACCTAAACATTTCACGTTGTAAATAAACAAATATTCAATAATTGTGATTCCTTCACATAAAACTAAATATTTGAAAATTCGGACTTGCAAAAATTGCTTTATCGCAAATTGTATTATCTTAAATCAATTTGTAAAATATTGTTATCTAGTCTTTAAATTATGTGTCAATATATCCCTGTCGTCTTTATAGAATCTGTTGCAGTTCACGGTTACCCGACATGATTTGAACTTTCCTGTTGGACGCTGTTCAAAATTCAGTAAAGTTTTTCAACACGTATTATTTTATTTATACTTGCACTTCCAAATTATTTTTTTTTATAAATGTCAGGTATTAATTAGTCAGTAATTAATCAGTAAGTAGAATCAACTTTCGTAAACCTCGCTTATCGTTGATAATGATATTGTCAGTTTACATATTTGTTATTGTCAAGAAAAGAGCTAAACGGTGAGATATTGTTTGTCGTGAAATTATCATTGAACTTCCTAAGCTATTTAAATATATAGTGCGCTAAACCGCCTGAATTGTATTTTTCACAAAACGTTAAAAGGACCGTCAAGTCATGCGGATGATACTTAGTAAAGGTGAGTTAAAAAAATTGATTTTTTTTATTTAACTAAAAAACGATGTAAGGCGTTGTAATAACATAGCTATATTCTATTAAAAGTTACATTTAGTGTTGTATTTTTCAGTGAACGTAATCTTATTTTTTTGATATGTAGGGGGGGGGATTGGTATAAGCTAGAATTCAAGTTTGTGGGGCCGCCACCCATGATTCTGGGCCGCTATCTTAGAAAAAAGGTGTGCAAAGGGTTTTTGCTCTGTATCTCGTATACCAGCAACCCTACAGAAAAATTGATGACATTTGTATCAAATTAAATTGCCTACAGCTTTATTCCTACCTATTACTTTTTAGCACAAAATACAAAATAAAAAAGTTATATACAAAAATAACTCAAAATTCTTTAACCAATTTTCTTCTGGGTCTTATGGAATATTTTTAAGTCATTTTACAATAATGACGTTACAGCAATTTTATAGAAGATTCTTCAACGAAAAATTTCCACTAAGAATTTGTTTAATTGTATTAATTCTTCTAAGAAGGATATTTTTTGTTGTAGTCATTTTTAAATATAATTACTTTACAGCAATTTTATAGAAGGTTTTTCAAAGAATAATTTTCACTAGTACTAATTTGTTTAATTTCATTAATTTATCTCTGATTTACAGGGCTTTGAAGTTGACCAGGTTCTTGAATACTTATAAAAATACGATAAAACGAATAATCAAGCTTAGTTTTCTCTTACATATTTTTTATTAATATAATTAATTTTTTATCATTGTCCTAAAATTCGTAAATTATTATTAATTTATTATCGATCCTTTACCCCACCACAAAACTTAGAATTTCATTTGTTTTTACAATAATTTCTAATCAGTGTATGTATACGAGAATCCTAATAGTAGAGGATCCGATATAAGGTCGATTTGCACCGATCTGTTTAATGGATAAAAATAATAAACCCCTCTGTGGCGCAGTGGTAAGAGCGCCTACCTTTGAAACGAAAGGTCGGGAGTTCGAATCCTACCAGGGGCAGAAATTTTTCATTTATTATAAATTAATAAATGAAAAATAGTTTCTGTCCTTGTGGGATCGGTACTCTCCGGAGGGACCGCAGACGTTCGGAAACAATTAGCGTCTCTTTGCAAAGACAATGACGTCGACTTTGTAAAGTAACAAGACACTTACTCAACACACACACTACACATTACTCCCCTGACTTAGTGATAAGTTATACAATTACGTGGCTAAAGGTTCTAATTCTAAACCAAAGCCAGAATCAGAGAAAAAAAAATAATTGGATATGTAATTTAGCATATTAACAATTACAAAAAACAAGGGTTGCCCGATCCAATCTTGTTCTAACTATAATTAATTAATAAAAATTAAAAAATGACATTTTTTATGAATTTAAAAAACAATTTTTCGACCCAGGTAGATATTATTTCAGATTTTTTGGATCATTCTAAACAAAAAAGGTCTTTTTTTAATTTTTCTCTAAATTTGATCGTTTTCGAGTTATGGTGGTAACTGGAAATTTGATCTGCTCTGGTGATGGGATTGATATCAGGAATACACTATATTCTCATAACTACTTTATTTAATTGAAGTAATACCATATAAATGTATTCAGTTGATAAGTGATTACATTATTCTGCTCTAATGGCAGCAACCTCCCAAACCTAACTAACTAATTCGACTGACCCACTAATCCCATCACCAGAGCAGATCAAATTTCCAGTTACCACCATATGGCGATCTAAGACCAGGCGAGAACGTATGGAACGAGGATGGGAGGAAAGTCGTCCAAGGATGAGGTCCAGGAGAATGGAGTGGTGAATAGTAATTTCATCGTTAAAAACAAGGACGTCAAACTGGACATTGAGCTGAAGGTACTGCTCTATATTATCACGGCAGTTCTGATCCTGAAACTGGCATGGTCACTATGGAAAGCACACCGGAGGAACCTCAAGAGGAACATTCATCAAGGACTGGCAAGATCAACAGCGAACATTGACGTGTAAAAGTGGTAAGTCCATATTGTCTATTCCTATGGTATTTCTACGATATTAGTCCTGATTCGTATAATCAATCAAATAAAGTAGTTATGAGTACCTAGTGCGTTCCTGTTAAACAAACCCCGCTTACCACCATAGAGTTATAAACAATTTAAAATTGAAAAAAGAACGAAAGATGACAATTTTCAAGGTTCAAAACACAAGTAAAAAATATAATTAATTTTTGTAATAATCAAGTACATAAATTTAAGTTCAAACCTTCTATCAGGTGTCGATAAGAATTTTAGCCACATTTTATTCTAAAACATATTTTTTTAATTGTTAATGAAGACAGTTTCTTATGGGGAGACGGGCATTAACAATTAAAAAACAATGTTTTAGAATGAAATAAGTCCAAAATACTTATCAAGAACTGATAAAATAAGGTTTGAGCTTGAATTTAGGTACTTCGTAATTTCAAAAATGATATTTTATACTTATGTTTTTGAGCCTTTAAAATAAATCGTCATCTTTCGTTCTTTTTTCAGTTTTAAATTGTTTATATCTAGAAAACGATCAACTTTAGAGAAAAATTACAAAAGACCTTTTTTGTTTAGAATGACCTAAAAAATCTGAAATAATATCTGCCCGGGTCAAAATTTTTTTTTAATTTATGAAAAATGTCATTTTTTAATTATTAATTAATAATTATAGTTAGAACAACATTAGATCGGGCAACCCTTGTTTTTTGTAATTGTTAACATACTAAGGGCCGATTGTTCAATTGGAGATTATCTTCAGAATAAAAATAATTTTCAATTAAACTTAATATTACGTTGTTCAATGCAAGTTTAACACTTAACCATCTGTTAACTAGAGATTATCTTAATCGCTCAAAAACGAAGGATTAACGGTGTTAACTAAATATTTGTAACCTTACTTTCTGGTTTTAAATTAAATATTTTCAAGAAAATTCCAAATTGGAACAACCATAGTTATTGCACTAGCTAGATATGTATGTATTTTGAATTGTTCTTTTTATAAATTTTCAGTCGTAGATAAGATTTGCAGTAATAATGCAGTAATAATCTATTACAATTTCGTGTCTCTAATAATAATGGTTATTTCTCTTTTATTTTGATGACAGAGATATGACAGAGGACGAATATTTCTTAGCTGTTTTTAATATAATTTTTTTGTCTTCAAAAAAATGTGTTTCTTAAAAAATTTATATTAGTACAAAAATAAATTAGATCTCTCAGTGTATAGGTACTTATGCTTTCTACAAATTTATGCATGATAATTATTAATTATTTATAAATACATATTTCCAGAAGTTTCGCTTTTTTCATTATGTGTAAAAATCAGGTAAAAACAAATTGGAAAAACTTTTAATGAAATTTTTGTGAAGGAATAGGAATATTTTTATAAGCTAAAAAATTAACATTACTATTTAAACATGTTTTTCTACAACCGTGTTAAAAATGCAATTTTTAGCACTCCATACGAGCGTTAAAAATGCTACTTAAGGCACTAGTGCTTTAAAATTTTTATGGCACTGCAGTTCGTATTGACCGTATAGACCGTGTATGAGTTTTTAAATCACACATTTTAACTTTTAACTCATAGTAGTTGTAATTTTAATTTTGTATGTATATTAGACACTTATTATTCAATTGTGACAATTTGCTGTAAGTGTGTTGTTTACAATTTTTTTAATAAAAGATATTTTGAATTTGAATTTGAATTTTGATGCAATGTCAAAAAATATAAAAATGGAATATCAGTCAAGTTCAAATAATAGAAAAATATTGTATGATATTCGTGTTACAAAATAAAAATTTTTAAGGCACTCATGTGAATTGCAGAACTCGCTTCGCAAATTCTGCAAACTTTCACATGCGTGCCTTAAATGTGTACTTTTAACACTTATATCATAAATAACTATTTTTTACGCAAAGTTAGCAGTTGTACTTTTAATACTTTCTTCCATTTTAAATATGTTTAATAATGTAAATTAAAATCTCTGTCAGTAGTAGTTGACATGTACTAAACACTACATGTCAAAAATCATTAACTTTATAACACAGAACACATTTTTATGTACAATTTTCATGATAAAGTTTGTTCCAAGTCGTTAATTAATAACTGGCAACGTTGTCGCCGCTTCAGTACTCGGATTTTAGTAAATCCGAAAGTTAACTAACATTGAACAACTTCTTAAAAAATAATCTTTAGATTAAATTTAATTAAAGTTTACTTAATCCATGAGTTAACTACTGATTGAACAACTGGCCCTAAATTGCACATCCAATCATTTTTATCCATTAAACAGATCGGTGCATATCGACCTTATATCGTATCTTAGACTATAAGCTTGAGCTTTTCACTTGTGCTATTACATATTTCTCCATATGCAAGTATATTGAATTGTGAGAAATACTTTGAGTTTTACCTGTGCAATTAAGAATTTTGACTTTAAGGTAAGATCCGTGAAGGCAAAAAAAATTTTCTTGGTCGAGCAAAAGTCAAAAATGATGTGGACAATGAACAATATTTACAAACTGTTTCTGAGAATATTGTAAATATTGCCGAACTATTATTATAGTGTTACTGTTAGTTGAACGGATAATGACGTTCGTCGTCTAAAACGCTGGTTTCCTCGAAAGCGGTGCCGACAAACTGCGACCGTAACACTGCGATGAATGACGTCATAAAAAATTGTACCATACAAAATAAGCGGTGGTTTCCAAGGATGCATTGGAAGCCACCGCTTACTGAGTTTGCACATTCCATTGCCGCAGTGAAGAACCTTGAATTTTTCACCGTAATCGTAACCAGCGCTTAGCAGTTTATACTCTTTAGGATCAGAAATTCTATTATCGTGCACATTTGCTTTATTTACTTAAAAGCACTCCAGGATCAGTCATTTGTGTCAAATACGACAGAGGAGGATTTGTCAAGTACGTAATGAAAGTACAAAAAAAATATTTTGGACCTTATCCATAAAATTTTTGATGACGAATCGCATAGCCAACTTTCTCTGCTTAGTAGATATTGAAGCTAAGTATCACAACGATTGTAACAGGGTGTAAGTCATGTCAATTATCCTGTCATTCAAGTTTTATATATGGTAACGTCATTGCAGAGAACTTTCTGTTTTTCCATGCCGTTTAAGGCTGCGACTCAATATCAGCAGCTTTCAAGATTAGAAAACTTAAAGTCATCCAAATGTTATGGAAACATCCTGAATTAGTTAGCGGAACAGCATTATTTCTCAGTGAGAACGTCGAGCCATTTTTGCTCACTGTCTTTGGCGAACGTTTTTTCGTCTCTTTCTTCTTCCTTAAGTGACATCTCCGCAACGGAAGTATGCAATCATCATAGCTATTCAGATTTTGTAAACGGCTGCTCTGAAAAGTTCATTTGATGTACATCCATACCATTCTCTCAGGTTGCGTAGCCACGATATTCTGCGTCTTCCTATGCGTCTTCTTCCTTGAATATGTCCCTGCATAACGAGTTGGAGCAAGTTGTATCTCTCTCCAGGTGTAATATGTCCGAAATATTACAATCGTCTTGTTTTGATTGTATTATTTAAATCTTCCATTTCTTTATTCTTTCTCAGAACCTCTTTGTTTGTGACGTGTTCTGTCTATGATATTTTCGGAATTCTTCTATACACCTATAACTCAAATGAGTCCAGTTTTTTCATTGACGCCGCATTTAAAGTGCAAGCTTCCATTCCATAAAACAAAGTCAAGAAAACGTAGCACCTACCCAACCTTAGTCTTAGCTCTAACTTTAGATCTCTTGTGTAGAGCACTTTTCTCATTTTTTTTTAAATTCGCTCTAGCCTTTTCTATTGTAATTTTAATCGCTTGGTAGTAATAATTTGTGGAGTTGATCATTATTCCAAGATATGCATATTGGTCTACTCGTTCGATATTGGTACCGTTTATGAGGATAGTCTCATTATTTCTTTGCGTTTTAGATATTCTCATAAATTTTGTCGTCTTCTTGATGTTCATTCTTCTTCTTCTTTGAGTGCCTCTCCTATCGGAGATTGGATATCATTAGGGCGATTCTAATTTTATTTACTGCTGTTTTGAACAATTCGTTAGTGGTACAGCCAAACCACTCTCTCAAATTTCTCATCCAGGACATTCTTCTACGGCCTGGATTTCTTCGTCCTTGGATTTTTCCTTGCATTATATTTTGTAGGAATGTGTACTTTTGTCCTCTCATCAGGTGGCCTAAGTATTCAAGTTTTCTCTTGTTTATACTCCGTAGAACTTCTGGCTCGTTATTTATTCTGCGTATTACTTCTTCGTTTGTAATTTTATCCACCCAACTTATTCGTAGTATACGGCGGTAGCACCACATCTCAAAGCTTTCAAGATTTTTAATATTCCTCTGTTTAAGAGTCCATGACTCAACACCGTAGAGCAAAGTACTGAATACATAGCATTTTAACATTCTAGTTCGTAGATGAATACTAATATCACGATTACAAAATAATTTTTTCATTTTTATAAAAGTAGACCTGGCAATTTCAATACGTCTTTTTATCTCGTGATTTTGGTCACCTGTTTCATTGATAAGGGTTCCCAAGTATTTGTATTCGTTTACTTTTTCAAGTTGTGTACCGTTTATTGTGATACTAGTGTCATTTATTGGATTCTTATTGAAGGTCATATATTTGGTTTTTTTGACGTTCATCCTTATGCCGTAGTTATTACATATCTCATTCATAGTTTCAACTAAATGTTGTAGATCTTCCGCTGTTCTTGCCATTATCACAGTATCGTCAGCATATCGAATGTTATTGATAACTTCTCCATTGACTATTATCCCTTCGTTTGCATATGAGAGAGCTTCTTGGCATATTTGTTCGCTGTAGATATTAAATAAGAGCGGTGACAATATACAACCCTGTCGTACTCCTCTACGTATTTCTATTTCGTCCGATGTTTGTTCTTCTATTTTTATATTAGCTCGCTGATTCCAGTACAGATTTAATATTATTTGTATGTCTCTGGTGTCAATGTTCTTACTCTCCAGGATTTCTTTGAGTTTACTGTGGCGTACTTTGTCAAAGGCCTTTTCAAAGTCTATAAAGCAGGCGTGTACCTCTTGGTTAACATCTAGGCATCTCTGTGTTAGAACGTTCAAGGCAAAGAGAGCATCCCTTGTACCTAATCCTTTTCTGAATCCCATCTGTGTATCGTTAATATCGATGTCTAGTTTTTGATAGATTCGGTTGTGAATGACTCTAAGAAATATTTTAAGCAGGTGACTCATCAAGGAGATTGTTCGATGATCTGAACATTGCATTGCCTTAGTTTTCTTCGGTATGGTGACAAACGTAGACAGCAACCATTCTTGCGGTATTATACCAGTACTGTATATTGTATTGAATATATGCAATATATTCATATGTTCATTATTAGACCGTATTTTTGGTTAAACATCGCTATTCTGTTAACCAGTCTCTGACGATCTTCAATATTTTCGGTTAAGATGACAGTGTCATCCGCATATCTAATATTGTTAATGGGAACTCCGTTCACCTTTATTCCAGCTGTTTCACCCTCAAGAGCTTGTTTTAGGATCTCTTCCGAGTAGGCATTAAAGATAACTGGAGACAATACGCATCCCTGTCTCACCCCACGTCTAATTTCAATTTTCTCTGACAACTGTTCGTTAACACGTACTTTTGCTCGCTGCTTATAGTATAAATTAGATATGATCCTGAGGTCATTGTCGTCTATCTTCTTTATTTCAGAACATTCATTAATTGTTCATGTCGTACTTCGTATCTTTATATGGTAAAAATAAAGATGATTCTCTGGATACCATGAAATAATACATTACAGTGACAGAATTTACATTAACTTGCATCGCTTCCTCAACTCAAGATGCAGCCCGTTTACACAGTCACCAAGTTTATCATCAGGTTCGGTCGTAGCTCGGCAAACACTGTGATCTGAAAGACTGGGACTGGAGAAAACATGAAAAACTTTTGGACAAAATAAAATACGCGCCCAAAACAAACAAAAAAGAAAACTGAGAAAACACCCGAAGTTGATGATGTAGTCGAGGAAGCTGTTAAAGTGGGAAAGGAATTTCTGCTCGAAAAATTTGAAGTCTATTCAACTAATATCTATATGAAAACATATTCCCAAGCCGTTTGGAACAATATTTTAACGATATTAATGGAGATCCTGGTGCAAAAATCGAAAACTATAAGACCTATTATAAGCTTCCTCACCCATTTGTATAAACTTTTTACCAAAAGAGTCATTTGTTCTTTATGCCTTGACATTAGAGTAGTTACCTATGCAGTAGTATGTATAGATTTAGATATTAACATTTCCAAATAAAACAAAAAAGGTAAAGCTGTGTCTAAATTTAGACTTATACACAAATAACAGTGTTATTGATTACAATGAATAAAAAAGTATGTACGTTTGTCCTTGAAGTATTCATATTTTATTAATATTATTACATTAGTGATAGATTAATGATGCAGTTACTTATCAAAGTTGACACCCAAATAAAAAATATTAGCGTGTAGGTATGTACTGGCAAATAGTGATAATCACGCCTTTCTTAGTGGTTTCCTTTTTCTGTCATAATTTGTATAAGTCCTTGAAATAATACCACCCGACTTAAATAAGATTATATCATTTTATTTTGAGATAATATGTACAGCTAAACAATTAATAGAGAGATTGAATATCCTGATGGTTATCTTAATCCTATTTACCGCCGCTTACAAAAACAGTAGATGTTTATAGTGCTGTCAAATTATTAATTTCTTAGTTAATCAATTCACTCAATTCGATACGTACAACCAAGCTATGGAAAGCAATGGAAGACATCGATTTTCCACGAATAATAATAAAAGCAGTAAAAGAACAAGAATAATAAAGTAGCTATCAAAACGGACACTAGAATATGACATATTCAATTTAAGACGACGAAGGAACTACTAGAGGGCTACTTCACATTCCGAACCCTGTTCAAAATATTCCTGGAAAAAAAACCTGAAATCATGGAAAAGAAAGTACAAAGAAATGGGTAAACCAGTAAGAAACGAATATCTACATACGCTAAGTTTTGTTAACGACCAAATAGTGATCTCACAAGACGAGGATCATGATGAGAAAACATCAGTTTCATGATGAGAAAACTGGAACAGAAATATACAAAGAATGGGATGGAAATAAACCTAAAGAAAACTTAATACCTAAACGGAGACTACAGAAATAAAACATCTAGAAATAGACTAAGGTCTTCTTCTTTAAGTACCGTGCCCAAATTTTTAGGCGTGGGTAGCTTCCATAACAATTTGCCGATATCGTTCTCGATCTTGTGCGGCATGTAACAATTGATCTGCTGATAAGCCAGTCCATTGACGAAGGTTTCGGAGCCATGAATATTTCTTTCGACCAATTCCTCTTTTTCCGTCGATCTTTCCATTGAGTATTAACTGCAGCATCCTGTATCTGCTACCTCTCATTATATGCCCCAGATATTCAAGTTTTCTCTTTTTTATCATCTTCATTAAGTCACCTTCGCCTTGACCTACTCTGTTTAAGACTTCTCTGTTTGAAATGCGTTGAACCCAAGATATTCTGAGCATTCTACGATACGACCACATCTCAAAGGCTTCTAATTTGTTCATCATGTTAACCTTCATGATCCAGGTTTCACATCCATATAGTAAAACAGGATACACGTAACATTTTAGGAACTTGATTCTTAGTTGTAAGTTCAGCTGAGAGTTGCTCAGAATAGATCTAAGTTTCATAAATGCTCCTCTTGCAATTTCTATACGAGTTTTAATTTCTTCATCCGGATTTAGTGTCTCGTTTATCCAACATCCTAGGTATTTAAAATGGTTAACTTTTGTTATTGACTCATCACTGACAATTAGTTGCATAGGGCCGACGTCTTGTTTACTAACCACAAGTAACTTTGTCTTTGTTGCATTTATGTTAAGTCCGTTATTGGAGCATTCTCTAGTGACTCGATCAATAAGGAATTGAAGATCTTCGATATTTTCAGCCATGATCGCGGTGTCGTCTGCATATCTGATGTTGTTAATAGTTTCTCCCCCGATTCGAACTCCACATTGTCCTTCAAAGGCTTCATTAAGACTAAGGTAAACAAATAAAAATAAAAAGTAGACTAGGACAAACAAGAGACTGCATACGAAAATTTAACTTGGTACTGTGGGATAAGAATATCAACATAAAAACAAAAAGAAGAATATACAGGGGGGTCTAGGACATTTCGCCGTCGCCGTTTCGCCGTCGCCATTTCGCCGTCGCCGTTTCGCCGTCGAACCATTTCGCCGTCGCCGTTTCGCCGTCGAGCCATTTCGCCGTCGCCATTTCGTTGTTAGCATTCGTACTTATAATTTCGGGATGATCATTACTTGTACTTATATAAGTTTTGATTGGTTTTCGAACGATTATATACTATCACTTATCACTTTTGCATAATGAAGTTTTTTATTTTTGATACAGTAAAAGCAATTGAAATTGAAATCTCAATATTGTTTATTTCCGGGAATTTTCCGGGACATTTAGTATAAAAAAAGTTAGTATGTTATCACGTTATTGTGACATTTAGTATAAAAAAAGTTAGTATGTTATCACGTTCTTGTAAACTTAACCAATGCCGGGATGGCGATGGCGAAACGGCCGACGGCGAACTGGCTCGACGGCGAAACGGCCGACGGCGAAACGGCCGACGGCGAAGTGGCTCGACGGCGACGGCGAAATGGCGACGGCGAAACGGCGACGGCGAAACGTCCCAGTCCGTATACATATATCCGTAATATACATATATTATAATACCATGGCAAGAAGTATCCTGACGTATGATATGGGTGTGAAATTTGGAAAATAAATAAGAAAACAAAAAACAACATAAGAGCAACAGAGATGGAATTTCTAAGTTGAAGCTGCAGAGTAACAAGAAAAGATAGAAGAAATATCATATATAACAAGAAAAGAATGAAAATCAACAAAATAATAGACTACGGGCCGGTTGTTCGAACGCCAATCAAGAAGTTGATTATAATCAATCATTTATTGTAATCAATTTTCTTGATGGGAATCAAATCGCGACATGAAAAATACATGTAAAACACTAATCAGTTATTGATTGTAGGTAAAACAGTAATTAAAATATAGCCGCAGCTCTTAAATTATTAAAAATTGCTTATTATTATTATTGATTTGTAAGTAAAAACAAGAAATTAACATCAGAAAGAGTTTAATTGTGTTTTATTTTAAACTAAAACCAAAATAATAAAATAAATCAGTCAACATAACCTCAAAATGCGACATCTGTCAGAAGTACGCTTAATCAAATATAATTGTAATTAAATATTTAATAATGATCAGTTTTGATTAGCGTTCGAACAACCGGCCCTAAATCGAACATAAGAGATTAACCTTGTACGGACAACGGACATGTTAGAAGAGCAGTCCAAAATCGGGGATAAATAGAATAACAGAGTGGAGCCCGATAGGAAGAATAAAGAGAGGCAGACACCGAAGATTCTTCAGAGATGAAGTGGACGAAGCAATGGAGAGAAGAAGTCTGCAGAAAGGGGACTGGAAAAACAGAAAAAACTGGAGAGAACGGTTGAGTGAAGGAACGGTTGCACTTTACTCGAGGGCTTCAGAAAATCTCATGGGGAGAAACCTTGTACCCTGTTAAGGTACCCCTACCATATGTGGACTCGGTGTGCGGGGTGGGCACATCTTAAACTTAATATATGGGTGTGCGTTGGGAGCAGTCCTTAAAAAAATCTACCCTTAGAAAACTCGATAACGTCAGATTAAGACAAGATAAGTTAAGTACATTTTAATGTTAAAATGGAACTGGGCAGAACACATAGGAAGAATGCAAGACTACCGTTGGACGAAGCGAATTCTCAATTAGCGACGAAGGGCAAGCAAAAGAAACAGAGGAAGGCCTCTAACAAGATGGACTGATGATATTAAGCTAATGGATGGACACAACTGTATGTAAAAAACAGCTATGAATTTACACACCTAAAGGGTCGTTTAAACACAGCGATAAATCAAACAACTTATCAAGGTCAATC